>NW_024063233.1:1200000-2400000 GCF_006381635.1 Hibiscus syriacus | reverse complement strand
AACCCTTGAGTGATTGATATTCAACGCCATCATCTATTTGTAGAATCTTTTTACAGCCAAACTGCACTTCTATCAATTTATAAAAACTAAGAAAACACGATAACACCTCAGATTTTTGTTTAAGTAAGTAGACACAGGTGTATCGACTCGAGACATCAACAAAGAAAACATAATAAGAAAACCCATATGAAGAAGTAAATGAAGTAGGACCCCAAACATCCGAAACAAATAACTAAAAAGAATCATCATATTCAGTTAAAGAAAGAACAAAAAGGAAGCTTGTGAGCCTTCTGTTGCATACAAGCAACACACACATGTGACAATCGAGTTTTATGAAAAGAGATATTACAACGTTTCATAACAGTTTTCACTACATCAACAGAATCATAACCAAGATGCCGATGCCACAAATCCAAAAGATATAGAGTCGCAGAAACAATATTTAATTGAGTAGTCGAACTCGCCTCAACAAAAGGAAGTAACTGGTAGATACCTTCATCCGTGAGCCTCACACGAATAAGAACCTGTTGAGTCTGAGCATCTTTCACAACACATTCATACGGGTGAAACTAAAGAAAAACACCATTATCTCGAGTGAACTCAGAAACAGAGATGAACTTTTTCTTGATGTTAGGAACATGTAACATGTTATGCAAAAGTAAAGGCTTCATACTGGAATGTAAAGTACTTTGCCCTACATGAGCAATTTAACACCATCACCATTTCCCATCTACAAAGCATTATCACTTGTATACACCATACTTGAGTGAAAAATAGAAGAATCATTAGTCACATGATGAGTAGCACCGGTATCTGGATACCAAACTGGATCATTTGAATGCTTCAAGAAAGACTGAGCACGAGAAGATGGAAGCATGGAAACAAATGCCGCATGCATTGATGGTGCCAAAAAAGAATTCTGACCAACCATAGAAGGACTCGAAGCATCATTAGAAGACCCAACTGAAACTCTCAAGGGCGGATAATAACCTAGGGTTGCCGGGGAACATAAAGAACACTAGGAACCATCGAATTAGCAGGATACAAGAAAGAAGGAGTAGGAACAAAACCAGGATGCGATACCATATTCACATCGTGATTATACACCCGTACAAAATACGGACGTTGATCTACCCCTAAACCACTTGTCTGTTTCGAATAATTTCCAGTTGGAGCACCGAAATCAGCAATACTAGTGTAATCACGATTAAATCGATGATAACATTTCTGAACAACATGACCAAACTTACTGTACAACTGACATTGTGGCCTAATTATAACTCCACCCACGACCTCGTCCTCGATAGCAACCTCCCTGCTGACCACTCACTTGAAAAAAATGGCCATCAGAAGAGCCTTTGACATTGGACTTGTCAATAGACTGCAGCAGGACCACATTAGCCGAAATCCCTTCACACAAAAACACCTTCTGTCAAGCCTCACAATAAAGCAACATTTTAGTGAGGGTATCATATGATAACTCCTCTAGAGAAGCTATAGCAATAACAAACTCAAACTCCATAATTAAGCCAGCTAGAATAACATTAACATGTTCTTGTTCAGTAACAACACTGCCAGAAGCATTTAACAAATCACAAACAACTTTGACCTTTGCTAAAAATTCATGAACAAATAAACCATATTTCTTTTGAGAATGTAAAGTATAGAGAAGTGAAGAAATTTTTGCACTAGATCGTGCACCAAACAAACGAGTCACAACATTCCAAATAGAAACCACAGACGTAAGACCAGTAAGATGAGGCAAAATCTCCATACTTACAATGGTTAGCAACCATGAAACAAGTAGTTTATCTTGCTGCCTAAAAAAAAACTCTGGATTCTCCTCGAGCTGCCCATCATGATTAGTAAGAAACTCATTTGGAACAACTACGTTAGAGAATATAAATTTCAACAAGCCATAACCATCAATGATTAAAGACACCTGATGTTTCCACAACAAATAACACTCTTAGTAAGATTAACTGTATCATGCTTAGGTATATGTTGAATAGAGCTCATACGAGCAACAATGCAACTCATAGGAGAATTAATCTGAGAAATATTCTCATCACGAGTCGGATCAACCATAAGATCAACCATGATAATCAACACCAGAAAATAAAGAATCACATATATGAACTCAAGAAAACCAAATAAAATATCTGGAAACTAGATTTAAGAAGTAGAAAACAGCAAGGCAAAGAAACAAAACAACAAACACCTTAGCTTCAAAAACCTTTAGTAAGATGAGAAGTCATAGCGGCACCCGAAATTGGTGACTGATACCATGTTAAGATACAAACACTACTGCTATGTATAGAAGAAGCAAGAGAGAAAGTAACAGAAAGCTTTTTATCTTATTATGAGAAAACTATGTACAAGGGTGATAGCACACTAGCTATTTATAACAATAGCTGACTAACAAACTCTAACAAACTGACATCAACAAACCCATAACAAACTCTAACTAACTCATAACTATACAACTGAAAACCAACTTCATTATATACACTAACACATATAAAATGATAATGTACCATATGTTACGTTAGCAATTAAGTATATGTAAAAATATCACATCAATAACATGTGTTAACCGTTAGTTAATTAATGGTTTCCTTCATACAAAAGATATTTTAATCAAAAAATAGAAAGTTAGGAGCTAAAATATTTTAAAATAACAATACGTGTCAAAGTTACTATTTATGTAAACATTGAGAATAATTTATTATTATATCCATTTTAAATTACTTGCCAAATTGCCTGTAATTCTGACTATGTTTGATTTTTTTCCTGATTCCAATCCAATGTGTGTTGGCATTTCCTTTTCAAACAAATCTTAAGGTTCGGACATAAACAATAAACATTAATGTCATGTAATGGGACACATAGTTATAGGTTGGTGAGAGTGGCAGCTTTCAGAGCAAGGCAACTGCTAAATAAGGGAGCTGGTAATAGCTAGATCAGACTTCCTCTGCGCTTCTTTGTGGGGGGGGGGGGGGGAAATCATCTCCAAATTGTAATAAAATATAATAACAGAATCAGACAAAAATATATTTACAGTAAGAAAAGTTTTCGAATTATAGATTTGACCACTCACTTTATCTTCTCTGTACAAAGAGATACGTAGTCGTCAGTAACTGCACCAAACAGAGATCCACTTCCTTTAATCGATTTTACTTTCTTTCTCCACGCTTTTCATTGCATAGAGAGGGAACTTTTCTATTGGGCTAAACTATATTAGATATCGTTTATATCATTAAATTTTTAATTTTTAAAATTTAATTTTAATATTAAATTTTGATTTTGATTCTAATGATATCAATAGAGTATTAAATTTTAACAGTACATGATATAAATATTGAGAATGACTATTATTGTGCAAAACGACGCCATCTTAGACATTCAGCTTTAGGAATGTATCAAAGTTGAATTTGTTTCCTAGAAAATCAATCTTAAGTGAAGAAAGAAGACTGAAATATGCATGTTTTGATATCGATCTCACCGTAAAAGAAAAACGGTAAGGAGGTGAATGGATGTTGGATGTGACTAAAAAAGTGTAGTTTTAAAAAATAATTTGTTTAAGACAAAATTGATGCACTGATAAGTACTTTATTTGGTTAATATTTTACTTTAAATTATTCCTTAGTCATTGGTTTTTGTGGCTTATTTGTTCGTTTTGATTTATTTTCTGTGCAGAACTCTATATTTTTGAAATTGCACTAAAATGACAAAATTCTGCAGTTTTTTTTTATTTTTGGAATCAAACCTGGATTAACGGGCATGATTTTGGGCATGAAACATCTGATGAGGCGATGACGTCAGCACATTCTAGAAGGTCCAGTCAGCGGTTCTAGAAGAACGAATGGATCAACCTCACGTTTTAGGATATTATTTTAATTTTATATTTGTTTTAGGTATTTTAGTTTAAATAGTTTTAAGTATTTTAATTAGGATTTAGAATATTATTTTTGTTATATTATATTATATTTTATCTTATCTTTGTTTTAGGAATTTTAGTTTAAATAGTTTTAAGTGCTTTAATTAGGATTTATTTCTTTATTTTAGGAATTATCTTTACATTGTTTTTAAGATTTTGAAGGCTATAAATATCCTCTCAAGGTAAGCCTAGAAACATATCTCTCACATCTTAGAATTTACTATTCTTCTTCTCTCTAGCTTTATAAAATTCTCTTCTATTTTCTTTCCAGTTTTTGAAATTCCTTTACTTTATTTCAAGTTTTGTTTTTAAATATGCTAAGTAAGACTTTGGTCATTCTTAGGTAATTTTCTTTTAAGCCGAAGGCTAAAGCGAAGGCTCAATTCCAAATGTGAGAATTGTAAGGCAATTAAATCGCTTCAGATTTTTCTCTATGTTTTCTGGGCTTATTTTTAAATCAAAACGATTTTCAAAACCAAAAGCCGACATTGGTCTAGATGTTGTTATGGCTAACGTGGGAAGGAGGATCGACTTATTGAAGCACATTCGACTTCCTATGAACACACTTAGCAAAATTGTTTGCTAAGAGGAAACTGAGATCGGAATCAGTTATTGTTGAAAAAACATAATCCGAGTCGGTAGCTTTTCAAACTTCAACGTTTTAGTATCTACAACATTGTTGTTGCTTATATCAACTCACAAACCGAAACTTAAGAGTGCACTTGGATATTCGGTATACAAAGCATAGTCACAAGGAATTGTCCTTGTAGACAAGTAGCCGTCGTGAATCTTGAAGTAAAGATCTATTTCGATGATCCGAAGAATTTGAGGCAAAGCTGAAGTCTGAGGCTATTTTTGCCATAAGTCTTCTTTATCTCAATCTATTTTATTTATTTAATTGTTTATTTAATTTTTATCTCATTATACTTCTTTAAACAATTCAAAAACTCCCACTTTTTATCTTTTAGTTATATTTATTTATTTTATTATTTTTATCTTTTCATTTTTATCTGAAATTCTATCTTCTTATAAATCAAGAAAGAGTTTCACTAAATCAAAAACACCACAGTCCCTGTGGATCGACCATGCTTCTATATACTACTCTCCCTTTCTACTTAGTAAGAAGCCGAAATTATTTTGATAGCAAAACGACAGTTATCAAATTGGCACCGTTGTCGGGGACTAACGACAAGTACTGATTTATTTTTCTTTGTTTTTGATTTATAACTAGAAGAAACCCAGGTAAATTAGCAGATCTAGACCCGGAGATCGAAGCACGAGCACGAAGAATCCACGCATAAACACTTCCCGAAAAAAAGAAAAAGACAAGAAGAACAAGAGTATAGTTCAGAGGCATAATCAAATCCAGAGACAAACTCTGAAGAAGACACATATAACGAAGATCAAATCCTGATGGAAGATCACTTAGACGCCATTATGCATCAACTTTCCTTATGGCGGGACTCCATTTCAATTAAAGATCGGACTTATTTATCTTCTTCCACTTTCCACGGCTTTCCCGCTGAAGATCCGTACAAACACTTGTTGGAGTTCCACATGGTTTGCACTAGCATAAAACCACAGGGAGTTATCGAAGATCAAATTAAATTGAGGGTTTCCCTTTCTCTTTACCCAATTTGGCTAGAGATTGGTTATTTTATTTGCCTCCAAATTCAGTTCATGCATGGGCTGACATGAGTCAAAATTTTCTTGACAGGTTCTTCCCAGCGGATAAAGCAAGCGAGTTACGAATGAACATTCTTTCCATTCGACAAAAGACCAAAGAAAGTCTTTATGACTATTGGGAACGATTTAAAAAGCTTTGAGCACATTGTCCGCAACACGGATTAAATGAGCAAACTTTACTTCAATACTTTTATGAAGGTCTTCTACCTATGGAAATGAAAATGGTAGATGCCGCCAGCGGAGGAGCATTAGTCAACATGACCCCAACAACAGCGAGATAATTAATTTCAATCATGTCAGCCAACTCTCAACAGTTTTCAAGTGAACCCAGCCGACGGGTTCACAAGATAAGTACATTTTCAATTGAAAATAAATTAGATAAATTAACTGAAATAGTTAATTCACTGGTTGCAGAAAAATCTGGGGTAACAAGAGCATATGGAATATACATGAAGCTGGACCATCCGACGAACTGTTGCCCGATGATACATGAAGGAGGCAATGCAGAAATCAATGTCGTAGGAAACTTTCCAGGTCCTCCACAGAGACCATACAACCCATATAGTAATACTTACAATCCGGGATGGCGAGATCACCCAAATATCAGCTATGCGAAATCAAAGGTCATATTTTCAACCGATACCTTCTCATCAACAACAAACGCAAAAGATATCATTGGAGGAAATAATGGAAAAGTTAGCAATTTCCCAAAAAAAGCTGGTTACATCCCAGGAAAAATTCCAAAGTCGAATCGAAATACAGCTTCAAGAGTTGGATAACCAAGTGAGCCGACTAGCTCAAACTGTGGGGAAGTTGGAAGGAATACTACCTTCTCAAACGGAGTTAAATCCGAGAGAGAATGTTAGTGCCATCACACTCTGAAGTGGAACAATTATCTCACCCGAAGTTCCAACAGAAAAAGCCGCACCTCAGGACCTCCAAAAATGGCTTAGACCGTTTACAGTGACACAAGTATTTCCTCATGGTGCTATTGAAGTTGAAAATAACTCAGGAGTTCAATTTAAAGTTAATGGTCAAAGATTGAAGTCGTATTATGAAAACGCTTTGGTTGGTCTAATCGAAGAAATCAATTTAAAGGAACCCGCAGTCTGAAAAAAAAGGTTGTCGAGCTAACGACGTTAAACAAAAGCACTTGATGAGAGGCAACCCATTTCGTTTTAATATCATTTTATTTTCCTTTTATTTTCATTTTAATTTCGCTTTGTTTTTAGCAAAATTTATTTCATTCCATTTATTTTATTTTATCATATGCTTAATTTTATTTTATTTTTCTCTGAACAGATTCGAATTTCGATCGAATATTTAATGAAAAAGCAGTGTTTCACGTTTGGAAATAGGAGGTAGGTGCACGTTAGCATAGCCCAACCCCCAAGTGGCGCATGTTAACATACCCCAAGTCAAGTTTTTGGTTCCCTCTTTTGCCGAAAATTCCAAGTTTTGGAGTTACTTTTGTTTCAAATTTTTTCCTCGTAGGCTCCACTTTATATATCATTATCTCTACCTTTACAATTTTAAACAATCCCAACAATTTTTCATTCTACCTTTTTTAGTTTGACTCAAAATCAAACTCTTATTTTTATTTCGTTTTTAACCCCCACGGTACAAGCCCCCTTAAACAACCCAACAATTCTTCTTTCTTATTTCATTCCAGTCGCACACCCCTCCACCTCTCTTTCTTTGTTTTTTTCAATCGACCACCACACCATAACCCTTAAATCACTGCCGGTCAAGCTCCGTCTGCCGTTCATCGCTTGTCGCCTTAACCTCATACTGACTACACTATTTCTTTTCTCCATGGTACAAACACGTAACCAAGAGAACCAAGGGGTTCCATCGCTGCTCAACCTTGGGGGACGTAGCTGTCACGCCGCTCCGACTATCATCAACATTTCAATCGATTTCGAACCACTGCCCACGCCACCACCTCCTTAACGTGGTGTGCGACGGCCACAAGGATCACCACCGAGGACCCCAATGCGTGCACCCGAGACCACCGCCTTCCCTCCATCGTTCGACCATTCCACCTCTTTCCATTATCACGCTGCCAGACCGAGCACTGTACGACTGTCCAGATATTCATGACCAACGACCCCGGTGTTCTACTCCATGGCATCAGGCTCAGGAATGCGTTCCATGCCGAATGTCGAGTCCCCACCATTTACTACACTTGAACAACTCGAGGTAAATTCCGAACCTATCGATATTGAACTATTACTAATGTGACACCCTATTTTTGGCTATTCTAAAGATTTTAGGAATGAATTTAATTTCCTAGGTGGTGTACCACCACAACCAAGCCCCACGTCCTCATATAGACTCATACCGTCGCCTTCTCGTTGCTCATCTAGGAAACCATAACCTTTATCCTTTGAAGCAGGTTCGGATGAAACCCAAGGGCCACAAACAAAAAATTAGATCCTTTCGATGAAAGGAATCGAAGAGGCCAAACCTATTTTATACCACTCGAGGAGTTGCTACAAGGTTATCTTGATTTTGATGGTGACGACGTATGGACTTTTGATAACATTCATCACTATAGGTTTCAAATCTGTAATTATATTCCATCTCGTACACTCGATACCTTACATTTACGTAATGTTGTGATGTACTATTTTGATGCTATTGGTTGGACTCTCTATTCAAATATTAGATGTGATACTTATTACGAAATGGTTTTTGAGTTCTATACCATTTTTATTTTTCTACAGTTTCGTGCCATATCTATGAATACACCAGATATTATTGCTTTTCGAATTTTAGTACAATATTTTAGGATTTCGTTAAATGATTTCAACTTCTCTATGGGGTTCATGACTGATGTCACGGACCATGATTATCTGACATCCTTACGTGAGATTCCGTAGGACTTTGACACTGATATGGCTTATGAAGAACTTACAGGATTGTCATGCATACAATTCGATGTACGCATTACAAAGGCATGATATATTCATGACCCCGCCCTCCGTTACATACACCGGTTCCTTGCTTACAACTATTACGGTCGTAATGATACTACATCTTGTTTGAGTAAGGTTGAATTTTTTTCTTATGGTGTATGCAAACCGGAACGATGGTAAACTTAGGATATTGGTTCGCTCGAACCTTCGGGCGAGTTATACGAACCAATCAACCCTTGATTCTTGGACCTTATATTACACATTTATCATCTCGTTTGTTTCCATTGGCCTTTGATACTGTGAATTTTACTCTAGCTTTTTCTATGGATCCACTTATGCTAGGTGTTTGTACTCAATGGGACTTCTTGTAGGCACTCCCACTGCCCCCACATTGTATCTCCCGACACCATTACACCTCGTAATGGGCGCGTGTATATGAGGTGGATTGAACCACCTCTGGCAGCTAGTTCTAAACTGGTTATGAGAGCTGAGATGCAAGGCGTCTCTAGTCACCTTGACACTATTAAAGCCAACCTTGCCGAGGTTCTTTCTTACTTTCACCTGGGCTCGTCGAGACGTGGATGTGGTCACGGTCGCCACTAGATTGGGGAGTAGTCCTTTTCCTTCTCTTTGTTTTTAAATTCGATATACGTTTTGGGACAAAACATATTAAGTGAGGAGGGAAGGATAAACATGTCAAATCTTTTTCCTTGACTTATTTGATTGTTTGATATTGAGATACTCTTATATTGATGTATTGAGATCGTTGGTTGCTATGCTTGATCTTCATTTTATACTCTTGCTTCCTTTTAGATTGTGACCATGTTTTCATTGAATTTAATTTGCATGATTGGTGATTGGTATAGCTAGTGAATATTTTTTTGAGTATTGATATTTCATGCTTTTGTCGATAGAGATGAACTTGACTTAGTGCATATAAACTTTTCTTGTGAGATTTGAACCTAACTAGTATACATTTTCTTTCTTGCTCATTGTTTGACTTGGGTGTGTCGGACTAATTAGGATGTTCTCGAACTTGTAATCACAATGCATAACGAGACTACATGTTGAACATAATATTTTAATGTGGTAGGGGCACTTAGGATAAACCCACTTTTCCTAAAAAAGCCAACCCATTTATATATCCACTAGTGAACCATATTTCAGCCTATTTCCCTTATTTGTTTTACACCTCATAATTAAACCCGAAACCTTTCTTTTTATTTTCCCTCTCTTTTCACATCCTTACCGAGACTTGAGATCTTGTATCACTCTTGTTCCACGAAAAAAAAGAGGAAAAAAGAAGTCGAAGAAAAAAATTGTTCATTGTTTCTGTTGAGTTAATCAATCAATGAAATAGACAAGAGGAAGGTGAGATGGCAATTAAAATTTTGGTGGAAGCTTTTGCAGAAAATAGAAAATATTTGCATAGCGATTTAGAGTGGTTCGACTTTCTCAACCAAACTCTATGTCCACTACCTTAGCTATCCACACTAAGGATTTTCCAACAAATTCACTAATTTGTTCTTTCTTTTGAGGACAAAGAGTAACATTACAACACCCTCAAGAATTATACCCCAAATTCTTGAGAACACACTCTCTCAAAGAGAAATACACAAATTTGCAAACTTACAGAAAAACCTCATTAGGCAAGATGTCTGCACAATTCTAGAACAAAGAAAGAACACTAAAAAATAATACAATTGAGTACAAAGGGTGTTCTTGAAAGCAAAAATGAATATTGAATGGAAAATAGGCTTTAAAATGATCAAATGATAAGTTCAAGGCTTTCTCTTTATTTCTCTCATAATTCTTTTCTTAATTGTTTTTGATCAATGGCTCCTAAGCTTGTTTAAATACACATTGGATCAATTCAGAACGTTGGGGATCATTAGTGAAGTCAAGCCGTTATTGAGTAATTATCATTTAAAAATCTAGTGGGAGCGTGGGTGCATCGGTACATTCTCAATGGTGCATCGATACACTATGTGTAAAATTCAAATATTTTGACTGTTATAAGACCTAGTGCATCGGTACACTTGGGGTGCATCGATATACTAATTACATTCGATGTTTTAAAAGAGTCAGGAGTGCATTGATGCATGGTCTGTGCATCGGTACATAAAATGCATTTGATGTTTAAATAAAATCAGGAGTTCATCAATGCATGGCTGTGCATCGGTACCCAAAATGCATTCAAAATAGGGTGTGCATCGATACATCAAATAGTGCATCGGTACATCCCTTTATAAAATTGATTTTTGGTTCGAAATACTTTGTAAAAATTTTTTCAAAAATATTTTAAGATTGAAACACAATTTTACACTTTAGTAAGGTTTGAAATTGACCTTTGAAAAACTTGGAGTAATACTTGTGATATTCGAATAATTTAATCGAATATACTTTAAAAATGATTATAAAATCTTAAAATTCAATAACACTTAATTTGTTATATCGAAACATCAAAATGTTTTCAACTATCTCCCCCTTTTTGCTATAACAAAATATTTAAGTAATTTTAAGATTTTCTTTGAAAATCATTTTTGAAAACTACTTCCCCTTATTATATTCTCCCCCTTTTTGTTAAATCAAAAAGACTCTATAAACGTTTTAAAAATAAGATTTTGAAAGAATATAGCCAATTAATTTAAAATTTAAAGTTTTAGCTACTAAGATCAGAATCAAGAGAAATATTAGTCATTAGTTGCATAAATCAATATTCATAATATGAGATGAGAATCGGTAATATTTCAACTAATATGTAAATGATACAAAAACTAATAAACATTAAGTTCAAATTAAAAATGCAACCAAACCAAATATATAAATATAAGCATGTAAATTCAAAGATCCAAACATCCATATCAAATTCAAACATCCAAAATATATCAATCCAAAAAATTAAAATGTTTAAAAATAAGTCCTAAGTTTAATCCAAGAAAACAAAGCAAGAAAGGGTCTAATCGTCTATCGGTGGAGCAGAAGGTGATAAATGTGCCCATATATTGGCCACATCATGTGTAAGTGCGTCAACCCTCTCGTCCATAGCATCAAAACGATGATTCATCGCTTCGTTGTTAGAAGTTAAATGCGACTCGATGGAAGCAAACCTCATGTCAAGATTCTCTATAAACGATCGAAAATATGGAGGCATTTGACTTTCTTGCTGTGCCGGCTCATCCTCGGGTATGTATTCCTCAATATCACGCATAAGAGCTTCAAGCTCTGGATCATCATCCGCTGCCGGTGCCCGTGGAGCTCGTGAAGAGCTAGCTCCCGGTGTTTTTTCAATGGATCAAACCCATTGACCCTTGTCCTCGGACAATCCTGATTTCTTTAAGGATGTGAGATTTATTTGGTTCTGGAGAGGGATGGGAATATCAAGCGAAACCTTAAGCATGAATTTGATGAACAGATTACTAGAGAGACAACCGTAAACTAAGTTTCGACATTTTTGGATGGGACAACGTTTATGGTAACTACTAATTCACCAAAAATGATCTGTGGCAAATTTATTTTCTTATTATGTTGGATACAATGTATCCACCATAAATCTTAGACTCTAAGAGAGGAGTACCTACCTCCTGATGGTCTAAACCACCAAGAGATCATCAAGTGAAAGAATCTATCGTGATGAGTTTTTATGGTGCTTACACTAGCCTTAGCTTTATAGGGTGTAGCCATAATCTCTCTTTCATTATCTAGACCCACATTATCTAACCTGAAGGTGGAAACGAATTTGTCGGAGTCAAAATAAAGGAATTGTCCTAAAAGATAAGATCGAATCCCTATGGTTTCAGTTTGATGAGTTTTGGACACAGACCGCATTGGAGTAGAAAATGCGAACTAGTTGATGATAGAAAATCGTATTAAGGTGAAAGAGCTTATCAAATTTCCAGGATTTAAGGGTAGGAAGATATTGAAATTTCATATCAACTATAGCTTGAAGTGAGGGGCTACACTCTTCCCAGATTTTATAAGACTGGAAAGAATTCATGTACATATGGTAGAGGTTTTCTCTAAGATCGGGTTGGTTAAAACATGAATTGAGAATGGTTATATTTGGATCGTTCGGGTTTGGATTTGGATTCGGTGGAGGAATAGTAGGTCGGTTTTGAGTTGAATGACTCGATGACGACCTAGGGCATTTTGGATTAGACATTTTTAAGGATCGGAATGGGTATGGTTACCTGTAAATTTTAAACATATGTATGCAATATAATCAATCCCAAAACTCAATAAGAGTCCACAATATTCAAGGTTCTCTAAACCGAATCCTAATGGACAATGTTTGAAAATAAGTTTGAAAAACAAAGTTTGAAAAATTATGATACATATAGTTTTCATGAAAACAATATAATTAAATAAAAAACAAAAATTAAATCAAAACAATTTTTTTATTTCAAAATTTTTGAAAGATTTTGTAAAATTGTGTAATTTTGATAAAATTTGTTGTAGAATCTAGTTTAGAAATATCATATAATCAATGCCCGATATATAGTTCAACCTAGAACTAATCAAAACTAGTTCTAAGTTCAAAAATCAATAAAACAGGGGTTTTTGAAATATTACCTTGAAAAGTTTTGGATTTGAGAGGAATGTGATGATTTTTGCACGAATTTGATGATTCCAATAGGTTTAGAAGTTGAAGAACAATTGGATTCTGACTTAAAATTAAAGGATTTGAGAAAAGTAGAGATTTAGATAGAAGAAGGGGCGTACGACGTGGAGTGTTTAAGTTTGAGGGCTTGGGGAAAATGAAGAAATTAGGGATTTAAACCCAAAAACCTGACGAGTATATCGGTACACTGCAGAGTGTATCGTTGCACATTCAAGGAATGTATCGATGCACCTTCATAGTGTATCGATGCATATTCAAGGGATGCATCGGTACACTTTCATAGTGTATCGATGCATAGTGCACAAAAATGTTAAAATCCATTTTAAACACTTAAAAATGCTAAATTAATTAGCTCTAGTGGTATTGGCAACTCAAAGAACGAAAATTAACAATGTTCAATCAAATAAAACTATCCTTAAATTTTATTCAAACATACAATTAATTTTCACTAAAGATCATAAACTCCCTCTAACTATTAGCAAAGAATGCAATAAAAAAAATTATTTTTATAAGCATTTTTCAGTTCTAATTTAGAAGGGCTAAAATTATTTTAAGCACTAAGTCAAGGTAGGTTGGTTAAACCTAATTCTCTCCTAAGTGTCCAAAATTTTTCTTTATCTAAAGTTTTTGTAAAAATATCAGCTAATTAATGCAAAGTATCAGCATATTCTAGAACTATATCTCCTTTTGTGACATGATCTCTAATGAAATGATGTCTAATTTCAATGTGCTTAGTTCTACAGTGTTGGATGGGATTTTTATTGAGATAAATAGCACTAGTATTGTCACACTTGATAGGTATGGTACTAACTTCAATTCCATAATCTAAAAGTTGTTGTTGCATCTATAAAACTTGTGCACAACAACTATCGGCTGAAATGTATTCTACTTCAGTGGTAGATAATGCAACATAATTTTGTTTCTTTGAAAACCATGGAATCAACATATTTCCTAGGAATTGACAAGTATCGGAGGTGTTTTTCCTATATATTTTGCATCCTCCATAATCTGCATCTGAGAAGGCATGCAAGCTAAAGCTAGAGTCTCTAGGATACCAAAGTCCTAAACTAGGAGTGTCCTTGAGGTATCTAAAGATTCTCTTAACGACTAGTAAATGTGACTCCTTAGGGCATGATTGGAATCTAGCACATAAGCAAACACTAAACATAATGTCAGGTCTACTTGCAGTTAGATAAAGCAAAGAACCAATCATTGACCTATACAATTTAACATCCACACATTTACCTCGTTCATCTTTGTCAAGCTTTGTTGATGAGCTCATTGGAGTGGCATGAGGTTTCCCATTTTCCAATCCAAATTTCTTGAGCATATCCTTGACGTATTTTTCTTGATTAATAAAGATGTCATATTTTCTTTGTTTGATTTGGAGTCTTAAGAAAAATGAGAGCTCCCCTATCATGCTCATCTCGAATTCACTCTGCATTAGCTTAGAAAATTCTTGGCAAAGAGCATCATTAATAGAACCAAATATTATATCATCAACATAAATTTGAACTACTAATAAATCTTTACCTTTATGCTTTAAAAACAATGCAATGTCAACCTTCCCTTTTGAAAAACCATTTTCATCACTATATTACCACTTTCATCAAGCTTATTCCTAAATACCCATCTAGTACCTACAGTAGATTTATTACTAGGCCTTTCAACTAATGTCCATACTTTACTTTTCTCAAATTGATTTAATTCTTCTTGCATACCCATAATCCAATTTTCATCATCTAATGCTTCTTTGATATTCTTAGGCTCTATACATGAAATAAATGCAACATAATTACATATATTTCTAAGAGAAGACCGAGTTGTCACCCCTTAGGATGGATCGCCTATAATTTCACCATCCTTGACGTAGTTGTATTCTCTTGGATAAGATATTTCCCTTTCTTCAATGGTTGGATTCTCGAGAATATCGTGAGTTTCCTCATCTTTTGTTTCTTCATTTGATGATGATTCTCCAACTTCACGTCTAACATCATTTGCTTCTATAATACCTATATCATCATTCACACAAGAATCCTTCCTCGGAAGGGGATTATCATAAAAAAACATGTATAGACTCTTCTACAACTAAAGTTATTTTATTAAATACTCGATAAGCTTTAGAATTTAAGGAATAACCCAAAAAAATTCCTTCATCACTTTTAGCATCAAATTTGCCAAGATTGTCTTTACCGTTGTTTAAAACAAAACATTTACATCCAAAAGGATGAAAATAGCTAATGTTAGGCTTTTTATTTTTGAAAAGTTCATATGGAGTTTTCTTTAAAATTGGCCTAATCATTACTCGGTTTATAACATAACAAGCGGTATTTGTGGCTTATGTCCGAAAATATTTTGGCAAATTGTTTTCACAAAGCATGGTTCTAACCATTTCTTCTAAAGTTTGATTTTTATTCTTAATAACTCCATTTTGTTTAGGGGTTCTAGGTGCTAAAAAATTATGGTTAATACTATTAGAATTACAAAAATCAGTAAATCCAAGATTTTCAAATTTAGTACCATGAACACTCCTAACACTAGTTATGGAGTAATATTTTTCATTTTGGATTACTTTTGAAGACATGATGAATTTTTATAATGCTTCATCTTTAGTACTTAAGAATAGAACCCAAGTATATCTAGAATAGTTATCTACCAATACAAAGCAATATTGTTTTCCACCCAAGATAACAGTCCTAATTGGCCCAAAAAGATCTATATGGATCAATTGTAATACTCTACTAGTTGATACATCATTAATGGATTTAAAGGAAGTTCTTCTATGTTTTCCTTTAGAACTTGCATAACAGATTTTATCATTATCAAATTTTAGCTTTGGTAACCCTCTTACTAAATTTCCATGAATTAGTCTTTGTAAAACACTCATGCTAGTGTGTCCTAGTCTCCTATTCCATAACCAACTATCATGTTCATCCTTAGAAACTAGGCACAAGTTAGTCATATTTATTGTATCTAAATGCACCATGTATATGTTTCCTATTCTATGACCAACAAGCATAATCCAATTAGATGCAATGTCAATGACTTTACAACCATTAGTTTCAAACATGACATTGTATCCCTTATCACATAATTGACTAATACTCAATAGATTATGCTTTAATCCATTCACATATAGAACATTTTTAATTTGTATGGAAGAGGTATTACCTATTGTACCTACACCTTCAATGTGACCTTTTGAATTATCACCAAAAGTCATCTCTCCTCCATTTTTGTTGTTAAGCTAGATGAACCAGCTCTTGTCTCCGGTCATATGTCTTGAGCATCCACTATCAAAGTATCATGAGTTTGAACTTGTATTTTGCGCCTTGTAGCAATGCTCATTTTCCAACAAACATAGATTAATTTTTGATTTTTGGTACCCAATTTCTTTTGGGTCCATATTCATTAGTTTCTAAAATTCTAGTCCCTTTGGGTATCCGCTTGTGTAGGATATTCTTATCGTTAGAAGTAATGTGTTCTTTAGGAACCCATATACTTCTAACGATTTTATAATTAGAGTTTTTTTGGGGACCTCTATGATTGTAGTTTTTAAAACTTTTTCTAACAAAGTTGGATTTTGAAATTTCTCCATTTTCAAAACGTTTTCTTCCAACTTTCTTCTAATGCTTTCTTTCAATTTTCTTTTGATGATCATCATTTACTCTTGAAATTAAATTATGCAAATCAATATTTTTCTTTTCAAACTCATCTAGTTTGATTTGTAAATCCTTAATTTTACTTTCAAGATCAATGTTGGTCTTGGATATGAAATTATATTCGTTTTTCAATTTTGAAATATCATTTTTGTATTTTAAAAATAATTTCTCATAATCAGAAGCCAACCCAATATATTCCTCTAAAAGCTCATCAAAAGAATAATCTTCGAAATTAAATGAGCTAGAGGTTACCTGAGAGCTTTCCCCGATGGCCATCAACCACAAGTTTTCTACTTCTTGTTCCTCTTCATCGAAAGCTTCTTTATCGCTCCATGTAGCCACTTGTTCCTTGTTTTTTTTCTTCGATTGACCCTTTTTCTTTAATTGTGGGCAATCATACTTGACATGACCCAGCTTTTTACATTCGTAGCAAATGATAGGGTCTTTTTCTATTGGTTCATTTTCGAAGCCTTCATTTCGTTTGAATTTTCTTCCTCTGTTGGGCTTCATTAATTTTCTGAACCGCTTGGCAAATAATGCCATTTCCTCGTCATCATCATCTTCATCCGAATCACTCTCATCTTTTGTGGATTTAAGAACAACTATAACGTTCCTCTTCTTCTCAGTCTCTTTCTTTGTCTTGTTTTTCTTTTTGAGGTCTACCTCATCTTGAAGCATCATTTCATGTGTGAGGAGAGAACCAATTAGCTCATCGAGGGTCAAGGATTTCAAGTTTTTAGCCTCGATGATAGCCGTCTTCTTTGATTGCCAATATTTTGGAAGAGAGTAAACTAACTTCCTCACAAGCTTCTCGTTTAGAATGATCTCTCCATATGATTTGAGACCATTGACAGTCGTGGAAAACTATCCGTCATAGCTTTGATATCTTCATCCGGTTTCATCCTGAAATTTTCATAGCTACGAGTTAGAAGACTAATTTTAGATTCTTTTACCTCGTTTGTGCCTTCATGTGTGACTTGTATTTTATCCCATATCTCTTTGGCAGTTGTACAAGATGAAACTCTTCCGTATTCATCTGGTCTAAGAGCACAAAAAATAATATGGATAACCTTTGAGTTGAGCTGGAACATTCTTGTCTCTCCTTCACTCCATAATCTTGAATGAGTGAAAGGTATGATGTATCCGTCTTCTATGAACTTTCTTGACTGAAGTACCTCATTCTATTCTTCCAATAAGAATAATTAGCTCCATTGAAGAAAAGAGGCTTGTTGACCGGCATTGAATCAAGATCAAGGTCGAAGTTTGAAGTAGAGGCCATTGATGACTTGAATATCAATATAACTCTTCACGAATCGACACAAGAGGCGATTAAACCTTCAAATAAGTGAGGCTCTGATATCAATTATTGAGTTAATCGATTGACAAAATATCCAAGAGGGGGTGAATTGGCAATTAAAATTTTGGTGGATGCTTTTGCAGAAAATAGAAAATATTTGCACAGCGATTTAGAGTGGTTCTACTTTCTCAACCAAAGTCTACGTCCACTACCTTAGCTATCCACACTAAGGATTTTCCAAAAAATTCACTATTTTGTTCTTTCTTTTGAGGACAAAGATCAACCTTACAACTCCCTCAAGAATTATACCACAAATTCTTGAGAACACACTCTCTCAAAGAGAAATACACAAATTTACAAACTTACAGAAAAACCTCACAAGACAAGATGTTTTCACAATTCTAGAACAACGAAAGAACACTAAAAAATAATTCAATTGAGTACAAAGGGTGTTCTTAAAAGCTAAAATAAATATTGAATGGAAAATAGGCTTAAAAAATGCTCAAATGATAAGTTCAAGGCTTTTTCTTTGTTTCTCTCACAATTCTTTTCTTAATTGTTGTTTATCAATGGCTCATAAGCTTGTTTAAATACACCTTGGATCACTTCAGAACGTTGGGGATCATTGGTGAAGTCAATAGAGCCGTTATTGAGTAATTATCATTTAAAAATCTGGTTGGAGCATGGGTGACTCGGTACATTCTCAATGGTGCATCGATACACTATGTGTAAAATTCAAATATTTCGACCGTTATAAGACCTAGTGCATCGGTACACTTGGGGTGCATGGGTACACTAATTACATTCGATGTTTCAAAAGAGGCAGGAGTGCATCGATGCATGGTCTGTGCATCAGTACATAAAATGCATTCGATTTTTCAATAAAATCAAGAGTGCATCGATGCATAGCTATGCATCGGTACAAAAAATGCATTTGAAATAGGGTGTGCATCGGTACATCAAATAATGCATTGGTACATCCCTTTATAAAATAGAGTTTTGGCTCGATTTTGGTTCGAAATACTTTGTAAAAAAATTTTCAAAAATATTTTAAGATTGAAACACAATTTTACACTTTAGTAAGGTTTGAAATTGACCTTTGAAAAACTTGGAGTAATACTTGTGATATTCGAATAATTTAATCGAACATACTTTAAAAATGATTATAAAATCTTAAATTTCAATAACACTTAATTTGTTATATCGAAACATCAAAATGTTTTCAACAGTTTCAAACAGCAGAAAAAAAGAAAAGAAAAAAATGTTCACTGTTTCAAACTGAGAAAGAAATGAAAAAAAGTAGGAAAAACGATCATTTCAATTGCTTTTCATTTATTCTTTTTCCTTGTTTTAATGTGCTTCATGTTAATTAGTCGATTGTTCCTAATTGTATTAATCTCTTGTCTTGGTACTTAACCCGATCATCATGACCTTTTCCCTACCCGAACCTAAGCCCCGTTACACCTTGTTTAAAGACCCCTTGATTATTGCATTATTTTCACTTTTAGTAGTGGAAACTTGATTGGATTCCAAGCCTATGGTAATATTTTGGTTAGTTTTGATTTGAACGTTTTCATTTACCCCAAACACTTTGAGCGGATATGTGTGAATCTTTGTGAGGTATTGAGTCATGTTTCATCGAAGTTGGCAATTAATTGGGATATCTTGCTTACTCTAAATTTTCTTAGTTGTGTCTTTTCTTATTTGTAACTTGAATTCAGCAAATGTCATGGACTTAGTTCGATTAGAAGTTTGAGAAATAAATTGAAATTGAAGATGAAAACTTATGATTTTGATGTATTAATTGATGAATGCTTGAGAACAAACATTGAATAAGTGAGGGGGAATTTGATAAGTGCTTTATTTGGTTAATATTTTTCTTTTAAATTAATCCTTAATGATTGGTTTTTGTGGCTTATTTGTTCGTTTTTATTCATTTTCTGTGTAGGACGCTAGATTCTGAAAATTGTACTAAAAGGACAAAATTCTGTAGTTTTTTTTATTTTCAGAATCAAAGCTGGATTAGTGGACATGACTTTTGACATGAAACATCCGACGAGTCGATGATGTCAGCACCTTCTAGAAGGTCCAGTCAGCGCTTCTAAAAGAATGAATGGATCTACCGCACGTTTGTATAATTCGGATTTGAATTAAACTCATGTTTTAGGATATTATTTTAATTTTATCTTTGTTTTAGGTATTTTAGTTTAAATAGTTTTAATTATTTTAATTAGGATTTAGGATATTATTTTTATTATATTGTATCTTATCTTTGTTTTATGAATTTTAGTTTAAATAATTTTAAGTGTTTTAATTAGGATTCATTTCTTTATTTTAGAAATTATCGTTAGCTTGTTTTTAGGATTTTGAAGGCTATAAATACCCTCTCAGGGTAATCCTAGAAACATATCTCTCACATCTAAGAATTTACTCTTCTTATTCTCTTTAGCTTTATAAAATTTTCTCTTCTATTTTCTTTCTAGTTTTCGAAATTCATTTACTTTATTTCAATTTTTGATTTTAAATATGCTAAGTATGACTTTAGTCATGCTTAGGTAATTTTCTTTTAAGCCGAAGGCTAAAGCGAAGGCTCAATTCCAAACGTGAGAATCGTAAGGCACTTAAATCGCTTCGGATTTTTCTCTCTGTTTTCTAGGCTTATTTTCAAATCAAAATGATTTTTAAAACCAAAAGTCGGCGTTGATCTGGATGTTGTTATGGTTAACGTGGGAAGGAGGATCGGCTTATTGCAGCACATTCGACTTCTTGTGAACACACTTAGCAAAATTGTTTGCTAAGAGGAAACTGAGATTGGAATCAGTTATTGTTGAAACAATAAAATCCGAGTCGGCAACTTTTCAATCTTCAACGTTTTAATATCTACAACATTGTTGTTGCTTAGATTAACTCACAAATCGAAATTTAAGAGTGCACTTGGATATTAAGTATACAAAGCATAGTCACAAGGAATTGTCCTTGTAGACAAGTAGCCGACGTGAATCTTGAAGTAAAGATCTATATCGATGATCCGATGAATTTGAGACAAAGCTGAAGTCTGAGGCTATTTTTATCATAAGTCTTCTTTATCTCAATCTATTTTATTTATTTAATTGTTTATTTAATTTTTATCTCATTATACTTCTTTAAACAATTTAAAAACTCCTCCTTTTATCTTTTAATTATATTTATTTATTTTATTATTTTTTAATTATATTTATTTATTTATTTTATTATTTTTATCTTTTCATCTTTATCTGAAATTCTATCTTCTTCTAAATCAATAAAAAGTTTTACTAAATCAGAAACACTACAGTTCATGTGGATCGACCCTGCTTCTCTATACTACTCTCCCTTTTTACTTATTTAGAAGGCGGAATTATTTTGATAGCAAAACGACAGTTATCATGCAACCCTAAAATTTTATGTATAAACCAACGTTATTTTAAACATCAATAACATCACCAAAATGATGTCATTCTATTCATATCATAACACCATTTAGATTTGAATGATTCTATAGTATAATTGAAATTATAACTAAAATTCAATACTATAATTAATGAAATCAAACGTTTAACAATATAAATGATTCATCACTTAAAATTAAGTGGAATATATGATACAATTTTCCCTTTCTATTTTACAACGTTCCTTTTGGATTTTCCATGCCTCGTACTCTCAACGGAAAGGCTTCACTTTTAATCTGTTGCAAAGGTAAGCCTAAGTTTGGTGAAAAAGATGGGTGTCATTTCTTGAATACCATCACAATCATATTGCCCTTTGAGGTAAAACTTTTGATTACACAAAATCAGCGTGGGTCCTGTATTAGGAATGCCATTGGAGCATTGTCGGCCTGCAGAGCAGCTTCTGTTGGGACTTTATGTCATGCATACCTTCGGAACCCACTCCCATGAAAACAATGGCAAAACACCCCCGTTACTATTTCTAACAGCAACTCATCAGCTTTTGATATTTGTATGTGTACGAGGATTGCAAAGTCAAGTCAAAAAAATTTGTCACCCTGTGCAAAAAATAAAGTTTATATAGAACGAAAATATATTTCATTATCTTGATGTTTATTATTTTTTTTAAATAATATGGAGTGATTACAAAACAGTATTTATTCATATTCTTTTTTAGTCATTGACAGTTTGCGCACTCGCAGAGACGAACGTAGGATCTTATATTAGGGGTCGAACTTTAACTTACAAAATTTCAGGGGGTGAATAAAAATTTAGGGGGTCAAAACAGATTTTCAATAGAAAATATATAGAAAAAAATCTATAACATATGGCAATTTTGGATTTTTAAGGGGCCCATCCGCACTGTCTAGGTCCATCCATGCGCACACACCCTACAAACACAATTACTCAAACCGAATACCTTTAAGAATAACAACAATCCCTTTAATCACTGAGATCATTTAATAAGATTTTTTTTATTTTTTTAATAAATTATAGAAACATAAATAAACTTTATCAAATATGTTTATCATTGTTTTATTTTAAAAGTTATCTTAAATACAATTAAAATAATAAAGAATATTCACTAACTTGTATATCAAATATATTATTTTATTATTTTATAAAGTCATACGAGAGTTCGTGAGGCTCTCCTTCCTCAGTCGACTCTAGATGATTGTGTTAAGACGACGAAAGATATTACTAGGTGAAACATATGTTGGAACCGTCGGCGCAGCAGAAACAAGACAGTCTCACCAGCGATCCAAGTATGTAAAACTGAAATTAGAAGGAAAGGATGCGAATACTTACAGCGGGTTCCTTGAAAAACAACAAGAATAGCAACGACTAATGGTGGTGTCGATCGATTCGAATCGTAAGCCTCTACAAAATCACGTCTCGACCTCTACTCAGTTCACTCGATTGAGAGCAATATTTGTTTTCCCCAAAACTGTTTTTGAGAAAAACGGCTAAAGATTATGTGTGTGTGTTAAAAAAACTGTTGCTAGACCTAACACATCCCTTTTATATATCCATTACACTAACATCTTAGGGTTTTTAAAGTTATTTAGAATTAATAAATAAAATATTAATTAATTAATTCAATTAAATATACATTAAAGACTTATAATCTGAATTATAATCTTTAATGTTTATTTAAAAACTTATTTAATTATTCCGAATTATATTTACCAATTAAAAGAGTTGTAATCTAAATTACATTCATTTAATGCTTACTTACTATATTCGGGATAATTAAAATCATATGTATATCAAATATACATATCTTAACTCTAGATATATTTTAGTAACATGCAACAAAGTGTACATTTTTGCTCATTTCTATCCTAAGGTGTTACCCTGTAGGTTCTTGTAACGTTAGTAGTATTTATTAGAACAATTCTAATATTACATACAATGAGTGACATCTAGCAATATATCATTTTCACCTAAGTTACAAGAAATTATGATTCGACATATCATCTTCGTGATTAACTCTTTTATGTATTACATCCTTTTGTCCTTTATATCTAGAATAAGCACAAGTCCTAGAATAGTCACACTTGTATAGCCATCTATTGTTTCTTGATATCTAGAGTAGATTATAATTAACAAACAATTTATGATACCACATATCAACTTATTCGAGCATGAACATGCATTTCTAGTCTCACTAAATCAAGTGGCCTGTGATATATTTCCTATTATGTAGGAAGGACAAATCCTATCTTAACCATATACACCCTACTACATATATCGAGATATATTCAATAATAGTCTTTATAGTGCAACCAGTTACAGAGCATGTTTAACTATATCAAAACATACAACAATATATGTTGGGATGACATTGATCTCAAGTCTGAGGATCATACATATAGTCATCACCATGAGCAATGTTATGACCGTTACATAATAATCCAAGACATATTCTCATGATGGGTCAATCCAATATATTTTTCTCTAACAATATAATCATGTATCAATTCTGACATCTCTATGTCAATGACAACTCCTTGTCATCAATCAATAACACGATAGTCTTAAGCGTATTATTATTGTCCATGCCCATAATAATACTTGACTATGGATCTTTTAATAATGTTATATGGACTTTATTATCTTTCAGTTTATGTTAAACATAGACATATAACTAAAAATAATAGTGGCAATGCCTTCATTCAATAAAATCGGTAAATAAATGTATTATTACAATCATCATATGATTGGTCTTTAGGCGTACTCTAATCTTCCACTAGCACTAAGACCGATCACTCACATATCTAATATCGAGTGACTTAGTGTGATGATCATTCCTCTGCTGTGTAAGAGGCTTCGTCAAGGGATCAGCAATGTTGTCATCCGTGTGTACTCTGCATATTTCCACATCTCCTCGATCTATGATCTATCGAATGAGATGAAAGCACCTAAGAATATGTTTGGATCGTTGATGAGATTTGGGTTCCTTTGCTTGTGCAATGGCTCCATTATTGTCACAACGGAGTTCTACAACATCTTATATGCTGGGAACAACCCCTAATTCCAATATAAACTTCTTGATCCAAACAACCACTTTTGTTGCTTCACTAGCTGCAATGTATTCAGCCTCTGTTGTAGAATCAGCTACTATGTCTTGCTTTGAACTTTTCTAGCTCACAACACCTCCATTAAGACAAAACACAAAACTTGATTGTGATCATAAGTCATCCTTGTCAGTTTGGAAGCTGGCATCAGTATAACCTTTTATACTAAGCTCTTCCTCCCCTCCATAGACAAGAAATTTATCCTTAGTTCTTCTAAAGTACTTAAGGATATTTTTAACCGCAACCCAATGATTTTCACCAAGGTTCACTTGATATCGACTCGTCATGCTTAAAGCATACGATACATATGGTTGAGTGCATATCATGGCATACATGATAGAACCAATAGCCGAAGCATATAGAATCTTATTCATCTGTTCTCTTTCGTGTGGAGTTGAAGGACACATTTCCTTCAAAAGAGAAATGCCATGTCTCATAGGAAAAAATCATTTCTTGGATTCTTCCATACTGAACCTTTTCAGCACTTTGTCTATATATATACTTTGACTCAGACCTAGAAGTCGTCTTGATCTATCTCTATATATCTTAACTCCTAAGATATACGCCGCCTCACCCAAATCTTTCATAGAAAAATAGCTACCTAACCAAGTCTTAACAGATTGTAAAGTAGGTATATCATTTCCTATGATGAGTATGTCATCTACATACAATATTAGGAAAGAAACAATTCTCCCACTAGCCTTCTTATTGACACAAGGCTCATCTTCATTTCTGATAAAACCAAACTCTTTGATTGCATCATTGAAACAAAGAATCCAATTTCGAGAAGCTTGCTTTAGTCCATAAATAGACCTATGTAGCTTACAAACCTTTCCAATATTTCCTGAAATGACAAAACCTTATGGTTGTGTCATAGACACATCATCTTCAAGTTTTTCATTAAGGAAAACGATTTTGACTTCCATTTGCCATATTTCATAATCATGGAATGCAACTATTCCGAGCAAGATCCGGATGGACTTAAACATAGCTACAGGGGAGAATGTTTCATTATAGTCTACACCATGAACTTGTCGAAAACCTTTAGCGACTAATCGCCCCTTGTATGTTTTTACATTACCATCCATGTCGGTTTTCTTCTTAAAAACCCATTTACACCCTATAGGTTTGATCCCTTCAGTTGGTTCAACCAAAGTTCATACTTGGTTTACTGACATGGAATCCATCTCATATCTCATTGCTTCAAGCCATTTCTCAGAGTCTGGGCTAGACACTGCCTCTTGATAAGTCTTGGGCTCATCTTGATCCATAAGAAGAACATCTCCATGTGTCGTAACGAGAAATCCAAATCTCTTAGGTGCACGTTGTTCTCTTGTGGATCTGCGCAATGGTTGCATTTCTAAATATGTTGAATGCTCAGCAACAACTTGTGAAACATGCTCAACTTCAGGTTCATTGATCTGTTGTTCTTGAACTTCTCCAAGTTCAATATTTCTACCCTTTTCTTTCTTTAAGAGAAATTCTTTTTCAAGAAAAACTCATGTTCGAGCAACAAACACTTAGTTTCCCTTAGTTTATTTAGGATATCCAACAAATATACACTTATGATATTTAGGTTTGAGCTTTGTAGACATCTGATGTTTTACATAAGCTTCACAACCCCAAAGCTTCATAAAATACATACTAGGACATTTCCTAGTCCATATATCGTATGGTGTCTTTTGAACCGATTTAGATGTAACATGATTTAGTGTAAAAGTGGTAATTTCAAGTGCATGTCCCCAAAAAGAAGTCAAAAGATCACTATGACTCACCATCGATCGAACCATGTCTAACAGTGTTCAATTCCTTCTTTCAAAAACTCTATTCCACTATGGAGTACCAGGAGGTTTAAGGTGTGAGACAATCCCACATTCTTTCAGGAGTTCATCAAACTCTATGCTTATGTATTCTCTATCTCATTCTGATCGAAGTGCCTTAATATTTTTGCCTAGTTGATTTTGTACTTCATTTTTAAATTCCTTAAACTTTTCCTTAAACTTTTCAAGGGCTTCAGATTTATGGTGCATAGGATAAATATACCCATATCGACTGAACTCATCGGTGAAAGTTATTGAAAACATTTTGATGTTTCGATATAACAAATTAAGTTAAATGAATTTTAAGATTTTACAAATAATTTTCTCAGTATATTCGATTTAATTTCTTAAATTTCAAAATATTACTCCATGTCTTTCAAAGTTCAATTTCAATCTTTACTAATGTGTAAAATTGTGTTTTATACTTAATATATTTTTGAAACAATTTTCACAAAGTATTTTTGAACCAAAATCAAGCCTAAAATCAAATTTTCAAAGGAATAAACCGATGCACCAATCCATGCATCGATGCACCAATGAATACATTGAACATCGAATGCATTATATGCATCGATGCACTTAGGTTTTTATGAAAACATCGAATGCATTTGATTCATCGATGCACAAGCCATGCATCGATGCACTCGAGCTTGTTTGAAACATCTAATGCATTTTATGCATCGATGCACACTTGTGCACCGATGCACTATGTGTTCCAACGGTCAAAATATTTGAATTTTACACTTGATGCACCGATGCACCTTGTGTATGCATCGATGCACTGACACTCCCAACTGATTTTATTAATTTTTTTCACACTTAAACGGATCTATTGACTCCACTAATCATCCCCAATGTTCAAAACCAATTAAAGGAGTATTTAAACAAGCTTAGAAGTCATTGATCAATAACAAGAAACTACAAGAAACTAGAATCAAGAGAGAATCAAAGAGAAAGCATCAAACTCATTGTTTGAGCACTTCAAGCCTATTTTTCATTCAATATTCATTTTGCTTTCAAGAACACTACTTGTACTCAATTGTATTCATTTTTAGTGTTCTTTTCTTTGTTCTAGAATTGTGCAAACAATCTACCTTGTGAGGATTTCCTTGAAAGTTTGCAAATTTGTAATATTCTCTTTGAGAAAGAGTGTTCTCAAGAATTGAGGTATATTCTTGAGGGAGTTGTAAGGTTATCTCTTTGGCCTCAAAAGAAAGAACAAATTAATGAATTTGTTGGAAAATCCTTAGTGTGGATAGCTAAGGTAGTGGACGTAGACTTTGGTTGAGAAAGTCGAACCACTCTAAATCGTTGTGCAATTACTTTCAATTTTCTGCAAAAGCTTTCACCAAAATTTTAATTGCCAATTCACCCCCTCTTAGTCGATTCCATCAATCGATTAACTCAACAAAAGTAATGAAGTAATGGAATCCACCTCTGGCTTGTGTATTCATTGGTCCACATACATAACTATGTATTAACCCCAATAAATCACTTGCTCGCTTACCTTTACTATTAAAAGGAGCTTTGGTCATTTTTCCCAATAAGCAAGGTTTGCATACATCATATTGTTCGAAAACAAATGAATCTAAGAATACATCTTTATAGAGTTTTGATATGTGTTTCTCACTTATATGGCCTAAACGACAATGCCAAAGTTAAGTTTGATTCGAGTCATTTGTTTTTGATCTTTTAGTATTTATGTTATAAATGGTGTTTTCTTGATCCAAAATATAGAGACCATTAACCAATTGTTCCGAACCATAAAAAACACTATCGAGATAAAAAAACAACAATTATTCTTAATAATAATCTCAAAACCAATCTTGTCCAAACAAAAAATAGAAATAATGTTCTTAGTCAAACTAGAAACAAATTAGCAATCCTGTAAATTTAAATCAAGTCCACTAGGCAAAGATAAAACATATGTCCCTATAGCTAATGCAACAACTCTTGCTCCATTTTCCACTCGTAGGTTTACGTCTCCTTTAGCCAGATTCCTTCTCTTTCGCAGTCCTTGTACGGAAGTACAAATATGAGAACCACAACAGGTATCTAATACCCAAGAAGTAGATGTTGACAAATTAACATCAATAACATAAATACCTGAAACAAACGTTCCGTTTGCTTTTTCCTTCTTGACCCCTTCAAGGTAAACATGGCAGTTTCTCTTCCAGTGTCCGGTCTTATCGCAATGGAAACATTTTCCTTCCTTGCTAACTCCCCCTTTGGGTTTCAATGCATTTTTCCCTTTTGGTTTGGCCTTACCATTGCCCTTAGACTTTGCCACTATATTTTCCTTCTTTTTCTTTTTGTCCTTGTGGACCATCAGAATGGGCTTAGGTCTAACCTTTTTCATGTTACTTTCAGCAGTTCGTAACATGCCAAGTAACTGTGACAAAGTCTTGTTAATTTCATTCATGTTGAAATTAAGGACAAATTGGCTAAATCTATCTGGCAACGATTGTAGGATAACATCGGTAGCCAATTCATCTTTGAGATGAAATCCCAACTTTTCGAACGTTTGGATGTAGCCCATCATCTTGATGACATGAGCTCTTATAGGAGTTCCCTCTACCATTTTGCATTGAAATAGAGCTTTAAAGGTCTCATATCTCTCTTGGCGTGCTTGCCCTTCATATATTTCTTTGAGATTTTGAATCATCTCATATGCAACCATGTCCTCATGTTGCTTCTGAAGCTCAGATGGTGGCAAGCATTAGACATCCAACATCTAACATATCATCCATATGTTTTTTGAATTTGTCTTTGTCAGCTCTTGAAGCATTAACTGCCAGTTCATCAGGAACATGTTCTTCAATGACATATTTCATCCTTTCTTGTTTGAGAACAATTCTCAAATTACGAAACCAGTCAATGAAGTTTATGCCATTAAGTTTATCCTTCTCAAGGAGTGATCACAGTGATAAAGTGTTGTTTTTCATTAAATCTACAACAATGGAAATATTTAAAGTAAGTAAATTTACCGAATTAAAAATTTATAAATAGGTCTTTATTTACAATTTACTCTCACTATTTTATTCAAAATTAAAAACCTTCTCTATTTTAATTTCGAAAATATTCAACGAATTTTTCTAGTGGGTGAGGATCCAAAATACATCAATTTCCTAAATTAGCTCTGGCTTTTCTTTTAGGATAGTGATTATTTAGGTAAGTAACACTTTACTAGTTACATCTCATGTAACTCCCCTTTATGGTGAACAACTCTTGTTCAAGTCATCTCATGACTTATCCAAATATTTAACCTCTAGGTTTCTAATCCTATTAGAATAACCTAGCTAAGTTATTACCAATATCTCAACCGGTGAATATCACTTGCTTATTCTTCTCGTTTAACCAAGATAGATTTATGTGCCAATGCTCTGGCAAAGCCCACACAATATCGATCGAAGCCTTAACGAGGGTAAATATTGGACGATTAAGTTAACTTAGATTATAAAGAGGGATTTGTGTAATTATCTCATCATTGTTCGTTTTAATATTAGGCCCTTATTGATCTCATCAATATGTATTCTTATTTTATCATTTAATGCATTGCATACATAACAGATATAGCAATAAATAAGATGCAATGGTTATAGCCCAAAAACAATGACTAAGGTGACCCATCCCAAGCCAATGAGAGAACCAGAAAACACTAAAGCCTAAGACTGCTCTCTAGGTATCTTCTTGCCATTATTCTGCTCCTTGTGAATCTTTATAGGATTACAATTTTAAAAGAAACTTGTTTTACATATGAGGGAGTAAGATGAGAAGAGAAATACAACTGAGATATAGAAAAACACAGTTTGCAGACCGTATTTTAAATAAAACCATTATAAATTGACAAGGGGCTATAACCATGCATGTCAAACACCGTGAAAAACAAACATATCATATATATACACGTTGTTACACCTTTGTTAAAAATTTTAATATGGGCCTTCAATTTGTACTGCTGATGAGGGGTCAAGGGGTGGAGCCCCTAGCGCGCATCAGCCGTACATCGACGGCCGGTGGGATTTTTTTGAAAAATAGTACTTTCGTTTCTATAGTAAAACCTCACGATTTGATAACACTTATCAACAAAATCGTTCTTTTGATATTTTCAATCTCGAAGGTTTTCTACATCGGAACAACCTTTGTTCCACTGCCAAACTCGATCTACTATCGCACTCCCACAGATCATCATATCAACAATTGACATATGGATTTCATAAAATCCTTGCAGTAACAAATAGTTTGAAAACAGATTAATAAAATTAACATATTAATCACCGCGGTTATCGATTCGAACAATGATATCATGTATATTTGTCGAAAATGATAAAACTAGAACATGCATCTCATACATATTGCATCAACCAAGAATTTAACCCTAATTCGGATCGTACAGGTGGCTCTGATACAACTGTTGGAACCGTCGGCATACCCCACAGTGCAGCAGAAATAAAACTCGACGGTCTCACCAGTAATCTAAGTACATAAAATCAAAATCGGGAGGAAGGGATGCGAATACTTACAGCGGGTTCCTTGAAAAACAAAAGCGACTAATGGTGGTGTCGATCGATTCGAATCGTAAGCCTCCACGAAATCACATCTTGGCCTCTACTCAGTTCACCCGATTGAGAGTAATATTTGTTCTCCCCAAAACTGTTTTTAAGAAAAACGGCTGAAGATTATGTGTGTGTTAAAAAAACGACTGCTAGACCTAACACATCAATTTTATATATCCATTACACTAACATCTTAGGGGTTTTAAAGTTATTTAGAATTAATAAATAAAATATTATTTAATTAATTCAATTAAATATACATTAAAGACTTATAATCTGAATTATAATCTTTAATGTTTATTTAAAAACTTATTTAATTATTCCGAATTACATATACCAATTAAAAGAGTTATAATCTAAATTACATTCTTTACATGCTTACTTACTATGTTCGGGATAATTAAAATCATATGTATATCAAATATACATATATTAACTCTATATATATTTTAGTAACATACAACAAATTGTACATTTTTGGTCATTTCAATCCTATGGTGTGACCCTGTAGGTTCTTGTAATGTTAGTAGTATTTATTAGAACAATTCTAATATTACATAGAATGAGTGACATCTAGCAATATATCATTGTCACCTAAGTTACAAGAAATTATGATTCAACATATCATCTTCGTGATTAACTCTTTTATGTATTACATCCTTATGTCATTTATATCTAGAATAGGCACAAGTCTTAGAATAGTCACACTTGTATAGCCCATCTATTGTTTCTTGATATATAGAGTAGACTATAATTAACGAATAATTTTTGATATCACATATCAACTTATTCGAGCATGGCCATGCATTTCTAGTATCACTCAATCAAGTGGCCTGTGATATATTTCCTATTATATAGGAAGGAAAAATCATATCTTAACCATATACACCCCACTACATATATCGAGATATATTTAATAACAATCTTTATAGTGCAACCAGTTACGGAGCATGTTTAATCGTATCAAAACATACAACAATATATGTTGGGATGACATTGATCTCAAGTCTGAGGATCATACATATAGTCATCACCATGAGAAATGTTATGACCGTTACATAATAATCTAAGACATATGATCATGATGGGTCAATCCAATACATTGTTCTCTAACAATATAATCATGTATCAATTCTGACATCTCTATATCAATGACAACTCCTTGTCACAAATCAATAACATGTTAGTCTTAAGTGTATTTGATGTAAGGCTCTTCTGATGCCTTAACAAATTGATTGTGGATCTAGGAAGGAAGCAAAACAACCTACAAAGTGAATGGCTCAAAATAGAATGGTTAAGGGTGGTAAACATATGGGTGATTAGGTGGGCTGTTTAATTGAGAGATGAAAGCGGAAGATGTTTGATATGGCTATGGTTTATGAAACAAAGGGATGGTTGTGAGGATAGTATCTTAAAGAAGACTCAAAGAAGAACCAATGCTATATAGAGCAAAGATCCAGACTTTATATTGCTTCTTTAAGGGGTGGTATGAAGTACTTTGACCCACTAGTTATAAAGAACTAGGAACCAGAAGTATCATGGTGAAAAGACAAGGGGTTGATGCCACAAGTATAAATTATACTTGATAAGTCGATAAAAGTCACCAGGACTTAAGGAAGAGAATAATCTCACTTTAATTAAACAAAAGGTCTCCTTACAAATGATGAATGCTTTCCTATTTATAGGAAATGGAGAGACATGGCCGAATAATTACAAGGAGATTCGGCCAGCCTTGTGCCTTCCTAAAATGACATAATTTAATTCATAAATAACTTGAATAAATAGGTGCTGGTTCGGTTGAAGTGTAGGGGTATGTCTCATGGCTGAATAGTACTTGAAACCCTTCAAGTTGGCGCCAAATTAGAGGAGTAATGGTGTTTGGCCGAATGGATAGATAGCCATTCATCTTGGTGCCTAAATGAACCATATGCAAGGCACATGGGGCTGATCACATGCAAAACACATGGCTTGGCCGAATAGGGAGAGAACTCTTCATCTTGGCACCTAAATGATCCACATGCAAGGAACATGGGGGCTGGTCATATGCAAGGCACATGGGTGTTCTAGGAAGCCTTGTGGTGCAGTCTTGTGCATGGAATGATGGCTGGTCATGCTCTCTCTCTCTTGGGCATGCATGTATCTCCTTCAAGCTAGCTTGAGTTGTGGAGCTAGCTAGCAAACATGGGCTGTTTGTGAACAAGCTTCCTAGCTAAGTCCTTTTGAGCTCCTCAAAATTATGTTCAGCTACATTCAGCTACCTTTGACATCAATTTTGGCAACTCAGCTCTAAATAGTCCAACTAGCTAAGTTTAGCTAGCCTTAAGCTCCTCCAGCTGAATCGAGCTTCCCTTAGTGTTCCATGAGCTGCCTTGTACTTTGTAAGCTGTTTGTGAGCTGCATATGATGTCCAAATCATTCACCAAGCTACCTCAACGTGCATCATGCTCCAATGTACCTACATGTGCAAGGAAACAAGGTAAGTCCATGATATTGAGCTAAGACGAGCTAAATACCTTGCTGCCATGTTTGATTATGGTAATGTGAGCTAAGTTTGAAGGCCATGAGCTAATTATATCATCTCATAATATGTGTAAGATTATGCATGAGGCTTAAGAGTTAATATGAATGCATATGAACTAACGAAATGCATTATAAGTATGCTGCCTTGATGTATATATGATAATCATGCTTAATATGATTATAAGACTATCCTAACATGCTTATAACATTGTGTATCAATCATAAAGATATGGGTATATGTTGTATGCATGGATATCATATAACATGGTATTCTTAAATGATAAATGAAAACATGTAATAATAATATCCTAAGAAATGATATGTAATCATAGCATATATTTGAATAATATGAAAAACATGATCAAATAAGCAAAGGATGGAAATAATAATATGATAATTTATACTAACATGTGAATGCATGCTTATGATAGAATATAATGTATAAATGATATAGTATAAGATAGGGTAATAAAGAACTCCCTTAGAAACAACTTTGAAGAACTCCCTTAGAAACAGCTTTGAAGAACATCCATGGTGTGTTCAAGTCATGGAGAAAGTTAGAGCTAGTTTGGATCGTATCATCCTCCCCTTCTTTTAGGCGATTTGTCCTCAAATCGAAGTAGTTTCTCATTGAAGACCTTTTTGATGTAGGAAGGATTGAATCCTTATGTTTTCATCCGATAGATTATTCACACGATATGTTCAACCTCTTGGCTTCAAATCTGGTAACTTCACGTCCTTTAATGGGAGGACACAATGTTTGGGAACCATCACATGTCATTTGAATAGGAGAGACATATCATTTGGTGAAGATAATAACTCCTTGGTGCTGATTTAAATCATCATGTCTATTTGGAAATTCATCACCCTTGGTGAAAAGACATAATCTTTGGAAGTTTTCCTTTGAACCATAAGGATGAAACAAGTTGCTGCAAAACAAATCAAAGTTAGTAAATGAAAAACTATTAACAATATGAATGGGAATAGCAAACCATGGAGGATGTTTAATGGGTATTGGTTGCTTGATGATGAAAAATTCCATTGGTCGCTGAAATCTCTTCAATAGTTGTAATGTACTTGGAGCCTCAATGATCACAACTTGTGGAACTTCAATTGGCATATTCTTTTTAATTTCAAGAGGTACATCATTTGAAATGTCAAAGGACATGTCTTGTGGATCACCAAAAGTCACATCTATTGATTCTTCAAAAGATATGTTTCTTGAATCTCTAGTTTGAAAAAATATGTCTCTTTGAATATCATGCAAGGAAAAAGAAATAGTAGAAGAAGATTTGTTAGGTAAAATTTGTCCTTCACTCTGTTTCTCTTCTCTACACTCATCCTTTTCAAATATATCATTTTCGATTTGCTCCACTACTTGAAAATCATCCTTTTCAACTTCAACAGATTCATTTCCAATTCTTCTTGTCTCCTCAAAATATTTTTCTTCAATGGCATTTTCTTTGATTTACTCATTTCTCCTCATATCTTCAATACTTTTCTTCATGGACTTTGTTTTCTCCCATTCTTCTATGCGTGACTTAAGGGTCACTTGACATTCATGAACTTGACTGGGAAGCAAGGGTGCCAATATGATTTTCTTTTCTTGATGCTGGAAAGAGTACTTGTTAGAAAATCCGTCATGGGTAGCCTTCTTGTCAAACTGCCAAGGACGTCCTAGTATAAGGTGGCTTGCACTCATGGGCACCACGTCACAAAGGACATCATCACTATATCTTCCAATGAAGAAAGGTACAACGACTTGTTTGGTTACCTTGGCTTCACCCATATCATTGAGCCATTGAAGTTTGTAAGGATGAGGATGCTTGGAAGTCTTGAGACCCAACTTTTCCACCATGTGAGTACTTGCTAGGTTTGTACAACTTCCTCCATCAATGATCACCACACAAACTTTATTTCCCACGTGACATCTTGTATGGAAGATATTCTCTCTTTGTTCATCTTCTTGACTTTGAATGTTCAAAGCCCTTTTGACTACAAATATGTTGGATGGAAGAGACATGTTAGCAAATAAGAAAAAATGAAATGTGTGTAGGACCTTATCAGAATGTACTCTCACAAAGCCTCACGAGTCACTCCTAGGAAAACTTGAATGTCACTCAATCCGCTTATGTTTGCACTCTAGGACTATAATGGCTTTTATTTGTTCTCTTCTGATCTCACACACACTCTAGCCTTTTCCTCTCGATTCTCTTGTCCCAAGTTCTAGAGAACTTTACTCAAACCGTATCAAGTAAATTTTTACTTGTTTGGCGTCAGCTACAAAAGGGTTAGTAGGAATGGAAAAACAAATATAATGAAAGGGTGGCTTAGAAATAGAAAGAATAGAACAAAAGGGTTACTTACACAAGTCACTTCACAACCTTCTATCACCACAATCAATTTTAAAGGCTTACTTGAATTGACTTGGTGATGAGAATTGTTGATAAGTACTTCAACTTTCTTTCTTTCTTTTCTTCTTTTTGAGTGCTGGAAATTTCCTTTCTGATTTTTCTTGATTTCTTTGACTTTGCATTTCACTTGCACTTCTTTTTGTTTTTTTTGTTGTTGTTGCACGTTGCTTCTTCCACTAAAGCTATGATACCACTTGATGTAAGGCTCTTCTGATGCCTTAAGAAATTGATTGTGGATCTAGGAAGGAAGCAAAACAACCTGCAAAGTGAATGGCTCAAAATAGAATGGTTAAGGGTGGTAAACGTATGGGTGATTAGGTGGGGGTATTTAATTGAGAGATGGAAGTGAAAGATGGTCGATATGGCTATGGTTATGGTTTATGAAACAAAGGGATGGGTTGAGGATAGTATCTTAAAGAAGACTCAAAGAAGAACCAATGCTATATAGAGCAAAGACCCAGACTTTATATTGCTTCTTTAAGGGGTGGTATGAAGTACTTTGACCCACTAGTTATAAAGAACTAGGAACCAGAAGTATCAATGTGAAAAGAGAAGGGGTTGATGCCACAAGTATAAATTATACTTGATAAGTCGATAAAAGTCACCAGGACTTAAGGAAGAGAATAATCTCACTTTAATTAAACAAAAGGTCTCCTTACAAATGATGAATGCTTTCCTATTTATAGGAAATGGATAGACATAGCCGAATAATTACAAGGAGGTTCGACCAGCCTTGTGCCTTCCTAAAATGACATAATTTAATTCATAAATAACTTGAATAAATAGGTGTTGGTTCGGTTGAAGTGTAGGGGTATGTCTCATGGCCGAATAGCACTTGAAACCCTTCAAGTTGGCGCCAAATTGGAGGAGTAATGGTGTTTGGCCGAATGGATAGATGGCCATTCATCTTGGCGCCTAAATGAACCATATGCAAGGCATATGGGGCTGATCACATGCAAAACACATGGCTGGGGCGAATAGGGAGAGAACTCTTCATCTTGGCACCTAAATGATCCACATGCAAGGCACATGGGGGCTGGTCATATGCAAGGCACATGGGTGTTCTAGGAAGCCTAGTGGTGCAGCTTTGTGCATGGAATGATGGCTGGTCATGCTCTCTCTCTCTTGGGCGTGCATGTATCTCCTTCAAGCTAGCTAGCAAACATGGGTTGTTTGTGAACAAGCTTCCTAGCTAAGTCCTCGTGAGGTCCTCAACATTATGTTCAGCTACATTCAGCTACCTTTGACATCACTTTTGGCAACTCAGCTCCAAATAGTCCAACTAGCTAAGTTTAGCTAGCCTTAAGCTCCTCCAGCTGAATCGAGCTTCCCTTAGTGTTCCATGAGCTGCCTTGTACTTTGTAAGTTTTTTTTTGAGCTGTATATGACATCCAAATCATTCACCAAGCTACCTCAACAAGCGTCATGCTCCAATGTACCAACATGTGCAAGGAAACAAGGTAAGTCCATGATATTGAGCTAAGACGAGCTAAATACCTTGCTGCCATGTTTGATTATGGTAATGTGAACTAAGTTTGAAGGCCATGAGCTAATTATATCATCTCATAATATGTGTAAGATTATGCATGAGGCTTAAGAGTTAATATGAATGCATATGAACTAACGAAATGCATTATAAGTATGCTGCCTTGATGTATATATGATAATCATGCTTAATATGATTATAAGAATATCCTAACATGCTTATAACATTGTGTATCAATCATAAAGATATGGGTATATGTTGTATGCATGAATATCATATAAAATGGTATTCATAAATGATAAATGGAAACATGTAATAATAATATCCTAATAAATGATATGTAATCATAGCATATATTTGAATAATATGAAAAACATGATCAAATAAGCATAGGATGGAAATAATAATATGATAATTTATACTAACATGTGAATGGATGCTTATGATAGAATAGAATGTATAAATGATATAGTATAAGATAGGGTAATGAAGAACTCCCTTAGAAACAGCTTTGAAGAACATCCATGGTGTGTTCAAGTCATGGAGAAAGTTGGAGCTAATTTGGATCGTATCAATATTATTATTGTCCATGCCCATAATAATACTTTACTATGGATATTTTAAGAATGTTATTATATGGACTTTATTATCTTTTAGTTTAGGTTAAACACAGACATATAACTGAAAATAATAGTGGCAATGCCTTTATTCAATAAAATCGGTAAATAAATGTATTATTACAATCATCATATGATTAGTCTTTGGACATACTCTAACAACATAGGTCTCGAGATGTTTGTATCTTGGTACATTCTAATTGAGTGTGGGTCAATAGGACTCAAGACTCTGACATATAACCGAGTATCAGTTTCAGTTCGAGCAGTTACGTATGTAGGATGTGTATATTGTCAATGACTTAAAAAAATTCTAAACAGATATTACCCTGTAATCATTCTACATTATTAAAAAAATAGAAATGATATTATTAGTAGGTATTATCAACCCAAACATGAATTATAAAGAAAATGATACTGAAATTCTATTGTAATCACCAATTCTCACCACACATATATTATATTAGTATGAATAAACAAATAAAATAAATAAATCAGAAAAAAACAATAAGTAATCCATGGATATCTGAGGCAATCAATGCCCCAATTACTATTATTGCCATAAGCAAGCTCTCACCACATCAACTGTTAGCAACTTAACCAAGAAATGGTCCCATGGTCCCTAACGTTCCACGCCATCAAGCTCTCCTCGTCATCAACAACCACACAAACAACATCAACATTTTTCTTTTCCATTTATTTTTACACATGTAAATGGGTTAATATAAAAAACTCAAAAATGATTTTGTAAGATTTCCAGCGCCATTCGAATAAAAGAAAAGAAAACCAGAGAGCTTTTTCCCTTGGTTGGATGTTTTTTGCTTTCTTTCTTTCTTTGACGTTAAAACCAAAATAGTAGAAATGGGGTTGGCTTCAGATTATGAGAAATTGTTTTTAAAATATAAAAATGATGTTTCAAAACTGAAAAATGAAAATAAGCTCATATCCAAGACCAGCAATGATCTTGAAAGTAAAATTAGTGATTTGCAAATCAAACTAGAAGAGTTTGAAAATAAAAATTCAGATTTGCAAAATTTACTTTCAAAGGTCAATGATGATCATCAAAAGAAAATTGATCATCTTAATGCTTCTTTTGATAAAGTTGGAACAAAACGTTTTGAAAATGGAGAAAATTCAAAATCAAACTTTGTTAGAAAAAGTTTTAAAAACTACAAACATAGAGGTCCCCGAAGAACCTCTAATAAAAAAATCGTTAGAAGTATATAGGTTCCTAAAGAACTCATTACTACTAAAGATAAGGATATCCTACACAAATGGATACCTAAGGGGACTAGGATTTTGGAAACTAATGAATATGGACCCAAAAAAATTTGGGTACCAAAAATCAAAAATTAATCTATGTTTGTAGGAAAAGGATTATTGCTACAAGGCACGGGAAACAAATTCAAACTCATTGTACCTTGATAGTGGATGCTGAAGACACATGACCGGATACAATAGCCGGTTCATAGAGCTTAACGCCAAAAATGGAGGAGATATGACTTTTGGTGATAACTCAAAAGGTCACATTGAAGGTATAGGCACTATAAGTAATACCTCTTCCATACAAATTAAGAATGTTTTATATGTGAATGGATTAAAGCATAATCTTTTGAGTATTAGTCAATTTTGTGATAAGGGATTCAATGTCATATTTGAAACTAATGGTTGTAAAGTTATTGACATTGCATCTAATTGGATTATGCTTGTTGGTCATAGAATAGGAAACATATACATGGTGTATTTAGAGTCTATTGATATGACTAATTTATGCCTAGTTGCTAAGGATGAACATGATAATTGGTTATGGCATAGGAGACTAGGACATGCTAGTATGAGTGTTTTGCAAGGCTAATTCAAGGAGATTTAGTAAGAGGGTTGCCTAAACTAAAATTTGATAATGACAAAATCTGTGATGCTTGTGCTAAAGGAAAACAAAAGCGAGTTTCTTTTAAATCCATTAATGATGTATCAACTAGTAGAGTATTACAATTGATCCATATAGATCTTTTTGGGCCAACTAGAACTACTAGCTTGGGTGGAAAACAATATGCTTTTGTCTTGGTAGATGACTATTCTAGATATACTTGGGTTCTATTTTTAATTACTAAAGATGAAGCATTAGAACATATTATCACATTTTCAAAAATAATCCAAAACAAAAAAGGTTACTCTATCAATAGTGTTAGAAGTGATCATGGCACTGAATTTGAAAATCTTGGATTTACTGAGTTTTGCAATTCTAATGGTATTAGCCATAAATTTTCATCACCTAGAACCCCTCAACAAAATAGAGTTGTTGAGAGGAAAAATTGAACTTTAGAAGAAATGGCTAGAACCATGCTTTGTGAAAATAATTTGCCAAAATATTTTTGGACGGAACCCACAAATACCGCTTGTTATGTTGTAAATCAAGTAATGATTAGGTCAATTTTAAGGAAAACTCCATATGAAATTTTCAAAAATAAAAAGCCTAACATTAGTTATTTTCATCCTTTTGGATGTAAATGTTTTGTTTTAAACAACGATAAGGATACTCTTGGCAAATTTGATGCTAAAAGTGATGAAGGAATTTTTCTGGGTTATTCATTAAATTCTAAAGCTTATCGAGTATTTAATAAAAGAACTTTAGTTGTAGAAGAGACTATACAGGTTGTTTTCGATGATAATCCCCTTCCGAGGAAGGATTCTTGTGTGAATGATGATTTAGGCATTATAAAAATAAATGACGTAGGACATGTCGTTAGAGAACCATCATCAAAGGAAGAAACGAAATTTGAGGAAACTCAAGATCCTCTCGAGAATCCAACCATTGAAGAAAGGGAAGTCTCTTACCCAAGGGAATACAACTATGTCAAGGATGGTGAAATAATAGGTGATCCATCCAAAGGGGTAACAACTCGATCTTCTCTTAGAAATAATTGTAATTATGTTGCATTTATCTCATGCATAGAGCCTAAAAATATTAAAGAAGCATTAAATGATGAACATTGGATTATGGCTATACAAGAAGAGTTAAATCAATTTGAGAGAAGTAAAGTATGGACATTAGTTGAAAGGCCTAATAATAAATCTACTGTAGGTACTAGATGGGTATTTAGGAATAAGCTTGATGAAAGTGGTAATATAGTGAGAAACAAGGCTAGACTTGTTGCTCAAGGGTATACTCAAGAAGAGGGCATAGACTATGATGAAACATATGCTCCCGTAGCTAGGATGGAAGCAATTAGAATGTTATTAGCATTTGCATGTTTCAATGAATTTAAATTATATCAAATGGATGTTAAAAGTGCATTTTTAAATGGTTTTATAAAAGAAGAAGTGTATGTGGAACAACTTCCTGGTTTTGAAGATTCAAAATTTCTAGATCATGTTCTTAAATTGACAAAAATATTTTATGGTTTAAAACAAGCTCCTAGAGTTTGATATGAAAGATTGTCAAACCTTTTAATTGAAAAAGGTTTTTCAAAAGGGAAGGTTGACACTACATTGTTTTTGAAGTATAAAGGTAAAGATTTATTAGTAGTTCAAATTTATGTTGATGATATAATATTTGGTTCTACTAATTATGTTCTTTGCCAATAATTTTCTAAGTTAATACAAAGTGAATTTGAGATGAGCATGATGCAGGAGCTCTCATTTTTCTTGGGACTCTGAATCAAGCAAAGAAAATATGACATCTTCATCAATTAAGCTAAGTACGTCAAAGATATGCTCAAGAAGTTTGGACTGGAAAATGGGAAACCACATAACACTCCAATGAGCTCATCAACAAAGCTTGAAATATATGAAGGAGGTAAATGTGTGGATATTAAATTCTATAGGTCAATGATTGGCTCTTTGCTTTATTTAACCACAAGTAGATAGGACATTATGTTTAGTGTTTTTTTATGTGCCAGATTTCAATCATGTCCTAAGGAATCACATTTACTAACTGTTAAGAGAATCTTTAGATACCTTAAGGACACTCCTAGTTTAGGACTTTGGTATCCTAGAGACTCTAGCTTTAGCTTTCATGCCTTCTCTGACGCGGATTATGGAGGATGCAAATTAGATAGGAAAAGGACCTTCGGTACTTGCCAATTCCTTGAAAATATGTTGATTTCTTGGTTTTCAAAGAAACAAAATTGTGTGGCATTATCTACCACTGAAGCATAATACATTTCAGCCGGTAGTTGTTGTGCACAAGTTTTATGGATGAAACAACAACGTTTTGATTATGGAATTAAAGTAGGTACCATTCCTATCAAGTGTGACAATACTATTGCTATTTGTCTCACTATAAATCCCATCCAACACTCTAGAACTAAGCACATTGAAATTAGACATCACTTTATTAGAGACCATGTTGCTAAGGAAGATGTAGTTCTAGAATTTGTTGATACTTTGCACCAATTATCAGATATTTTTACAAAACCTTTAGACAAAGAAAGATTTTGGACACTTAGGAGAGAATTAGGTTTAACTGACCTATCTTCACTTAATGTTTAAAATAATTTTAGCACTTTTAATTAGTTTTAAGAAAATGCTTATAAAAAAAACTATTTTGATTGTATTCTTTGCTAATAGTTAGGGGGAGTTTATGATTCTCAGTGAAAATTTATTATATGTCCAAATAATGTTTAAAGTTAAAACTAATTGATTGAACATAATTAATTTTCAATATATGAGTTGTCAATACCACTAGAGCTAAATAATTTATCATTTTCAGTGTTTAAATACAATTTTTCGACATTTTTGTGCTTAATGCATCAATACACTTAACAGTACATCGATGCATCCCTTTGAATGTGCATCGATACATCATGAAAGTTCATCGATGCACTCCTTGAATGTGCATCAATGTACAAAGCCATGCATCGATGCATCCATCGGGTTTTGGGTTTAAAAGGCTTATTTTTTTATTTGTTTCAAACCCTAAAACTAAACTCTCTCCATTTGTTCGCTTCTATCCCTCTCTAAATTCTCCTTTTACTCAAAATCAACGAAAAATAGTCAGAATCTTCAAGCTTTTCATCTCCATATCCTGCTAACATCATTAAATCGTGCAAAACAACTTCTCATTCTCATCAATCCGAAATTTTCAAGGTATTTTTCTAAAAACCTCTATTTTATCATATTTTGATTTTAGAACTAGTTTAGATTAGTTCTAGGATGAATATTTTATCGGGCATTGATTGTTTGGTGATTAGAAACAAGATTTTACAACAAATTTCGTCAAAAACACACAATATTTCAAAATTTTCTTTGAAATTTGAAATAAAAAAATGAAAATCTTTTGATTTATTTAAATGTTATGACTAAATTATGTTGTTTTTCATGAAAACTATACATATTATGATTTTTCAAAAATTATTTTCAAATAGTTTTCAAAACCTTTGACATTAGGATTTAGTTTAGAGAACCTTGAATTATTGCGGACTCAATTGAGTTTTGGGATTGATTAAATTGCATACATGTGTTTTTCAAATTGCGGGTTAAATTTCTTATTCCGATTCCTTAAACCATGTCAAATCCTAAACACCCTAGGACCTCTTCTAGTCGTTCAACCCGACCTTCTAATCCCGTTCCTCCTCAACCCTCAAATATTATAGGATCCTGTTTTAATATGCCTGAACGTCGTAGAGAAGAATTGTACCATAGGTACATGAATTCTTCCCAATCTTATAGAATCCGGGAAGAACGTATTCCTTCTGTTCAAGCCGTGATTGATATTGACTTTGAATACCTTCCGATTCTCAAAACATGGAAGTTTGATAAACTGTTTTCCCTAAAACCTATCGTCTATCATCAGTTAGTCTGTATTTTCTACTCTAATATGATATGTATTCAAAACCAAACTCAATGTGGAACTATAGCAATCAGATCCTACCTTTTAGGACAATATGTTAATATTGACTCTGAGACTATAGCTTCACATTTTGGGCTAGATAAAGATGGATTATATAATGAGAAAGAAACTGTGGAATATCCCTATGTTCCAAATGCTAGTGTAAGTACTCTACGACCTCATCACGATCGTTTTCTTCATTTGATGATCTCTTGGTGGTTTAGACCATCCAGAGGTAGGTACTCCACTCTTCGTATTAGGGATTTATGGTGGACGCACTGTATCAAGAATAAGAACAAAATAAATTTGTCACACATTATACTTAGTGAGCTAGTGGATACCAGAAACATTATTCCTTCAAAACATGTCGAAACATTAGTTTGTGGATGTCTTCTTAGTAACCTTTTTATCAAACTCGATCTTAACGTCTCTCTTGAAAATCCCATTCCTCTCCAAAACCAAATCAATCTTACCTCGTTGAAGAAAGCTGATTGGAAACAGGACGAGGAAACTGGTCTATGGGTCTTTCGACCCAATAAGCAAACTCTGGGAGCTAGTTCTTCACGAGCTGCTCCTAGCTCTTCTCATGCTCCTCCTCCTCCAACACCTACTGCAGACGATGATCCATAACTTCAGCAGCTCATGCAAGATATTGATGAGGAAGTACCTGACGATGTTCCTCCGGCATCGGAACTACCTCGGCAAGAAGATCAAACGCCACCATATTTTTTATCTTACTTAGAGTCGATTGATCTGAGGTTTGCTTCCATGGAGTCTCAGATAACTGAGTTTCAGCGTGAACGTATAGACACTCTCACTCTTGAAGTACGAGCTCATTATCCTCCTCCTCCCGATCCTCTGATGGAGTAGATCTTTTTCCATGCTTTCTTAAAACTTGGATTGATAAACATTTTGATGTGTTTGGGTTGTTAAATGTTTGAATTTGTTTGGAGTTATCATTTGAATGATTGGATGTTTGAACTTATTTTATATATATTTGGTTTGGTTTGAATTTTCATTTTGAGCTTAATGTTTATTAATTTTTGCATCATTTACATATTAGTTGCATTATGACCAATTATGCCATTTCACATTTGATTATGAATATTGATTTATGAAACTAATGGCTAACCTTTCTCTTGATCTTTGATCTTAGCAGCTTAAACTATATTTATTTATAATCAATTGGCTACATTTTTCAAAAACCTTGTTTAAAACGTTTTAGAGTCTTTTTGATTTAACAAAAAGGGGGGAGAAGTGTTAAAGTAAGGGGGAGTAATTTTTCAAAAGTAATTTTTTCAAAATTTTTAGAAAATATTAAAATTACTAAAATGTTTTGTTATATCAAAAAGAGGGAGATTGTTGAAAACATTTTGATGTTTCGATATAACAAATTAAGTTAAATAAATTTTAAGATTTTATAAATGATTTTCTAAGTATATTCGATTTAATTTCTCCAATATCAAAATATTACTCCAAGTCTTTCAAAGTTCAATTTCAATCCTTACTAATGTGTAAAATTGTGTTTTATACTTAATATATTTTTGAAACAATTTTCACAAAGTATTTTTGAACCAAAATCAAGCCTAAAATCAATTTTTCAAAGGAATGCACCGATGCACCAATCCATGCATCGATGCACCAATGAATAAATTGAACATCGAATGCATTATATGCATCGATGCACATACCATGCATCGATGCACTCAGGTTTTTATGAAAACATCAAATGCATTTGATGCATCGATGCACAAGCCATGCATCGATGCACTCGGGCTTGTTTGAAACATCGAATGCATTTTATGAATCGATGCACACTTAGTGCACCAATGCATTAAGTGTTCCAACGGTCAAAATATTTGAATTTTACACTTGATGCACCGATGCACCTTGTGTATGCATCGATGCACTGACGCTCCCAACTGATTTTATTAATTGTTTTCATACTTAAACGAATCTATTGACTCCACTAATTATCCCCAATGTTAAGAAACAATTGAAGGAGTATTTAAACAAGCTTAGAATCCATTGATCAATAACAAGAAACTACAAGAAACTAGAATCAAGAGAGAATCAAAGAGAAAGCATCAAACTCATTGTTAATTTTTCATTCAATATTCATTTTGGTTTCAAGAACACTACTTGTACTCAATTGTATTTAGTTTTGAGTGTTCTATTCTTTGTTCTAGAATTTTACAAACAATCTACCTTGTGAGGATTTCCTTGTAAGTTTGCAAATTTGTAATCTTCTCTTTGAGAAAGAGTATTCTCAAGAATTCGGCTATATTCTTGAGGGAGTTGTAAGGTTATCTCTTTGGCCTCAAAAGAAAGAACAAATTATTTAATTTTTTGGAAAAACCTTAGTGTGTATAGCTAAGGTAGTGGGCATAGACTTTGGTTGAGAAAGTCGAACCACTCTAAATCGATGTGCAATTACTTTCAATTTTCTACAAAAGCTTCCACCAAAAATTTAATTGCCAATTCACCCCCTCTTAGTCGATTCCATCAATCGATTAACTCAACAAAAGTAATGAAGTAATGGAATCCACCTCTGGCTTGTGTATTCATTGGTCCCACGTATATCACTATGTATTAACCCCAATAAATTACTTGCTTGCTCACATTTACAATTAAAAGGAGCTTTCGTCATTTTTTCCAACAAGCAAGGTTCACATACATCATATTGTTTGAAAACAAATGAATCTAAGAATCCATCTTTATGGAGTTTTGATATGCGTTTCTCACTTATATGGCCTAAACGACAATGCCAAAGATAAGTTTGATTCGAGTCATTTGTTTTTGATCTCTTAGTATTTATGTTATAAATGGTGTTTTCTTGATCCAAAATATATAGACCATTAACCAATTGTTCTGAACAATAAAAAACACTATCGAGATAAAAAGAACAACAATTATTCTTAATAATAATCTCAAAACCAATCTTGTCCAAACAAAAAATAGAAATAATGTTCTTAGTCAAACTAGGCACAAATTAACAATCCTCTAAATTTAAATCAAGTCCACTAGGCAAAGAAAAAACATATGTCCCTATAGCTAATGCAACAACTCTTTCTCCATTTCCCACTCGTAGGTCTACGTCTCCTTTAGCCAGATTCCTTCTCTTTTGCAGTCCCTGTACAGAAGTATAAATATGAGAACCACATCAGGTATCTAATACCCAAGAAGTAGATGTTGACAAATTAACATCAATAACATAAATACCTGAAACAAACGTTCCGTTTGCTTTTTCCTTCTTGACCTCTTCAAGGTAAACATGGAAGTTTCTCTTCCAGTGTCCGGTCTTATCGCAATGGAAACATTTTCCTTACTTACTAACTCCCCATTTGGGTTTCAATGCATTTTTCCCTTTTGGTTTGCCCTTACCATTGCCCTTAGACTTTGCCACTATTTTTTTCCTTCCTTTTCTTTTTTCCTTGTGGACCATCAGAATGGGCTTAGGTCCAACCTTTTTCATGTTACTTTCAGCAGTTCCTAACATGCCAAGTAACTGTGGCAAAGTCTTGTTAATTTCATTCATGTTGAAATTAAGGACAAATTGACTAAAGCTATCTGGCAATGATTGTAGGATAACATCAGTAGCCAATTCATCTTTGAGATGAAATCCCAACTTTTCCAACGTTTGGATGTAGCCCATCATCTTGATGACATGAGCTCCTACAGGAGTTCCCTCTACCATTTTGCATTGAAATAGAGCTTTAGAGGTCTCATATCTCTCTTGGTGTTCTTTCCCTACATATATTTCTTTGAGATTTTGAATCATCTCATATGCAACCATGTCCTCATGTTGCTTCTGAAGCTCAGGAGTCATGGTGGCAAGCTTTAGACATCCAACATCTAAATATCATCCATATGTTTTTTGAATTTGTATTTGTCAGATCTTGAAGCATTAGCTTCCGGTTCATCAATAATTTCTTCTTCAATGACATATTCCTTCCTTTCTTGTTTGAGAACAATTCTCAAATTACTAAACCAGTCAATGAAGTTTATGCCATTAAGTTTATCCTTCTCAAGGAGTGATCGCAGTGATAAAGTGTTGTTTGTCATTAAAGCTAAAACAATGGAAATATTTAAAGTAAGTAAATTTACAGAATTAAAAATTTATAAATAGGTCTTTATTTACAAATTACTCCCACTATTTTTTTTCAAAATTAAATTTGTTTTAATTTCTGAAAAATTCAACGAAATTTTTTCTAGTGGGTGAGGATCCATAATACATCAATTTCCTAAATCAACTTTGGCTTTTCTTTTAGGATAGTGATTATTTAGGTAAGTAACACTTTACTAATTACATCTCATGTAACTCCCCTTTATGGTGAACAACTCTTGTTCAAGTCATCTCATGACTTATCCAAATATTTAACCTCTAGGTTTCTAATCCTATTAGAATAACCTAGCTAAGTTATTACCAATATCTCAACCGGTGAATATCACTTGCTTATTCTTCGCGTTTAACCAAGATAGATTTATGTACCAATGCTCTGGCAAAGCCCAAACAATATCGATCGAAGCCTTAACGAGGGTAAATATTAGACGGTTAAGTTAACTTAGATTATAAAGAGGGATTTACGTAATTATCTCATCATTGTTCGTTTTAATATTAGTCCCTTATTGATATCATCAATATTTATTCTTATTTTATCATTTGATGCATTGCATACATAACAGATATAGAAATAAATAAGATGCAATGGTTATAGCCCAAAAACAATGACTAAGGTGGCCCATCCCAAGCCAATGAGAGAACCAAAAAACCCTAAAGCCTAAGACTTCTCTCTAGGTATCTTCTTGTCGTTCTTCTTCTCCTTGTGAATCTTCATATGATTACAATTTTAAAAGAAACACGTTTTACATACAAGGGAGTAAGATGAGAAGAGAAATACAACTGAGATATAGAAAGACACATCTTGCAGACCGTATTTCAAATAAAACCATTGTAAATTGACAAGGGGCTATAACCATTCATGTTAAACACCGTGCAAAACAAACATATCATATATATACACGTTGTTACACCTTTGTTAAAAATTTTAATATGAGCCTTCAATTTGTACTGTTGATGAGGGGTCAAGGGGCGGAGCCCCTAGCGCACATCAGTCGTACCATGACGGCCGGTGGGATTTTTTTGAAAAATAGTACTTCCGTTTCTATAGGAAAACCACACGATTTGATAACACTTATCAACAGAATCGTTCTTTTAGGATTTTCAATCTCGAAGGTTTTCTACATCGGAACAACCTTTGTTCCACTGCCAAACGCGATCTGCTATCGTACTCCCACGGATGATCATGTCATCAATTGACAAATGGATTTCGTAAAATCCTTGCAGTAACAAATAGTTTGAAAAACAGATTAATAAAATTAACATATTAATCGTCGCGGTTATCGATTCGAACAATGATATCATGTATATTTGTCAAAAATGATAAAACTAGAACATGCATCTCATACATATTGCATCAACCAAGAATTTAACCCAAATTCGGATCGTACAAGTGGCTCTGATACCACTGTTGGAACCGTCGGCATACCCCACAGCACAGCGGAAACAAAACTCGATGGTCTCACTAGTAATCCAAGTACATAAAACCGAAATCAGGAGGAAGGGATGCGAATACTTACAGCGGGTTCCTTGAAAAACAACAAGAACAACAACGACTAATGGTAGTGTCGATCGATTCGAATCGTAAGCCTCCACGAAATCACGTCTCGGCCTCTACTCAGTTCACCTGATTGAGAGCAATATTTGTTCTCCCCAAAACTATTTTTAAGAAAAACGGCTGAAGATTATGTGTGTGATAAAAAAATGGCTGCTAGACCTAACACATCCCTTTTATATATCCATTACACTAACTTCTTAGGGGTTTTAAAGTTATTTAGAATTAATAAATAAAATATTATTTAATTAATTCAATTAAATATACATTAAAGACTTATAATCTGAATTATAATCTTTAATGTTTATTTAAAAACTTATTTAATTATTCTGAATTACATATACTAATTAAAAGAGTTATAATCTAAATTACATTCTTTTCATGCTTACTTACTATATTCGAGATAATTAAAATCATATGTATATCAAATATACAAATCTTAACTCTAGATATATTTTAGTAGCATACAACAAATTGTACATTTTTGGTCATTTCAATCCTAGGGTGTGACCCTGTAGGTTCTTGTAACGTTATTAGTATTTATTAGAATAGTACTAATATTACATACAATGAGTGATATCTAGCAATATATCATTATCACCTAAGTTACAAGAAATTATGATTCAACATATCATCTTCGTGATTAACTCTTTTATGTATTACATCCTTTTGTCATTTATATATAGAAGAGGCACAATTCTTAGAATAGTCACACTTGTATAGCCCATCTATTGTTTCTTGATATCTAGAGTAGACTATAATTAACGAATAATTTATGATATCACATATCAACTTATTCGAGCATGGCCATGCATTTCTAGTCTCACTCAATCAAGTGGCCTGTGTTATATTTCCTATTATGTAGGAAGAAAAAATCCTATCTTAACCATATACACCCCACTACGTATATCGAGATATATTTAATAACAATCTTTATAGTGCAACTAGTTACGGAGCATGTTTAACCGTATCAAAACATACAACAATATATGTTGGGATGACATTGATCTCAAGTTTGAGGATCATACATATAGTCATCACCATGAGAAATGTTATTACCTTAAGTCGTCTTCCCAGTCGCCTTAAGTTGCCTTCCCAGTCGGAGTTTGGGGAGGATCGGAAGTAGTGTGGCAATCAAAGCTGGTGGACGGCGTCGGTTTAGACATTGAAATTGAGGGGATTGGCGCCGCCGTTCGTGGGTAAGCTGAGGGTGAGAGGAAATGAAGTTTTAGTTTTGTTTTGTTTGGTTCAGGTTAGAAATAACTTAGTTTTAGGTGTTTTCTTATATTTTGGGTTAATCACGCCTCAGTCCCACTAGGTTTGTCGTGAATTCACACTTTAGTGTTTGAATCTATTTTTTATTTTGATCTTGGCACTCTGTTTTATTTCTTTTAAATTTAGCCACTATGTTGTTGTGTTATTTCTCTGAAATTAACTGCTGAATTTTATATTTATTCATTTTAGCCACTATTTGGACTCTGCTTCTTATCTTATTTATGATTTGGATATGATAATTCCAATTTATACATTTTAGTCAATTTTTATTTCTGATTTGGCTACTGTTTTTTTATTTTATTTTATTACATTTTGGTCCCTTATTGTTTATATTCGAATATTAAACCATAATACGACCTTGTGGTGACCCACCCTGGGGTATGATCCACATTATTCATGGTCCATGTAAAATTCTAATTTTTAACCAATAACCCCCTAATTTTCTAATTCCTAACTGCTAACTTTTTTATATTCGAATCATTTTATGACCTTGCGACGACCCGCCTTAAGGTATGACTCGTATTATTTATGGTTCGGGTAACAATTAAATTAACCCCTAATCTTTTTTTATTCAATTAATTTATTTTCCGTTATTTATAATTTTGCCTTTAAATTTCTTTTATTTTAATTTATGCATTTACTTTTCAGTATTTACATTTCAGTCCTTTAAATTCCAATTTATCATTTTCTATAATTTCTTAATTTAAACTTTATGTTCTAATTTATTTTATTTTAGTCCTTTATTTAATGTTTAAATTTTAGTTCTACATTTTTAAATTGTTCCATTTCGATCCTTTTATATGTGTTATTTTTTATTATTTTTGGTCTTTAATTTCAATTTCTTTAAATTAGTCCTAGAATTTTAGGTTTTAAATTAAACCTTTTGATTTTGATTTTTAATATTTTAGTCCTAATCTAGATTACTTTTATTCTTAATTTAGTCCTTAAATTAGGCGAATTCTTAATTTGGTCCGTAAATTAGGTGAATTCTTAATTTGGTCCTCGCTTTCGCTCGAGGTTCTGAATTAATTATTCGATTTTCATAATCGATTAAAAATTTAATAGGTTAATCTTATAGCATATTTTTTTAGATTTAAACCTTATATTCTTTAAATTTCATAATTTGACTCTTTAGGTTAGAGAGAAGTCGTTAATTGTTTTTAGAGTAATTAGGTTCCATAACCAATTATTTGATTGCATTTTATTTTCAAATAAGGCACTGTTAATTTATTAGAGGTTAATAGCGTATCTCCTGCTTTTGCCCGAGGGCGACTGCCATTGATTCTCGAAGTAAATCAACATCCTTTTCAAAACCCCACATCATGATTTTTTTAAATTATTAAGGCAATGTTCATTTATTATGATTGATAACGAAGATTCTAGTTTTGCTTGGGGCTGGTCGTTATTAGCCTTGGTAATTCGACATCCTTTTTAAAATATGCATTCATAGTGGATTTTAAATTAAATAAAATTTCAAACTCAAAACTGAAAATTTTAAAATATAGGGTAATTATTTAGGTACCAATTTTGGGCACTGTGGGGGTGATAATCCTTCCCCATGCGTAACTAGCTCTTGAACCTGATATTTCATTTCGTATACCAAAACTTTGTATTTTTAATAAAGTAAAATGTTTTATTAAATTTACCTGATTTTAGGTGTCCCAATCGCACCCTAAAAATGATTGGTGGCGACTCCCAATACTTCACAAATCTTTTCAAAGAAAAACTCCAAGTTATACTAGTTTTTCCCACTCTGGAAAAAAACGGCGTCGACAACTTGGTGACTACGCTAGGGACATTTTATTTTCCAAAGAAACTTGAGAGTCGAGCCACGAGTTGATTACTCTACATTTGAAATTCATAAAGTTTTAGTTTGAATTTATTTAATTTATAGTTCATTATGTTATTTCAAAAAAAAGTGAAAAAAAGATTTTCTCTTTGGTTAATGCTTCCACTTTTGTGAATATTTAGGAATGTTACGTATCATAGCTCTAAACCTGAGCTCAATCTCAATTTACCTAAGTCGGGGGAAACGTCACACCTCATGAGGATCATTGGGCTTCCTAGTGTGAGTCTGACAAACTACCTCTTGAAAGCATCCTAAGTTGTCTGTCCGGATATCTGTTCCAAGATACACTTTTAGTGGTGCGATCCCCTAAGTTAAATCTGATTTACAAGTCTATAATGGGTTAGAATCGGAGTCATTGTTAACGTTAGATGGTTGTAAGGACATCTTGGGAACCATTTTCTAGAATCGAACTTCATGTAGAGAATTTAGTAAACCTACCCCACTAGAGCCATGTGGATAACCTAGGAGAATTAGAAAACATGCGGTTAGGACTATTAATTTTCTTTGTATGCTTTATTTTTTGAGTTATATTTAATTATTTTTGCTAAGCTTAATTTCTTTGAATAACCATTTTAACTAACTTGATTCGTTTTGTCTTGTTTCTGCTAACTTGATTTCCTTTTCTATTGTCTTGTGCTTTGTTGTATTTTTCCATGAACATGACATATCCTTCAAAGTTATTGATCCCTGAAATAACCGATCTTTTAGAAGGTTCTTGAAAAACAATGCCCACAACAATGCCTTTCATTGGGTTAAATAGAATTTCAAAGATTCTTGACGTAGATCGAGTAGCGTCAAGAGATAGTCTACCTAATAAGGAGACAAGTCGGACATTTACCTACTGAGGTAGCAAGTTGGACTCAAGCAAATTCGACCTTGAAGCCAATAGTTGAAGGTCACGAACTAGTTTGATAAATTTATAAAAGTAAAAGAGGAAATAGAATCTTTGAAGGTTTTCAATATGCCTAAATATAATGAAAGACGATGCAATACCCAAATGCTTGCAAGAGTTGGACAGCTTGAAAATGGATCAGATTTTCACTTCCCCAGTGTACCGAGACATTTTTAGTTTCTCAAGAATTCTTCAAAGAACAGTTGCTTTTGGGAGCAATTCCTTTGTTGCATTTTCATATCACATTTTACATTCCCATTTCTATACTTTTGCATTCATTTGTGCATCTTTTCATTCGTATCTATACATTATACATTGTATTATATACATTGTATCTCAACGTGCATTAATCACGGATCTCGGAAGTAACTTGTAGAGAATCTTGTGATAAAAGTTTTTAATATAAATTGAAGTCACCCTATTCGTGCCTAGAAAAGAATTGTGAGATATGGACATGATGTTAGCATGGTCTGCAGTTCGAGGCACTTTATTGAGATCTGTGGGGTGTCAAAGAGCAAGGTCCATAATTTCTTTAACCCGGAGACATTGACCTTTAACGTGTAATGAGAGATTCTGGTGCCAATCAGGAAAAATTTCTTACATCCACCAAGAAGCCTTATAACACTAAAATTACCATGTTTGAATGTATTTTTGTTTTTTCTTTATTTTCTTAAAATAGTTTGATGATTGAACTTATGTCATTTTCTAAGGTTATGACCAATAAATCAAGTTTTAATCTTGTAATTCTTTGAATTTCAAATGAACTAAAGGTTCTTTTACTACTTCATTAATTATAGATCTTTGACAAGTGGCAAGATTAGACCTTTCGGGTCCCCTCTAAAGTCGAACACCCTTACTCGTTTCCTTACACGGCATGTGCTCACTACCAAAAAATTGAACCTTGACATCACTTCCATTTGAACACCCTTAAAGTCGAATATCCTTATCCTCTTCGGGCCACCATCATGTACTTTAACATTCCCAGACTGAGCTGATCATTCCTTAACATTACTTTTTCTAAGATAGATGGCTCCATATTCACTCATTTCCCTTCCTAGACACAGAACCAACATTCATTTCCCAACCTCAGTAAAACTTGGAGGCATAAAGTACAAGATGTTCGTGTGTACATGAACAATTCCTACAAGAGAAGCGAGATGACGTATCGTGGATCGACTTTCCGAAGATAAGCTTGAGTAATTGGGCCATACCAGGAGCAAATAGGAAAAAAATAAATAAAGGGAATAATTGAAATAATTCGATCATGTATTAATTACATTGTTTTCATGTAAATAAGGTTAATCATAAATACTCCTCCCCCTAGGGATACCTCTTTTACAAGGACATCCATGTATGAGAGGATGAACGACTTTATTTCATTTATCAGTTCACAAAATATATATTCCTTGTTGTCCCCACTTGAGCCTATATTATTTTTCTTCTGATTCAACCCTAACCAAGGATCACCCTCTACACGAGGGGGCAAAGTAAAGGAAATATACTTGTAAGAATGAAAGCCATCAATCCAGATTTTGTTATAGAGGCAAGTCATGGTTAAATAAAATGAGAAATAACAAGATACCGCAAGGTAGACCAAATGCAAAGCGTTCAAAGATCAAACCAAGTTGACAACATAGAGAAAAAAAGAGAAAATATAGCAAAAAATAAAAAATAAAAAAGAGAGAAAAGAGAAAAGAAAGAAAGAAGAGAGAGAGAAAAAAGCAAAAAAAGGGAGAGAAAATAAAGTAATTAAAAAAATAATAAAGAAAGAAAACATATCAAATGCTTCAAGACAAGTGACTCAAAAATCCTCAAACCACAAGTTTGATCAAGTATGACTAGTTTGAAGATCCATATTCAATAAGAAGATCATGAATGCGATGAAATAGCGAGATGGAGATGAATTCTAGGGTGAAAACCCAAAAATGGGTAGTCTAGAGGGATCCAGGAAAATGAAGAAAATGAAATGGTTGTAAGAAGATTCAAATAAGGTAGAGCAAGATTAAAGATGTCAGTATAAGTTGATCCTTTGTTTGATCACCCTTAAACATTTGTTTGGGCCTATTTTTCCCTTTTTCTCATAACCATGAGCCTTAGCCTACGTTATGTGCCTAAAAACTCCATTCTAATCATACATGGATTCTAAGTGGAGAGACTATCTTTAGATTTCATTACACCCCTCAGGGTTAACTTTATTTGCAAAAATAGTTTTTCTAAAATATTTAATGCATGATAGAGAAAAATAACAAAATGAGGGTGTAAGACGTAAAATTTTAGATGCCGTCTTGAAACCAAAGGATAATTTGAGTTGAAAATGTGAAAAGGTATCTCGAATACGAAGATTGTCAAATATTGCACAGAAGATGATCTTATACATCACTTGATAAAGCACTACACAACCCAAAGGCACTCACGAGGGCTGAGAACCAGTGAACAGTTCTGAAAGATAAGCATAACAGCTACTTCATTAAATCAATGAACACCACAATCAAGAAAGCTAGACTTTAACCAAATTAACAAGAAACACTCTACCTTCCCAAATCAGTCTAAGACTTATATCATCATTAATCTTTACACTTGTCAAATGTATATAATTTTTTAAAGATTACAAGAGAAGTTGACTTATTTGATATTCAATGAACTCTTGTTTTACAATTTGTTTTGATTGTGAGCTTGAAGAAAGTGGCAACATTTTTAAAAATTATTCACCAAACTTTTTTCACATTTCTAAAATTGAAAGAGGAAGAAAAATATTTTTAAAGAGGACAATCTCAAGTGAAAAAGGGCATTGAATCTGGTAAGGTTCATTCTGCCTCAATTGGAGAAAACGAACAAACGATGTCAGAATAATGAAGCCATTTCAATATCTTAAAAGTAAAATAGTCTGAGAGATAAGAAGGACTGGAGGATAGAACTTCTAACACTTCCTTGTGACGTTATCAGTAACTCATCAAGAACTAGATGATCGTCTTAGTCAAAAGGGGCACATATTTCAGCTCATAGTAAAGATTAAAGACATTTATGTTAGAAGAATTAATGAATTCTTAAGTGTCCATCTGATTGTGTCATCATGAAGAGAAACCTTTATACTATTTGATAACATTTTTGTTGATGGCATATGATTGTTGATTAGTGACACTAGAGGGAGACCATTTAAGATTAAGATTTTGCACGAAAAGAGTCATGAGTACCCACATTGGGGCATTACTAAAACCATATCTAATTGAGATAACGAGATTTAAATCAAGTAGACATGGTGAATGAGCCTTACCATTTGGAGTGCCAAGGGCATAGAATGAGGACAAGAAGAGTTTCCCTTGAAATATTTATGATAGAACCATTGAATTAGAGCCAGAAGAGGCATCAAGACCATATGCCTAACTGCATGAGAGCACTTATTCTAAGACTGTAACGAAGAGAGAAAAGATAGAAGATATAAAAGACATGATTACGTAAGATAATCAAATTACTTCTCAAAATATGCAAGCTTAAGCTAACAAGTTGCCATTGAGGCAAGATTCATTCAAGAATGATCAAGTGAAGGAAAATTGAGCTCTCCACTTTGAAGCAAGAAGAAGAGTTGATGAACAACATTTATGTATACATGAATGTCATGTATTATATATATATACATATTTATTGCATTCACATTTCATGCATCTAGGTATATTTTTATGGATTGTTCAAAAGGAGAGCAAAGAAAAAAACATAATTCAAGCCTCGAATAGAGGGGATTTTGTTTAAAGTGGCTGAGCCTCAAGGATAGAGGAGCCCAGTCAAGAAGAATCATTACTTTGATGTGTGGCATGTTACCCAAACAATAAGATGTCTTCAAATGAATTTTGAAAAAAAAAGCTAAGCCTAATTTTTTTAAGGGTTTCTTGATTTTTTTAAATGAATTTTGAAAGAAGCTAAGCCTAATTTTTAGGGGCTTCTTGATGTTTTCAAATGATTTTTTTAAAGGAGTTAAGCCTAATTTTCAAGGGTTCCGTATTGTTTTAAATGAATTTTGAAAGAAACTAAGCCTATTTTTAGGGGTTTTTTTGATGTTTTCAAATTAATTTTTAAAGGAGCTAAGCCTGATTTTTAGGGATTTCTTGATGTTCTCAAATGAATTTTGAAAGAAGCTAAGCCTAATTCTTTAGGAGTTTCTTGATGTTTTCAAATTAATTTTTAAATGAGCTAAGCCTGATTTTCAGGGTTTTTTTTTATGTTTTTAAATGAATTTTGAAAGAAGATATGCCTAATTTTCAAGCGTTTCTTGATGTTTTCAAATGAATTTTAAAGGAGCTAAGCCTGATTTTCAGGGGTTTCTTGATGTTTTTAAATGAATTTTGAAAGAAGCTAAGCATAATTTTTAGGGATTTCTTGATGTTTTCAAATGAATTTTTAAAGAAGCTAAGCCTAATTTTTAGGGGTTTCTTGATGTTTTCAAATGAATTTTTAAAGGAGCTAAGCTTGATTTTCAAGAGTTTCTTGATGTTTTTAAATGAACTTTTAAAGAAGGTAAGCCTAACTTTTAGCGGTTTCTTGATGTTTTCAAATGAATTTCTAAGGAGCTAAGTCTTATTTTTAGGGGTTTCTTGATGTCTTCAAAATAATTTTTGGAAATGAGCTAAGCCTGATTTCCAAGGGTTTCTTGATGTCTTCAAATGAATTTTAGAAAGGAGTTAATCCTGATTTTCAAGGGTTTCTTGATGTCTTCAAATGAATTTTTAAGGAAACTAAGCCTAATTTTTTAGGGGTTTCTTGATGTTAAATGTAAATGAATTTTTGAAGAAGCAGAGTCTGCTTTTTAGAGGTTTTTTAATTAAGATGAGGTTTTGAAATGAATTTTCAAAGAAACTAAGTCTGATTTTCAAAGGTTTATTGACATGATGTCTTCAAACGAAACTAAGTTCGATTTTTAGAAGTTTCTTTATGATTTATTCAAATGAGTTTTTAAAGAAGCTAAGTTTTATTTTTAGAGTTTTCTTGACGATTACTCAACCAATATGATGGTTTCAAAAGTTTTTAAGAAATTAAGTTGATTTTCAAGGGTTTCTTGATGAGTAAGTCCCTTGGGTAACCAGTAAGTCTTTTGAGCATTGTGCTTAAATCCTTTGGGTCATCTATAAGCCTATCGAGTAAGATGATAAGTCCTTCAGGCCATCCATAAGACCTTCGGGTAGGATGTTTTCATGATTTTTGGAAAAAATGAGAAAGCGGTTTCCAAAATTTCTTTTCTTTTTTGAAAATTGAGATTATTGAAAAACAAATGTGATTTCCAAAGTTTCTTGCTTAGTAAGTCCTTCAGGCCACTAGTAAGTCATTCGATAATGTGATTAAGTCCTTCGAGCCATCCATAAGACTCTCGACCAGGATGTATTTAAAATGGACAGTAGAATTTGCAGCGCTAAAATGACATCATACACACTCAGGCATTTGCAGAATCTGAGCACATACATTCTTCCTATCAACTTTAAAGGTTTGACAGGAATTCAAAAAATTAACAAATAATTCATTTCATTATTTTGTGCAAAAGAATACGAGTTTCAGCAAAGATTCGATCCACATTTTCACCTTTGAAAGAAGTGGATCTCAGTAAAGAATTAAGGACCTTTAGTTCATTACGCTCTAAGTACCTCAAATATATATCAATGACACATGAAGATATTTTACAGGAAAAAATCTTCAAAGAGAGGATAAACCAAATATTTCTAAGAAAGGGTTTGTAATCAAAAGAACTCATCCGATGAGGGAGAAGAAGTTCATAATGAGAAGAACTTGTTAAACCTCTTGGATCAGCACCATCACTTTGCTCGATTCCATCATATAAGAAGTTGGATCAATATCAGCATTTCACTCGATTCCATCACATAAGGAGATGGATCAACATTTCCAATGGAAGGGTTCACAATGAGAAGAACTCATCCGATGAAGAAAAATAAGTACATAATGAGAATAACTTGTTCAACATTTGCCCGATTCCATCACAGAATGAGGTGGATCAACATTTCCAATGGAAGGGTTTTAATGAGAAGAACTCATCCAATGAGGGAGAAAAAGTTCATAATGAGAAGAACTTGTTCAATCTTTGTTTCCAATAAAGAAGTTCCTAGTCAGAAGAACTTGATCAATATTTCACTCGATTCCATCATAGAAGGAGGTGGATCGACATTTTCAAATAGAAGGGTTCGTAATGAGAAAAACTCATCCGATGAGAGAGAATAAGTTCGTAATGAGAAGAACTCGTTCAACCTTTTCTCGATTCCATCACAGAAGTAGTTGGATCAACATTTCCTATGAAGAAGTTCATAATGTGAAGAACTCAACCAATGAAGGGATCTCTCGTCCAGCAAGAGAAAAGAATTTCATAATGAGAAGAACTTGTTCAACCTTTTCTCGATTCCATCACAGAAGGAGGTGAATTAACATTTCCCGTGGAGAGTTCATAATGTGAAGAATTCATCTGAGGAGAGTGAAGAGTTTGTAATGAGGAGAACTTGTAGCTTAAGAATTTCAAGTAGTTAGACTAGTTAAAATTGATAATTTATATCTTTGTTCGATTCCTATTTCACAACAATGAGCAAAGAGTGGCAGCTGTAATCACCAATTTTCACCATGTTTCATAGCAATGAGCAAAGAGGGGCAGTTGTAATCACCAATTTTCACCCAACATATATTACATTAGTATCAATAAACAAATAAAAAATAAAAAAAACAACAGTAAGAAATCCCTGAATATTTGGGGCATTCAATGCCCGGTTGCTGTTGCTGCCATCAGCAAGCTCTCCAACAGCCTCCATGCACACCATAACAGTTGCCAGCACCTCAACCAAGCAATGGTCCCATGGTCCCACACTCCACGCCATCAAGCTCTCTCTTCATCAACAACCACACAAACAACATCAACATTTTTCTTTTCCATTTATTTTTACACATATAAATGGATTAATATAAAAACCCGAAAATTATCTTGTAAGATTTCCAGAGCCATTCGGATAGAAGAAAAGAAAAATGGTGAGATTTTTCCCTTTGTTGGACGTTTTTTTGCTTGCTTTCTTTCTTTTACGTTCGAACCAAAACAGTAGAGAGGGGATTTGTTTAGCTTTGGTGTTTGAGCTCATCGTCGGAGCTCTCTTTTCTTGTCGGCGGCATATGATTTTTTGTCATCAAGGAGTGGTCCGATCGACAAGAGTGATGGGTCATTTTTTTTGGTGTCTTTGTTTAGATTTTGTTGATTGGAGAGGCAAGTGAGGGGTTTTTGGGACTTGTTGGGTTTAGTTTTGGTCTCCTCGGCCAGCGTGTGGTAGTCAAGGCTTTGACCCTTTGTGGAGGTGCAGCCGCGAGAAGAGAAGAAAATGAGAGAGTAAGAAAAGGGGCTTTTGTTTGTTTTTACCTTAGGTCGTCTTCCTAGTCGTAGATGGGGGAGGATTGAAAGTGGTGTGGCCATCAAAGCTGGTGGCCGACGTCAGTTTAGGCCTTGGATTGAGGGGCTTGGAGCCGCCGTTAGTGGGTATGGTGAGGGTGAGAGGAAATGAAGTTTAGATTTAGTTTTGTTTGGTTCAGGTTATAAATAACTTAGTTTTAGGTGTTTTCTTAGATTTTGGGTTAATCATGCCTCAATCCCCCTAGGTTTGTCGTGAATTCACACTTTAGTCACCGAATCTTCTTTTTTATTTATTTTGATCTTGGCACTCTTTTTTATTCTTTTAAATTTAGTTATTATATTGTTATGTTATTTCTCTGAAATTAATTGCTGAATTTTATATTTATTCATTTTAGCCACTGTTTGGACTCTGGTTCTTATCTTATTTAAGATTTGGATTGATAGTTCCAATTTATGCATTTTAGTCACTTTTTATTTCTAAATTGGCTATTTTTTATTTTATTTTATTCCATTTTGGTCCTTTATTGTTTATATTCGAATATTAAACCTTAATACGACCTTGTTGTGACCCGCCCTAGGGTATGATCCACATTATGCACGGTCCAGGTAAAATTCTAATATTTAACCAATAACCCCTAATTTTCTAATTCCTAACTTCTAACTTTTTTATATTTGAATCATTTTACGACCTTGCGACGACCCGCCCTGGGGTATGACTCGTATTTTTTATGGTTCGGGTAACAATTAAATTAACCCCTAATCTTTTTTATTTGATTAATTTATTTTCCGTTATTTTAATTTATGCATTTACTTTTCAGCATTTACATTTCAGTCCTTTAAATTCCAATTTATCATTTTTTGTAATTTCTTAATTTAAACTTTATGTTCTAATTACTTTCATTTTAGTCCTTTATTTAATGTTTAAATTTTAGTTCTACATTTTTAAATTGTTCCAATTCGATCCTTTTATATGTGTTAATTGTTTTTTTTTATTTTTGGTCTTTAATTTCAATTTCTTTAAATTACTCCTAGAATTTTAGGTTTTAAATTAAACCTTTTGATTTAGATATTTAATATTTTTAGACTTAATCCTTAGATTCTTTAAATTTCATAATTTGACACTTTAAGTTAGAGAGAAGTCGTTAATTGTTTTTAGAGTAATTAGGTTACAAAACCAATTGTTTAACTGCATTTTATTTTCAAATAAGGCACTGTTAAATTAGTTTTTTCAAAACCCCACATCATGATTTTTAAATTATTAAGAGAATGTCCATTTATTGTGATTGACAACGAAGCTTCCGCTTTTGTTTGGGGGTAGTCGTTATTAGTCTTAGTAAATCGACATCATTTTTAAAATATGCATACATAGTGGATTTTAAATTAAATAAAATTTCAAACTTAAAACTTCAAAATTTAAAATATAGGGTAATCGACTAGGTACCAATTTTGGGCGTTGTGGGGTGCTAATCCTTCCCCACGCGTAACTAACTCCCGAACCTAATTTCTGATTTCGCAACCCAAAACTTGGTATATTTAATAAAGTAAAATGTTTATTAAATTTACCTAATTTTAGGTTTTCCAATCGCACCTTAAAAATGATTGGTGGCGACTCCCAACATTTTACAAATATTTTCAAAGTAAAACCCCAAATCGTACCATTTTTACCCAGCCGAGCGAAAAATGTTGTGGACAACTACATTATGCCAATTTAATAATAATGTATCACACTTTGTTAGAATTTCATTTTTTTTCCATAACTTTTAAAAATAACACGTATAAACCTTGATCTTTCGAAGCAGTTCACCATCTATCCATTATGTTGATTAGTCGAAGGTTAAAATATTAATTATCGTCTCTAAGTCTCACTTATCAATCCACATGTTTTAATATTCATGGCATGATCCATCATATCAAAGTCATTTCGAATATTTTTGGGGCCTTGAACGAAATTAAAAATAGACCATTGTAGAATGAAAGTATATTCTATTGCTTCAAACAATTAATTGAATATTAATTAGTAAATTGTAGAAAAATGATTAAATTAGGGGTCTAAATTATAAAAGTTAAAGTAGGATTGAAAAAATTACGAACCTCAATTGTAAAGGTAAAAAGGTGATATTAAAAATATTAAGAGCTTCAATTATAAAGGTAAAAAGTGATGTTGAAAAAAATTAAGGGCATAAATTATAAAGGTAAAAAATTAGGGGCCTAAATTATAAAGGTAAAAAATGAGATTAAAAGATTAGGAGCCTTAATTATAAAAGTAGAAAGTAAGATAGAGAAAATCATGAGCCTCAATTATAAAGGTAAAAATTGAAATTTAAAAGAATTAGGGTCCTCAATTATTAATGTATAAAGTTAGATAAAAAATTAGAAATCTCAATTATAAAAATAAAAAATAGTATCCTATAATCGAGAGACAAATTTAATAACTTTTAATAGTTAGAGGACTCAACAAAACAATACCTTACAGGTCGGAGACCATTTATGAACTTTACCCAAATTAATTTCACCTAAACAGTAGGTGAAGGCCATGACCCTCCAACCAGAACGCTAGATCCTTCCCTGATCGTATATGAATGTAACGGAAAAAATCAACCATAAGTAAACACCACATGAATAAATTAAAATCAATATAAAAATAACACTATTTATTAAAATTAATAACTTAAAAATAATATTTAATTATTATGATATTTACAAGTGTTAAGAAATATAAATTATAAAAATTATAAATGAGTTAAATACTTATAAAAAATCATTTTGTTCGTATCTGAATATTCGAACGATGAGCTTCAAAAACTCAATAGTAAATTGTTAATATAATGTTCACATCGTAAATATCATAAACATAAATATACTAGTAGATTATATAGTAAATAATAGGTACGTGCATGTTCATACATCAAAACATGACGTTCTTAGTTTACAACTAAGAATCTACCCATGAATTATCATCATTAATAGACAACAAGATAATATCATGTCAATATTATAACGTCCCTCGTCTCCCCTAACATTGAGTGTAAGTATATAGATGATTTTAAAATATCTGTCAAGATCCCACCACTTAGGTCATAATAGTACATACATATGTATTTATCATTATCCTCGATAACGTCACATAAGTATAATATTAGGTGTTCGTATTAGTTTCTTGATTGCCATTAAGGCCACATAGATGTAATATTCAAGTGTCACTATGACTAAGATTCGATATATTAAGTATGTATAATAGAATAACACCACGAAGGCCACACATGTTTACGCCGCTAAGGCCAACGTTTAACATACTCACACCACCGAGTATAAAAGTAATATTGTTCCACCGCTAAGGCCACTCACTTGGGCCCTACTTCCATATACCCGAGTTGATACATGCCGACACGTCACATGACAAAAGAAGATGGACTGATTCTTCCACTTGGCCCAATCACAAGGGCTAAGTCCAAACTTCTTAAAGACAAGCTTCAAGTTGCGGTTTAAGCCTTCGTTAGCAAGAGACTTCATCCTCACATGGAGATTGAAGAATTCAAGGAAGGAAAATCATTACTCATTCCTACTACATCTACTTGGATCTCAACAACTCAAGTTGAAACAACTTCAGGATCAATTAATGACACAACTAGAGACAAACCTAAAAATATCTTTAAAATCCCTTAAAGGATCAATTTCTAAATATTACAAATTTTCAATATTTATTGATTATTTGTAATATAATTTAAATGCATTATCTGTTAGAATTAGAATGATTATTTTATTAGGAAATAAGATCAAGTTAAAACATTATTATTTTATTAGGAATTAAGATAAACTCGAAACGTTATCTTTTATTCATTATTCATATTACTAAAAGGACTTCTCACCCTATATAAAGGAGGCTCCTCCAACCATTGTAATCACATCTTTTCTTGAATATAATACAACGAGAGTTCGTTTTTGCAAGTGATGATTGCCTTGTGCCTTCGAAGCATTCTTCATCATTAAGTTCTTTCAAGTTCTTAGTGAGGGAGATCTTCACACTCCAGTTTGCCTTCTCATTGCGATTAGGAGGGCTGATTAGAGTCGATTATCGAGTTTGCCTAGTTAATTGCGGCTAGGAGGGTTCGTAGGACAACTATCTATCAATCATCATCATCGTTATCATCATCATAGAATCACCATCCTCACCCTTCACCAATAAAACCCTAACTTGGCTAAGTTATTCCTATCATATTATTATTATAATTTTCCTTTATGTTTATTGTTTTAATCTTATTCTTCTTATTCAATTTCCAGCAAACCCTAAAAACCTTAATTGCCACTACCCCTCAATCTCTTTCCCCTTTATTCTTTGATCGAGTCTAGATCTTTCTAGGTTTGATTCTTCAACAACGAGCAATGTTCATAACTCCATTGTCATTCTTTATCAATTGGTATCAGATTTAGGCCGATTCTTGGAAAGAATCAAGCAATCTTGCTTGTTTTTTGATACAAAACTGCCAAGGTACCCCAACGGAGCTAGTTCATATAATTGATCATTTTCAGGTTCTTTTTGCATTTTTTAATTTTTTCATAATTTCTTCTTGTTGGTTTGCTTTTTTATTGACAAAAAAACACAACAAACAAAAACATTAAAAATTCAGAAAAAAATGAAGGAATTTGGGGATAGTTTTTTACATAACATTACTCATCCCAAGAGTGTTCTCAAAAAACAATTCAAGTCAATCAGACATTAATAGATCCCTCAAAAGCGTCGTTCAAATTTATTTGGCATATTTAAGTTCTCTCTGTTCAAGAATTTATACAAGATACTAATGACGGTATTTTGGGCTAAAAATTTACATGTTGATTATAAACTCAAAGAAAGACATCCTAAAAAAATTCAGATTTTTTAGACATTGGAAACCCCCTAAAAACATTGCTCAAGTTTATCCTACATTTTTGTATTTTCATGTTGATTATAAATGACAATGCTTACTGCTCTACAACAGCAAACAATGACAATACAAACACAAATGGCCAATCTTACCATGGAAAGACAACAACAAGTAAATCTGAATGCTGATAATCCACCAAGAGAAGTCACAGGAGTTTAAAAAATACAACCTAGATGTGCACAACCTCGACTTCAAATGCCGAAACATTTTGCTAAACCAAAATTCAAATTTCTGCCTTTCAAAAAAGCTTATGATCCGGATGGCTACATTGATTGGGAAAACAAAGTTGATCTTATGTTTTCCTACCACAATTGTCCACCAGAAGAACAAGTACCACTCATCACCATGGAATTTTCAGAATATGCTCTTACATGGTGGATACAAAAGAGAAAGGCTATTCAAGAACATCGAGTGCAAGCAATTGACTCATGTGGAGCACTTTCAATAATTATGAGAGATTGATTTCTATTGAAACACTACATTCGTGATGTTAAGCAATGACTTCAAAGACTATGACAAGGTAGAAGTTTTGTCGAAGACTATTACAAAGAGATGCAATCCCTAATAAATCATGCTAACATCAATGAAGAAGATGAAGATACAGTCACAAGATTCGTCATTGGCTTGAACCCAAACTTTATCGATCTTCTTGATTTACATGGTTATAAAAGCCTTGAAGACACTTAAAAAAATAACAATCAAATTACAATTTCAAATGAAGTATCGCATTAGGAAACTTATCAAGGTACTTCTACTCTTTCCACTTCTTCTACCCCACCTGTTGTCGTGATAAAGAAAATGAGAGATGAAAAGCCTAAAGAGGCTAATAAATACATGATCAAAAACCCTAAAAAAGTCTCAAACAAGAGATATCTTATGCTACAAATGCAAATGATATGGTCATGTCAGTTGTGATTGTCCCAGTATGAAGAATCTTGTAATTCAAGAGGATGGTACTTATTATTCTGAATTGAATACAGATTATCCCGACCTTATTAAGAAAAACGCACAAGTGGATTCAGATAGTGATGGCTTTGATGGAAATTGCTTGGTAATTAGACAAAACATAAGCATACAAGCAGTGGATGACTCGGATGTACAAAGAACAAACATCTTTCACACAAGATGTCAGATAAAAGATAAGAATACTCTTTGATCATCAATAATGGAAGTTGTGTTAATGTGATAAGCACTTATGCATTGGACACACTTAATTTGCCAAGTCAACGACATATAAAGCCAAACTATTTACAATGGCTCAGCGAGAATGTTGAACTAAAAGTCACTAAGCAATGTCTTGTTAATTTGAAGATGGGCAAGTATTGTGATGATGTGTGGTGTGATGTTCTTCTGATGCAAGCATCTCACATTCTTCTAGGAAGATCATGGCTATACGATAATGATGTTACCTACTATGGTAAGATAAACAAGTATTCTTTAAACATACATGGCAAACCTTACAGTCTTAGGTCGATACCAAAAAATATACTATTGGATCAAAAGAGAATTTGAGAGGGGGTTGAGAATTTAAAAAAGGGGCAAAAGCAAAAGTGGTCATAAACCATAAAAGCCAAAAACAATTATCTAAGGAAGGTGAGTGAACATATTTGTGAGGAAAAAAAGAGTATCACAAAACATTTATATGAGCACATAAGAATTGAGAGAGACCTTTTGTCAAAACACGCTGTGTATCCTCATCCTTTTAAAAGACTCAGTTTTTTCGATTTCTAAAAATCTCACAAGTTTGCCTAGTGTTTTTTATTTGCTTTTGCAAGATTTTGCTGATGTATTAAGTGACCCTCCAGATGGTTTACCACCTACAAGAGAAATTAAAAATCAAATTGACTTCATTACGGGTGCATCAATTCCTAACCATCCTGTTTATCATTGTAATTCCGAGGAAACAAAAGAGTTGGAATGACATGTAGATATTATTATTACAAAAAGGTTACATCCATGAAAGCCTTAGTCCTTGTGTAGTTCCAGTCATCTTATTTCCGAAGAAAGATGGCACATTCCAAATGTGTGTAGATTGTCGACCTTTCAACCGAATAACAATCAAGTATAGGCACCCTATTCCACGCCTAGATGATATGTTATATGAGCTTCATGAAGCATGCATCTTCACAAAGATAGACTTGAAAAGTGGTTACCATCAAATCATAATGAAAAAAATGTGACGAATGGAAGACATCTTTCAAAACCAAGTTCAGATTATACGAAATGCTCGTTATTCCTTTTGGACTTACCCCAAGAACATTCATGAGATTAATGAACCATATCTTAAAGTCGTTTATAGGTAAGTATGTTGTCTTTTACTTTGATAATATTCTTATCTACTCATCCTCTCTGGATTCTCATGTCATTCATGTTCGATCAGTTCTTGAAGTTCTCTGAAGAGAACTCTTATATGGTAACATAGACAAGTGTGTGTTTTGTAGTGATAAGCTTATGTTTTTAGGCTTTATGGTAAGTGCACAAGGAATCCATGTCAATGATGAAAAGGTGAAAACAATAAAAGAATGGTCCACACCATCTTCCATAACCGAGGTAATATCATTTCATGGCTTAGCGAGCTTCCATCATCGCTTTGTCAAATATTTTTCTACAATTGCTGCCCCTTTAACAGCAATCATAAAAAATCAGTTAAATTCAAATGAGATTCACCACAACAAGAAGCCGTTGAACTTTTAAAAGGTAAGTTATGTTCTGCCCCTATCATTTGTCTTCACGATTTTTCTAACACCTTTGAACTAGAATGTGATGCTTCAGGTATAGGCATAGGCACAGTTCTCATGCAAGAAAAACAACTTATCGTTTACTTTAGTGAAAAGTTAAAAGTTGCACAATTGAATTACTCCACCTATGATAAAGAATTGTTAGCATTAGTTCGTGCACTCAAAGTGTGGCAACATTATCTTATTCCTTAAGAGTTTGTCATACATACAGATAACGAATCATTGAAGTGGTTAAATGGAAAAGTTAAACAAACGACATGCTCGATGGGTTAAGTTTATTCAATATTTTCCTTACGTAATCAAATACAAACAAGGGAAAGATAATATCGTAGCCGATGCATTATCACGAATGTACTCATTAATTACTCAAATGCATGCTACTATTTTGGGTTTTCAATATGTTAAAGAACTTTACTCTACCGTCCCAGACTTTTCTGATATTTACACCCACAGTTTAACAGGTATAATTAACAAGTTTTATCTATGTATTCCTTTTTTTGACTAAACAGGTTGTGTATCCCACAAGGCTCACTGAGAGAGTTCTTAGTTCACGAATCACATTTAGGAGGATTAATGGGCCACTTCGTTGTTAAAAAGACACTCGACATGATCATGGAACACTTTTTTTGGCCGCACATGAGGAAAACCATGGAAAAAGTATGTGCTTCATGCATCACATGCAAACAAGCCAAATCTAAGGTAAATCCTAACGGTTTCTACACTCCGTTACCAATTTCCTCCTCGCCTTTGATTGATTTGTCGATGAACTTTATCTTGGCTTACCTCGCACCAAAAAAGGGCGAGATAATATTTTTATGGTTGTGGACAGGTTTAAAAAATGGCACACTTCGTTTCATGTCATAAAACAAATGACGCCACACACATTGTTGATTTATTCTTCTGAGAGGTAGTACGACTTCATGGCATCCCTCATACTATTGCATCCGATCGAGATACAAAATTCATAAGCCACTTTTGGAAGGTATTATGAGGTAAGATAGGTACGAAACTTCTATACTCCACCACTTGTCATCCTCAAATCGATGGACAAAATGAGGTAATAAACCGGATTGTAGGTTCTTTACTTAGAGCGGTTGTAGGTAAGAACACTCATAACAGGGAATATTGTTTACCTTTTGTTGAATTTGCTTACAACAGATCAATTCTACTACAGGTTATTCTCCATCTGAGATAGTTTATGGTTTTAATCCCCTAACTACTTTAGATCTCATTCCTTTGCCTTTATATCACATTACAAGCATAGATAGAGAAAAGAAAGTCGAGATGGTCAAGGATATTCATGCCAAATCTAAATAAATGATGTAAAAAAATATGAAACAGTTGCAAAAAGAGTTAACAAAGGTCGGCACCATGTTATCTTTGAACCAAGTGATTGGATTTGGATCTACATGAGAAAGAAATGGTTTCCAAAGCAAAGGAAATCTAAACTTGATTTGTGTGGTGATGGACCATTCCAAGTAATTGAGTGAATCAATGACAATGCTTACCGCATTGATCTTCCAGGTGAGTATGACGTAGTGCATCCTTTAATGTTTTTTATCTATCTCCTTTTGATATTTCAGATTTGTGGATGAATCCTTTTAAGGAAGGGGGAGATGATACATGCATGACACGTCACAGGACAAAAGAAGATGCACTGACTCTTCCACTTGCTCCAATCACATGGTCCAAGTCCAAACTTCTGAAAGACAGGCTTCAAGTTGCGGTTCAAGCCTTGCGCGTGGGGGACTTACGAACTGATGGAGTGCATATTGACCGGTCTGAACCAGACTGATCGGTCTGAACCGGGTTGACCCGACCCGACCTGGTGATATTTTGGGAATTATTTTTAAAACGGTGATATTTTGATAATTATTTTTAAAACGGTTATATTTTAGTAATTATTTTTAAAACGATGATATTTTGGTAATTATTTTTAAAACGGTGATATTTTGGTAATTATTTTTAAAGAAGTGATATTGGTGTAAATATTTTTAAAAACATTGCTATTTTCGTAATAATTGTTGTGGATTATTGAGCACATTTGACCAAAACTTTGACCGGCTTTAACCGGCTATTAAACGACCTTTGATTTTGTTCGAGTATACCTATTCTGAAATTTTTCGACGTGCCGAATCCGTTTCCGAAGTTTGTTTCACCAAATTCAAACCTGAAGGCCTCAAAATCATCAGTCAAACCTGTTGACTTTGAATTTGACCAAGAATTTGAATTTTCGAAAAGTCATACTTTATGTTTTTCGATGTCCTAATTCCGATTCCGCAATCCGTTTGGTCAAATTCAGACTTGAAAGCCTCCAAATTGATAGTCAAACCCGAAAAATGCTTATGTAATTAAGAGTTTCAGCTTAAAATAATTGAGTAAGACTTGGGACTGATAAATTATTAATATTTGAAGGTACAAGAGACTCTCCTGACCGTTCGACAGCTCGACCCAGCTCCTCTAGATCAGTTAAACCACGTGTGCCAGTATTCACCCGTATGACTCGTAACTTTTATGATTTCAGAAATTAATTATGTTACTCATTAGTAATATAGTGTTATTATGAATTAAGTTCGAAAACCGTAGCAGAGCGTGGCGAGACCAGCAATCACTAGATCTACTATTTGAACCTATTATCGAGGTGTGTTCCCCATGTACTACTTGATTTATTTTTATGTTTTGAAATATGATACATTGAAAGCTATGGTTTAATGTTTTATTGATCCGCCTATTTACTGGTGATGGTTTATGGAATATGACTGATATATGATTATTGGTTTTCATTGGTATATGATCACATTGATTATTGAATTATGGAAATTATGCTTACTGCATAAATGGTATTTTTGAAATACTGATTTTGGGTTGGATTGCATTACGGAGTTAAAGCTTTGATCAAGCTGGTAAACTTTACGAATCTAATGTGACGTTTGGGTATGCTCTTGGGGCTCCAAGACGTTCCATTAGGTTGACTTCCTTTGTTGTGTGCTTAAGGTAAGCCCTACGGATCTAAGGATACAGGCCTCAAAACCTATCCTTAGGTTGGCTTCCTTTTTGCTGTGTGCTTAAGGTAGCCCTACAGACTCAGTTCTGGGGAATTGCGGATGGTGTACAGGAGAAGGGTTTTAAACTACAAGTTAAAAAAGTTAAACTTTATTATGATTTTATGATGATTTTATGAACTATACTCGTCTACTGTACCTAATATGATTTTAATGTACTGTTGGAACACACTGAGCCTAGCTCACTTTTCGAAAATGTTTTCCCCTTTCAGATATTGTTGGTTAGATACCCCTGATTGACCACTTGGAGGATCAATATATCTCTTGAAGTATATCTTATTGTAATGTTTTATCTTTTGAGTTGACTTTATTTTGATAACATGGGCCTTATTTTAAAGTATTGGATTTTATAATGTTTACTCTTTTGCTATTTATGTTTGGTTTATCGTAATTGGATTTTTTTAGACATGTTTTAAAAATTAAATTTTTAACTATTTAGTTTTATATTCATGAGTTAGGTTTATCGTAATATATTATATCCTTTTATAAATGTATTTATAATGAGATTTTATAATTGATCGAATAAGAGTTTCGGAAAAATGTCTTTAAGAATCATGAATGTGATCCACTAGACTTAGTCGAAACGCATAGGCTAGGTCTAGGGGTTACATTTAATTGGTATTAGAGCTTTTGGTTTTTAAACTTCGGACTGTGTATGAGTCCAAATTGAAAATACGATTTTAAAATATTTTACAAAACAAGTTGCTAAGGCCATGTCTAAAAATTTTTACGATTTTAATTGTGTTCGAGACTCCAAGTGCTTATCTAACCCTAAGTTTTATCTTCTATAGTAAACTAGAGATATACCAAAATGAGTGTTAGACGTGGATGTCGAACTAGCCGAGGACGAGGTCGAGTGGCTAGATTTACAGACCCGATCGACGAGATTCGAGTATATCCCCCACCTCCGACAGGTGATCCTGCTCCTACGACCCCGACAAATTTACCTCCTACCGCTGGTATTGGCATGACTACACCTATCAGGGGAGCAACCGATAGTGAGCCAGATTCTACCAGAGTTGCATTTGATGAGAATTTTGGTAGACAGTTTCTACAGTTGATTCAATGAGCGGTCAGAGCTGCAGGTGTTGGATCAGAGGTGCCTTTCTCAGACTCTGATTGCTAATGGAGTCAGAACTTTTGGAGGACAACTTGGTGGAGTTCCTACTGAAGCAGAAGATTGGCTCCAAGATACTGAGAGACGTATGGATCACTTGGGTTTGGACCCAACTAAGAGATATTTGGGGGAAGTAGCGATGTTAGATAGAAATGCCCACACCTGGTGGCAGTCAGTGACCAATAGTATTCCTACCGATCGTTTGACCTGGGATTTCTTTAAGGAGCTCTTTAAGAGCCGTTTTCTGGGTGAGCGTTACTTAGTTCAGAGATGATAACAGTTTCAGGACTTGGTTCAGGGTGACATGACTGTTTCAGAGTATGAGATAGAGTTCTTGAAATTGTTAAAGTATGGAATCAGTCTGGTGCCTACCGAGAGAGATCGATGCCGTAAATTTTCCCTCGGACTCAGACACGAGCTACGTAGGCTGGTGGTTGCACTTCAAGATGAGATTTTTGATGTGTTGGTGAGCAGAGCCAAGGATGCTGAGGAGATGGAGGCTTTAGCTTATGTTAGAGAGCGTGTTGATCAGGAGCGATCTAAGAAATCTTTTGGCCCTACTGAATCATCTGCACAGTTTGGTAAGAGGACTCGTACTTCATCCCCTCAGAGGAGCAATACACGCTTTAGGCCTGCAGCATTTTCACCTTCAGCTATTAGTTGAGGTGGTTTTTCGTCGTTCCCTCATGGGCCCCTTTGCGAGTATTGTGGTAAACAACACACATAGGAGTGTCGTAAGAAAATGGGGGTATGCTACCAGTGTGGATCAAGTAGTCATTTCCAGAGGGATTGCCCACAGTTATTTTCATCTGAGAAGACAACTAACTAGATTCATGCGCGTTCCCAAGCATCAGTTCAGACTCCAGCCAGAGGTCGTAGTCAGGGAAGACCTTCCGGATCAGCATCGCAGATAGTAAAGCCTAACCTCAGCAGAATAGAGAGCTAATAGCTTCTGAGGCTAGATATCCAACTTTGGTTTACGCAGCTAGACGTCGGGATGACAGAGATGAGCCTGAGGTTATTGCAGGTACATTTACTATTTATTCTATCCCATATTTTGCATTACTGGACAATGGCTCCACCCACTCCTATGTATCGAGTTCAGTATCTCGAAATCTTCAGATTCTGATCGAGAACACTGATAATAATGTTATGGTTACGAGTCTAGTAGGACAGGCAATATTAGTGAATAAAGTATTTTGGCGTTGTCCTCTGGAGGTTCAGGGAGAAATTTTTCTCACTGATCTTATGGAGCTTCCTTTAGAGGAGTTCGATATAATTCTTGGGATGGATTGGTTGAATAAACACAAGGTAAATCTGGATTGCGAATACAAGCGAGCTACTCTGAAGACTTCAGATGGTCGGACTGTTGTGTTAATTGGTGAACGGCGTGGCTATCCCTCTAATATTGTTTCAACTATGGAAATTGATCGTATGATTAGGAAGGGATATGAGACTTTCATTGCCTGTATTTTAAACACTAAAGGTTCCTTGTCCACGATCGAGGAGATTCGTACAGTTAGCTAGTTTCCTGATGTTTTTCCGGAGGAATTGCCTGGGTTACCTCTTGATAGAGAGGTAGAGTTCGAGATTGAGACTTATCTGGGATCTTCACCTATTTCTATGGCACCTTATCGCTTGGCTCCAAAGGAACTTAAGGAGTTGAAGGTCCAATTGCAAGAATTATTCGATCGAAGATTTATTCGGCACAGTACCTCACCCTGGGGAGCTCCAGTTCTGTTTGTGAACAAGAATGATGGGTCCCTAAGGCTATGTATTGACTATCGGAAGTTGAACAAGATGACGATCAAGAATAAGTATCCATTACCCAGGATTGACGACTTATTTGATCAGTTGCGAGGAGCACCCTGTATTCTCTAAGATTGATCTTCGTTCGGGGTATTATCAACTGAAAGTTAAGGGGTCCGATGTTGCAAAAACGACCATTCGCACTAGATATGGTCATTATGAATTCTTAGTAATGTATTTTGGTCTGACGAACGCTCCCGCAGCTTTCATAGATTTGATGAATCGTGTGTTCCGGTCATATTTGGACCAATTTGTGGTTGACTTTATTGATGTTATTCTGATCTATTCTCGTACTGAGACGGAGCATGACGAGCATTTGAAGATCGTTCTGCGGACTTTGAGAGAGCGTCGTTTATATGCCAAACTAAGCAAGTGCGAGTTTTGGCTTCAAGAAGTTTCGTTTTTGGGGTATATTATTTCTGCGCGAGGTATTCAGGTTGATCCAAACAAGATCGAGGCTATTGTGAATTGGAAACGGCCCAAGAATGTCTCTGAGATTCGCAGTTTCTTGGGCTTGGCTGGATATTATCGACATTTTGTCGAGGGTTTCTCGATCATTGCTGCTCATTTGACAAAGCTGTTAAAGAAGAACGTGTCATTTGACTGAGGCGAGGCACAACATGAAAGCTTTGAGAAATTAAAGGCGGTTTTGACTCCAGCACCAGTGTTAATTCAACCAGAGTCCGGGAAGGATTTTACAGTGTATAGTGATGCTTCACATTCAGAACTTGGTTGTGTTCTAATGTAGGAGGCTAAGGTAGTGGCTTGTGCGTCACGTCAACTGCGATCACATGAGTGTAATTATCCTACTCATGATTTGGAGTTAGCAGCAGTGATTTTTTCCCTGAAGATTTGGATGCACTATCTTTATGGAGAGAAGTGTTACATTTTCACTGATTATAAGAGCTTAAAGTATCTTCTGACCTAGAAGGAGCTTAATTTGAGACAACGGCGTTGGCTAGAGTTTCTAAAGGATTATGATTGTGTGATTGATTATCACCCTGGTAAAGCTAACATTGTGGCGGATGCTTTGAGTCGAAAGGCGGTATCGGAGTTGAGGTCTTTAATGGCCAAGATGAATTTATATGACGATGGCACTCTGTTAGCAGAATTGCAAGTTAAGCCGACTTTGGTTGATGAGATCAAGGCTAAACAATCTCTTGATAGCTCATTGTTTTCCAATTTTGAGCAGTTAGAACAAGGGACAATATCATATTATAATGTTGATCAGGATGGAGTATTATGCTTCAATGATCGATATTGTGTGCCTGATGATGCTGAGTTAAGGCAGACTATCCTTAATAAGGCTCACAGTAGTCCATATGCTATGCACTCCGGTGGAGATAAGATGTACCGAAATTTGAGAGAGAGGTATCATTGGGTCAGCATGAAGAAGGATATCTCAGATTTTATGGCTAGGTATCTGACTTGTCAACAAGTTAAGGCAGAACATCAACATCCGTCAGGTTTATTGCAACCTATCAAGATTCCTGAATGGAAATGGTAGCGAATTACTATGGATTTTGTTACCGGCTTACCTATGACTCCTTTGAAAAGGGATTCAGTCTGGTGATTATTGACAGGCTTACAAAGTCAGCTCACTTCATTCCTGTGCAGGTAAATTATACTTTGGATAAACTGACGAGATTGTATATTTCGGAGATTGTCAGATTGCATGGTGTTTCATTGTCTATTATTTCTGATCGAGATCCTAGATTTACTTCGAGATTTTGGAAGGCGCTACATACGGTTTTGGGAACAAGATTGGATTATAGTATATCCTTTCACCCACAAACTGATGTTCAATCTGAGAGAGTGATTCAAATTTTGGAGGATATGTTGCGGGGCTGCTTAATTGATTTTCGTGGTAGCTGGGAAAACTTTTTGTCGTTGACTGAATTTGCATACAATAACAGTTATCAGACCAGCATTCGTATGGCACCCTATGAAGCACTCTATGGGCGTAGATGTTGCACCCCGATTTGTTAGACTGAGTTACGTGAAAGGAAGACGTTGGGACCTGAGTTAATACGCGAGACGGATGAAACAGTCAAATTGATCCGTGACCTTCTGAAAGAGGCATTTGATATACATAAGTCTTATGCAGATCAGAGGAGTAAAGATATTCAGTTTGAAGTTGGAGATCATGTCTTTTTAAAAGTATCACCCTGGAAGAAAGTATTGAGATTCGGGCATAAAGGTAAATTGAGTCCAAGATTTATTGGACCATTTCGTATATTGAAGAGGGTAAGACCTGTTGCATATCAGCTTGAGTTCCCTCCTGACCTCAGTCGTATTCATGATGTCTTTCATGTATCAATGTTGAGGCGATACCGTCCAGATCCGGGTCACATCATTCAGGTTGAAGAGGTAGAGTTGAGACTTGATTTGTCATATGATGAGGAGTCTGTTCAGATCTTACAAAGAGTTGAGAGAGTTCTTCGAAATAAGTGTATTTTAATGGCCGAGGTCCCTCTGAAGCTACTTGGGAGACATTAGAGTCTATGGAGACTCAGTTTCCTCAACTATTCTCATAAGGTAAATTTCGAGGACAAAATTTCTTATAGAAGGGGAGACCATTAGTCCAAAAAGATGGTATACAGAATAAAAGCGCAGTAATGATTAATGAAGACACATCATGGAAGTACAAAGCAAGCCACGGATAACAGGGAACTTGTCACTTAGAACTTTTATTTTCCCTTGAACATCTCCGAACAAAGCTCTTTGAGAGCCCAACACTGCTCTTGTACTTTGAGCTTGATTAATCACGCCATCTATCTACAGAAAGCAAACATACAGGTTAGAAAAATGGAACTAAACAATCTCTTGACAAATAGGGAAGGAAAAACTAGCGAATAATAATACAAGCTATTCTGTAACAAGGCACTGAAGCTAGCAAGGCATGAGATCGATTCCCAACAGTAGCAAGGCATTAAAGATAGCAATATATATATATTATGAAACGAACAGTTAGGTGGCGTTTGGTTCGTTGAAATCCCTTGGAATTATGGGAGAATTGGAATCCAATTTCACCACTTTCCCATGTTTGGTTCAAGTTTTCAAAAGGGAATTGGAATCCAATTCCATTAAGGAAGGGAAAGTAAATTACATCAATAACATGTTGGAATTGAAATCCTTTGGAGGAGAGAATGTGAAATTTGACCATACTACCCTCATCAATCTTTTAGTATTCGGGTCGGATTTTTTTAAAATTTCGAGATCTGTCGGATTTTTAAAAAAAAATCGAGTTCGGGTCGGGCTTTTTAAAGTTTGATATTCGGGTTGGGTTGGGTTTTTATAAGTGTGATATTCAGGTTGGGTCGGATTTTTTTCAAAAAATTTCAGGATCGAGCCGGGTTTTTTTTATAATTTTATGGTTCAGGTCGAGTTTTTTTAAGTTTGATATTCGGGTTGGGTTTTTTTAAGTGTGATATTCGGGTCGGGTTTAGGGTGAAAAATACCCGATCCGACCTGAAAAAAAAAATAATTTTACCTTATATATTTAGGAATAATTACAATAATACCCCTCTATATATATATTTTTTTCAATTAAGTCACTGCTTTTATTGAATAAAAATAATTTTTTTTATTATTTCGGGTCGAGTTTCTAATTCATATATTCGGATCGGGTCGGGTCGGGTCTCGGGTGGAGGATCTCTTGTTCTCGGGTCGGGTCGGATGGACCAAAAACTTGACCCAACCCGACCCATGGTCATCCCTAATTGGGATGATTTTAACTTATGATGTTTATTAGTATGATTTTTATAATTTATTGAAATGAATAATCAATCAATAAAATGAAAATTTAAATTTTTTTTAAATTTTTATAATATATTACTACATGTAAGTTATAAAACAAACTAAAATTAAGCAAAAAAATAAGAAGGGCGATTCTGTCATTTTACATTACTGAAATCAAATTCATCTGACATGTCTACGAACCAAACAAAATATGAAATTGGATTCTAATTCAATTTCCTGCCAACCAAACAAGTTTAAGATTCAGATTCCAATTCCTACATATTTCAATTCTTCACAGATTTTAATTCCCTCATAAACATTCCAGCAAACCAAACGCCACCTTACTGTAAAGTTTATTCTGCATGTCACACATCAATCCCTTCTGTTAAAAGAGGAGTACCTAAATCCACAGCCTCACTGCTGGTATGCAATAAGATCCCATCAATCCCCAACTATGAACGACTTGTGTAAGCAGGTAACAGCACCAACAGATTCAATTTTCATTAGACACGGGTCACTTGCATAGTGTTTCAATTTTAAACCCAGATCCTTCAATTGCAAGAAAGCAATCAAGGATGTATTTGTCACTGATGATTAGGAGGTAAACGGGTATACATCATTAAGCAACCAAAAACAAACTGATGGAACACTGTCATCTAAGCTATAGAAATGCTTCTTGTAGACAAACTTGGAAATGGGGCTTTGTTATTTTAGCTTATATATTTTGAACTTGTATTATTTGTAGGAGAATGATTCTAGGTTCATGTATCTCATATAAAAAATGGTTTTCTTTTTCAAAGCATTGAGTTGGTTTTTAGTAAACTAGATTTGAATTGCAACTAGACCACGGATATTTGACAACGATGATTTCGATTACTAAGGTTTTTGGGTTCTACAAACCAGGCACTTGCTTTAGTTTTCTGACCAACAGGTTTATCTGTTTGTTCTGTTTATAACATGTATGTTTGTTGCACAGCTAATCCAAAACCATTTGAAGAATTGCAAAATAGTAATATAGAACACATTGCAGTAGAAAACAGAAGGAGGTCTTTTGATAAAGCTTACGCCATGATAAACATTAATAAAAGAATAATTAAATCTTACATGAGCAATGCTTCCATGGATTGCAGCTCGCTCTCTGAGTAATTGTATTCTTGGTGACATACTCCCAGATGCCTGCATGATGGAAAGTTGGTGAACTTTGGGAAACAACATAGTATTGGAAATGGGAGTGACAAAGCCAAGAAATTAAATCATATGACTACCTTATACTCATTATTATTATCTCTGACAGAACTCAGAAGCTCTGCATGTTCCCTCATTGAGTTTATGTTTCCCTTGATTCTTCTAAACTCCTAGCAAAAATGTACCATTAATTCAGAAGGATGGAAATAGTAATAAACTTTTCCAAATGGGTAATCCATGGAACATTGATGCATCAATATACAGTGCAACGAACCAAGGTATCAAATAAAGACAGTGACGGTCTAAAAGCAGAAATTGTGTGAATGAATGTATTTGGGGTTAGTTTGATATATAACCAAGGTACAACCGATGAATGTATACAGTGTGAATAAGACATCTATTATTTTTCAGAAATTGAGAAGGAATTAATGAATTTGAGGATTAACTAAATATGTCCTGCTACCAGCGTTAGCGCCACTTTTCTTCCGCTCCTCTCACAGTTCAAGAAGAGAGGAGATAAGGGCAATTCTACCTGCAAATTTCAACACGCCGGAGAACCACCTGTTTTCCCCGCATCAATTTTTCATGTACATGGAAAGGGTTTTATACATCCCCATTTGTCCATGTAACTTCTTTTTTCCCTCTAAGTTCCCAAGTAGAATTCAGACCAAATAAACAACAAAACAGATTATGTAAAGAGTTCAAACTCTAAAGTTCCTAGAGAACCATATGAAATTGCTAGTATTAAATTCTTGATAATCAAACATAGAAACCCGAGTTCAAATAACAAGTCAAGATAAAAATTACATCGTAGTCAACAAACAAACCTGAGTAAACTCATGTAGTATGTCTCTATGCCTTGCAAGCTTCTGGGTGACCGACGCAGTTGAAGCAGCAGATGCAGCACATCTACTCATGGAATCATTTGTGTCCAGTAGCTTCTCAAGCAATGATTGAATTTCCATTTCCATAGACTTCCATGACCTACTTGAACAAACCGTTGGCGAGCTAAGTCTCTAGATAAGCTAAACGTGAGTACATATCATTAAAAAGGCGGAAAAAAAGGAAATCTAACCAGATTCATAAGGCTATTTATTCCTAAATACAAATAACGGAAAATATGCTCTCCGGTATGAAAAGAAACCCAAGCTATTAAACCAGTAGAGTTTGTTCTGTTTTTAAACAGATTTACTCGGAATTTCAGTAATCTACCAAAAGAATATCAAAATGCAACTAAATAACACAAAACAACAAACATTCGAAACAGAATTCTGGAAATAATAAAAAAAGAAGACTGTAGCAGTAAAAGAGCAAACCTCCTTGGGTGAACCTAGCACCGAGCATAAGAAGAGAGTTTAACATCGAGATCACCCTCGATCTTTCGAGCCTCTCTCTTATTCCTCCCAACCCGATACTTGCAGATTCAGATTTGGATCCGTCATTTTGGATCTTCGTCGTTCAAAATTCGGATCCCTCACTGTAGTTTCATTTGTTTTATAGCGCTTTGAGTTCTTATGTGGATCCAACGATGGGCATTGGTTCAGTTGTTACAGTTGGTAACAATTACAGAATTCAAAAAAAAAAAAAAGTAAATGTTGCTGAGTCTTGGAGGCTACTTGCTAGCTTGCTTCTTTTTTCTCTCTTTCTTTTTTTAATTTTGCTCTCTCGCTTTAATTTTGGATTTTGATCTTCTATTTATGTGAGTAAGTAAAAATTATTAGATCAATTTCACATATCATGTCATCTATAATATCAACTAATAATATTTGTTAATTTTATTTTTTAAAGCAAATCTTCATATCTTTCTTATACATAAATAAGAAGTAGAAGTAGAAGTTATTTTAAAATTTATGAATTAAAATTTATGAATTAAAATTTATAGATCTTATTTGTTAAGACAATGAATGACGTGATAAGCAGAGCCTATCAAATAAATTATTTGAGGGATAGAAAACAAACTACTTCTATGGTTACTTTGCATCTGAACCGATGTAAAACATACATTAAATCAAAACATTCGAGGTTGACTCATTGCGAGTCTTCCTCATCTAATATAAATAAAATAAATGCACTCACTTGATATGCCCAGCTATTTGACAACTTTATCTTTGCCTTTTTTCTTGCTTGACTCTGGAGTTTGGTTATGATCTACACACGCATCCATTATTACACATATCATACAATTGTTAGTATACTTTCTAACATTTATTCTTTTAATAATACTTAAAAAGTACTATTATTTTTAATTTCTATTAAAATTCGTCATATCTTAAAATTCCAGGCTTAATAGCATCGGTTCCCCTACCATGGTATCGATACTTCTATACCATGGTATTGATACTCCCTTTCAGTATCGATGTCATTTCTGCATTTTGGAATCCATGGTATTGATACCTTTATCTTAGTATCGATACCCACATCAGTATCGATACTAATTGCATCAGTATCAATATTGTTCATTGTATTTCTTCAAATTTAAACTTATATTATGGGTACTGATCTTCCAATACTGATACCCTTACCCAGATTTTACATTTTTCAGCTTGATTTTTACTCAAATTTCGATTAAATCTCTTATTTATCTATTTGGCAAGTTAAATATACCTTTAAACTTAAATAAAAACTCATATTTCATCTTATCACTCAAAAACCCATTTTCTTAAATCTCAAATAATTCACTAATCACTTAGTTTTAAGCATCCTTGAACTTAGTTTTAAGCATCCTTGAACTTTCCTTAAACCTTTATAACACTTAAGGTTTCAAAACCAGCCATTAAACTAAAGGAAAAACCAACTTGGTGGAAACTCACCTTTGGCTATGGAGAGAACGGGCACACGGGGAGAAGGAGAAGAGAAGATAACTTGGCTTCTTTTTTAACTTTCCCCTTTTTCCTCTTATTAAATATCCTATTTAAAATAATTTTAAATCCATCTCTCCTCTAAAAGACCAAAATGCCCCTTCAATTCTTCCATTCTTACTAATTGGTCTTACACACAAATTCTAAATCATTTCTTATACTTTACCATTTATTCAATTTAATCCCTCAAATTTCAAATTCTTTCAATTTAGTCATTGACTCAATATTCAGGTTATTAAAATTCTCCCCTTAAGAAAATTCATCCTCGAATTTTAAAAAATACCTTATATGAAGAGGTGTGGAAACTGTTTCCTCATGTCCTCCTCTTTTTCCTAAGTGGTTTTTTCTACCTTATGGTTTTACCAAAGTACTTTAACTAGAGGAATCTTCTTGTTACGCAGTTCTTTGTTTTCTCAAGCCAAGATCCACACTGGTTCTTCCTCGTAAATCAGATCTGGTCGGATCTCTATTTCTTCTGGTGTGATAATATGGGATGGATCTGATCGGTACCTTCTGAGCATCAACACATGAAAAATATTATGGATATTGTCCATATCAGGAGGAAAAGCTAATTGATATGCTACTGGTCTGACCATTTTCAAAATCTCATAAGGTCCAATGAATCTCGGACTCAGTTTTCCTTTGCGCCCAAATCTCTACTTTCTTCCAAGGCGGTACCTTCAGAAATACATTGTCTCTCACTTGAAATTCAATTTCTTTTCTTTTTAAATTAGCAGAAGGCTTTTGTCGATTGGAGGCTATCTTTAGATTATCCTGGATAATTATCACTTTCTCTTCCATTTCTTTCATCAAATCCGGGCCAACTAGGTCTCGATCTTTGAGTTCAAACCAATTTAATGGTATTCGACGCTTTCTCCCATACAAAGCTTCATATGGGGTCATCTTAATACTCGGTTGATAACTGTTATTATAAGCAAATTTCGCTAAAGGCAAATACCTTTCACATGGTTCTTTAAACTCAATCACACTTTCCCTTAGCATGTCCTCTAATATCTGAATAGTTCATTCTTACTGCCCATCTGTTTGAGGATGAAATGATGTGCTGAAATTCAATCGAGTACCTAATGCCTCATGCAAGGACTTCTATAATCTTGAAGTAAACCTTGGGTATCAGACACTATCGATATAGGCACTCCATGTAGTCGAACTATCTCTTTTATATACAATTTTGTATATTTATCCATTGAGTAATCTACCCGAACTGGAATAAAGTGAGTTGTCTTGGTCAATCTATCCACAATTACCTATATCGAGTCCTTTTTACCTTGTGACATAGGTAACCTCGAAACAAAATCCATTGTAACTTGTTCCCACTTCCACTCAAGAATGGATATCGGTTGTAGCAATCCGGAAAGCACTTGATGTTCATCTTTCACTTGCTGACATGTCAAACATTTTGCAACAAACTCCGATGCAACTCTTTTCATGCCAGGCCACCAGAAACAACTCTTCATATCCTGATACATTTTATTCCTTCCTGGATGCATAGTCAAAGGACTATAATGTGCCTCGGAAAGAATATCTTCCTTCACTTCTTAGCTCGAAGTCTTTAGCCTCATCTTTTTCTATTTGCACAATTCTTGCCAATCATTTCTCATATTGACCTTACAGCTCTTTTACCCGATCCAAAAGCATCGACTTTAACTTAAGTTCAACAATCAAGGCATCATCTTCCTTTAAATACATACACTCATTCAAAGCATGTATAGCTGCAAAAGTCTTTCAACTAAGTGCATTAACTACTACATTAGATTTTCCTGGATGATAATAGATGATCAAATCATAATCTTTTAAAAGCTCGATCCATATTATCTGTTGAAATTCAGTTCTTTCTGAGTCAGTAAGTGCTTTAGACTCTTGTGATCCGTATAAATATGGCACCGCTCACTGTACAGATAATGATGCCAAATTTTCAATGCAAAAACGACCGCTACCAATTCCAAGTCATGTGTTGGGTAATTTATCTCATGATTCTTTAGCTATCTTAAGGCGTAAGCCACAACTTTTCTATCTTGCATAAGCACACATACCAACCCATTATGAGATGAATCACTAAAGACTACATAGTCGTTACCCGACTCAGGTTATACGAGCACTGGGGCCTCTGTTACGATTCTCTTTAACATTTCAAAACTTTCTTGACATTTCTCCGACCAAACAAAAGGCACATCTTTCCATAACAACTTAGTTAGCGGTGAAGCTAAACAACTTAGTTAGCGGTGAAGCTAACATTTAGAAGTTCTTCACGAATCGTCTATAATAACCAGCAAGCCCCAAAAAACTTTAAACTTTAGAAACATTATTTAGGGTTTGCCAATCCACTATAGCTTGATTTTTTTTTGGATATACTCTTATGCCTTCTGCGGAGACTATATGACCAAGGAAAGCAATCTGAGTTAACCAAAATTTGCACTTGGATAATTTGGCATACAAATTATTATCTCGAAGTGTCTGAAGAACCACTCGAAGATGAGCATTATGTTCATCTCTTGACTTGGAATATACCAAAATATCATCTATAAAGACCACCACAAATTGATCCATGTAAGGTTGGAATACTCGGTTTATCAAGTCCATAAATGTTGCAGAAGCATTATTCAATCCAAATGGCATCACCACACATTCGGAGTGTTCATATCGAGTCCAAAAAGCCATCTTTGAAATATCATAATCTTTTATCTTTAATTGGTGGTACCCCGACCTCAGGTCTATTTTAGAGAACACTGCTGTGCCTTTCAGTTGATCAAACAGATCATCAATCCTCGGAAGAGGATATTTATTCTTTATCGTTACTTTATTTAACTGATGGTAGTCGATACATAATCGCATAGATCCGTCCTTCTTTTACACAAAAAGCACAGGTGCTCCCCAATGAGAAACACCCAGTCTCACAAATCCCTTATCAAGTAGCTCTTGCAATTGGGCTTTTAATTCTCTTAACTCCATTGGAGTCATTGGATATGAAGCCATAGAAACAGGTTCGGTACCTGGGTAAACCTCAATCTGAAATTCCACCTCGCGATCTAGAGGTAATCCCGGTAACTCCTCAGGAAAAACATTTGAAAACTCCCTAATCGTGGGAATATTATCTACTCTCACTTCCGCTACTCGAGTGTCTATCACGTTAGCTAGGAAAGTTATACACCCTTTTGTCATCATTTTTCTTGCAGTCATGGCTGATATCACATTGGATGGTGATTTCGCCTTTTCGTCGATCACTACTAATTTGGAGCCTTCCACATCCTTAAAAAATAATCGCTTCATGAGACAATCAACCCACCCATGATGTGGAGACAACCAATCCATGCCCAAAATGATATCAAACTCATTGAAAGGCAACTCCATTAAGTTTTTTGGGAACACAATCCCTTGAATCTTTAACGGGCATTTTCTACATACTCGAGTTACTCTCGCACTGTGGCCCATAGGGTTTACCGCTATTATCTCACTAACAATTAGTTCTAAAGAAATTTCTCTAGCTCTAACCAACTTTGTACTAATGTATGAGTGTGTAGAACCAGGGTCAACTAAAACAAACACATGTTCATCAAAAGGATGGAATAACCTGTGATGATCTCAGGGTCATCCCGATCCTCATTGGTCTTAATGTTGTAAATTCTGGCGACTCCCTGAGTCTCTTGTCGCGATAATGATTTAGATTATCCTTTGGATCTACCTCTTCCACTGCTTTTATTAGAAGCTGCCACAAATCTCACAGATTATGCCAAATTATCCTCGGATTTCTTAGGACAGTTCAGGCAAAGTGACCAATCTCACAACACTGGAAACAAGCTCCTCTGAGAAATCTGCATACTCCATATTGTAATTTACCACATGTCTGACATAGAGTTCTCTCTACAAATTCTCTACCTGAGCTAGCAGCAAAAGACTGGGATTACTTAGTTTTCTGTAAAGCTGCATCATAACCATCTCTATCAGTATATCTGTAACTTGAGCCATTGCCTCTCTTAGAATGATGGGGAGCTAAAGGCGTTCCAACCCTTTTCCCCGTATGCATACTCTATTCCGCTGCTAGGGTCTCCTCTTGAGCTCTTTTAATAGCCTTGGTGAATAAGTTTTGTCGAGGAAAAGTTTATTTGATTAAATTGATGTTGCTGATGAGAAAGGTTGTTTGCTGACTATGATGATGCAGTAAATGACTGAGGAAGAATTTATTTACCGAAACAAATTAATTTGCTAGGGCCAATAGAACACATAAGACGAAGACATTGATGAACATATTTTTCTTACCGAGGCAAGATTTATCTTGTAAGTTTGATGCGGATCTGACGAACTGCTGATGTCACATGGCCAGTTGTCCAATCTACCTCACGTGCAATCAAGCCCCCAAGATTCTGACAACAGCCAACCACCTTTCCATTTATAGCTTAGATAAGAAAATAAGGGTATTTAGGGAATATTTAATCATGTGAAACCCTAGGAAAATTCCCTTAATAAATACCCAGTCATAGCCGCCAAAAAGAGGAGGCAGAGGGGAGAATCATACAGAGAAAATACCCTAGGTTTGGAAAAAGGCAGTCGCGACGTCCTTTATTCCATCGTTCCCCACTCGTCTGTCCTTGGTGCCCTCCATAGCTAGGCTTTATCGGAGTTGCAGTCAGGCCCTCGATAGAGGCTGGTGCGCTGGAGCAGTCATGGTGGTGGTTTAATGTCACGACAGAGCTCTATTCTGGGAGTTTTTCTTCCTCTTGTTCTTCATGTTTTATTTTTCTAAGGGCTTGTACTTAATGAATATTTTTGGGATGATGTTAACCGCACCATAAAATGTTTTATTTGGTGTTGGGAATGCTTGGATGATATTTTATTTTACCGTTAATGAATGCTTCAGTATGTTTTTGTTAAGTGTTGTTTTGTTCACTATTTTAACATTTTTCCTTGAAAATGTAAGAGCTTCGAGATATTGCCTGGTGCCTATGCAAAAGATTTCTAGACCTTGTACGAGCTTTTGAGAGATTTTCATTTTTCTAGAAATTGATTCTTAGATTCGAGAGAATTAAGATAGATCTACGTGAATAATGAAATAGTTTCGGGATGGTGATGTTCTAAACTTCCTACCTTAGAGATAAGGAGAGGGTTTCAATCGACTAAAAGGGATAGACGCTTGAGTAAGATAGACAAAAACTATAGTTCACGCTGAGGGTATTACTACAACAACAGTCTGACAAACCAAGGGTTGTAGTTAACGCTGAGAAGTATTGCCATAGAAACCGTCTTAAAATACTCAGTAATCCTGTCGGGCAGCCTAAGCATAGCGTACCAAATCATTCTTAGTATAAAATAACATCTCACCATAGAAAAACCAACCTAAGTGCTCCGTTAAAAGTCTGATTGTGTGAGGTTTCCAATATATTTACAGGGTTTTGATAAATTTAGCCTTGACAACTTTTATTTGTTTACCTCTGCATATTTTTCTTGCCACGATAAAACCTTTCTGCTCACTTCACTTTATAATTTTTCTTGCCTCGACCATACTTTTTTTCATTTGTTCATACCATTTGCCATTGCATATTTTCCTTGTTTATATCATTAGACTTATATACTTAGGATTAGTTAGTGACACATATTCCTAGCTGTAGCAGTCTTTTAAAAGCCCTCCAATCCCTATGGAGATGATAACTCACTCACTACTAGATTACTTGCATCGATTGTGTACACTTGCACAGATTTGCTTGCCTTAGCATATACATTTACAAGCGATCAAGTTTTTGGCACCGTTATCGGGGATTGACAATTGGTGTTTTTAAAAGTTTTGTTATATCATTATCTTATTTCTTTATTATTGCATTTTTATTTTATTTTTATGAACTTATTCGCTATTTTTGTTTACCCTTTTCAGGTATTGTGCGGATGCATAACTTGTAGAAGTCCCAAGGAACCATTATCTCATTTTGAACCTGAAATTGAAAAAAAAATCTGTCAAAAAAGTTATGTTTAAGGAGCTCAAAAAGCTATATACGAAGTTCAAAATAAAGTGGAGGAACCTGAAGAATTAAAGGTCACGACAAATAAAAATGCGATGAATGCTGTGAGACCACGAACTATTAGAGATTACTTAGCTCCCACCTTGGATGACCTTAAGCCTGTTATTACAGCTCCCAAGATTTAGGCAAATCACTTCGAACTCAAACCGGTTATGTTCGATATGTTGGACTTGATTGGACAGTTTGCTGGTGCTCCTCATGAGGATGCAAGGCAACATGTTCGAGTATTTTTAGAGGTATGTAACTCCTTTCGACAGCAAGGTGTGCATGAAGATGTGTTAAAATTAAAGTTATTTCCATATTCTTTGAAAGATCATGCCAGGACATGGCTTAATAGACTACATTCTGGCTCGATAAGGTCTTGGGTAGATTTGTGCAAACAATTTTTGCTATGGCATAATCCACCCAATATGAACAACCATATTAGGAATTCCATAACATATTTTTCCAAGGCGATAAAGACTCTATGTATGAGTGTTGGGAACAATACAAAAGTTTTCTTCATAAGTGCACCAATCATGGATTCCACTGACTCAAGTTGTGATGTTCTATAATAGAGTCAACACACCCACTCGTATGATGTTGGATGCCTCGTCGAATGGTAATCTACTTGAAAAATCACCCTAGGAAGCCTTTAATATCCTTGATAGGATAGCCAACAATGATTATCAAATCTCATCTACAAGGCTTGGAACCAGAAGGAAAGTGTCTGGGGTATTTGAACTTGATGACAAGGATTCAGTGTCTACCCAACTTTCTTCCATAACAAACATGTTGAAATTTTTGCAGCATTCCAGCGAGGTGAAAGAAGTCAAGGTAACCAACTCAGCATGCAATTTTTGCCACGGCAACCATCATAAAAGTGAATGCCCAGAAAATCAGGAGTCCATTAATTTCGTGGACAATTTTAATAGAAGCTACAACAACTCCTACTCTAATACATACAATCCTAGATGGCAACAACATCCAAATTTTTTGTGGCGTAATCAAGAGACCAACAAAAACCATGCATACAACCTTAATATACCACAACAAAATATTTCTAAACCTACAAATTTTCAGCATCAACAGATGCCCTGGAAAAATTTCCTCGAAGTTTCATTGCAAGATTTTATGGCCTCGACAAAAGATTTCACGACTTCAACTAAAGCCTTGTTGTACGAACACTCTTCAAAAATTAAAAGCCAAGGCACACTTTTACAAAGTCAGGCAGCTTTATTACAAAGTCATAGCTCATCTTTTAGAGCATTGGAAAACCTAGTGGGTCAAATTGCCACGACATTACATTCTCGCCCGCAAGGAAGCCTCTCTAGTGATACTGAGGTCACTAAGCCTCATGGAAAAGAGCAATGCAGTGCACTTAATCTGAGGAGTGGAACCCAAATTAATCTAGAAGATAAGTTTGGGGGATGAAGTAAGATATTTCCCACCACGACATTACACATAAAGAATCTAAAAGTCAAATTGAAACTGTTGAACAAGATGAGTTGCCTAAGGAGAAGGAAAAAGACAAGAGTTCAATAAGTCATCCTGCTGATGGAGGAAAATCTATTGCCACGGCAAAAGTTTCACCCCCACCTGCAGAAGATGAAGTAAAACCCCCACCACCTTTCCCTCAAAGGTTGAAGAAGCATAACGAAGAGATCATATTCCACTATGATTCAGCTTCATGCGGAGAGCACTTTAAAGGAGAGATGACTACTGCAAAGGTCCTATAATTCAGATGTGAAAGACACGAACTGCCAAGGCAAATATTTTGAAGGTGGAAATGTTATATGTGTGGGGCATTTTGGTCTATACTGGTGCTTCGATCGAACGCGACAAAACTACCATATCAATTCAGGATGTTTGGAGTTTGTATCCCTTTAACCCTATTTATTTTATTATATTTTATTTTTTGGTCATAAAAAATTATTTTTGTGTGTTTCTGTTTTTCTTTGCTTTATTTCTTTATTTATTTTTAATATTAGTTTTTAGAAGAACAGACTGAACGCGACAAAACTACCATATCAATTCAGGATGTTTGGAGTTTGTATCCCTTTAACCCTATTTATTTTTATTATTTATTTTTTGGTCATAAAAAATTATTTTTGTGTGTTTCTGTTTTTCTTTGCTTTATTTCTTTATTTATTTTTAATATGAGTTTTTAGAAGAACAGACTCCCAAGCATGTGGACTAGAGTAAAGCCCTTGTGGATACTGCACCCACTTAGAAAGAATACTCAATTGGTGTTGGCAAAAATGATGACATTACTGATGATGTCCACCTATCTGCACAAATGCCACGGCAAATTGTAACACCTCTGATCAAGCATCGCCTACAGAGGACAACAAATCAAGTTTGAACTTCTCTACTTGAGAAATCTGTGCAAAACAACCCCACCACCATCAAAGTAGATGTTAGTCAAGGTACCTTGCATTACATTTCATCTTTAGTTTAGTCTTAATGCATTGAGGACAATGCATCTCTCAAGTTTGGGGGAGGTGTTGTACTCCATACTTAGTTTTTTTTCTTCTTATTTTTGATAATAATTGGTTGAAATATTTGTTGTAATGGCATGAGTTTCATTAGGATAATTTTTGGAAAAAGTTGATGATTCCCAATGATGAAAGAAAAATTTATTACCTAGCTAGAATTATTTTACATGACTGTTGAAGGCTAGAACCAACCTTAGGACTTGATTCTTTGTGAGTCTTTGAACACGATTGTATGTTTTCTCTGCTTAAGGTGCTTAGAAAATATTTAGGAAATAACTTTTTGCGTGTCGTGGCATTAAATGTTTGAAAGGCTAAATTAAACTCCTTAATGTTTTGAATTGTTTTAAATTACAAATAAATGCCTCAGCATAATTATAGAGGGACACTCCTCTGTGCGATGACATAACCTGGAAAATCCCTTAAATAAATGGTTACCTCGGCATATGAGTGAATGAAAGCAGTCACGGGATGACTCTACTTGACTAGCTTGGGGGTGGAAGGCTTGCTCCCTTTCACTTAGAGTGTGGGATGGTAGTGTGATGAGCTGACTCCACTTGAAGTATAAAAAAAAGAGTTGAAGTTACATGTTGAAAAAAATATACGAGTGAAACTATGTTTGATGAATAATTCGATGCCTTGGTAAAACATAAGCTCTTACTTATGAGTTTTCTAACTACGTTAAAGCATAGACAACTATACAATCATGGAAACACACCGACAAAAAAACCTACCTAGGAAATGTACTTGACTTCTCGTACAGTATACCATGTTGAGGTTAAACTTTTTGTTGAGGGCTGAAATTTTAAACAACATGATTGTACTAATTTTTTGCTTTGCCATGGCTATGAATTTCTATACTTCTTATTATCCATTGCTTGAGGACAAGCAATAGCTTAAGTTTGGGGGTGTGATAACTCCGTAAAAGGACTATATTTTAGGTCTTTTTACTTAAGTTATTGATTGTCTAAAAGCCATTGATGTAGCATTTTAGCTGCATATAGTTGCATTTAGGACATATTTTCATGTAGTGGATAAGTTTTGCTGAGGTAAAATTTATTTGATTAAACTGATGCTGCTGATGAGAAAGGTTGTTTATTGATTATGATGATGCAGGAAATGAATGAGGAAGAATTTATTTGCTGAAACAAATTAATTTGCTAGGGCCAGTGGAATACAAAATACGAAGATAGTGAGGAATGTATTTTTCTTGTCGAGGCAAGATTTATGTTGAAAGTCTGACACGAATCTGACGAACTGCTGACGTCACATGGCCAGTTGTCCAATCTACCTCACGTGTAATCAAGCCCCCAATATTCTGACAACAGCCAACCGCTTTTCCATTTATAGCTTGGACAAGAAAATAAGGGTATTTAGGGAATATTTAATCATGTGAAACCCTAGGAAAATTCCCTTAATAAATACCCAGTCACAGCTGCAAAAAAGAGGAGGCAGAGGGGAGAATCATACAGAGAAAATACCCTAGGTTTGGAAAAAAGATGTTGTGACATCATTTTTTCCACCATTCCCCACTCGTCTGTCCTTGGTGCCCTCCATAACCAGGATCCGTTGAAGCAGCGGTCAGACCCTCGAGAGAGGTTGGTGTGCTGGAGCAGTCATGGTGGTTGTCTGATGTGACGGTAGAGCTCTGTTATTGGAGTTTTTCTTCCTCTTGTTCTTCATGTTTTATTTTTCTAAGGGCTTGTACTTAGTGAATATTTTTGGGATAATGTTAACCATTCCATAAACTGTTTTATTTGATATTGGGAATGCTTGGATGATATTTTATTTTACAGTTAATGAATGATTAAGTATGTTTTTATTAAGTGTTGTTTTGTTCACTGTTTAACATTTTGCCTTGACACTGTAAGAGCTTCGAGATATTGCCTAGTGCCTAGGCAAAACATTTATAGACCTTGTAAGAGCTTTTCGAGAGATTTTCATTTTTCTAGAAATTGTTTCTTAAATTCGAGAGAATTAAGATAGATCTACATGAACAATGGAATAGATCTGAGATAATGATGTTCTAACCTTCCTACCTTAGAGATAAGGAGAGGGTTTCAATCGAATAAAAGGGATAGACGCTTGAGTAGGATAGACAACGACTATAGTTCAGGCTGAGGGGTATTGTTACAACAACAGTCTGACAAACTAAGGGTTGTAGTTAACATTGAGTTGTATTTCCATAGCAACCGTCTTAAAATACTTAGAAATCATATCGGGCAGCCTAAGCATAGCGTACCAAATCATTCTTAGTTTAAAATAACTTCTCGCCATAGCAAAACCAACCTAAGTGCTCCGTTAGAAGTCTGATTGTGTGAGGTTTCCAATCTATTTACAGGGCTTTGATAACTTTAGCCTTGACAACTTTTATTTGTTAACCATTGCATATTTTTCTTGCCTCGACAAAACTTTTCTGTTCACTTCACTTTACCATTTTTCTTGCCTCTACTATACTTTTTTCCATCTATTCATACCATTTTCCATTGAATATTTTCCTTGTTTATATCATTAGACTTATATACTTTTGATTAGTTAGTGACACCTATTCCTAGCTGTAGCAATCTTTTAAAAGCCCTTCAATCTCTGTGGAGATGATAACTCTCTCACTACTATATTACTTGCATTGATTGTGTATACTTGCACAGATTTGGTTGCCTTAGCATATACATTTATAAGCGATCACTCAGTTTATAACTTCTTGCAAAGTAGGTAAGTTTAAAGCCAACATCATATCTTTCAACTTTGTCCTCAAACCTTTATTAAACCAATCACGTCAAGCCTTGTGATTGAGAACAACCTTAGTAGCAAAACGGCTTAGCTTGTTGTATTTAGGCTCGTACTCATGTACTACTCGATCACCTTGTTTCAAATTAAGAAACTTTAGCAGCATTGCTCGTCTAAACTGCTCACCAACATACTTGTTCTTAAATTCCTCCAGGAAGAACTGTCAGGTCACTTGTTCCGGCGGTGCATACATCATAGTATTTGACCACCATACTCGAGCTGATCCCCGAAGTAAAGATACATCTCCACCCAACTTTTCAGAATCCGAGCAGTGAAGACTTTCTAGCATTACCATAACATCATTTAGACATAAGTCAACATCCATAGGTCATTCATCCTCTTCTCCCCGGAACTCAGGTGCTCCTAAACTCTTCAGTTCTTTTGGAATCAACATCCTCGGTACTGAAGGAGGAGGGGGAGGTGGAGGAGGTTGGAACCGAGTCAAGATGGCATCGAGTGTTTGCATAAAAGCTCCAAACTCTAGCACGGGCATACCCTGATGTGCCAGTGCGCTAGCATTTTTAGATGGAATCGGCTGCTCACTATTAGCCTCGTAACTTTTGTTACCCATTCCTTCTCTGATTTTTTTATTCCCCCGCTCTTCACGAGTTCAAAGATTCCGATGTCTTCTAGGATATACATAATAATAACACTAAAGTTAGTAAGGAGTGACATCAATCACACTCTAGTCAAACCATATCAGTAACCTTGACAATCTTAATGTCATATAACCTTTTTTCTAAATTCAAATAAACCCAATTTCGACCGAGAATCGGCTAAACCTGTAGCTCTGATACCAATAAATATAACACTCATTTCCCGTATACGTTTCCGTACACAAGTCTCGACCGAGAATCGGCTAAACCTGTAGCTCTGATACCAATAAATATAACACTCATTTCCCGTATACGTTTCCGTACACAAGTCATTGGTGTCACATGACTTTTAAAACATTTACTTATTTGTAAAACCAATAAAAATTTTGTTTCGAAAATAAAACAAAACATTTTAGTACAATAATAAAACATTCGTTGAAACATATTACAAAAATTGTAACTTTAATACATTCTAGAGCGTTTTCTTAAGTTCATATACATGCCATCTAATTATCAAAAAGAAACATGAATATCCTACAGTTACTGATGAGTCAACCTTGGATTAATGACCTCTACGGCTCTCCTTACTTTTCTATTCTTGGCTCTTACCTACGCGTGAAATTAAAACGCTAAGTATTTACTTAGTGAGGCATAATAATTTAAATGAACTGAAATTCATACATAAGCATATCATGGCTATTGAAATATGAACTAAATCGTATACTTCATAAAAATTACTTAACCATCTCAGTTAAACCAAGTTTCTTTCATATAGTTATCGAAATTATTCTTAGTATGCCAAGAATACCTATTTTTCTGTATATTTTTCCCAAATATCTTTTATTTTGCCCAATATATGTCAAATAAGAAATGTAAAGTACATGAACTGCACCGAAGTGTCGAAATGGTCATTTACCTTTTATTAATACCATGAGTGACACCTTTTATGTCGAAATGCACCGTTATGCATTTAACTTTCATTAGTGGTATCTTTTATGCAGAAATGCACCGTTATGCATTTAACTTTCATTAGTGGCACCTTTTACGCCGAAATGCATCGTTATGCATTTAACTTTCATTAGTGGCACCTTTTATGCCTAAATGTACCCTCGATAACCATTGAACAATATCAATATTCATCCATTCATTTTAGAGCAGTTCATACTCTAAACCTTATTCATAATATCATTTCCATACACATTATAATAATATATCAAATACAGTAAAACATACATTAAATAAAAACATTCGAGGTTGACTTATTGTGAGTCTTCCTCATCTCATATAAATAAAATAAATGTAGTCACTTGATATGCTCAGCTATTTGGCAACTTTATCCTTGCCCTTTCTCTTGGTTGACTCTGGAGCTTGGTTATGATCTACACAAGCATCCATTATTACACATATCATACAATTGTTAGTATACTTTCTAACATTTATTCTTTTAATAATACTTAAAAAAGTACTATTATTTTCAATTTCTATTAAAATTCATCCTATCTTAAAATTTCAGGCTTAATAGTATCGGTACCCCTACCATGGTATCGATAGTTCTATACTATGGTACTGATACTCCATTTTAGTATCGATATCATTTTTGCATTCTGGAATCCATGGTATCGATACCTTTATCTTAGTATCGATACCCACATCATTATCGATACTAATTGCATTAGTATCGATATTGTTCATCGTATTTCTTCAAATTTAAACATATAGTATCGGTATTGTTCTTCCAGTACCCATACCCTTACCCATATTTTCCATTTTTCAGCTCGATTTTTGCCTAAATTTTGATTAAATCTCTTATTTATCTCTTTGGCAAGTCAAATATACCTTTAAACTTCAATAAAAACTTATATTTCATCGTATAACTCAAAAACTCATTTTCTTAAATCTCAAACAATTCACTAATCACTTAGTTTTAAGCATCTTTGAACTTTCCTTAAACCTCTATATCACTTAAGGTTTCAAAACTAGCCATTAAACTAAAGGAAAACCCAACTTGGAGGAAATTCATCTTTGGCTATGAGAGAACGGGCACACTGGGAGAAAGAGATTCTAAATCATTTCTTATACTTTACCATTTATTCAATTTAATCCCTAAATTTCAAATTCTTTCAATTTAGTCAATGACCCGATATTCGGGGTATTACAATGTCATTTAATATCATACTAACAAGTAACATAACTAACATATGTAACACAAAATTCATCAAAATACTTCTAGGTTTACCTAACCATTATTCTAGGAGTTTTAGCAAAAATATATCTACACTGATAAAATCAATGTGATTTACAATCTCTAGATGCAATCTCAATCTCATTACGATGATCGATGTCCTAATTTTAGCAAAAATATATCTACACTGATAAAATCAATGTGATTTACAATCTCTAGATGCAATCTCAATCTCATTACGATGATCGATGTCCTAAAATTTATTAAACAAATAAAGTAAGTTTATATAACTTAATAAGGTATTCTTAACCATCAAAATCTATAAGAACACTCGAGTAGAGAAGTGAAAAAAAATCACAAGTAAAGGTCGTGAACTTTATTTTATTTAAGTAGGACTATATATACAGTAAAGTGTTGATGCTTGAATTGGCTGATTCCACGAGATAATGTTCTCGAATTTTTTTTTCACGAGATAATGCTTTGGACATATTATTTGTTGAGATAGGGTTAATTGTACAGTGACCAAAGAGGTCGCCATGCACACCCAACGACCAAAGAGGTCGCCATGCACGCCCAACGACCAAGGAGGTCGCCATGCACTCGGGGCGACCAAGGATCGGGGAAGATTGGGGAGATCGTGCCATGCACTCGGGGCGACCAAGGATCGGTTCATGCATGGGGCACTCGGGGCGACCAAGGATCGGTTCTTGCATGGGGAGATTGGGGAGATCGTAGGTCGCCATGGAGTCCCGGCGACATGGTAGGTCGCCATGGAGTCCCGGCTACATGGTAGGTCGCCATGGAGTCCCGGCGACATGGTAGGTCGCCATGGAGTCTCGACGACATGGTAAGTTGTCATGGAGTCCCGGCGACCAAGCTGTGGGTCCTCCACGCCCAAGCTTTAACCCTATCCTATCTAACCCCCCTCATCATGCATCATCTGCATCCATAGCTGGGAGATTCCTGCATCGCGACCAAGCTTTAACCCTATCACTCATGCATACGTTGCATCCATAGCTAGCTGGGATATTCTTGCATCTGTAGCTGCATGCGTTGCATCCATAGCTGCATGATTGCAGCGTTAATTTAGCTGTTAAATGCAGCAAATATTGCTGTTCAATTGAAGACTTTCAATGCTCAATAGTTTACGATTCAATCCTAAATTATTTTATTCAATAGTCAAATTTTAATGACTCTGTACAACGATTTTTTGCTTATATAAATGATTGGGTTTAGGGTAGAAGCAGAAGCAGAACCAGGATCATAAGCATAAGCACATATAAACTTTGCCGAGAGAAAGAAAAGGAGAAGAAAAAATAAGATAAAGGATCAAACATAGTTTGTGAGGTAATTTTTTATTGTTAATTTAGTTTATTATATGAAATTATTAGTTTGTTAGTTTAGGGTTTAGGGTTTAGGGTAAAACTAAAATCTAGTTAATTAGTATAAATTATTAGTTTGTTAGTTTAAGTTATATATTATATTATATAAAAAAATTAGTTAATTAGTTAATTAGTTTAAGTTATTAAATATAAAAAAATATTAATTAATTTGTTAGTGTCTTTAAACGTATATTAGGTTGTTCATTGAAGTTGAGTTATATTATAAAAAATTAATTAGTGCTTAATTAGTGTGTTATTTTAACTAAGTTATATAATAAAGAAATAGTTATTAGTTTAAGTATATTATATATTAGATTATATAAAATTAATTTGTGGGAGCTATTTCTGTAACGGTTTACACATACAGGGCATTATTCCACAACATTTGCCCATGTTCAAATTGATTCGAAGAAAGAAACAAAGAAGGAAAAGAAAGAAAGGAGGAAGGCTATACGTGAGTAATTTATTTTTTGTTGTCCATTTTTTTGTTGTTGTGTATGTGTAAATTAGTTAGTTAGTAAGTTTATATTAGATATATAAACTAATTTGTGCGAGATAATTTTGTTTAAAAAAATATTGTGTTTAAAAATATTTAGTGTTGTTTTAAAAAATATTTGTTTTATTTATATTGTATGTGTAAATTAGTAAGGAGTAAAAATTAATTGAATGAAATAATCCGGCCAACCACGATATTTTGCCTAACAAATTTGTTTGATATTTAATGATTTGATAGTAATGATTTACGACTTGAACAATGAACAATGTTTGGTTCAATTCACCATATTTTCGTTACATAACTAATAATGAAATTATAATAATGATTTAGTAATGATTAGTAATATTGAATTATTATTAATATTTAATGATTGATATTAAGATTTAGTAATGATTAGTAATAATGAAATTATTATTAATATTTAATGATTAGTAATGATTTGTTAAGGTTTGAAAAAACTAGTCTAATTTCAATATTAAATTTGTGACAAATAACAAACTAGTTTACAATTGTTGCCGATGTCGGGGTGTTGTTGAATGATAATGTTGGGGCGGACGTCTGATGCGTTGTGGCCGTTGCGGTTGCTCAGGAGTATGGTACCCATCCTCCTCATTCATTGGGGGCATTTGAATTGACATGTGTTCAAAGTCATACGTCGACGAAAACATGGGAGAGTAGATGGATGCATCAGGCTGCACAAACTCTGGTATGTATGCATCGCCGAACGGTTGTGGTGCGCTATTATCCACATCGGTCATTTCCGCTTCAGGTTGTTGAGATGAACTCCCACTCCCACTTGGTAGAGAGTATTCAGCTTTACCAAATCTTTTCTTAAAACTCAAAAATTGTCGCCTCTCTACAATTGTTGTCTAGAATGGCTTTCCATTATCCAAAAAATAAGCAGGTAAGCCGAAGTCTCAAAATTAAAGTCGTCGTCTTGAATGTCGTCAAGAGTTGGCATGAATGAAGCCCTATTGTTCCAAGCATTAATGTAGGTTGCATGCTTCTCAACCTAATTAACATTTTCTTTACGATGACCATCAAATCTATGCAGCTGGTCATGCGTCTCAACCCAATTCACCTGACGACGACCATCTAAGATTTGGAGGAGGTCATGATCCCATGGGCTCCGCGGAATAGGTTGGTGGAAGTGGAATTGCCTCAACACTCTATCCCCAAATTGGATCTCAACAAAAGCAAAATTGATCAATGGTGTAACAGCACACCAATATTGAAACCCATCTAAAATATCGTGCGGTATCAACGCAAGTATTTCTTCATTCATGTATGGTCTCCAATTAAACTGTAAAATTACAAAAACAATAAAATTTATTTAAATCAAATAATATAGTTAATTTAAATAATAATTAAAAATAACAGATTATACATACCTCTTTTTTTGCCTTAATGTCGATCTTCAGCCTGAACTCTTTAATGTTGTTATGCACCAACCCCGTGCCTTCAATTTTATGCCTCCATCTGTATATCAATTAAAATAAAAATATGGTCATTTTTATTTTATAATTAATATTTTATATTAAAATAGAAAATTCATATTACCTTCCGGCAAGAGGAAAGTCAACCGCAGTCCTACTAATCGGTGTCAAAAACGGAAGTCTATGCCAAGCCCATGACTGTAGCAGCAACAAACATCCACCGATTTCTGCTGTATTATTATCATTCATGACTAATGACGCCTTGCACATCTCACGATACAAGAACGCCAATATCACCGATCCCCAGCTATATTGCCTACTATTCTCAAAATTTCTTAAAAAAAAGATACTGAGTGTGAACATAACTACCAGATTTATCCGACATTAAAATACCCCCAATCAACTGTAATATATATGCTCGTGTTGCATATATAATTTCGTGCTCCGTACTATTTGGTTGAAGCTGAAATTCATTCTTCAACCATGACAACCTCACACGCCACCCTTTACACTCTGGTGGTACGGGCGTTTTCCTAAGAAACAAGCTACAAAGTTGTGCCACATTATTAAACTCATGTGACATTACCACTGGCATCCCATTTGTTTGGACCCCGAGTTGCAATGCCACATCCTCCAGAGTTATCGTACATTCGCCACACGGCAAATGAAACGTGTGCGTTTCTGGTCTCCAACGCTCAATCAAGGCACTTATCAAACTTGGGACCAACTTGTAATCTCGCACAAATGTTACATACCAAAATCCAGCCTCCTGCAAGTTTTCTTCTATCAATCTGTGTGGCTTGGGCACTTTATGTAGCCGAAGACGAAGGACTCGCTGCTCGTCCTCCTACAATTAAATAATACAAAAAAATTATCACAATTATCATAAAATAATATTCAAATATTTATTAATTATAATTCATTAAACAAATATTTTATTCACCATTATTCCCAAATGACTTGAAATATGTTCATTGTCAAGTCTCAGCAGTGGAATTTGGTCAGCCATTGGAATGAATCTGTAAAAAAAGTAAACAATAATATTTAAAAAATCATTTAATATAACTAATATAATCTAACTAACTAACTAACTATTTCACAACACAAAAAAAATTAATATAATAACTTATAATATATAAACTAATAAACTAACAAACTAAACTTTTTAAAATAAGTTAAACGTAAATTTCCCTTAAACAACCAATAAACTATTCTTTAATATAACTTTAACTATTCTTAATATAACAACTAATAAACTATTTTTTAATATAACTTAAACTAATAAATGATTTTTAATTATAATTTATTACTAAAAAACTAATTAACTAATTTTTATTAATATAAATTCAACAAATAAATATAACTTAACTATTAACTAACACAAACTAATTACATATTTTTTAATATATAACTAACGACTAACAAACTAACTGATTATTTTTATTAATATGTAACTCAAACATACTAATTAAATAATTTTTATTTCTATATGATATAACTTAAACTAACAATAATATAACTTAAACTACCAAACTAATTAACTAATTTTTGTTTACCCTAATTTATAATAAAAACTAATTAACTAATAATTTATAATAATAAACTAATTTAAATAATTATTCTTTTATAACTTAAACTAATTAACTAATTTTTTATATAATATAAATTCAACAACCAAAATATAACCATCAAGCAAACTAATTAATTACAATTTTGTTTTACCTTAAACTAACTAACTAATTAACTAAAATGTTGTAAACCCTTAAACCATAAACTAACAATCTAATAATTTAAAATAAAAAAACTAATTTAAATAATTAAAAAGCTTACCTCGATGTTGTGCTCTCCCTTTCTTCTTCTTCCTCTTTTCCCTTGCTCTCTTCTCCCTTTCTTTCTTTTATGTTTCACTCATTAACCCCCATCCAATATATAATACAACCACCCCGTTTGCTTCAATTATTCACCTTTGCATGGGCCATTCACGTGAGCTGAAGGACTGCAATAATGCAGCACTAATGCAGCAATAAGTGTTGCAATAATGCAGCTGAATTCACGCTGCATGCGAGCAGAGGTTTGCCGAGATCAGACCACGTGAACAAAGCTCTTGGCGACCTATCCCATGCCTCGTGCATGGCCCATGCATAGCACCAAAGCAGCATCAGCGGGCAAAGAACCAAAGCAGAGTAGCAGCGGGCAAAAAATGTTGGACGCCGGGCGTGCATGGCGACCTTATAGGACGCCGGGCGTGCATGGCGACCTATAAGGACGCCGGGCGTGCATGGCGACCTATGCTGTCACTGTAGAATTTACCCCATTCGAACAATTAATCTGAACACTGCATTATCTCGTGAAATAAAAACTTCGACTGCATTATTTCGTTGATTTCGCCACTTGAATTACCTGATGTGTTTCTCAAATAAACACAGAAAATCAATGTGTTTTCTCTGTTTCTTTTGTCAAAGACGCCAAGTGATTCGGATGTCTTCCCCCGACGTCTTTTCCCGACGTTATATCATTAACCTATTTGAACAAATAAAATCTATAACCCCTCTTATAAAAAATATTATTTTTTTAATGCAATTTCCAAGAAAATTTGCCTCCATTGCATGCATATTATTTACTTTTGTCTATCAACATGCTCATGCTTTAAATCATATTACCAAATACATCATATGCATAATCATTATTATCAAAAATACTTTTAAGTTTGCATAATCATTATTCTAAGAGTCTTAGTCAAAAGATTTTTTACGTGAACAAAGTCAGTGATGACTTGTAATCTCTAAATGTAATCTCGATCTCGCTATGACGATCGGTGCCCTGAAATTATTAAACAAAATAAGTTTATATAATTTAATAAGATAGTCTTAATGATGAGAACCTATCGGATGATATTTTTAAAGACATGATCCTTTCATCATCAATAATCATGGTAGTAGTAACAACAGTAACGATAACAATGGTAATGATTAAATATATTGATAATATCAAACATTAGCATGATGATACATTTCAAAGAATTTATACATAAATCCCCTACATCACTTTTATTGGTGCAAAAGCACAACAGTAGTGATTAATTTTTCTGTCACTGTCTAGATATAAGCCCGACCAATCATCCTTTTGTTAATATCTAACATAAGTCCAACTAATCATCATCCCTATGTTAATTTAAATGATTTTATTAAAAATAATTAGATATAAAATTTTAAACTGACAAAAATTTAATTAAAACAAATCAGTGTGCTTTGATAAAAAAATAAATTAAATTTTAAAATAAACACACTATAAGTTAATCTATAAAAATATATAATTAAATTATAATTTTTATTCTATTTTTTTAAAATATTATATTTAATTTAAATTTAAAATTATATATTTCGATACTATTTTTAAAATTATTTATTTAATAATATTTATATTTTTTTAAAATAACCAAAAATATGTTGAACAAACTTTAATAGATGAAACAGAACAGAAAGCAAGGGTGAAGACCAAGTTTTGGATGAGTGAAGATGTCATTAGAGACGAGTTTTTGTTTCTGGAATGCATGTTAAATGAGTAATTATCATCACCATGCAAATCTTCGATCTCTCACTGTAACAAGAAATTATTCTATAGACCTTTTTCACTACATCATTTATAGTCTCTATTAACTAAAAATATCCACATCATCAATTTATTTTCATTAATTTAAATATTAATATTATATTTTCCAAATCATCTTCTTTTTCAATAATACATAATAAAACTAAAAACTAGAGTTTATTTTCGTTCTTAATCGCATTACATTCTCTTCTCTAATAGTATATGCTAAATACATGAAATATAATATAATTATGTATTTAGCACAAAATGTATTGCATGTGTATATATATCTAAAAATAATATTTAACATGTAAAAATATGTACTAATTAAACATATAAAAATAGGGTACAAGAATATAAAGTATAGGGATCAAATTGCAAATGAAGTGAATTACATGTACTACAAATGAAATAAACTCAAAAAAAAATAGGATACTAATATTTTAATTTTTAACTCGGACCATAATAATGCGGGTTATACTCGGGGCGGGTCATGGCAAGATTGTACAATGGTTCACATATAAAAATTAAAAGTTAGTTGCTAGTAGTCAATAAGTTAGAGTCAGAATAATAATTAATAAAGTTAGAGGGATTAAAAATGTGATACAAAAAGGAAGAGGTAATGACCATAATGTAAATTCACCTTAAAAGTTGAAGTAACTAAATGCTATTAACCCAAAAACCTTATACTTAAACAAATTCTTTGCCATTTATGTGTTGTCACCTGAAACCCTAAATTTTTTTTACCCTATTTGTTTTTCTCACGCACTCCCCCTCTCATTTTATCGAGTGACGCCGCTTGTCAAAACCAAAAATCAAGATTGGTTTTATGGTCGTATAGCGACCAAGATTCTTTCATTTCGGCCACCATCAGTGGTGGTCGGACGAATCCACACCCTTCCCAACGCGAAATAAAAATCACATTTTCCTTTTCTCGTCCCTAAAACCAATATCCTGACTCACTCAACCAACCTTTTTTCTTTTAAAGTCAAACGATATCCCCCTAAAAGGCTAAGCCTTTCCCTTCAATAAAACCTTATTTTGCATAACCACAGAGGTAGATTAGAAGGATCTCACCTTAGACTCAGAAATAGCAAGGTAAAAAATGAATAAAACCCTTCTAGTTTTGCATGAAGATATTGGAGATCTCCTCCCTTTTTCACAATGATTTTTAAAGAGCTCTTATAGAGTCTCTAGATTGCAAAAACAGAACTTAAAAATGATCTCGTTTCTTTTGCTTTTCTGACACTCTGCTTTTTTTTATTTACATGTCCAAGGTGGACTCTGACTAAGTGTACAGAGAGAAGGGGTAAACCGATTGTGTATGGGTTACATTAGTGGCCCTAGATTTTTATGATTTATCTCAGCTCGGTTTGGAGTCAATAGATCTTTTGATCGATGTGGCTGGATGTGGAGAAATGTTAGAGGTGGTGGCGTAAGCGAGTGGCTCTTGGATGTTATCTTAGGGTTTTGGAAACCCTATATATGCATTAATTTGGATCGTCAGATCATCTTTAGATCTGATGGTTACGATGAGGTGACTGAGGGGTTAAAGCTAGAAAACCCTAGCTGCTATTCCTTCCACATATAGGCTGTTGTTGGGCTTTCTTGGGTCATTTGCCACATTTGGGCTAATTTGTATTTAAATGCCTATTAATAACAATTTTTAGTTATTTATAATAATAGTAATAATGATAATAATAATAATAATAAGGGTCAGATAAAATGGTGACTACAATAGCCTCTCTTTACTCATCATTGTGAAACGGGAATAGAGCAAAGACATACATGACAAATTTTATATGATCGAAATATCAACAAATCTAGATTTTCAAGTTCTTCTCATTATGAACTCTTCACTCTTCTGTATATTCAATTGTTAAGGTTTAACAAGCTCTCCTATATGAACTCTTTCTCTTTAGGATCATGTTGCTGTGATGGAATCGAAAAAGGGTGATTCTGATCCAACTCCTTATATGATGGAATTGAGCAAAATGATGATGCTTATCCAACTCCTTATATAATGGATGGGCCAAAGTTAAACAAGTTCTTCTCATTATGAACTTCTTCATCGAAAATATTGATCTACCTCCTTCTGTGATGGATGAGCCAAGGTTGAACAAGTTCTTCTCATTATGAAATTCTTCATCGGAAACACTGATCCACTTTCTTTAATGATGAAATCAAACAAAAGGATGATGATGATCCAACTCCTTATGTAATGGAATTAAGCAAAATGATGATGCTTATCCAATTCCTTATGTGATGGATGAGCCAAGGTTGAACAAATTCTTCTCACTATGAACCTCTTCATCAGAAATGTTGATCATCCTCATTCTTTGGTGGATGAGCCAATGTTGAACAAAATTTTCTCATTAGGATCTTATTATCCCTCAACGGACGAGTTCTTCTCATTTTCAACCCTTTCATTGAAAATGATTGGTCTAACTTCTCCTTAAAGAATTTTAAACCTGCAAAAAATTATCATGTTTCATTGATATGTATCAAAAGTAATTGAAGGTAATGACCCGAAGGATCTTAATTCTTTGCTGAGATCCACTTCTTTCCATGGTGAAAAGGTGGACTAAATCTTTGCTGAAATTCTATTCTTTTGTATGAAATTGTGAAATGAAATCTTTTTTTACTTTTTGAATTCCTATGAAACATTCAAAACTTGATAGAAAATGAAAGTGTATGCTCGTATTTTTCCAGTGCCTAAATATGCATGTATGATGTTATTTTAGTGTTGCAATTTTTACTATCTCGTAAATCTTTGTTGAGTCTTCATCTTGTGACAAATTGTTTTTCTTACACCAAACAATATTGCTTTTTAGCATTCAATTCCTTTGCCCCCAATTTTTGATTTTGAGCTTCTAAGTCTGAGAGACTTCTGCAAGATACCATTTTAGAGAAATTATCTTGTTTGAAAATATTTTTCTTCTTATGACAAGTTTGTTGAAGAAACAAAATAATGTCCCTTCTTAGGCTCAAAATTGAAGTAAATCACAAAATATGATCTCATCGAATATAAAAAAGAATCAAATGCTCTTTAAATTTTTAGAGTTATAACCCTTTGACAAGTGTCAGGATTGATGGGATAGTTTCAAGTTGGCTTCCTATTTTTTAAGGTTTCAGCCAACGAGATGTCATTACTTTTTTTCTATATCAATGTGAACATTATGACATGGCCCTCTTTCTCATATTGGAATTTTAATCAAATGTGGACAAAATGTTGCAACTGTCATAATCAATTGCTAGACCTTTTAGAACACTTTTATTCTGGTTCTCTGAAATCTGCCATTTATTCAAGTTTTATAGACTCCTTCAGCAGAGGTAATACAAAAATATCGGTCTAAAAATCAAATTCCTAGGTGCTTGTGTGAAGTTGACTATAACAAGTGTTTCACAACCCCCTTAGTCCTTTTTCATTAAAACTCGTTATTAATTCAAACCATAAGCATTATTACCTTTATTCCTTGAACTTTATCAAATTTAATCATTTTCCCATATTCAAGCGTAGCTAAAGGATTCCTCTTATCTTAAAGTCTTCGACTTAACAACCATAGTGAAGCAAACACTAAATTGTCAGGTATCTGATCAATGTCATGGTTTGAATGTGACATATTCATAAAGTCAGGGCTTTCGAGTTACCTCTATAATCAATTGCTTTAGTGGAATAGCTCAACTTTATTACACTTACCCTATAAAGATACTTCATTAACTTTCTGGGTATATGGATTCAATTCCTTAAGCTGATCGAGAAAAACTTATTATAGTCAAGGTGTCAATGATAATCGAAAATTTTCATCTTTAGATTTTGATCCCCAAGTAATTGACCTGAACTAAATTCATCTACTCTACCATTCCATCTGCGAAGATTAGGATCATCACTGAACGTCATCAATAGAAGTGTGATCTAATTGGTCTTGCAATGTCATACATAAGAGATGCCCTATTTAGTTCGCTCATATACATAATTGAATGCCAAGCCCTTCGATCATCTCTTCGTGAGGGGAGAAGGCTATCTTTATCCCTGCAAGATAAGGGTATGGTGTTCTGATGTATCCTCTAGAGTAGAATCAAGGGTCCTTGTTTTATGAGGATTCAATCTTGTCACTTGCTAAAGATTTACAACCTTGATTATTTAAAGAGCTTTTGATTCAATTGATATATGGATAATTTAAAGATTAAAATTTACTCATTACTTATAACCTCATAATGTAACTTTTCATTTAATATGTTAGAATATCAAGTGAGTTACAAACCTTTAAACATAAAAGGACAGAAAGAAAAATAAATTCAAACAAGACAATAAACTTGCAAGTGCAATGAAGATTCCTAGTGGATGTATTGTTTTCTTCTCAAATCATATTAGGGTGTCCCATTACTCTCTAAAGGTTCATTCCCCTAAATCAATAAAGTTCTCAACCTTGCATTTAAATGCCCAACAATTCTTAGTAGTGTGTCCCGAGCTTCCTATATGGTAGCTACACATTCAATTAACATCATAGTCTTCAGAAAATGGGGGTCCCTTTGGCTTAGGTTGCACTAGAGTCACTAGGTTCTTCTCAATCAGTGTTGGGAGTAATTCCTCGTATGTCATTGGAATCGAACAAATATAAGTTTTTTCTCTTATCAACCTATGGTATCTGGTCATATGATTAGCTGAATAAGATCCCATTATGTTGACCTAAGCTCTTGTCTCGGCATTAGCACTACTAGGGATGACACAAGTAGGGTCAGATTTTTAGTCCATCCGACCTAACCCGAAAATTATACATCCTCCACCTGACTAAAAAAATATACACATTTCACTCAACTCGAAGTTGACTAGGTGTTTTCAGATAAAATCTGAACCTGACCCAACCTAAACCAAAATAATATATTTATAAAAATATTAATTTCATTCAATAAACATAAGGACTTAATATATATATATATATATATATAAGTTACTTTTTCAATTATCCCTAAATATATAAGGTAAAATTATAATATTTTGGGTCAGGTATTTTTCACCCTAAACCCGAACCCGACCCGACCTAAAAATAACCTCTAAAAAACTCAACACAAAAAAAAAACCAAACTAAAATTTTATTACAAAAATCTAACTCGATCAGGTCGGGTCGGGTCGGGTCGAAACCCATTGGGTTTCGGGTGTCAGGTCCATCCCTAAGCACTGCCATTTCCTCTTATCTTACCATGCTTGATAGCTCTTTAGATCATTTCTCCACACATAACTATGTTAGAGAAACTCTTAGTGGATACCCCTATCATGTGATTGATATAGGGATATTTTAATGTATTGAGGAACAAAATGATAAACTCTCTTTCAATCACAAGTGGATGCATTTTGGATGCAACATCCCTCCATCATTGTGCGTAATGTCAGAAGCTCTCGTTATTCTTCATCTCCATATTTTGTAGTGTTGTTAGATCATGGGCCATATCAATGATGTGCTTGTATTGACCTAAGAAGGCCTGAGCTAAATCATTTCATGAACATATTTGAGTACAATTTAGTTTATAATACCATTTGAAGCGAGCCCGATTAGACTATCTTAAAAATAGTGGATCAATAGCTTCTCATTCTCCACATGGGCAATCATTCTCCTACAGAACATGGTGATCTGAGATGAAGGGCAGGTGGCCCCGTCATACTTCTCGAAATCAGGAACTTTCAACATTGGTGGAAAGACCAAATTTAGCTCTTTAGCATCAAACCCATATAAAGACTCAGTTATCTCCCTAGATTTTATCTTTTCCTCTAAACTTTTTAGTTGTTGGATGAGGTCATCCTTGGCTCTTTCCTTTTTAGATATTTTATTCAGATCTAGGACCTCGTTGTCAGCATGAAAAATAGCAGGTCTCGCTCTAGACGTAGCAGGGCAGTTAATATTTAGAGAAGTTGCAGCCTGATATTGTGGTGATTTTTAGTAGCAAAAAAACCTTGATTTCTTGATTCCTGATGCACCAGGGCAGGAACTAGAATATGAATATATGTAGAACTCGGGGATTTGTAAGGTTTTTAGTAAGATTTTTTCCAGCAGTCACGTGCCTCTTGAACATCTCTTCCATCTTATTCAACAAATCTTGTTGAGAGCTAGTTATATCTACCTCGATTATGACAACCCTACCTTTCATCTCTTCTCACAGATCTTTCTTATCTTTCTCAATTTTGTCTAGTCGATCATGAATTTCTTTATTCATCTTCTTAGTATCCTACGGATGCGAAGTGTTCTTGCTTCTAATAGGGGCCAAGATCAATGTGATCAGAAATCTTTTCTTATTATTAAGGGTTTTATTAAATGAATGAATGTTTTGATGTATGATTTTAAAAAGTGTAAGAGCATAAACAATACAAATGAAATGCAAAAATGAAATGTGTGCAAATGCAAAAGGTGTTAATTCCAATTAGTGACCACCACTAGAGAAACCTTCATCAGAACACAAGTTCCCCTTTATACTAGATAGTCAAATTTCACATGCTTCATTTTATTCACGTTCTTAAGATATATTCATCCCATTATCTGATTTCATCTTATCTTCAAATCTCTTATTACGAATGTCGAATCTTAAAGCCTTTACTTATACATGGTTTTCCAAGGGGAAAACGATCCTCACGACCTTATGCAAAGTCTTCTCATTCTTGATCCAATTAGCATCTAACTCTTTGATATCATCTTGATCTTTTCTCCTTTGACGGGAGTCTTCGATTGGCTTTGAGCTCCTCCTTCATCAGTTAACTCCTTTTGGAGACTATCAATCGTTTGGATTTGACTACCTAGTTATTGAGTTATGTATCGATATGAAAACCTTCTAGTTTTGGTAACTACTTTTTTGAATCAACATCTCTATGTAATAATGATGAAAATGTCATGGTGATGCAAATACAAGAAAGAACGGAAATAAAAAAAAAAGTTAGTATCAATAAGATAATCAATAAAATAGTAAGAACTATTGTTAACAAATAAAACCTATCCTCACATGTTGTCTACCCAAACATGGTTTAATAGATCCTAGTTAGACATGATTTCTACCCTCATGTTTTTTCTCATCAAATAAATCTAAACATCATTTTTTCTAGTTTGCATGCTTTTTTTGTGAAAAGTAAATCTAAGCAAAGGTTAGAGTGGGTTTCCCCTCAAAAAAGAGTAGAGATTCAGTACAAAATGTCATGGTGAGCAAATACAAGAAAGAACGGAAAAAAAAAAAAGTTAGTATCAATAAGATAATCAATAAAATAGTAAGAACTATTGTTAACAAATAAAAACCTATCCTCACATGTTGTCTACCCAAACATGGTTTAATAGATCCTAGTTAGACATGATTTCTACCCTCATGTTTTTTCTCATCAAATAAATCTAAACATCATTTTTTCTAGTTTGCATGCTTTTTTTGTGAAAAGTAAATCTAAGCAAAGGTTAGAGTGGGTTTCCCCTCAAAAAAAGAGTAGAGATTCAGTACAAAAATGAACAGAGTTTTAGTAAAAAAAATGGGCTTAGTTTTACAGGTCCTCGAATTATGCTTTGCTAGTTCCCCATTGGGCTTACCTGACCCTCAAACCTTACCCATTACATGCTTAAGAGAACCAAGTTCAATCCGAGATGAGACATATCCCTGTCTCGATATGGAGAACCAATTTTCCCATGAATACATAAGGTATGAACCCCAGAGGCTACATGTTAAGGCCCATGTGAAGAACCAATTTTCTCACGTAGGTGAAGTATTCATCCTTAGTTAACGGGACAGAGCACAATAGGAAGGCACTAAATATTCAAGATGGTTATGATGTGCGTGAAGGGAAATTCACAATCCTTTCCCTTGATTAAGAAACAAACGAATTCAAAAAATGGTAAAAAAATCTTAAACATGGTGAAATCAAACATTAGTACAATTATCTACTAATAATAAATAAAAATGATGTGTGTCATGATGAAATGTGAAACCAAAATAAAAGGATAAAAATTTAAATACCATACAAATTTACAATTTTCAAATATAAACATGGCATATAATCGATTACGGCCTGACTCTCTAGTGTTCCCTAGCGGAATCGCCAAGCTGTCGACACCATTTTTTCTAGTTTGCATGCTTTTGCTCATGAAATAAATTCTAACTGCATTCTTTCTAGTTTGCATGCTTTTTTGCGAAAAGTAAATCTAAGCAAAGGTTAGAGTGGGTTTCCCCTCAAACAATGGGTAGAGTTTCAGTAAAAAACGAACAAAGTTTTAGTAAAAAAATGGGCTTAGTTTTTGTACTACTAAAGGTCCTCGAATTGTGCTTTGTTAGTTCCCCATTGGGTATAAAAGATAAAAATGGGACGAATTTTGAAAAATGATGGATTTGAAAAAGAAATAAATTTGAAGTCGCCATTGACCTTTGGGTTAGATAGGTAGGTCGAGTACCTAAGAATACCTTTTAAAAATATTTTTAAGAGACATTAAATTAAAAGATAAGAATAATGTGTGATTAACCATGAACTCATTTTAAAAAGGTTTCGAGAGTCGATTGCGTGTGGGAAAGGATGACCACCCCCACAACGCCCGAGATTGGTACCTAAACGATTATACGTGATCTGAACAGTGAAATTACGTAAATTTAAACATATATTTAAGTTACGATCATTTTTAGAAAATTTTTAAAGGGTATTCTTTTATAGGAACAATCCTCAGAAACACAATTCCCTTATAATCGAGAGACTTTTCCATATATTCCCCATATAAAAGATGTAACACCCCGAATTTCCCCTAATTTCGAAACCCTAGGATTTGAGAATTTTTCCTCAAATCCCTAAAGTGAACTTAGTGACCAATTTGTAATTGTTGTAAAACCAGTAGCTCATTACCCTAAACAATCTAAGGTCTATCTCTACAATTACACCATTTTTATTAAAACAAATCCCTAACTCTATTTCATCACCCATCTGCGTCACACATCACCTATTCTTTTTTTTCCCTCTCAACGAGGGGTTGCTTCTGCCTTTATTTCTTCTTTCACGTTGGACGATACTTCTACTCTTCCTCATCATGCTGCCATAAGCCACCCAACCAAGGTTGTCCATCGGCCGGCGCCACTCATAAGAAGGCTGAGTCGATTAGATTTGGTTCTAACAACACCTCGACTGGCCGTGAAAGTCTTCTAATGCCTTTGCCAGTTTACTTTCAAGCTTTTGTCGATCGTTTAAGGCCACGACAAGGTGGGTCGTGCATTGCCGTCAGTCCTTTGGACTCCTATTGGTGTAATTTTGTAACTGGCAGCCCCTTCATTTGAACTGACAACCATTTAATCAGGTCGAAACCTTGTTGCTCGATTCCTTTTATTTCAAATAGTAAATTATTTTAACATTATTTAAACTCTACTTTAATACTAAAATCGTTGAATTGAGAAATTTAATACGAACGATCGTATTTTTATCGGAGACCTTGACTCGGAATCGAAATTATAGTCGTTTTTTTCTCGTGTTTAGAACCAAATAGTATTTCTCGTGTTGAGCGTGAGCGATAGTCGTTTTTTTTAGTCGCTGGGATATATTTATTTATTAAATTAATTCATAGGAACTAGTTCAGTCGATCCCTTGCTCGGGTTGATCGTGATAGACTCTACGACCGTCGTTAACTATTTTGTCAATGTGTCTCTACTTGGTGTTATATCTATTTCGTGTTAATTTATTGATTGTTTGGAATTGATTGTGAGCATGACTATTAAGAGTAGTGTTGTTTTAAATATAATTTGGTTAAGTATGTTGTTTGGAAGTTGGTTTTGAGCACCATGGATTCAGTGATATTGTTGTATCTGATATAATTTGAAAAGATATGTTATGTAAAATATGTTGTTATATTGGATTGAAATATTTTTAGATGCATTTGGATTATTTGTATATGTAATTATTACATTCGGATTAGATAGAAATTCAAATATATGATATTCGAGTATATGTTATTCGGATCAAATCGAATATTAGATATGTGCCATTTGCATGTCATATTGAGACGAGTTTAACTAGTAGAAGTTCAGTGCACTCACTCGACGGGATAAATGTAACTTTTTGGGATTTAGTGGCCTCTGACTTTGTGGCAAACTCCACTTGGTGTGTGGGTTGAAATTAGTGTGGTTCTGGGGAACCCATTCCTTGGGGTGTGACAGGAGTACGGGCGGGTCCATTAGTATTTGCTTATCGTTTGAACTGTGATTATCGTTGATGTTTTGATGTATGAATATTATTTCTTACTTCAGACTATGCTATTACTTGTGTTTGAATACACTTTAGAGGCACACTAAGCTTATTAGCTTACACCCCGTAGTTTCTCTCTTTCAGATTCTTGGGATAGGACAATTGGTACTTGTAGTTCGACATTATTTTATTTTCATTATTTTCACATTATGACATTTTATTCGGTTTTCTGATATTATCTTTTATTATTTCATTTGGATAATATTTAGTATGTTAAATATTTTTAGGATATTGGATGTAAACATTGTTTGGACTTTGGGGCTTGAACTTTGAATATTATAAATGATCGATTTACGTTTTAATTATTGTAAATCATTTTGGTTACTTTAAGTATTTGAATACAATAAATGTGAGGGAAATTTCCAATGTATTTACAGTATAGTTTGGGGGTGGAATTGGGGAATTAAGATAATGGGACTCTTGGATTCGACCTTTTTAATCTAGGTTGGGAAAAAGGGTTTACATTTTGTGGTATCTGAGCTCGGTTCAACCGTCAGACCGTGGAGCTCAATCACAATTTTTTTTTTACCAAAAATGATTTTTGCATGCATATAAATATTTTCAGGTAAAAATAGAATTTTTTTGGAATAATTTTTTCTCTTTACTTATTTTTATTTTGAAAAGGGAAAATAAATGTTTTTATTCATAGCTCCAAGTATCAACTCCGAAGTTAGGATAATGTCATTTATATATAGTTGACTATGTGACCCATATGAGTTCTTGATTAGGGATCGATAAAGGTTAAGGTTAATTTAGATAATGACAAGAAAAAGAGAATAAGATAGACATACTTATTATGGTTCAACTAGTAAGGATAGACAAGCTCATAGTAGAGGTTCAGTTAGATAGATAATTAGTTAGTTGAAGTTAGTGTATTCTACTTGTAGATATGAGGATCAAGTTGAGCCAGATGAAATTTCGTAGACGCTAATTCATTCTATTTTTATTTCAGTAAATTTTGAGGAAAAATTTTTCGTTAAGGAGAGTAGAATCGTAACACCCTAAATTTTTCCCAAATTTAAAACTCTATGATTTGAGAATTTTTCCTCAAATCCCTAAAGCAAACTTACTGACTGATTTTTAATTGTTGTAAAACCAGAAGCTCATTTTGTAAATCCTAAACAATCCGAGTTCTAACTCAACAATTACAACATTTTTATTAAAAACAAATCCCTAACGTAATTTATTTTAACATTATTTAAACTTTACTTTAATACTAAAATCGTTGAATTGAGAAATTTAATACGAACGATCGTATTTTTACCGGAGACCTTACTCGGAATCGAATTTATAGCCTCCCCCATCGTTACCCGCAAATTTCGAACCAAATTGTATTTCTCGTGTTAGCGTGAGTGATAGACGTTATTTTTAGTCACTGGATTTGTGGGTTATTTTGTATATTTATTTATTAAATTAATTCATAAGAACTAGTTCAGTCGATCCCTTGCTCGGGTTGATCGTGGTAGACGCTACGACCGTCTTTAGCTATTTTGTCGATGTGTGTTTCTACATGGTGTTATATCTATTTCATGTTAATTTATTGATTGTTTGGAATTGATTGTGAGCATGATTGTTAAGCGTAGTGTTGTTTTAAATATAATTTGGTTAAGTATGTTGTTTGGAAGTTGGTTTTGCACCATGGATTCTGTGATATTGTTGTATCTGATATAATTTGAAAAGATATGTTATGTAAAATATGTTGCTATATCGAATTGAAAATTTATGAGATGCATTCGGATTATTTGTATATGTAATTATTACATTCAGATCGTATAGAAATCCGAATATATGATATTCGAGTATATATTATTCGGATGTGTGTTATTCGGATCAAATCGGATATTAGATATGTGTGTCATTTGCATATCATATTGGGACTAGTTTTAATAGGGGAAGTCCAGTGCATTCACTCAACGAGATGCATGTCACTTTTTCGGATTCAGTGGCCTCTGCCTTTGTGACGGACCCCACTTTGTGTGTGGGTTGGAATTAGTGTGGTTCTGGGGAACCCATTCATCTGGTGTGACAGGAGTACGGATTGATGCATGAGCATTTGCATATCATTTGAATTGTGATTACCGTTGATGTTTTGATGTATGAATATTATTTTTTACTTTGGAATATGTTATTACTTGTGTTTGAATGCACTTTAGAGGCACACTAAGCTTATTAGCTTACACCCTTTAGTTTCTCTCTTTTAGATTCTCAAGTTAGGACAACCGATACTTGGAGTTCGACATTATTCTGTTTTCATTATTTTCACAGTATGTCATTTTATTCGGGGGTTTTTATATTACCTTTTATTATTTTATTTTGATAATATTTATTATGTTAAATATTTTGGGTTATTGGATGTAAACATTGTTTGGACTTTGGGGCTTAAATTTTGAATTTTATAAATGCTCGATTTACATTTTAATTATTGTAAATTATTTTGGTTACTTTAAGTATTTGAATACAATGAATGTGAGGGTAAATTTCAATGTATTTAGAGTATTATTTGGGGTTGACCATGGGCCTCTTGGATCCAGCCCTTTCCATCTAGGTCGGGTAAAAGGGGTTACAAAAGAATATCGTCTTAATTTTTATTGAATACTAAAATACTAAAAGATCGTATTAAAAAATCTTAAGAAAACATTCAAATAAAAGGATGCCCTTTTTGTATCAACAATCCTCGAAAACACGCTTCTTTTGTAGTCAAGAAACTTTCACATGGATTCCTCACACACACAAAAAGTCCATTTAATATTTATTAATCACATAAAATGATATTGAATATGGAAAATAATAGACATAAATCATACTATAAAAATAATATATAAATACATGAAATATAATATAATTATTTATATAGCACAAAATGTATTGTATATGTATATTTATCTAAAAATAATATTTAACATGTAAAAGTATGTACTAATTACACATATAAAAAATAGGGTACAAGAATATAAAATATAAGGACCAAACTGCAAATGAAGTAAATTACATGTACTAGAAATGAAATAAAACTATTAAATAACATGAGGGGCTAAAATGAATTAAAACAAAATATAAAACTCAAATTAAAAACAAGCAGAAAAGTAGATACTAAAATTTATAAAGGAATGAAATGTAAATGTTGAAAATTTAAAAGTAAAAAATTTAAAGTACAAAAATAAAAGGACTGATAAACATAATGACAAAAAATGAAATTAGGAAATTAATATTTCAATTTTTAACCTGGACTGATACGAGTCATTCCCTGGAACGGGTCATCACAGGATCGTACAATGGTTCGCATATAAAAATTAAAAGTTAGTGGCTAGTAGTTAGTAGTTAGTAAGTTAGAGTCAGAATTATAATTAATAAAGCTAGAGGGATTAAAAATGCAATAAAAAAAGAAGAGGTAGTGACCATAATGTAAATTCTCGCTTAAAGTTGAAGTACCTAAATGCTAGTGACCTAAAAACCTTAGACTTAGACAAATTCTTTTCCATTTACATGTGGTCACCTTAATCCCTAAATAATTTTACACTATTTATTTTTCTCACTCATTCTCCCTCTCCCATTTCATCGAATGGCACCCGTTAACAAAATCAAAAATCAAGCTTGGTTTGATTGCCATATATCGACCAATATTCTTTAATTCCGACCACCATTAGCGGTGGCCGAACTCATCTAAACCCTCCCAAAAGAAAAATAAAACTCACATTTTCCTTTTATCGTCCTTAAAACCTATATCTTGAATCACTCAACCAACCCTTTTCTTTTAAATTTGAATGATATCCCCCTAAAAGGCTAAGCATTTTCCTCTGATGAGACCCTATTTTGCACAATCACAGAGGTAGATAATAGGGATCTCACTTTAGACTCAGAAATAACAAGGTAAAATAATGAATAAAACCCTTTTATTTTTTCATGAAAATCAAAAAATGGTTAATGAAAAAGTAAAGTACCTCCAACATTTTTTTTGTTCGTATTGATATTAGAGGTACCTTACTTTTGCTTTTTCAAGAAATGTTAGAGGCGACTAAATGAGTGAGTGGCTCTTGGATGTCATCTTAGGGTTTTGGAAACCCTATCTGTGCATTGATCTAGACCATCAGACCATCTTTAGATCTAACAGTTATGATGAGGCGACTGAAGGGTTAAAGCTAGAAAACCTTAGATGCTCTTTCTTCCACACATGTGGCTTTGCTGGACCTTCTTGGCTTGGATCATTTGTCACATTTGGGCTGATTGGTATTTAAATGCTTATTAATAATAATTTTTACTTATTTATAATAATAGTAATAATGATAATAATAATAATAATAATAGTAATAATAATGTAATGATAATAAAGGGACAAATAAAATGGTGATTGTAGTTGCCCCTCTATGCTCATTGTTGTGAAACAGGATAGAGCAAAGGCATAAAACACCAATTTTATCTTACCGAACTATCAACAAATCTTGATTTCCGAGTTCTTCTCATTATGAACTCTTCACTCTTCTATAAAGTGAACTGTTGAGGTTGAACAAGCTCTCCTATATGAACTCTTCCTCCCTAGGATCATGTTGATCTACCTTCTTCTATGATGGAATCAAATAAAATGGTGATTCTGATCCAACTTTTATTTGATGGAATTAATAAAATGGTGATGCTTATCCAAATTCTTATGTGATGGATGAGACAACATAGAACAAGTTTTCATTATATACTTATTCATCGAAAATTTTGATCCACCTCCTTTTGTGATGGATGAGCCAAGGTTAAATAAATTCCTCTCATTATGAACTTCTTCAATAGAAATGTTGGTCCACTTTCTTCTGTGATGGAATCAAACAAAAGGGTGATGCTGATCCAACTCCTTATGCAATGGAATTAAGCAAAATGGTGATGTTTATACAACTCCTTATGTGATTGATGAGATAAAGTTGATTTTTTTCTCATTATGAACCTCTTTATAAAAATAACTGATTGACCTCCTTCTGTGATGGATGAGCCAAGGTTGAACAATTTCTTCACATTAATAACTTATTATCCCTCAACGAACGAGTTTTTCTCATTATGAACCTTTTTATTAAAAATGTTTGGTCTATCTTCTCTTTGAAGAATTTTAAACATGCAAAAGACTATCATGTGTCATTGATATGTATTTAAAGTGCCCGAAGGTAATGATCCGAAGGTCCTTAATTCTTTGTTGAGATCTACTTCTTTCCATGGTGAAAAGGTGAACTGAATCTTTACTGAAATTCTCTTATTTATATGAAATTGTGAAATGAAATATTTGTTGACTTTTTGAATTCCGGTCAAACATTCAAAACTTGATAAAAAAATGAATGTGTATGCTCTTATTTTTCCAGTGCCAATATATGCATGCATGATGTCATTTTAGTGTTACAAATTTTACTGTATTGTAAATATTTGCTTTGTTCTATTTGTTGAGTCTTCATCTTAGGATAAATTGTTCTTCTTGCCCCAAACAATATTGCCCTTTAGCATTCAATTCATTTCCCCCCAGTTATTGATTATGAGCTTCTAAGTATGAGAGACCTTTCTATGATATCATTCCAGAGAAATTATCTTGTTTGAAAATATTTTCCTTCGTTTGAAAAGTTTGTTGAAGAAAAAAAATAATGTCCCTTCTTAGGCTAAAAATTGAATCAAATAAAAAAAGAGTACATTGAATATAAAAAAGAATCAAATACTCTTTAAATATTCAGAGTTATAACCATTTGACAAGTGTCAGGATTGATGGGTTGGTTTCAGTTCGACTTCCTACTTTCTAAGGTTTTAGCCATTGAGATAGCATTCCTTTCTTTCTCTGTCAATGTGAACATTATGACATGACCCTCTTTCTTGGCTTGACATTTTAATTTGATGCAGATAAAATGTCATAACTAGCATAATAATTTTCTAGACCTTTTAGAACACTTTTATTCTGGTTCTCTGGAATCTTCAATTTATTCAACCTTCATATGCTTCTTCAGTAGAGGTAGTGAAGAAATATCGATCTAAAAATTAAATTTCTAGGTGCTTTTGTGAAGTTGACTATAACAAGTGTTTCATAACTCTCTTAGTCCCTTTTCGCCGAAACTTCTTATTAATTCAAACCACAAGTATTATTACCTTAATTCCTGAACTCTATCAAATTTAATCATTTGCCCCTATTCAGGCGTAGCTGAAGGATTCATCTTATCCCAAAGTCTTCGACTTGACAACCACAGTGGCACAAACACCAAATTACCAGGTATTCGATCAATGTTATGGTTTAAATGTGACCTATTCATAAAGCCAGAGCTTTCGAGTTACTTTTATAACCAATTGCTTTAGCATAATAGCTCAACTTTATTATACTTACCCTATAAAGATACTTCATTAACTTTCTGAGTATACAAATTCAATTTCTTAAGCTCATCGAGAAGAACCTGTTATAGTCGGGGTATCATTGATAATCGAAAATTTTCATCTTTAAATTTTAATCCCCCAACAACTGACCAGAATTAAATTAATCTACTTCACCATTCAATCTGTTAAGATTAATATCATCATTGAATGTCCTCAATAGAAGTGTGGTCTAATTGGTCTTGCAATGTCATACATAAGAGATGTCCTATTTTGTTCATTCTTGTTCATACCTGAATGCCAAGCCTTTTGATCATCTCTTCGTGAGTGGAGAAGGGTATATTAATCCCTTCAAGAGAAGGGTATGGTGTTCTGAAGTATCATCTGGAGTAGAATCAAGGGTCCTTGTTTTATAAGGATTCAATCTTTGTCACTTGTTAAAGATTTACAACCTTGATTATTTAAAGAGATTTTAATTTAGTTGATATTTGGAGAATTTCAAGATTGAAATTCACTCATTTCTTATAACCTTATAATGTAACATTTCATTTAATATGTTAGAATGTCAAGTGTACAAAGCTTTAAATATAAAAAGACAGAAAGAAAAATAAATTCAAACAAGACAATAAACTTTCAAGTGCAATGAAGATTCCTAGTGGATACAATGGCTTCTTCTTAATTCATATCAGGGTGTCCCATTACTCACTAAATGTTCGCGCCCCTAAATCAACCATATTATAAACCTTACGCTTCAATGACCCATAATTCTCAATAGTATACCCTAAGCTTCCTATGTGGTAGCTACACATTGCATTAACATCATAGTCTTCAAAACACGGGGGTTACTTTGGCTTAGACTACACTAGAGTCACCAGGTTCTTCTCAATTAGTATTGGGAATAATTCCTCATATATAATTGGGATTAGAAAAATATATGTTTTTTCTCGTATCACCCTATGGTATCTGATCCCATGATCAGCTGAACAAGATCCCATTCTGTTGACCTCAGCTCTTCTCTCAAAATCAGCACTATCATTGCGCCTTTTCTTACCATGCTTGATAACTCTTTTGATCATTTCTCCACACATATCAATGTTAGAGAAACTCTTAGTGGCTGGCCCTATTACGTAATTGTACCTATAATCTATATAATTGGGTAGACTTCAAAAGGTTCGGTGTATCTTGTACCTATCTAAGTTGTGACACATTTAAATCTTTCATTGTTAAAGATTATAAAAATACAATAAGAGAAAGGGAGAGACAAATAATGAATTTTGAATTATATTAAAATAAACTCATTATTAATAAACTATTTATTTTGGTGTTGTTTATTATATAATTTAATGATGGCTCATATACTAAAAATAAAGTATTAAACATTATCCTACTAATCCATTATATTTCTTTAAAAATTGGAGTTCGGATCAAATTTTTAAAGGATCAAGTCGGGTCAAAGTCAGGTTTAAGATGAAAATTTGACCTAGATCGTGATTGATATAGGGAGATTTTAATGTATTAAGAAACAAAATTATAAACTCCCTTTCAGTCGCTGGTGGATGCACCTGGGATACAATGCCCCTCCATCGTTGTGTGTACTGTTAGAAACCCTCGTTATACTTCATTTCCAAATTGTGTAGCTTTGTTCGATCATGGGCCATATCAATCATGTGCTTGTATTGACCTAAGAAGGCCTGAGCTAAATCCTTATATGAATGTATTTGAGTATGATTTAGTTGATTATTCCATTTGAAAGTGAGCACCGTTAGAATGTCTTGAAAATTGTGAATCAACAACTTTTTATTCTTCACGTGGCCAGCCATTCTCCTACAGAACATGGTGATTTCAGACAAAGGGCAAGTGGTCCATCATACTTCTCGAAGTTTTAAACTTTGAACTAAAACGAAAGGACCAAATCGAAGACCAAATTTAGCTCTTTAGCATCAAACCTATAGAAAGACTCAATCATCTTGCTCTAGCCTAGCATATTGGGGACCTCATTGTTAGCATGAAAAACTAGGTCTCGCTCTAGACCTAGCAGGGTAGTTAATGAGGAGAGAAGTTCCAGCATGATATTATGGTAGGTTCTCAGTATCAAAGAAAGCATGATGTCTTGATTCTTGATGCATTAGGGCGTGCATTGGAATTTGAACAGATGTGGAACCTAGGGATGTGTAGGATCTTTAGTAAGATACTTTCCAAATGCCTCTTGAACAACTCTTTCATCTTATTCAACAAATCTTCTTGAGAGCTAGCGATATCAACCTCGATTTTAGCCAACATACCTTTCATCTCTTCTCTTTGTTTTTCTTCTATTTCTCAACTTTGGCTAGCCAATCATCAATTTCTTTATTCATCTTCTTAGTATTGTACGGATGCGAAGTGTTCTTGCTTCTTATAGGGGCTAGGATGACTACGACCAAATATCTTTTCTTATTATTAAGGGTTTTATTAAATGAATGAATGTTTTGATGTATGATTTTAAAATATGTAAAAGTATAAACAATACAAATGAAATGCAAAAATAAATGTGTGCAAATGCAAAAGTTGCTAACTCCAATTAGTGATCACCACTAGAAAAACCTTCATCCGAACACAAGTTCCTCTTTATACTAGATAGTCAAATTTAACATGCTTCATTTTCTTCATGTTCCTAAGCTATGTTCCTCCCAAGATCCGAAGTCTTCTTCTCTTAGAATCGCCTATTACAAGTGTTAAATCTCTAAGCCTTCACTTCTAAGAAGATTTCCAAGGGGAAAGCAGTCCTCATGGTCTTAAATAGAGTCTTCTCGTTCTTGATCCAAATAGTATCTAACTCTTTCATATCATCTCGATCATTGCTCATTTGATGAGAGTCTTCAATCGGCTTTGATCTCTTCCATTATCGGTTAACTCCTTTTGCATATCATCAATCATCTGAATTTGACTACCTAGTTATGAAGTATTTGTATTGATATGAAAAACTTATACTCTTGGTAACCACTTTTTTGAATCAACACCGCTATATCATGATGATGAAAATGTCACGGTGATGCAAACACAAGAAAAAATGAAAAAAAGAGTTAGTATCAATAAGATAATCAATAAATAGTAAGAACTATTGTTAACAAGTGAAACCTACCCTCACATGTTGTCCACCCAAACATGGTTTAATAGGTCTTAGCCAGACATGATTTCTACCCTCATGCTTTTAGTCAACAAATAAATCCTAATCACATTCTTTATTGTCCGCATGTTTTTTTTGAAACGTAAATCTAAGCAAAGGTTATAGTGTGTTTCCCCTTGAAAAATGGGTAGAGTTTCCATACAAAAAAGGACAAAGTTACAGTACTACTAAAGGTCCTCGAATTAGCCTTTGATGGTGCCCCTTGGGCTTACCAGACCCTCAGTTCTTTCCTATTACAGGCTTAAGCAAAACCAAGTTTAATCTGAGATGATACATATCCTTGTCTCCATTCGGATAACCAATTTTCTAATGAAGCATAAGTATGAACCCCAGAGGCTACTTACTAAGGTCCATGTAGAGAGCCAATTTTCTCACGAACGCGAAGTGTTCAGTGCTACTTAACGGTATAGAGAATAACAAAAAGGCTCTAAATATTCAAGATGGTTATAACGTGTGGGGGGGGGGGAAACTCATAATCCTTTGCCTAGATTCAAAAACACACAAAATCAATAAATGGTCAAAAATATAAAACAACGTGAAATCACACATTAATACAACTATTTACTAACAATAAATAAAAATGACTTATGTCATGAAAAATGTGAAACCAAAATAAAAAAATAAAAATTTAAATACCATTCAAATTTACAATTTTCAAGTATAAAGATGACATATAATCGATTACAGCCCTACTCTCTAGTGTTTCCTAGTGGAGTCGCCAATCTTTCGACACCATTTTTTCATAAAAAGATAAAAAATAAGATGGCTTTTGAAAATTATGGGTTGAAAAAGAAATAAATTCATAATCATCAATGACTTTTGGGTTAGGTAAATCGAGTACCTAAGAATACATTTTAAAAATATTTTTTAAGCTAAATTAAAAGATAAAAATATCATTTGTTTAATTAGAAACTCATTTTAAAAATGGTTCAAGAGTTGATTATGCACGGGAGGAATACGCACAAGTACCTAAGAATATTATATGTCATCTAAACAATGAAATTTTGTAAATTTAAATGTATATTTAAGTTATGATTGTTTTTAGAAAAAAAAAATTAAAGGGTATTCTTTTATACGAACAATACTCGAAAATCACTTCCCTTGTAGTCAGGAGACTTTTCCATAGATTTCCCATATAAAATATTATTGTCTTAATTTTTATTTGATACTTAAATACTACATGATCATATTAAAAAACTTAAGAAAAATTCAAATAAAATGATGCCATTTTTGTATGAACAATCCTCGAAAACATGCTTCCCTTGTAGTTGAGAGACTTTCCCATGGATTCCTCACACACAAAAAAGGTCCATTTAATATTTATTAATCACATAAAATGAGATTTAATATGGAAAATAATAGACGTAAATCATACTAGAAAAATAATAAATATGTAACAACCCGAATATTTACAAAATAATATTTAATTGAAATTGGAGGTTAATTGTGAAAATTGGTAAATTGTTGGTGACTAAATCAAAATTTATGAGAGTTTATAAGCCATTTTAGAAGTGAAGGAAATCCAAGGACCAAGCCTTGAATTTACCCTAAAACTGTCGGCAGCTTTGATTATAAGCGTACATTTGGTTCTGATTTTCAGAACCAAAATGTTCCCAATTTTCCTTTCCCATACGCAGTTTCCAACTCCGATTCCGACGCCGTCCAAATTTCGATCATCGTTTTAAAACCACCGTTGTGTTCATCATCGAGCGAGGAACAAACCCTTCAAATTAATTGAAGCGAAACGCGGCCAAACGTCGGGAATTTCCAGTCAAAGTAGCGACGGTTTTGTTAGCTCTATCGCCGAGGAAATCTTAAATTCACCGCTGATCGTTGCTCCGTTTACGACACCTCCCGCACCATCGTGTTCCTTGTGCCGTTCCGAGTTCATCGGTATCAACCTTGTCCGCCGTAGACGGCGGCGCGTGAGGAGGTGGTGCAGTCAAAGATTCGGCCGATTTGAAATCGAGCTCTCCGCCGTTCAAAAATTTGAACCGATCGTTGTAAGTATCTTGAAATCGCTCAAAATAATTTTTAGAAATTTTTCCGGGATTTTTAGGGCCCCGGAGGACGCCTCACGCGCCACACGCGCCGCCGCAGGGCGAGTGGCTGCTGGAAACCGGTTTAACCGGTTTTCAATCGGTTCTGACCGGTTTCAACCGGTTCGAACCGGTTTGACCGGTCTGAACCAGTTTGACCGGTCTGACCCGACCCAACCGTTGACCCGACCCGACCGTTGACCGTTGACTTTCTTTGACCAAAACTTAAAATGGCTTTGACCGAGCATTAAACGACCGTTAATCTTTTTCGAGTATACCTATCCTGATAGTTTTCGACGTGCCGAATCCGTTTCCGTGGTCCGTTTTGTCAAATTCGAATCCGAAGGTCTCCAAATCTACGGTCAAAGTGGTTGACTTTGACTTTGACCAAGAATTTGAATTTTCGAAAAGTCATACTTTATGTTTTTCGACGCCCTGATTCCGATTCCGCAATCCGTTTGGCCAAATTCAGACTCAAAATACCTCAAATTGATAGTCAAACCCGAAAAATGTGTATATACTTAAGAAGTTTAGCTTTGAACAATTAAATAGGATTTGAGACTGATAAATATTATTGTTTGAAGGTACAAGAGACTCTCCGGATCGTTCAACAGCTCGACCCAGCTCTTCTAGATCAGTTAAACCACGTGTGCCAGTATTCACCCGTTCGAAAACTGTAGCAGAGCGTGGTGAAACCAGCAATCAGTAGATTTGTTATTTAAATCTATTGTCGAGGTGTGTTCCCTACTTATTATTGAACTGTTTTATTGGTTTTAATATGTGGTACACCGAATTCATTGGTTATTGTTTTATGGATGCACCAATTTAATGTGACAATTTATGGAATATGGCTACTATCTAATTTTTGTTTTGAAATGGTATATGATTACCATGTTTTTGGATTTATGGAATTTATGTCACGGTGCAATTGAATTTTTGGAATTGAATTACGATGGAATAGCTATGATCAAGCTAACTGGGCCTAATGTGACTCTTGAGGGCCCCAAGATGTTTCATTAGGTCAGCTTTCCTTTGTTGTGTGCTTAGGGTAAGCTATATGGACTTATTGACTTGGGCTTAAGGATACAAGCTTCAGAGCCTATCCTTAAGTCGGCTTTCTTTTTGCTATGTGCATAAAGTAAGCTATATGGAAAATAATTTTGGGAACTACTGATGGTGTACCAGAAAAGGGTTTAAACTATGATTTTCAAAAAGTTAAACTCTTTTACGAATTTGTGAGATTACTGGACTATGATTTGTACCTATTGTGATTTTATGGAAATGTTGGGACACACTGAGCCTAGCTCACCTTTTGAAAATGTTTTCCCCCTTTCAGATACTGTTGGGTAGATACCTTGGTTCAAGCACTTGGAGGATCAACATATCTCTTGAAGTAAATCAGATTGTAATGTTTTTATCTGGCAAGTTGACTTTATTTTGGTGACATGGACCTTATTTTTAAAATATCGGATTTTATAATGATAACACTTTTGCTAATACTGTTCGGTTTATTGTGATTTTGAATTTGAAGACATGTTTTAAATTAAATTATTATTTATTTGTACTATATTTACGAGTTGGATTTTGATAGTATAAATTGTTTTTAATTTCATGTTATTTATAATGTGATTTTATGTTGATGGAATAACGGTTGCGAAAAATGTCTTTAATAATTATAATGTGATCCACTAGACTTAGTCGAAACGCATAGGCCGGGTCTAGGGGGTTACATTTATTGGTATCAGAGCTTTTGGTTTTTAACCCTCGGACTGTATATGAGTCCACATTGAAAATACGGTTTTTGAAATATTTTACAAAACGAGTTACTAAGGCCATGTCACAAAGTTATTAAGATTTTAACTATGTATGAGACTCCAAGTGCTTATCTAACCCTAAGTTTTATCTTCTGTAGTAAACTTGAGATCCATCAAAATGAGTGCTAGACGTAGTCGTCGAACTAGCCGTGGACGAGGTCGAGTGGCTAGATTTGCAGATCCGATCGATGAGATACGAGTAGATCCCCCACCTCCGATAGGTGATCATGCTCCTACGACCCCAACGGATCTGCCTCCTGCCGCTGGTATTGGTATGACTACACCGATAATAGGAGCGACCGATATTGAGTCAGAGTCTACCGGAGTTACTTTGGATGAGAATTTTGGTAGACAATTTCTGCAGTTAATACAGGGAGCAGTCAGAGCTACTGGTGTTGTATATGAGGTTCCTATTTCGCAGACTTTGATTGCCAATGGAGTTAGAACTTTTGGGGGACAGATAGGTGGAGCTCCTACTGAAGCTGAGGATTGGCTCCAGGATACAGAGAGACGCATGGATCAGTTGGGTTTGGACTCAACTAAGAGATATCAGGGTGCTGTGGCGATGTTAGATGGCAATGCCTACACTTGGTGGGAGTCAGTGACCAGTAGTGTTCCTACCGATCGTTTGACCTGGAATTTCTTTAAGGATCGCTTTCGGAGCCGTTTTCTGGGAGAGCGCTACTTAGCTCAGAGACGACAACAGTTTCAAGACCTGGTTCAGGGAGACATGACTGTTTTTGAATATGAGATCGAGTTCCTGAAGTTGCTGAAGTATGGATTCAGTATGGTACCTACGGAGAGAGATCGATGTCGTAAATTTGCCCTTGGACTCAGATACGAGCTGCGTAGGCAAGTTGTAACCCATCAGGATGAGATATTTGATGTGCTGGTGGGCAGAACCAAAGATGCAGAAGAGGTGGAGGTTTTAGCTTCTGGTAGAGAGCGTGTTGATCAAGATCGATCTAAGAAATTTTCAGGCCCGATGGAGTCATCAGCACAGTCCGGAAAGAGGACTCGTACTTCAGCCCCTCAGAGAAACAATACACGTTTCAGGCCTGCAGCATCCTCACTTTTAGCTGTCAGTCGAGGCGGTTCGTCGTATTATAATGGGCCCCTTTGTGAGTATTGTGGTAAACAGCACTCAGGAGAGTGTCGTAAGAAGATGGGTCTTTGCTATCAGTGTGGATTTGGTGGTCATTATCGGGGGGATTGTCCTCAATTAGTTTCGTTTGAGCAGACCACTACCCAAAATCCTGTGCGTTCGCATACTACAGTACAGACCCCAATTAGAGATCGTAGTCAAGGAAAGACTCGAGGATCAGCGTCCAGGACAGACAGTAGAGCCCGACCTCAGCAAAATAGAGGGCCAACAGCTTCTGAGGCTAGACAGCCAGCTTTAGTTTATGCAACTAGATGTCGTGATGACAGAGATGAGCCTGAGGTTATTGCAGGTACATTTACTATTTATTCTACCCCATACTTTGCATTATTGGACAATGGCTCCACTCACTCCTATGTATCGAGCTCAGTATCTCGAAACCTTCAGATTCCGATCGAGAACACTGAAAATACTGTTACAGTTACAAGTCCAGTAGGACAAGCGGTATTAGTGAATAAAGTATTTCGGCGTTGTCCTCTCGAAGTTCAGGGAGAAATTTTTCTCGCTGATCTTATGGAACTTCCTTTAGGGGAGTTCGATCTAATTCTTGGAATGGATTGGTTGAATAAACACAAGGTAAAGCTGGATTGCGAATACAAGCGGGCTACTCTGAAGACTTCAGATGGTCGGACTGTTGTGTTAATTGGTGAACGGCGTGGTTATCTCTCCAATATAGTTTCAGCGATGGAAATTGATCATATGATCCGGAAGGGATATGAGACCTTCATTACTTGTATTTTGAACACCAAAGGTGCATTGTCCACGATCGAGGAGATTCGTACAGTTAGCGAGTTTCCTGATGTTTTTCCGGATGAGTTGCCTGGGTTACCTCCTGATAGAGAGGTAGAGTTGGAGATTGAAACTTATCCAGGATCTTCACCTATTTCTATGGCACCTTATCGTATGGCTCCAAAGGAACTTAAGGAGTTGAAAGTCCAATTGCAAGAATTATTCGATCGAGGATTTATCCGATATAGTACTTCACCATGGGGAGCTCCAGTTCTATTCGTGAAAAAGAAGGATGGGTCGCTAAGATTATGTATTGACTATCAGAAATTGAACAAGATGACGGTCAAGAATAAATACCCATTACCCAGGATTGATGACTTATTTGATCAATTGCGAGGAGCTATTGTATTCTCTAAGATTGATCTTCGTTCGGGGTATTATCAATTGAAAGTTAAAGGATCTGATGTTGCAAAAATGGCCATTCGCACTAGATATGGTCATTATGAATTTTTAGTGATGCCTTTTGGTTTGACGAACGCTCATGCAGCTTTTATGGATTTGATGAATCGGGTGTTCCGACCATATTTGGATCAATTTGTGGTGGTCTTTATTGACGATATTCTGATCTATTCTCGTACTGAGGCAGAGTATGACGAGCATTTGAAGATCGTTCTGCGGACTTTGAGAGAGCATCGTCTATATGCCAAACTAAGCAAGTGTGAGTTTTGGCTTCAAGAAGTGTCATTTCTGGGGCATATTATTTCTGCGCGAGGTGTTCAGGTTGATCCCAGCAAGATAGAGGCTATTATGAATTGGAAACGACCTAAGAACGTATCTGAAATCTGCAGTTTCTTGGGCTTGGCTGGTTATTATCGACGTTTTGTTGAGGGCTTCTCGATCATTGCTTCTCCTTTGACAAAGTTGTTAAGGAAGAATGTGCTGTTTGACTGGGGCGAGGCACAACAGGAGAGCTTTGAGAAATTAAAGGCAGTTTTGACTCAAGCACCGGTGTTGATTCAACCAGAGTCCGGGAAGGATTTTACAGTGTATAGTGATGCTTCACATTCAGGACTTGGTTGTGTTTTAATGCAGGAAAGTAAGGTGGTGGCTTATGCATCCCGTCAGCTGCGGCCTCATGAGAGTAACTATCCTACTCATGATTTAGAGTTGGCAGCAGTAATTTTTGCCTTGAAGATTTGGAGACACTATCTTTATGGAGAGAAGTGTTACATTTTCACAGATCATAAGAGCTTAAAGTATCTTCTGACCCAGAATGAACTTAATTTGAGACAGCGTCGCTGGTTGGAGCTCCTAAAGGATTATGATTGCGTGATTGATTACCACCCTGGTAAAGCTAACATTGTAGCAGATGCTTTGAGTCGAAAGACGGTATCAGAGTTGAGGTCTTTAATGGCCAAGATGAATTTATATGACGATGGCACTTTGTTAGCAGAATTGCAAGTTAAGCCGACCTTGGTTGATGAGATCAAAGCTAAGCAGCCCCTTGATAGTTCCTTGCTTTCCATCTTTGAGCAAGTAGAGCAGGGGACAAACACAGATTACGCAATTGATCAGGATGAAGTTTTATGCTTTAAAGGTAGATATTGTGTGCCTGATGATGCTGAGTTGAGGCAGACTATCCTTACTGAAGCTCATAGTAGTCCATATGCTATGCACCCCGGAGGAGATAAGATGTACCGGAATTTGAGAGAGAGGTATTATTGGATTGGTATGAAGAAAGACATATCTGACTTTGTGGCTAGGTGTTTGACTTGTCAGCAAGTTAAGGCAGAACATCAACATCCATCAGGTTTGTTACAGCCTATCAAGATTCCTGAATGGAAGTGGGAGCGTATTACTATGGATTTTGTTACTGGCTTTCCGATGACTCCTTCGAAAAAAGATTCAGTTTGGGTGATTATTGACAGACTTACAAAGTCATCTCACTTCATTCCGGTGCGAGTAAATTATACTTTGGATAAGCTGGCAAGATTGTATATTTCAGGGATTGTCAGATTGCATGGTGTTCCATTGTCTATTATTTCTGATCGAGATCCGAGATTTACTTCGAGATTTTGGAAGGCGTTACATACGGCTTTGGGAACAAGATTGGATTATAGTACATCCTTTCATCCACAAACTGATGGTCAATCTGAGAGAGTAATTCAGATTCTGGAGGATATGTTGCGGGGTTGCGTAATCGATTTTCATGGTAGTTGGGAGAACTTTTTACCGTTGGCTGAATTTGCTTACAATAACAGTTATCAGACCAGCATTTGTATGGCACCCTATGAAGCGCTCTATGGGCGTAAATGTCGCACTCCGATCTGTTGGACTGAGTTGCGTGATAGGAAAACGTTGGGACCTGAGTTAGTGCGAGAGACGGAGGACACAGTCAGATTAATCCGTGACCGTCTGAAAGAGGCATTTGATAGGCAAAAATCTTATGAAGATCAAAGAAGGAATGATATACAGTTTGAAGTGGGAGATCGGGTCTTTTTGAAAGTTTCACCCTGGAAGAAAGTATTGAGATTCGGGTGTAAGGGTAAATTGAGTCCAAGATTTATTGGACCATTTCGTATCTTGAAGAGGGTAGGACCTGTTGCATATCAGCTTGAGTTGCCTTCTGAGCTAAGTCGTATTCATGATGTCTTTCATGAATCAATGTTGAGGAGATACCGTCCAGATCCAGGTCACATTATTCAGGTTGAAGAAGAAGAGTTGAGACCTGATTTGTCATATGAAGAGGAGCCCATTCAGATCTTGGAGAGAGATGAACGAGTTCTTCGGAATAGACGAATTCCAATGGTCAAAGTTCAGTGGAGTAATTGAGGCCCCTCAGAAGCTACTTGGGAGACATTGGAGTCAATGGAGGCTCAGTTTCCTCAACTATTCTCATAAGGTAAATTTCAAGGACGAAATTTCTTGTAGAGGGGGAGAATTGTAACAACCCGAATATTTACAAAATAATATTTAATTGAAATTGGAGGTTAATTGTGAAAATTGGTAAATTGTTGGTGACTAAATCAAAATTTATGAGAGTTTATAGGTCATTTTAGAAGTGAAGGAAATCCAAGGACCAGCCTTGAATTTACCCTAAAACTGTCGGCAGCTTTGATTATAAGCATACATTTGGTTCTGATTTTCAGAACCAAAATGCTCCCAATTTTCCTTTCCCATACGCAGTTTCCAACTCCGATTCCGACGTCGTCCAAATTCTGATCATCGTTTTAAAATCACCGTTGTGTTCATCGTCGAGCGAGGAACAAACCCTTCAAATTAATTGAAGCGAAACGCGGCCAAACGTCGGGAATTTCCAGTCAAAGTAGCGACGGTTTTGTTAGCTCTATCGCCGAGGAAATCTTAAATTCACCGCAGATCGTTGCTCCATTTACGACACCTCCCGCACCATCGTGTTCCTTGTGCCGTTCCGAGTTCACCGGTGTCAACCTTGTCCGCCGTAAATGGCGGCGCGTGAGGAGGTGGTGCAGTCAAAGATTTGACCGATTTGAAATCGAGCTCTCCGCCGTTCAAAAATTTGAACCGATCGTTGTAAGTATCTTGAAATCGCTGAAAATAATTTTTAGAAATTTTTCCGGGATTTTTAGGGCCCCGGAGGACGCCTCACGCGCCACACGCGCCGCCGCAGGGCGAGTGGCTGCTGGAAACCGGTTTAACCGGTTCGAACCGGTTTGATCAGTCTGACCCGACCCGACCGTTGACCCGACCCGACCCGACCGTTGACCGTTGACCGTTGACTTTCTTTGACCAAAACTTAAAATGGCTTTGACCGAGCATTAAACGACCGTTAATCTTTTCCGAGTATACCTATCCTGATAGTTTTCGACGTGCCGAATCCGTTTCCGTGGTCCGTTTTGTCAAATTCGAATCCGAAGGTCTCCAAATCTACGGTCAAAGTGGTTGACTTTGACTTTGACCAAGAATTTGAATTTTTGAAAAGTCATACTTTATGTTTTTCGACGCCCTGATTCCGATTCCGCAATCCGTTTGGCCAAATTCAGACTCGAAATACCTCAAATTTATAGTCAAACCAGAAAAATGTGTATAAACTTAAGAAGTTTAGCTTTGAACAATTAAATAGGATTTGAGACTGATAAATATTATTGTTTGAAGGTACAAGAGACTCTCCGGATCGTTCGACAGCTCGACCCAGCTCTTCTAGATCAGTTAAACCACGTGTGCCAGTATTCACCCGTTCGAAAACTGTAGCAGAGCGTGGTGAAACCAGCAATCAGTAGATTTGTTATTTGAATCTATTGTCGAGGTGTGTTCCCTACTTATTATTGAACTGTTTTATTGGTTTTAATATGTGGTACACCGAATTCATTGGTTATTATTTTATGGATGCACCAATTTAATGTGACAATTTATGGAATATGGCTGCTATCTAATTTTTGTTTTGAAATGGTATATGATTACCATGTTTTTGGATTTATGGAATTTATGTCACGGTGCAATTGTATTTTTGGAATTGAATTACGATGGAATAGCTCTGATCAAGCTAACTGGGCCTAATGTGACTCTTGAGGGCCCCAAGATGTTTCATTAGGTCGGCTTTCCTTTGCTGTGTGCTTAGGGTAAGCTATATGGACTTATTGACTTGGGCTTAAGGATACAAGCTTCAGAACCTATCCTTAAGTCGGCTTTCTTTTTGCTATGTGTATAAAGTAAGCTATATGGAAAATAATTTTGGGAACTACTGATGGTGTACCAGAAAAGGGTTTAAACTATGATTTTCAAAAAGTTAAACTCTTTTACGAATTTGTGAGATTACTGGACTATGATTTGTACCTATTGTGATTTTATGGAAATGTTGGGACACACTGAGCCTAGCTCACCTTTTGAAAATGTTTTCCCCCTTTCAGATACTGTTGGGTAGATACCTTGGTTCGAGCACTTGGAGGATCAACATATCTCTTGAAGTAAATCAGATTGTAATGTTTTTATCTGGCAAGTTGACTTTATTTTGGTGACATGGACCTTATTTTAAAATATCGGATTTTATAATGATAACACTTTTGCTAATACTGTTCGGTTTATTGTGATTTTGAATTTGAAGACATGTTTTAAATTAAATTATTATTTATTTGTACTATATTTACGAGTTGGATTTTGATAGTATAAATTGTTTATAATTTCATGTTATTTATAATGTGATTTTATGTTGATGAAATAACGGTTGCGAAAAATGTCTTTAATAATTATAATGTGATCCACTAGACTTAGTCGAAACGCATAGGCCGGGTCTAGGGGGTTACAAAATAAATAAATACATGAAATATAATATAATTATGTATATACCACAAAATGTATTGTATATGTATATATCTAAAAATAATATTTAACATGTAAAAATATGTACTAATTACATATGTAAAAAATAGGGTACCAGAATATAAAGTAAATGGACCAAAATGCAAATGAAGTAAATTATATGTACTAGAAATGAAATAAATCTCATAAGTAATATGAGGAGCTAAAATGAAATAAAACAAAATATAAAATTCAAATAAAAAAAACAGAAAAGTAAATATTGGAATTTATAAAGGACCGAAATGTAAATGCTAGAAATTTTAAAGGTAGAAATTTAAAGTGCAAAAAATTAAAGGGTTGATAAACAAAATGACAGAAAATAAAATTAGGAAACTAATATTTTAATTTTTAACTCCGATTGTAATAATGAGCATTATACCCCAGGACGGGTCACCACAAGATCGTATAATGGTTCGCACATAAAAATTAAAAGCTAGTGGCTAGTAGTTAATAAGTTAGAGTCCGAATGATAATTAATAAATTTAGAGGGATTGAAAATGCGAATAAAAAGGAATAGGTAGTGACCATAATTTAAATTCACCCTTAAAGTTGGAGTACCTAAATGCTATTGACCCAAAACCCTTAGATTATTACAAATTCTTTTCCATTTACGTGTGGCCGCCTCAAACTATAAATAATTTTTACCCTATTTGTTTTTCTCACGCACTCTCACTCTCCCATTTCATTGAGTGGCGCTGCTTGCCAAAACAAAAAAATCTAGCTTGGTTCGATGATCGTTTATCAGTCGAGATTCTTTCATTTTGGCCACCATCAGCGGTGGTCAAATTAATCTAGACCCTCCCCAAAGAGAAATAAAACTCAAAATTTCCTTTTCTCGCCCCTAAAATAGAGATCCTAACTCACTCAACTAATCCCTTTTTCTTTTAAAGTCAAACGATAACTTTTAAGGGTGTGTTTGGTTCGGGGTATGTGAGATTACCCGAGAAATTTTTTTTTTCCGAAATGTGATTCCCCGTTTGGATTGCAAAGATTTCCAACCCCCGATAATAAATCATTCTCAACAGTGGCATATTGAGGGCTTTTTACCAGGAATGTGATCCCCACTCTTTTAAGTATTTTACATTTCCGACATTTTAGACTAAAATGCCCTTAAAACATTTTTTTTCCAAAAATATCATTTTTCTGTCGTTGAATAAAAAATTTATACGAAAGTTAAATTGTAAATTTATCCTTAAACTATTTTAGATTTACAAAAAAGTCCTTAATTAGAATTTTATATGAATTTCAGGGGTTAAAATAAAATAAAATTCTTTCATTAAACTTATTTATCTTTTAAATTTTATAAAAAATTATATACATTTTATGAATTTAATTTTTTTTAAAAATATATATAAATTAATTATAGTAAAATTATATATTTTCACTGATCTTACATTCCAATGTTTTCATTTAAATATTTAGAATTCAACTTGTTAAAAAACAAATAATAACGACAATTTGGTAAAATATACAATCCAATAATCTTTTATTCCTTTAATCAAACACTGTAATCTTACATTCCTGCTAAACGAACCAAACACAACAATGCAACATTCCCAGTAATGTGTTAGGTAATGTTACATTCCGGTAATCATATTCCCGGAGGTACTACTACATTCAATTAATCAAATGCATCCTAAAAGTCAAAACATTCCCTCCGAGCAGACCCTATTTCACACAATCACAGAGGTAGATCAGAGGGATCTCACTTTAGACTCGAAAATAGCAAGGTAAAAAAAATAAAACCCTTCTATTTTTGCATGTAAATCAAAAAATTATTAATGAAAAGTAAGGTACCTCCAACTTTTTTTTTGTTCATATTGCTTTTAATATTGGAGATCTCATCCTTTTTTTACAACGTTTTATAAGAGAACTCTTATAGAGTCTCTAGATTAAAAAAAAACTAAAACAAGGCTCTTGTTTCTTTTGTTTTTCTGACACAGTTTTTTGCTTTCTATTGTTTGCATGTCCACAATGGACTCCGAAGAACTATACAGAGAGAGGGGAAAACCACTCGCATGAGTCACATTAACGACCCCAAATTTTTTGCGAATTTGTCTCGGCTCTGTTTAGAGTCAATGGCCCCAAATTTCTCTTATGGCGTGAGCTTCTCTTGAATGTCATCTTAGGATTTTGGAAACCCTATTTGTGCATTGATCTAGACCGTCATATCATCTTTAGATCCGACGTTTGTGATGAGGCAACTGAGGGGTTAAAGCTAGAAAATCCTAGCTGCTCTTCCTTCCACACATGGGCTACTACTGGGCCTTCTTGGGTCATTTGTCACATTTAGGCTAATTTTTATTTAAATGTCTACTAATAACAATTTTTACTTATGTATAATAATAATAATAATAATAATAATAATAATAATAATAAGAAAAGAAGAAGAAGAAGAATAAGAAGAAAGGGGTCAAATAAAATAGTGATTGCATTAGGACCATAAATGACTTGGGGGAAAATATTCATAGAATAATTTTTCGGTAGAAAAGATCCATAAAATAATTTTTCCTTTTTCATATGTATACGTAAGATTTATAATATTATTTAAATAAATAACTTCTAAAATTATAAAATATATTTATAATCTTATTTATTAAATAAGAGGTGTTTTTGGATAAATCAATGATGGAGTATAAAAAATTAAAAAAAATCATTTTTAATAAGAGGAATTGGAATTACATATGTATTCTACAATGATTTAGGAGTGAACGATTCAAATTAGATAAAAAAATAGACTTAAAAATAAAAGAGGTGTTGAAGAAATAAAAAAAATGGCATCTTGATTTCTCGATTTAATAAAATTTAAATTTAACTCGAACTCAAAATTTAAAATTAAAATTTGAGTTGACTAAACTGAATCAAAATAAGTATCTTAAAATTAAAAAAATAAAATTTTAAAATCGAATAGAATTTTATTAATCTTAAATGGAAATGATGTTTCTAATATTTTATTTAAAGGTAAACTATAGATATGGTCATTAATGTTTGAATAAGTTTTCGTTTTCTCCACTGAAGTTTCAAAATTAACAAATTGGTCACTAACGTTATCGGTTTGTTACAAATCAGTTACTCATCATTAACAACCGTTACTACAATAATAAAATGTTGACGTGACATGTTCAACCAGCTAACTCAACATGTTTGACCAACCATTTAACTTATTTTTCTTAGTATAAGCCGGAACATCAAGCGAATATTCCTCTATGCGAATTAAATCAAATAATTGGTTGGTATTTCTTAAATAATTTCCTAATTATTTGTTTTGTTCTATCGTAGTTATTCTTCTTTTTTTCTTAGTATAAGATCGAACATCAAGTGAATATTCCTCTATACGAATTAAATCAAACAATTGTTTGGTATTTCTTCAATAATTTTCTTCTTATTTTTTTTTTAATTCTGCTCACAAAATGGTGTCAGTGTAGGAATAAAAACTTATGTTTTCTAGTTAGATCTCTAGATTAGGAGAAAATAATATAGACACCTATTTTGGTCTGAGATCATTTTGCATATAGTTGATATATCATATCATATCATATCATATCATATCATATCATATCATATCATATCATATCATATCATATCATATCATATCATATCATATCATATCATATCATATCATATCATATCATATCATATCATATCATATCATATCATATCATATCATATCATATCATATCATATCATATCATATCATATCATATCATATCATATCATATCATATGTACTATAGTTTATATATATAGCACGAAGGTCCAACAAACAAACATGATCCAACAACTTTGGCTAGTGTAACCCTCTAGACTCGGCCTATGCGTTTCGACCAAATCTAACAGATTACGATAAAATGTTTCCAAAACATTTTTCAATAGTTTAAAACCATATTAAAAATAAACATCTTTGAAAATATAGTTGATAACATTAAAGTTTAATTCCAGAAAAATTAAAATCGTAAGTGTTGAGTTAATCAATCGACAGAATATGCCAAGAGGGGGGTGAATTGACAATAAAAATTTCGGTGGAAGCTTTTGCAGAAAATTGAAAATATTTGCACAGCGAGTTAGAGTGGTTCGACTTTCTCAACCAAAGTCTACATCCATTACCTTAGCTATCCACACTAAGGATTTTCCACAAATTCACTAATTTTTCTTTCTTTTGAGGACAAAGAGTAATCTTACAAATCCCTCAAGAATTATACCCCAAATTATTGAGAACACTCTCTCCCAAAGAGAACAATACAAATTTTACAAACTTACAAGAAAATCCTCATAAGGCAAGATGTTTGCACAATTCTAGAACAAAGACAACACTCAAGAATAATACAATTGAGCACAATAAGTGTTCTTGAAACCAAAAATGAATATTGAATGAAATAGGCTTGAAAATGCTCAAACTTAAGGTTTGATGCTTTCTGTTTGATTCTTGATAATTGATGTTGATCAATGGCTTCAAAGCTTGTTTAAATACTTATTTGATCACTTCTGAATGTTAGGGATCATTAGTGGAGTCAATAGAGCTGTTATTATGTGAAAACAATTAATAAAACAGCTTGGAGCTTGGGGGGTATCGGTACCCCTTCATAGGGTATTGGTACCTGCAGTGTAAAATTCAAATATTTTGATCGTTATAAGACATGGGGTATCGGTACCTCCTGAGGGTATCGGTATCCTCCGAGAAATCTGTTATTTCTCGAAGCCAAATCTTATATAGGGGTATTGGTACCCTCTTGGGGGTATCGATACCCACTGGGCAATCTGGTTTTTCGATTTAAGATTTATTAAGAAAATATTTTTGGCTCGATTAAGGCTAGAAATACTTTGTAAAATTGTTTAAAAGATAAAAACACACTTTTACACTTGAGTAACGATTTAAATTGACATTTGAAAAACTTAGAGTAATATTTTGATATTCGAATGGTTTGATCGAATATATATTTGAAAATGATTAGAAAATCTTGAAATCCAATAACATTTAATTTGTTATATCGAAACATCAAAAAGTTTTCAACAATCTCCCCCTTTTTGATATAACAAAAAAATTTAGTAGTTTTAAGATTTTTCTAATTGAAAATCATTTTTGAAATCAAGTTTTGAAATTACTCCCCCTTACTCTAATACTTTGAAAATAAATTACTCTAATACTTCTCCCCCTTTTTGTTAAATCAAAATTATTCTAAAACAGTTTTAAACAAGATTTTTGAAATTTAAGCTAATTAATAGATTAAGATAAAGCGTAAGCTGCTAAGATCACAATCAAGAGAAATGTTAGTCATTAGTTCCATAATTCAATATTCAAAAATAATGTGAAATGGTAAATTGGTCATATTTACTAATATGTAAATGATGTAAACGATGTAAAACATAAATCAAACATATATATATAAACATTTAAGTTCAAACATCCAAAACAAATCCTAACATCCAAAAACATCCAAAATGTTAAAACAATAAGTTCTAAGTTTCATCAAGAAAACTAAAGCAAGGCAAGGTTCAAGCATCCATAGGAGGATCGGGAGGAGGAAAATGAGCTCGCGTAGCAGCCATCTCATGTGTGAGCGCATTGATGTGTTCATTCATTGTTTCGTTGTTCGCGCGCATCCGGATAATTTCTAATTGTTGAGCTCCCATGGTGGATAAATGGGACTCTATGGAAGTAAATTGTGAATCCATGGATGCATATCAGAAGTCAAATGTCTCCATAAAAGATTGAAAATATGAAGGCATTTGATCTTCTTGCGGTGCTTGTTCCTCGTGCTGCTCTGGCTCATCGTCGGGGACGTCGTCAATGTCTTGCATAAGCTGTTGAAATTCTGGATCATCGTCCGCAGCCGGTGCCTATGGAGGTGGAGCTCTTGAATAACTAGCTCCCGGATTTTGCTCAGCAGATCGAACCCATTGCCCGGTTTTCTTATCCTTTGTCCATCCTAATTTTGTTAAGGAAATAAGATTAATTGATTTTTGAGAGGAAATGCTACATCAAGCTGTACCCTAAGCCCGACTTTGACAAACAGATTACTTAAAAGACAACCGTAAACTAGAGATGCACAGACTTTCTTATTAGGAACAAGGTTTACGGTTTCTACGAGTTCAGCGTAGATAATCTGAGGTAGGTTAATTTTCCTATTATTTTGGATACAATGTATCCATCAAAGGTCTAAGGATCTAAAAGTGGAGTATTTACCTCGAGATAGTCTAAACCACCAAGAGATTATCAGATGAAGAAAACGATCTTGGTGATCTAATACACTCGCACTAGACTTGACCTTATAAGGAAAACCTACTGTTTCTTTTTCATTATATAAGCCGTCATTGTCTAAACCAAATGCGTCTGCTATATACTGAGCGTCAATATGGATAAATCGACCTAAAAGATAGGATCGTATTCCTATTGTTTCGGTTTTAGCTCGATTTTGAATACAAACGGCATTTGAGTAGAAAATTCAAACAAGTTGTTGGTAAACAACTGGTTCGAGGTGAAAAAGTTTATCAAACTGCCAAGCTTCTAGAGTAGGAAGATATATAAAGTATATTTCTAACATAGCTTGAAGAGATGGAATTTGTCCTTCCCAGATTTTGTATGACTCAAAGTATTAAGAATACTTAAAGAAAATATTTTGTTTACGACCAGGTTCATTGAAGCACGAATCACGAATAGTCATAACGGGATCAAAGGGATTAGGAATTTGTTGGATAGGAGGTGGATTTAGAGGTGGATTATGAGGTTGGTTTGTTCGACTAGTGGACGTCCTAGGGTGTTTTTGAGACATTACTTAGGAAATCGGAATTGAAAAGATTAACCTGTAATTTTAAAATACATGTATGCAATAATATCAATCCCAAAACTCAAATGAGACCTCATTATTTCAAGGTTCTCTAGAAATAATCCTAATGAGAAATTTTGAAAAACTATTTTTGAAAACTATTTTTGAAAAATCAATATATGTATAGTTTTCATGAAAACAACATAATTAAATCAAAAACAATTTTTTTAAAATTTCAAAAATTTCAAAACATTTTGAAGAATCTTGTGTTTTTGATGAAATTAGTTGTAGATTATAGTTCTAAACTAAAAACTAAGCAATGCAAAATATACATTTCAACCTAGAACTAATTAAAACTAGTTCTATGTTCAAAATCAATAAAATAATGGATATAGAAAAATTACCTTGAAAAATTCGGATTTTAGTGGATTTTGTTGGTGATTGCACTTTTTTAATGATTCCAGCAGATTTAGGAGTTGAAAAATGAAGTAATTCTGACTTGTATTTGATGATTTTGGCAAACGTGGAGAGCAGTGAGGAAGAGAGGAGGAACGACGTGAGAGATAGAGAGAGATGAGGGTTTTGGCAAAAAGAAGAGATTTGAGCGTATAATAACCAGAACCAATGTAGGGTATCGGTACCCTCATGTGGAGGTATCAGTACCCATTCAACGAGGGTATCGGTACCCATGCAAAGGGGGTATCGATACACATCGTCAGAAAAATAAAAAATATGTGTTTAATCATTCAAAAAGCCAAATTAATCTTTTCTAGTGGTCTTCGCAACTCATATTACGAAAATTAACTATGTTCAATCAATCAAATCTATCCTTAAATCTATTTGAACATATAATCAATTTTCACTAAGAATAATAAACTCCCCCTAACTAATAGCAAAGAATGCAATCAAAAATATTATTTTTAGAAGCATTTTTTATTTCTAATTAAAAGTGCTAAGCTTATTTTAAAAACTAAGTAAAAAATAGGTCAGTTAAACCTAATTATCTCCTAAGTGTCCAAAATCTTTCTTTATCTAAAGTTTTTGTAAAAATATCCGCTAATTGATGCAAAGTATCAACATATTCTAGAACTATATCTTCTTTAGTAACATGATCTCTAATGAAATGATGTGTAATTTCAATGTGCTTAGTTCTAGAGTGTTGGATGAGATTTTTAGTGAGACAAATAGCACTAGTATTGTCACACTTGATAGGTATGGTACCTACTTCAATTCCATAATAAAAAAGTTGTTGTTTCATCCATAAAACTTGTGCACAACAACTACCCGTTGAAATGCATTCCGCTTCAGTGGTAGATAATGCAACACAATTTTGTTTCTTTGAAAACCAAGAAATCAACATATTTCCTAGGAATTGGCAAGTACCGGAGGTGCTTTTCCTATCTATTTTGCATCCTCCATAATCCGTATCAGGGAATGCATGCAAGCTAAAGATAGAGTCTCTAGGATACCAAAGTCCTAAACTAGGAGTGTCATTAAGGTATCTAAAGATTCTCTTAACAGCTAGTAAATGGGATTCCTTAGGGCATGATTGAAATCTAGAACATAAGCAAACACTAAACATAATGTCCAGTCTACTTGCGGTTAGATAGAGTAAAGAGCCAATCATTGACCTATACAATTTAACATCCACACATTTACCTCATTCATCTTTGTCAAGCTTTGTTGATGAGCTCATTGGAGTAGCGCGAGGTTTCCCATTCTCCAGTCCAAACTTCTTGAGCATATCCTTGACGTACTTAGCTTGATTAATGAAGATGACATCTTTTCTTTGCTTGATTTGGAGCCCCAAGAAAAATGAGTGCTCCCCCATCATGCTCATCTCAAATTCACTTTACATTAGCTTAGAAAATTCTTGGCAAAGAGCATCATTAGTAGAACCAAATATTATATCATCAACATAAATTTGAAATACTAATAAATCTTTACCTTTATGCTTTAAAAACAATGTAGTGTCAACCTTCCCTTTTGAAAAACCTTTTTCAATTAAAAATTTTGACAGTCTTTCATACCAAGCTCTAGGATCTTGTTTTAAACCATAAAGTGCTTTTGTCAATTTGAAAACATGATCTGGAAATTTTGAATCTTCAAAACCAGGAGGTTGTTCCACATATAGTTCTTCTTTTATAAAACCGTTTAAAAATGCTATTTTAACATCTATTTGATACAGTTTAAATTCATTGAAACATGCAAATGCTAATAACATTCTAATTTCTTCCATCCTAGCTACGGGAGCATATGTTTCATCATAGTCTATTTCTTCTTCTTGAGTATACCCTTGAGCAACAATTCTAGTCTTGTTTCTCACTGTATTACCACTTTCATCAAGCTTATTCCTAAATACCCATCTAGTACCTACAGTAGATTTATTACTAGGCCTTTCAACTAATGTCCATACTTTACTTCTCTCAAATTGATTTAACTCTTCTTGCATTGTCATTATCCAATGATCATCATTTAATGCTTCTTTAATATTCTTAGGCTCTATGCATGAGATAAATGCAACAAAATTACAAATATTTCTAAGAGAAGATCTAGTTGTTACCCCCTTTTAATGGATCACCTATTATTTCACCATCCTTGACATAGTTATATTCTCTTAGATAAGAGACTTCCCTTTCTTCAATGGTTGGATTCTTGAGAACATCATGAGTTTCCTCATCTTTTGTTTCTTTCTTAGATGATGGTTCTCCAACATCATGTCTAACATCATTTGTGTTTACAATACCTACATCATCACTCACACGAGAATCCTTCCTCGGAAGGAGATTAATATCGAAAACAACATGTATAGACTATTATACAATTAAAGTTCTTTTATTAAATACTCGATAAGCTATAGAATTTACGGAATAACCCAGAAAAATTTCTTCATCACTTTTAGCATCAAATTTGCCAAGATTTTCTTTACCGTTGTTTAAAACACATTTACATCCAAAATGATGAAAATAGCTAATGTTAGGCTTTTTATTTTTGAAAAGTTAATATGGGGTTTTCTTCAAAATAGGCCTAATCATTACTCGATTAATAACATAACAAGCGGTATTTGTGGCTTCAGCCCAAAAATATTTTGGCAAATTGTTTCCACAAAGCATGGTTCTAGCCATTTCTTCTAAAGTTTGATTTTTCCTCTCAATAACTCCATTTTGTTAAGGGGTTCTAGGTGCTAAAAAATTATGACTAATACCATTAGAATTACAAAACTCAGTAAATCTAAGATTTTCAAATTCAGTTCCATGATCGCTCTTAACACTAGTTATAGAATAACCTTTTTCATTTTGGATTACTTTTTAAAACGTGATGAATTTTTCTAATGCTTCATCTTTAGTACTTAAGAATAGAACCCAAGTATATCTAGAATAGTCATATACCAAGACAAATGCATATTGTTTTCCACCCAAGCTAGTGGTTCTAGATGGCCCAAAAAGATCTAAATGGATCAATTGTAATACTCTACTAGTGGATACGTCATTAATGGATTTAAAAGAAACTCACTTTTGTTTTCCTTTAGCACAAGCATCCATATTTTATCATGACCAAATTTTAGTTTAGGTAACCCTCGAACTAAAGCTCCATGAATTAGTCCTTGTAAAAAACTCATACTAGCATGTCCTAGTCTCCTATGCCATAACCAACTATCATGCTCATCCTTAGAAACTAGGCATAAATTAGTCATATTAATAGAATCAAAATGCACCATGTATATGTTTTCTATTCTATTACCAACAAGCATAATCCGATTAGATGCAATGTCAACAACTTTACAACCACTAGTCTCAAACATGACATTAAATCCCTTATCGCATAATTGACTAATACTCAATAGATTATACTTTAATCCATTCACATATAATACATTTTTAATTTGTATGGAAGAGGTATTACCTATAGTACCTCTACCTTTAATGTGACCTTTTGAATTATCACCAAAAGTCACATCTCGTCCATTTTTAGCGTTAAGCTCTATGAACCGACTCTTTTCTCCGATCATGTGTCTTGAGCATCCACTATTAAGGTACCATGAGTTTGAATTTGTTTCCCGTGCCTTGTAGCAATGCTCCTTTTCCTACAAACATAGATTAAATTTTGATTTTTGGCACCCAAGTTCTTTTGGGTCCATATTCATTAGTTTCCAAAATCCTAGTCCCCTTAGGTATCCATTTGTGTAGGATATCCTTATCTTTAGTAGTAATGTGTCCTTTAGGAACCCATATACTTCTCATGATTTTACCATTTGAAGTTCTTTGGAAACCTCTATGATTGTAGCTTTTAAAACTTTTTCTAACAAAGTTGATTTTTGAACTTTCTCCATTTTTTGGATCAACTTTATTAAAAGAAGCTTTAAGATCATCAATTTTCTTTTGACGATCGTCATTTACTCTTGAAAGTAAGTTATGCAAATCAGTGTTTTTCTTTTTAAATTCATCTAATTTGATTTGCAATTCTTTGATCTTACTTTCAAGATCATTGTTGGTTTTGGACATAAGATTATTTTCATTTTTCAATTTTGAAATATCGTTTTTGTATTTTGAAAATAAAGTCTTATAATCTGAAGCCAACCCATTATAATCCTCTAATAACTCGTCATAAGATAAATCATCTGAATCAAATGAGTTTGAGGTTACCTGAGAGTTTTCCCCGATAGCCATCAAGAACAAGTTAACAACTTCTTGTTCCTCTTCATCGAAACCTTCTTCATCGCTCCATATAGCCACATAAGCCTTATGCTTGTTCTTTGATTGACCATTCTTCTTCAATTGTGGGCAATCATATTTGACATGCCCCGGCTTTTTGCATTCGTAGCAAATGATTGGGTCCTTCTCATTTGGTTCATTATTGAAGCCTTCATTTCGTTTGATTTTCTTCCTCGGTTTGGCCTCATCAATTTTCTAAACCATTTGGAAAATAATGCCATCTCCTCGTCATCGTCATCTGAATCACTCTCATTTCCTGTGGATTTGAGAGCAACTCCCACGTTCTTCTTCTTTTCTGTCTCTTTCTTTATCTCGTCCATCTTTTTGAGTCTACCGCATCTTGAAGCATCATTTCATGCGTGAGGAGAGAACCAAATAGCCATCAAGGGTTAAGGATTTTAAGTTCTTAGCCTCGATGATCACCGTCTTTTTTTATTGCCAATATTTTGGAAGAGAGTAAATTAACTTCCTTACAAGCTTCTCATTTGGAATGATCTCTCCAAATGATTTAAGACCATTGACAATCGTGGAGAATCTATCCGTCATAGCTTTGATATCTTCATCCAGTTTCATCTTGAAATTTTCATAGCTATGAGTTAGAAGACTAATTTTAGATTATTTTACCTCGTTTGTGCCTTCATGAGTGACTTATAGTTTATCCCATATCTCTTTGGAAGTTGAACAAGATGAAACTCTCCCGTATTCATCTGGTCTAAGAGCACAAAAATAATTTGGATAGCTTTGGAGTTGAGCTGGAACATTCTTGTCTCTCATTCACTCCATAATCTTGGATGAGTGGAAGGTTTGATATATCCGTCTTCTATGATATTCCATGCTCCCATGTCACTTGCTTGAATGAATTACATCATTTTATTCTTCTAATAATCATAACTAACTCCATTGAAGAAAGGAGGCTTGTTGATGAGCAATGAATCAAGATTGAAGTAGTGGTTTGAAGTGGAGGCCATTTATGACTTGATTATCGATATAACTCTTCCCGAATCGACTCAAGAGGTGATTAAACCTTCAAATGAATGAGGATATGATATCAATTATTGAGTTAATCGATCAACGGAATAGGCCAAGAGGGGGTGAATTGGCAATAAAAATTTCAGTGGAAGCTTTTGTGGAAAATTGAAAATATTTGCACAGCGATTTAGAGTGGTCAACTTTCTCAACCAAAGTCTACGTCCACCACCTTAGCTATCCACACTAAAGATTTTCCACAAATTCACTAATTTGTCTTTCTTTTGAGGAAAAAGAGTAACCTTACAAATCCCTCAAGAATTGTACCCCAAATTCTTGAGAACACTCTCTCCCAAAGAGAACAATACAAATTTTGCAAACTTACAAGAAAATCCTCACAAGGCAAGATGTTTGCACAATTCTAGAAAAAACACAGAACACTCAAGAATAATACAATTGAGCACAATAAGTGTTCTTGAAATCAAAAATGAATATTGAATGAAATAGGCTTGAAAATGCTCAAACTTAAGGTTTGATGCTTTCTCTTTGATTCTTTCTTGATTCTTGATAATTGGTGTTGATCAATGGATTCTAAGCTTGTTTAAATACTCCTTTGATCACTTCTGAACGTTGGGGATCATTAGTGGAGTCAATAGAGCCGTTATTGTGTGAAAATAATTAATAAAACAACTTGGAGCGTAGGGGTATCGGTACCCCTTCATAGGGTTCGATACCTGCAATGTAAAATTCAAATATTTCGACCGTTATAAGACAAGGGGTATCGATACCTCCTGGGGGTATCAGTACCCTCCGAGCAATCTATTATTTCTCAGAGCCAAATCTTATATAGGGGTATCGGTACCCTCTGGGAAATATGGTTTTTCGGTTTAAGATTTATTAAGAAAATATTTTTGGCTCGATTAAGGCTCGAAATACTTTGTAAAATTGTTTAAAAGATTAAAACACACTTTTACACTTGAGTAAGGATTGAAATTGACATTTGAAAAACTTGGAGTAATATTTTGATATTCGAATAGTTTGATCGAATATATATTTGAAAATGATTAGAAAATCTTGAAATCCAAGAACATTTAATTTGTTATATCGAAACATCAAAAAGTTTTCAACAGTAAGGAATGAGAAAAACAAAATATTCCCTAATAAGTGTCAAAGTAAATCTAACATCATAAGCAAAAGCAGTATAAGTCGTAAAACGAATATTTTCAAAATATAGGTACATGTCACCAAAATAAATGCAACTCGAAAGATAAATTCATTACAACAAAAAATATTGTACAAATGTGTCGATCCTCCAAGTGCCAGGTCCGGATGCCTATTCAAAATATCTAAAAGAAAGAAGTTTGGGGAGTGAGCTAGGGAGCTCAGTGTGTCCCAATAGTGCAAATAAAATGTTGTATTAAAGTATTCAAAAACTGATTCAGTAACGTAGCATAAGGCATTCAGTGAGACTTTTTAGTTTAAAATTCACATCTACCCTTGATCGCTTGTAAATGTATACACTAAGGCAAGCAAATCTGTGCAAGTATACACAATCGATGCAAGTAATATAGTAGTGAGTGAGTATCGTCTCCACAGGGATTGAATTAGAAATATATTTTCACTACAACTAGAACTAATGTTACAAACTAAATCCTACTAAGTATTCGAACTAAGAACTAATACGAATAAACTAAGAAGAATGATTCAATGATTTCAGAATAATGTAGTCGAGACAAAGAAAATCTCCAAACAAATAAAACAAAACAAAACAAGTATTGGTTTAAATATAATGCAAACAACCTCTCATATTCAGACGTGTCACAGAGCACTAATGCTAAACTATTGTCTTGACAACAATTATTCTAAGTTCTGAATGAATTATTATGCCTCACTAAGCTGCCCAACAGGATTACTAGGCATTCTTGGATGGTTGCTATGGTAATACCTCTCGGCGTTAACTATAGACGTTGTCTTAACCTACTCTAGCAATTATCCCTTTTAGTCACTTGAAACTCACTCCTTATCTCTAAGGTAGACAAGTTAGAACTTCACCATCCCGGATTCATTCCTTTGTTCACGTTGATCTATCTTAATTATCTTGAATTTAAGAATCATTATCTAGACAAAAGGCTATCTCTCAATGCTCTCACAATTCCAAGACATGTTTTACCAAAACCCCAGGCGATCTCTCGATGCTCTTATAATGTTAAGGCAAAATATTTAAATTATGAGCAAAACAGTCAAGCAAACATAATTCATCATTCATAAACATAAAAATATTGTTTAGGCAAAAACAAAGTTTAACACAGAGTAAAGCATTCATGGTGTTATCAAAGATCATCAAAGATTTAACTGTTTAATACAACCCCAAATAAAATAAGAATTAAGAACAAAGGAAGAATGACTTCCAAAATCGGGGGCTCTATCGCGACAATCCTAATCAGCACCACGCCTGCCTTGGTGATCACCCTCTCTCGAGGCCTGATCATTGCTCTGCTATCGTCTGGCTATGGAGGACACCAAAAAAGATTGGTGGGTAGACGGTGGGAAAGCACTGCAATTGCTTCCTCACGCCTTAGGTAAAGTTCTTCTCCCTTCTTCTTCCCTGCCTTCTTTCTTTTTGCGGCTACGGCTGAATATTTATAAGGAAAAATCTTCTAGGGCTTTGCATGCTTTTGGAGTTTCTTTAATTAGCCATTATTAATTTCCCAAGCTTAAAAAAGAAAGATGGCTAGCAGTTGTCAGAACAATCAAGGCTTGCTTGCACGTGAAGTAGGTCATCCAGCTGGCAAGTGACATAGGCGGTTTCGCCACACCTACTTCAGACTTCTTCAGATAAATCTTGCCTCGGCAAGATAAATCTACTCTTCATGTTCTCTTCTATTCCGTTAACCTTCGTAACTTTGCATTGTCACGACTGAAATGTTCTTCCTCTGTAGAATTCCTACACAAACACAACTCAAACAACCCATTCTCCTCAGCAGCATTAGTCAAGCCAAATAAATCTTGCCTAAGCAAAACTTATCCACCACAGGCTAATATAACCTATATGTAACTAAATGCAACTAAAAATGTAGTGCATACTTTGTTTAGACGAGCAATAACTTAAGTGAAAAGACTAGAAATTGAGTCTTTTTACGGAGTTATCACAACCCCAAGCTTAAGCTATTACTTGTCCTCAAGCAATGGATAATAGCTAGAAAAAAATCAAAATTGTCATGGAAAAACAGTATCAAGAACATCACTAGGTTTGAGATTTCAGCCCTCAACAAAAATATTTGGCCTCAACATGTTCGACAGTCGTATCAGACAAGTCCCTTCCCTAGTAAAGATCATTTGCTATGGTGTGTGCATGATTGTAACCAGTCTATGCATAGAGCTAATTAGAAAACTTAAAGTAAGCACTTCTAGGTTACAAGGCAACAAACTATTCATCAGGCTTAGTTTATACTCCTAGTTATTTATCAACTTTTATTCTCCTTATTCACATATTTTTTTATAGGGGAGTCAGCTCATCACACCTACCGTTCTACACTCTAGGTGAAAGGGAGCATACCTTCCACCCCCAAGCTAGTCGAATAGAGTCATCCCGTAACTACTTTCATTCACTCATATGCCTTGGCTACTCTTAATTTTTTTGGAGTTTTTTTTGTTCATGCCTTTGCACAGAGGAGTGTCCCTTTGTGTTTTTCTAGTTTTTCAAGTTTTTAAACACTAGAGAGTTTTTACTTTACCTTAGAATATTTTTTGAAGTCTCGACAATTAGAAAGTTCTTTCCTAAAAATTTTACAGATTATCTAGAGCAAAGACAACCTACAATCGTGTTTATAAATTTCAAAGAATCAAGGCTAGGGTTGGTTCTCTTCTTTAGACAGTCTTAACAATAATTTCTGGCTTAGGTAATAAAATTATGCTTTCATCATTGGGCATCCGTAATTCATTCCTAACAATAATCTTAACCTGCTTATGTCATGACAACCAAAATTTTCAACCAATAAACATCAATTACTATTTAACAAAGTATGGCAGAATGGTACAACTCCTCCCCCAAACTTGAAGGATGCATTGTCCTCAATGCATGAAAACTACACTATATGATTTTATATGCATATGCGAAAAAATTAAAAAGAAAATTATAACTAAGAAGAATAAACTCACTTTGGTGGGGTGGCTTGATTGGACGCCCTCGTACGGCGTCGTTTGGGAGGAGAGGGACTCTCAGATCCGGAGTCTTTTGCTGTTGGGGATGGAGATGGCTAAAATATACGTTCTGATATTCTCTTGTAGCGCTTTTTGCTAGACGAGTCGTGTGTTGGAGTGGACTGCTCGGTTGCATGAGTCTGTTGTGCTGGGACGGGTGTTGGACTAGGAATTTCTATTGGGACTGGTGGTGCTGATTGAACCGGGGACGGAATACGATCATGCTCGGGATGCTTCGATGTTGGCGTGAAATCTTCATCAGTGAAGAAGTGGGGTAGAGTATCATCACTGCTTCTGGTGGTCGAGAAGGAGGAGGAACTGAGGAACTCTTCTATGTCGCCTTGGCCTTCTTCTGGTACGGGCGGGACCTAGGTTGCTAGTGGTGGCACATCAGTGGGCACTTCTGGTGGAATGTCTGGAGGGACATAAGATGTTGAGGCATGGAATGTGCTGTCGGCTGTATTGTAGTTGAGGATAACACTGGAAAGGTTGGCAGCCTGATCATTGTGGTCGATAGCAACTCCTTGATGAAGGCGTTGAGTTGCATGTCCCTTGCCTTGGCATACTCGAAGTAAATTTTCATGTGGTCCTCTAGGCGTCCGATCTTTTCACGCGTCTCTCGCGTGTGCGAGATCATAACAGCTATTCTAGTCGCGTCAACCGATTTTACGCCCCACTCTAGACCTTCCTTTGGGTCGTCATCATTGAAACTCATCAACTCAGGGACCTTTTTCTTTGTAATACCCTCCTTGGGTTTGATAAAATCTTTGAATGATTCCTCAGGAACCTTTTTCTTTCTGCACAACGTAGTTATAAGGTTTGAAAATAATAGGTTACCCCGGTTTCGTTTGGCACAGTCATGGATCTGCTCAAATATGATTTTTCCCACGTCGATCTTCTTACCATATATGATCGAGTGTAAGAGCATCAATCGCTTGACGAGGACAGTGGTGTTATGGGACGTTGGCATCAGCTTGCCTTTGATAAAGTGGTTCTATAATTTCACGTGCGGTTTTAGGGCTCGGCGATCTACTCGTTTCCTTGTGTGGGAATTTCCTTCGAACTTGGCCCACCTAAAGCATAAATCCTGTAAATCTCTGCTGTACATTTCTTGATCTACTTCGACCACAAATCTCTTATGATAGTCATCCACTTTCCCCAACTTAAAGTATTTGTTAAGTGTAGAAGGGGAGAAGCGAATGAGTTTTCCTCGAATATATATTGCGCGGTTAGAGGGGTCCTCAAGATGGGAATAGAACTCCCACACTATTGCTGGTGCTGCGGCATTAGGATTTTGATCAAACTTCTCCTAGGTATGATTATTTATGATGTCCATCACCTCGAGTCCAAACAGCTCCTCGCCCTCGGCAGGAAAAATGAATCCATCTTCCAAATATACTTGGCATTGCTAAATGATTTTGAAGAGTGCTTCTGCTTTGGCTATTTGGAAACATTCAAAAACTCTATTTGGGGGTTGGGGCCGGTCTTGATCTCACCATTTTTCTTGGATGAATTTAGTGGTGGCGACGGGGAGGTATTTTTGAGAGAAAGAAGAAAAAAAAATTTCTGGTTTATGGAGAAAGAGGGAAACACGATGAAGAAGAGGTGGGTGGGTAGTTTTTCTTGGAATGTGATGGGTGGTTTCGGGGTATTTTAGTCTTTACATGGTGGGGAAAAGATTTCTCATTAAATTAGAAATATGTGATTTGACATAAAGGAGGAGAAAAGATTTCTTTCCCCCTTTACTCTACTGCCAAAACCTTTTGCCCTAGTTTGTCCTTTTTCCTTCATGCATGCTTCAACTCTCCATGCTACCACATGTTCCTTGCTTTCCTAAAATATGAAAGAAGAAAATAATAAAATAAAATGGATTAAAGTAGAAAATAACTTAACATATTTATGTAGAGATTTCAGATTTTTGTTGCCTAGGCAACGAATATTTGCTCAATTAAGTAAAGCAAACTCTTGGGCATCATGTGCCATCGATGTCGGTTTGTCGCGCATGACTGGTGCTCCTTTGTACTCCTTGAGTCTCTGTTAGTTCACCTTAAAGATAGAACCATCGTTTTGGTTATGGATTTCAATTGTTCCATTGTCATAGACTTGGTGAACAATGAATGGTCCTGACCATCTCGATTTTAGCTTTCAAAGGAATAACTTAAGGTGTGAATTGTAGAGCAGTACTTGTTGTCAAGAATAAAATTGCCTCAGCAATATTTTTCTTTCATGCTATCATTTTGTTTTCTTCTTGTAAAGGCGGGCAGTCTCATATGCATGTGCTCTAAATTCATCCATCTCGTTCAGCTCTAAGAGTCTTCTTTCTCCAGCAAGCTGAGCATCCATGTTTATCTTTTCGATGGCCCAATAAGCTTTATGTTCAAGTTCAACTGGTAAATGATATTTCTTCCCGTAGACCAGCTTGAATGGGGACATTCCCAGCGGTGTCTTGAATGCTGTGCGATAAGCCCATAGTGCTTCATCTAGCTTCGACAACCAATATTTTCGACTTGGGTTGACCACTTTCTCAAGGATCTGCTTGATTTCTCGGTTAGACACTTCGGCTTGTCCATTCCTCTGAGGGTGATACGCCATAGCGATTCTATGTCGTACTCCATATATTTTCAGTGCCTTGGCAGTCAGTTTATTGTCAAAATGTGTGCCTTCATCGCTAATGATAGCTCATGGTATTCCAAAGCAGGTGAATATATTTTTGTGCATAAACTTCAACACCGTCTTGGAATCGTTCTTAGGTGTTGCAATGGCTTCAACCTATTTTGATACGTAATCCACTTCTAAGAGAATGTACATATCCCCGAATGATGTTGGAAAATGTCCCATGAAATCTATTCCCCATACATTGAAAAGTTTGATTTCCAGAATGTTTTGCCATGGCATCTCATGTCGTTTCAAGATGTTTCCTGTTCGTTGGCGTATATTATCACATTGCTAAAGCACTTTTGTTGTTGTTCTCATTCCACCAAAATGCCCTCCATATGGTGACGAGTGACATTGGCGTAGGATATCTTGCTGCTCTTCTTTTGGAATGCATCTTAGGATTATTTGGTCTCCCTATTGCTTGAATAGAAACGGTTCATCCCAAAAGTAATGTCGCACATCATGTCAAAATTTCCTTTTGCCCTGCCTAGATAAATCAAGAGGAACAATACCATTAACAAGAAAATTAACTATGTCACCATACCACGGTGCAGCCGTGACAAATAATATTTTCTCATGAGGGAAATCTTCTTTAATTTTTGTAATGTCAGACAATCAAGTTTGTTATCTAGCCTAGACAAATGGTCTGCCACTTGATTTTCTATATCTTTTCTATCATTGATCTCTAAATCGAATTCTTGCAGTAATAATATCCACTGAATTAGTCTAGGCTTTGCGTCTTTTTTATTAATCAGATATTTAATGGTTGAGTGATCTGTGTGCACAATTACCTTATTGCCTATTAGATATGGCCTAAACTTATCGAATGCAAATACTACTGCTAAGTGCTCTTTTTCAGTGGTGGTATAGTTCACTTGTGCATCATTAAGAGTTCGGCTTGCATAATAGATAACATGAAAAATTTTACTTTTTCATTGCCCTAGAATTGCTCCGACTGTATAGTCACTAGCGTCGTACATGAACTCAAATAGTTCGTTCCAGTCTGGTGGGATAACAATTGGTGCTGCCGAAAGCTTTTTCTTCAAATCTGTGAAGGCATTCAAATAATCATTAGTAAATTCAAATGGATGATTTTGTTAAAGCAAAAGACATAAGGGTTTAGAGTTTTGAGAAAATTCTTTTATGAACCGTCTGTAGAATCTTGCACGTCCAAGGAAACTGCATACACTTTATAACTTAGTAGGTGGGGACAGATTTACAATTGCATCCACCTTGGCTTTGTCGACTTTGATGCCCTGGCATGAAATTTTGTGACCCAACACTATTCATTCGGTTACCATAAAATGGAATTTTCCCAATTCAGTACTAGGTTGGTTTCTTCACATCGTTTTAACACCTTGGATAAATTGCCGAGACATCGATCAAAGTCATCACCCGAAACAGAGAAGTCATCCATAAATATTTCCATGCACTCTTCCACCATATCTGAAATGATTGCCATCATGCATCTTTGGAATGTAGCTGGAGCATTGCACAGTCCAAACGACATTCTTCGAAAGGGGTAGGTACCATACAAGCATGTGAAAGTTGTCTTTTCTTGGTCCTCGGGTGCTATGGCAATTTGGTTATATCCCGAGTATCCATCGAGGAAGCAATAAAATGCTATTCCCGCTAATTTATCGAACATTTGATCGATAAAAGGGAGAGGAAAATTATCCTTGTTTATGGCTTTGTTGAGCTTCCTGTAGTCCATGCATATGCGCCAACCCATGACTGTTCTCGTGGTAAGTAACTCATCATGCTCACTTTTGACCACGGTCACACCACCTTTCTTTGGTAAGCATTGTACTGGGCTAACCCATGAACTATCAGATATAGGATAAATTAATCCCACATCCAGCCATTTTATTATTTTCGTCATGACTACATTCTTCATGATTGGGTTGAGCCATCTTTAGGGTTCCATCGAGGTATTGTGGTTATCATCGAGATTGATTTTATGCATGCATATGGTCGGACTGATTCCCTTCAAATCTGCCATCGTCTAACCTATAGCTTTCCTGTATTGTGATAAAACATTCAACAAATTATTCTCCTATTCGGAGGTTAGGTTGGCTGAAATAATCACTGGTAGGGTTTTATCAACTCCTAGATAAGCATATTTCAAATGTGATGGCAAAGTTTTAAGTTCCAATTTCGGTGCATGTTGTGAAGATGACTCTTGAGACTTAACTTCATCATAATCTAAAGGTTCAAATTTCATACCTGACCTATGATTGGTCATTTGTATTTCCTTCGTATCTTACCTTGGTATCACTTTCAGGGTGTTCATTGCTCAGATTTCTATGGTTGGGGCCATAATTGTCAGATTCGTCTTCTGAAAATAATTCACCTCGGCCAAAGTTTTCTACTTCATGCATCTCGGTTGTAAGTTCATGGTACAAAGAATTGTATTTATCGAGCCTTAGAGATTCACCTCGTCCAAGGATTACCTTTTCTTCAATCTTCTTAATGCATTGACATTCCTCTGGATTGTCCGCGTATTTCATATAGTTGAATACATTGATCATGACTCTTTGCTCTCCAACTCTCATTGTGAATTCTCCCTTTTCACAATCTATTAAAATTCTGTCGGTGGCTAAGAATGGGCATCCCAAAATGATTAGTGCATTTTCATCGACTTCGCAATCCAAGATGAGAAAATCAATTGGAAATACAAATTTATCCACCTTTACTACAAAGCCTTCAATTCTGCCCTCGGGTCGCACATAAGAAGGATCAGCCAGCTGTAGGATGACTGATGTGGGATGGGCGTGATATCTATCTAGTTTCATAAATATAGACTTTGGTATCAAGTTTACACTTGATCCCAAATCAATAAGAGCTCGTCCTATGAAGTCATTACCAATGGAACATAGTATCACAAAGTTGTCAGGGTCTTTTTGCTTTAATGGGAGTTTGCTCACTGTTGAGCAGATTTCTGTTGCCGTGGCGACAGGTTCTACCTTCCTTTTTTTGTAACAATTCCTTTTAGAAACTTGTCATAGGAAGACATTTGCTCAATGGCTTCAAGTAGGGGCACATTGATACACAATTGATCCAGAATATCAACAAATTTCTTGAACTGGATGTCATCATCATACTTCTTCAACCGTTGAGGGAACAGTGGTGGAGGTCTCACATCTACTGTTGATGGTGCTGAGGAATCGCTGGCCATGACCATAAATTTCTTGTTATCTGGTTGATGATTTTCCGAGCCTTCACTTATTTCCTTCTCTTCAGGCACTTGCTCTCGTTCAACATTCTCAGATTGACCAGGTTGTGTTTTGCCTGGCAAGACTTATTCAGGTGATCTCCCCCAAACTTGTCATCTTGGTCGACTTGTTTTCCACTCCTTTGCGTTAGTACATTGCATTGCTCCTTCCCATGATGCTTGGTGACTTCAGTATCACTAGGGAGATTTCCGTGTGGGCGAGAATGTAATGCCTAGGCAATTTATCACACTTGATTCTCCAACGCTCTGAGAGATGAACTATGGCTTTGCAATAGTGTTGCTTGGCTTTGTAACAAATTTCCTTGATTTTTAATTGTTGCAGAATGTTCGTGCATCAAGGTCTTTGTAGAAGCCATGAAATCTTTTATCAAGGCCATGAATTCCTACAAGGATGATTCCAAGGAGTTAGTATTGGAATGAGTGTTAGAGGAAGAAGCTATACCTTTATTATTCTGCCAGGGCAGCTGATGATGCTGATTTTGAAAATGTTGATGGTCGGAATTATTTTGTTGTGGCCTGTAATTTGCGGCTTGATTGTTGATTCCTTGATTATTCCATGAGAAATTTGGGTATTGTATCCAACCAGGATTGTACGTGTTCGAATAGGGATTATTGTTGTTCCGATTGTAGTTGCCCACAAAATTGGTTGACTCATGGTTTCAAGACATTCGCTCTCATGATGGTTTCCAAGACAGAACAGGCACACATTATTGGTTGTTTTGACTTCTCTTACCTCATTAGGACGTTGCAAATTTTTCAACATGTTGGTTATGGCATAAAGTTGAGCTGCTACCGAATCTTTACTCTCTATTCATATGCTCCATGGGTTTTTTTGTCGGTTCCCAATCTTGCACTTGGAAATTGATAGTCATTATTTTCTATTCTGTCAAGAATGTCAAAAGCTTCCTCGGATGATTTATCTAGTAAAGTGTCATTCGTTGATGTATCGAGCATTATTCGAGTTGGTGCGTTAACTCCATTGTAAAACATCACCACATGCGTCCAGTCATGGAATCCATGGTTAACACATTTGCGAAGTAAACTTTTATACCTATCCCAACATTCGTACATTGATTCATCATCTCATTGGCGAAAGCTTACGATGTCGTTCCGAAGTTGTGTATTCATATTGAGCAGATTATATCGGAGTAGGAAACTCTTGCATAAATCTGCCCATGACTCCATTGATCCGAAAAGAACTCCGCTGAGCCAAGCTCTTGCTCTATTACGTAAGGAGTAAGGAAAAAACTTCAGTTTGAGCACATCTTCATGTACTCCTTGTTGTCGAAATGGATCACATACTTCAAGGAAAGCACGTACATGTTGTCTAGCATCTTCATTGGGTGTACCACCAAATTGGCCGATAGAGTTCAGCATATTAAACATCACTAGTTTATGTTTGAAATGAGTGGCTTGTATCTCGGGTGCCTCTATGCCAAGATTGAGGTCATTAAGAATTGGGTTCAAATGATCTCATATTGCTCTTGGTCTTGCAACTTGGAGATTAATCGCTGCATCTGGGTCTCCTAGATCTCCCATGTCGTTTTGCATTTGATTCAAATGTTCTCTAGTTCTTTGGGCACGCAACCTTTGTCTTAATGATTGCTCAACTTCGGGGCCGAATGGTTCCAAAGGTTTATCAGCAAATCTTAATATCATGCAATAATAAAAACCAATAAAAGAAAATAAAAACTATGTTAGACTAAATAAATATAAAGTGACTAAAAGAACTTGTTATGGGAAAAAACAAAATTTCGTCAGTTGCCAATCCTCGGCAACGGTGCCAAAAACTTGATCACTTGTTAATGTATATGCTAAGGCAAGCAAATCTATGCAAGTATACATAATCGATGCAAGTAATATATTAGTGAGTGAGTATCGTCTCCACAGGGATTGGATTAGAAATATATTTTCACCACAACTAGAACTAATGTCACAAACTAAATCCTGCTAAGTATTCAAACTAAGAACTAATATGAATAAACTAAGAAGAATGATTCAATGATTTCATAATAATGTAGTCGAGATAAAGGAAATATGCAAACAGATAAAACAAAACAAAACAAGTATTGGTTTAAATATAATGCAAACAACCTTTCATATTCAGACGTGTCACAGAGCACTGATGTTAAACTATTATCTTGACAACAATTATTCTAAGTTCTGAATGAATTATTATGCCTCAGTAACCTGCCCGACAGGATTACTAGGTATTATGCGATGGTTGCTATAGTAATACCTCTCAGCGTTAACTATAGACGTTGTCTTAACCTACTCTAGCAATTATCCCTTTTAGTCGCTTGAAACTCACTCCTTATATCTAAGGTAGACAAGTTAGAACTTCACCATCCCGGATTCATTCATTTGCTCACGTTGATCTATCTTAATTTTCTCGAATCTAAGAATAACTATATAGACCAAAGGCTATCACTCGATGCTCTCACAATGCCAAGACATGTTTTACCAAAATCCCAGGCAATCTCTTGATGCTCTTACAGTGTTAAGGCAAAATATTTAAACTATGAGCAAAACAGTCATAAGCAAACATAATTCATCATTCATAAACATAAAAATATTGTTTAGGCAAAACAAAGTTTAACACAAAGTAAAGCATTCATGGTGTTATCAAAGATCATCCAAGATTTAACCGTTTAATACAACCCCAAATAAAATAAGAATTAAGAACAAAGGAAGAACGACTCCCAAAATCGGGGGCTCTGTCACGACAATCCTGATCAGCACCATACCTGCCTTGGTGATCACCCTCTCTCAAGGCCTGATCATTGTTCTGCTATCGTCTGGCTATGGAAGACACCAAGGAAGATTGGTGGTAGACGGTGGGAAAGCACTGCAGTTGCTTCCTCACGCCTTAGGTAAAGCTCTTCTCTCTTCTTCTTCCCTGTTTTCTTTCTTTTTGCGGCTACGGCTGAATATTTATAAGGAAAAATCTCCTAGGGCTTTGCATGCTTTTGGAGTTTCCTTAATTAGCCGTATTAATTTCTCAAGCTTAAAAAGGAAAGGCGGCTAGCGGCTATCAGAACAATCAAGGATTGCTTGCATGTGAAGTAGGTCATCCAGCTGGCATGTGACATAGGTAGTTTCGCCACACCTGCTTCAGACTTCTTCAGATAAATCTTGCCTCGGTGAGATAAATATGCTCTTCACGTTCTCTTCTATTCCATTGACCTTTGCAACTTTGCATTGTCACGACTGAAATGTTCTTCCTCTGTAGAATTCCTGCACAAACACAACTCAAACAACCCATTCTCCTTAGCAGCATCTGTTAAGCCAAATAAATATTGCCTAAAAAAACTTATCCACCACAAGCTAATATAACCTATATGCAACTACATGCAACTAAAAATGCAGTGCATACTTTGTTTAGACGAGCAATAACTTAAGTGAAAAGACTAGAAATTGATTCTTTTTACGGAGTTATCAACCCTCATTCCGTATACCGAAATGCAGTCCCCCAGAACTGCATCCATAAGGACTTACCCTATACCCATTGGGTAAAAGAGCGAATCTAAGGGAGCACCTTAGAGCCTAATAGCCTACCGAAGAAAGTTCTCGGGGCCTCGAAGCCTATCCAAGGGTCACCTTAGGTCCGTAAGAAATTGCCAGTTTGATTAGAGCTGAACCACTATACTCCAATATTCTACCCAAAAAAGTGTCTCAATAAAACAGTTCATATAGTAAGCAGTAAATTTCATAATCCATAATCTGTATAATCACATTTCCAGTTAAAACAAGTAACCATATTTCATATATCAAATAGCCATAGTTCATAAACAATTAACCAGTAAAACAGTAAATTAGTAAACCATAATGCCAAACTGATAAAAGATTCAGTAATTTCAAAAAATCACATTTCAAAACAAATAAAAGAATCATATAGCACATAAGGAACACACCTAGCAAAATGGATCAGACGGCAGTCTACTGAGCACCTGCCTCGCCACGCTATGTAGCAGTGCTCAAACTTAATTCATAAGTAATTAAGTTAATATCGAAGTGAAATTTTAATCTAGGTATTCATAAGGTTCACATGTCATACGAGTAACCACTGGCTCACGGGGTCGAAAGGATTGAGAGGAGCTAGGTCGAGCTATCAACGGTTGGGAGAGTCTCGTGTACCTTCAAATAACAATATCTTAGATCAGTCATAACCTTAATTTAATTATTCTTAAATAAAAATACTTAAGTACATATGCATTCTTGGGTTTTATGGTTAATTTGAAGGATTTCGAGTTTGAATTTGATAAAACGTAATTTTCACACTCAAGACATCGAAAAACATAAAATATGTATTTTTGGAAAATTTAACTTTTTGGTAATAGTCAAAGTCAATGTTGGTCAAAGTCAAAATTAACTCAGATCAAAGTCAACGGTTAAGTCAATGAACAGTCAAAGTTAATGTCAACGCGGAAACATATGGTTGCACGTAACGGCAACGATGTGGCCAGGTTAGTCAGTCGAGCCTCCGATTGCAACCTAGTCTTCAAACAACTCGAACACATCAAAAAATAAAGCAAACTGAGAGAAAAATTAACTGAAAATTAAACCCGACCTTACCTAAGCTGGTGACAACGTTAGACCCAAGTGTTAGGTTTTGAGTGCATAGGGACGGTGAGTCCAGCTACGATAACGGTGAGGCGAGCGGGTGACTAGATCAGCGGTAATTGTAGAAAATAGTGGTATAATTTGGGGTTTTCTATCGCACATTCAAGTGTCAATTTTATGATGAACGACAGCGTTACTCGGTGCCATGTTGTTTGGGTTTTTGTCTCCAATCGACAGTGAGTCGAATGAAGGTGGTAGCGGCGGTTATGGAGGTTGAACGACAGTCAATTGGGGTGAAGAGGGTGATAGCTACTAGATATTGGGGTTGGGAAATTTGGGAATTTTTAGGTGTTATAACCCGAGTTTTAAAATACTAAATATAATATTATATTAAAAATATCACAAATAGTACCTAGCCTAAATGGCTAAGGCATGGGTAACCTTACTTACGAACATGTTTTCGAAACCTCTCAGCCACTTAATCCAAATTTTTATTCTTTTTTCTCTACCGACAAAAAATGAGAAAATTCAGAGCTAAGTCCTGAATTTCCTACAGATTCAAAACTGATCTACAACCTTTGAAAACTTGTAATTTAGTCCTTAAATTAACTAAATTAATATTTTAAAATTTTAACTTAAAATGGGGTTGTGACAATTCTCCCCCTCAAAGAAATTTCGTCATCGAAATTTACCTGAAGCAAACAGATGTGGAAACTGAGTCTTAATTGCTTTATCAGTCTCTTAGGTGGCTTCTGTAGGACCACAGTTACTGAATTGAACCTTTAATATCGGGATACGCTTGCTCCTCAACAGCCTCTCATCTCGATCTAAAATCTGAAGAAGCTCATCGTCATATGATAAATCTGGCAACAACTCAACATCCTCTAACTGAATAATGTGGCTAGGGTCTGGAAGATAGAGCCTCAATATGGACACGTGAAAGATATCATGAATGCGACTGAGCTAGGAAGGCAACTCGAGTTGATATGCAACAGGTCCTACTCTCTTCAGGATACAATATGGCCTAATAAATCTCGGACTCAATTTACCTTTGCACCTAAATCTCAACACTTTTTCCATGGAGATACATTCAAAAAGACATGATCTCTAACCTCAAACTTGATGTCTTTCATTCTCTGGTCAACATACGACTTCTTCCTGTTGAATGCCTCTTTTAGGCTGTCACAAATCAATCAACGGCGTCCTCAATATCTAGTAATAACTCAAGTCCTAAATTCTTTATATCACGTAATTCAGTATAACAAATCAGGGTACGACATCTACACCCATACAATGCCTTATACAGTGCCATGCAAATTCTAGCCTTATAGTTGTTATTCTAAGCAAACTCAGCCAAGGGCAAAAAATCATCCCAAATTCCATAAAAATTAATCACATAATCCCGTAACATATCCTCAAGAACCTGAATCACTCGCTCGAATTGACCATTAGTCTACGGGTGGAAAGTTGTACTAAAATTTAGTTTAGTACCCAGAGCCTCATGCAGTGCTTACCAAAATCTTGAAATAAATCTCGGATCTCGATAAAAAATATAGATAGCGAAACACCATGCAATCTTACGATCTTTGAGATATACAATCTGTCAGCTTGTCCAAAGAAAAATTTACCCTCACAGGAATAAAATGAGCCAACTTTGTAAGTCTATCAACAATCACCCAGACATATTTTTTTTCTGTAAAAGTCAAATGCAGACCAGTAACGAAATTCATAGTAATACGCTCCCACTTCTGTTCGAAAATTTTGATTGGCTGCAACAGTCCCGATGGATGCTAGTGCTCTACCTCAATTCGGGAATAGACCAAAATATCATCAGTGAAAACCACTAAAAACTTATCTAAATATGGCCAAAACACACGATTCATCAGATCCATAAAAGTTATGGGAGAGTTTGTCAGACCAAAATGCATCACCAGAAACTCATAATGACCATATCTAGGCGGATGACATTATTCACAACATTTGACCCCTTTACCTTCAACTGATAGTACCCCAAGCAAAGTTGAATCTTCAAAAATACAATAGCTCCGCGTAATTGATCAAATAAGTCATCAATCCTAGGGATTGGGTCTTAACCGTTAACTTGTCTAACTTTCGGTAATCGATACATAGTCTGAGCGATCCATATTTCTTTTTGACGAATAGGACCGTTGCTCCACAAGGTGAGGTACTATGTCTGATGAAACCTCGATCAAGTAATTCATGTAACTGGGCCTTCAACTCCTTAAATTCCTTTGGAGCCATATGGTATGGTGCTATAGAAACAAGTGCAAAATCATGATAAGTCTTGATCTCAAACTCTACCTCTCTATCTAGAGGTAACCCTAAAAAATCCTAAAGAAAGACATCTAAAAACTCATTAACTGTATGAATCTCCTCAATATCATCAAATCAACAGCCAAAGCTGATGCTATATTAGAAAGATAGCCTCGATGCTCACTAGCTAGCACGATAGTCCGACCATTAAAAATCTTTAGAGTAGCTCTATTGTACTCGTAATCTAGATTGACCTGTTGTTCATTCAACCAATTTATACCCTGAATCAGATCAAACTCCTCTAAAAGAAGCTCCATAAGGTCGGCAAGGAATATTTCAGCTTGAACCTCCAAAGGACAACGTCTAAATACCTTATTCACAACCACTGCCTGTCTTACTGGAGTCATAACAATAATTGCACTCTCGATGTCCTCTATTAGAATTTAAAGGTCTCAATATACCAAACTCGAAATATAGGAGAAGGTGGAGCCATTATCTAGTAATGAAAAGTATGGAACAAAATAGGTAGTAAATGTACATGTAATAACCTCTGGCTCATCTCTGTCATCTCGACGTCTAGTGGCATTCACCAGAGCTGACTGTATGGCCTCTGATACTACTGACCCTCTACTCTACTGGGATCGGGCTCTACTTTCGATCTTAGAAATAGATCTGGAAGTCTTACACTGGTTGTTCCTTCTAGCTAGAGTCTGAAAAAAAGCCTGAGAATGTGCAAGGGTCTGCGCGGGTGTCTGATTGATTGAGGATGGATTTGGAAAATTCCTTAAAAAGTTCTCGCTAGATCCACAACAGTAGCATGTACCCATCTTCTTACGACACTCTCCCCCGTATCGATTCCCACAGTACTCACGACTCGATATCAGAGAGAAACCTGAAGAATCGTCTCCACTAATATATAGAGGTGGAGATGATACAGACCTCAAACTAGTATGGATCCTCTTATGAGCAGCAGTATGAGTTTTCTTATCAAGGCACACAGAAGACTCAGAATGACCAGAAGGTCTCCTAGATCGCTCTCGATCTACCCTATCTTTATCAGGACCAGAAGCCTCAACTTCTTCAACATCTTTTGCTCTCCCACTACAACATCAAACACTTCATCCTGGTGAGTAACCACCTGTTGACTCAGCTCGTATTTGAGCCCCTGAGTAAACTATTGACATCTATCTCTCTCGATAGGTACTAAACTAGAACCATACTTCAACAACTTTAGAAACTCTATCTCATACTTAGAAACTATCTTATTTCCCTGAACTAGGTCCTGAAACTAATTTCGTCTCTACCCTAAATACCACTTTATGAGGAAATGACTCCTAAAATGCTCCCTAAAGAAGTCCTAAGTTAGATGATCAACTGGAACACTACTCACCACAGACTCTCACCAGGTGTAGGCATTCTCATCCATCATAGAGATGACTCCCAAAATATACCGTTGCGAATCTAAACCTAGCTGATCAATACGTCTTTCGGTATCACAAAGCCAACTTCATCCTTAGTCAGAGCTCCACTAGTAGGGCCTCCAAAGGTCCTAACTATATTAGCAATCAGAGTCTGAGAAATAGGAACTTCGGGTATAACGCCAGCATCTCGAATCACTCCCTGAATCAACTGGAGAAATTATCTACCTAAGTTATCATCTAATACTACCCTCGCAGGCTCAGACTCAGAATCGGTCACTCCTCTAGCTGAAGTAGTCAAACCTATACCAAAGATAGAGGTCAGATCCATCGGGGTTGCAGGGGCATAATTATCTATCACAGGAGGGAGATCTACACGCGTTTCGTCTATGGGGTTTGCAAATCTAGTTGCTCGACCTTGCCTATAGCCAGGTCGACGACCACGCCTAGCACTCATCTTGGAAGACCTCGAGTTCACTACAAAAAGGTAAAACCTAAGATTAGATTTGGCACTTGGAGTTCTGTACACAATTAAACTCATAAAAATGTTTCAGAGTCTGGGGTTTTAAAAACTAAAAACTCTGATAATGACTAAATGTAACCCTCTAGACCTGACATATATGTTTCGACCAGATCTAGCAGGTTACGATAAAATTTTTCTAAAACATTTTCAATAATTTAAAACCATATTACAAATAAACATCTTTAAAAATATATTTGATAACATTAAAGTTTAATTCCAGAAAAAATAAAGTTATAAGGACTGCGTAAAATAAAATATTCCCTAATCAATGTCAAAGTAAATCTAACATCAGTAGCAAAAGCGGTATAAGTCGTAAAACAAATATTTTCAAAATATAGGCACATATCACCCAAAATAAATGCAACTCAAAAGATAAATACATTACAACAAAATAATATTGTACAAATGTATCGATCATCCAAGTGCCAAGTCCGGGATGCCTATCCAAAATATCTGAAAGAGAGAAGTTTGGGGAGTAAGCTAGGGAGCTCAATGTGTCCCAATAGTGCAAATAAAATGTTGTATTAAAGTATTTAGAAAATTATTCAGTAACGTAACATAAGGCATTCAGTGAGATTTTATAGTTTAAAATTCATATGTACCCTCATCCCGTACATCGAAATGCAATCCCCCAGAATTGCATCCATAATGACTTACTTTGTACCCATTGGGTATAGGAGCCAACCTAAGGGAGCATCTTGGGGCCTAAGAGCCTACCCAATAAAGTTCTCGGGGCCTCGGAGCCTACCCAAGGGTCACCTTAGGTCCGTAAGGAAATACCAGCTTGATCATAGTTGAACCTCCATACTCTAGTATCCTACCCAAAATAATATCTCAATAAAAGAGTTCACATAGTAAGCAGTAAATTCCATTATCCATAATCGGCATAATCATATTTCCAGTGAAAACAAGTAACCATATTCCATATATCAAACAATCGTAGTTCATAAATAATCAACTAGTAAAATAGTAAACTGTAACGTCGAGTTGATAAAAGATTCATAATTTCAAAAAAATCACATTTTAAAATAGATAAAACAATCATGTAACACATAAGGAACACACCTAGCAAAATGGATCAGTCGACAGTTTACTGAGCACTTGCCTCGCCACGCTCTGCAGCAGTTCCCAAACCTAATTCATAAGTAACTGAGTTAATATCGAAGTGAAATTTTAATCTAGGTATTCATAAGGTTCACGGGTCATACGATTAACCACTGGCTCACGGGGTCAAAAGGATTGAGAGGAGTTGGGTTGAGCTATCAAACGGTTGGGAGAGTCTCGTGTACCTTCAAATAACAATATCTTAGATCTGTCATTAACCTTAATTTAATTATTCTTAAATAAAAATACTGAAGTACATATGCATGCTCGGGTTTGATGATCAATTTAGAGACTTTTGGGTTCGAATTTGACAAAACAGACTTCAGATTCGGACTCAGGATGTTAAAAAACATAAAACATGTCTTTTGGGAAATTTGACTTTTTGGTCAAAGTCAAGTCAACACTAGTCAAAGTTGAAGTCAACTCTGGTCAAAGTCAAAGGTCAGGTCAACGGTTAAGTCAACAAGTTGACTCTGTTCGAGTTGACTAAACCAGGTTGACTCATGAGTTGACTGAGTGAATTGACTCAACTTGACCGATTTGGTATGACTGGACCGATTCTATAAGAGTCCTAGACCTGTAGAGGAGCCCCACGCGCATGCAACGGTGCGTGACAACTGCAACGGGGTCGGTCGGTCTACCAAGCTCTCCGATTGCAACCTGTCCTCAAACAACTTGAACCCATCCAAAAAAAAAAGCAAAACTGAGAGAAAAATTAACCAAAAATTAAACTCGAACTTACCTTTTCTATCGATGAAGAAAACATCGACAACGTAACGACCCAAGGGTTGGTTTTCGAGCTCACGGGGATGGTGAGTCCAACTACGATGGTGGTGAGACGAGCGAGTGGCTAGATCAGCGCAATCGTCGAAAATAGTGATATAATTTGGGGTTTTTTATCACATGTTTGAGCGTCGATTTTACGATAAGTGATAGCATTACTCAATGTGATGGTGTTCGGGTTTTGGTCGTCGGTTGATGGTGAGTCGAATGGAGGTGCTAGCAGCGATTATGAAGGTTGAATAGTAGTGAATCAAGGTACAGAATGTGTCGGTTGTTAGGAATTGGGGTTGGGAAATTTGGGAATTTTTGGGTTTTATAACCCGAGTTTTAAAACGTTAAAAATAATATTATATTAAAAATATCACAAACAGTACCTTAACCTAAATTGCTAAGGCATAGGTGACCTCCTAAACTGCTAAGGCATAGGTGACCTTACCCAGGGACAGGGGTTCAAAACCCCTTCGCCACTTAATCCAAATTTTTATTCTTTTTTCTCTACCAACAAAAAAGAGGGAAAATTCAGGGCCAAGTCCTAAACTTCCTATAGTTTCAAAACCGAGCTACAAGCTTCAAAAACTTGCAATTTAGTCCCTAAATTAACTAAATTAGTGTTTTAAATTTTTAATTTAAAATGGGGTTATAATTGTCAGGGTTTTGTAGGAGCCCCAACGTCATGCAACGAGAGCCATCAGGTTTGGGAGGGCATTAACGACCTAGATCATACGATGTTTAGGGCTTTAAAACCCTAAAATGTAAAGCATCAGCATCATGTCAACTTTGGCCGCTGAATCTGATCAAGTGACCCAACGTCTCATAAGGCATCAAGGTCACCGAGAAATCATGATAATTCATCTATTGCGCGTGAGTGTTACACTCCAACTAGTCATCCTTCACACACTAATTATAAAGGATAATATTCCCTTTCCAAGTTTCACGCAATTTTTGAAAGAATAAATCAAAGAAATCAAATCTGGCGTAACACAAATCAACTTAAAAAGAAAAAGGTTTTCTCTTTTAATAAAAAAATAATTCAATCGAACCAACAATGAAAAGAAAGAATCTGCTGAATCTTTTCGGGTTTTTAGCAAGAAAAAGATTCCAAATCTCTTGCGTTCAAGGAAGAGATATTCATCAAGGGCTATAAAAGCTCTTGCAAAAAAAATCGAAGGGAGGGACATCGTCCTACTTTATGTTAGATCGTTGACTCTTTCTAATTAAATGCAACAAATTGTTAAATTTTCTCAATAAAATTAAAATTAGTTAGATTATATGGTATTCATTTAACTAAAAAACCAAGATCATTAATTAAATTAAAGTTGAGTCCATAATTTCTATTGTAAAGATAATAATTAATCGATTAGGTATTGATTTTCGAGCGTTGTAGGGGTGCTAACCCTTCCCCACATGAAATTAACTCTCTAACTCGTATTTTTGGAAAGCAGACCTAGAAATTGTTTTTAATCATTTCTACGATTAAAATTTATTAAAATGACAAAATATTTTTGGATGATTCAATCACACCCTAAAAAAATTGGCGACGACTAGTTCGAATATTTTTTATTTTAAAAGGAAAACCAATTTTTTATTTAAAAAATGTTTTTTCGATTTTTTTGGAACTTTAAGACAAATAGGTAACGAGTTTCCATTTATTTATTATTGATATTTAATTGCACTTGATTTATGAAGGGAAAAAAAAGGAATCATTGTAGTAGTGTGCTATTTTTTGCTGCTCTTTTGGTCTCTGAATGATTAAAAAGACGAGTGTTACATATATTTTATATGATTTGTGGGCAATATGAGGTGGAATAGGATCTTCTAATGATGATTAATGGTAGACGTTTTTCCTCATTAAAATGTGTTCATCTTAAAGCATCAGGTTCATTCGATATATGTAGATTCAGCTCATTGTCTCTCTCTTATCTTCATTTAATGAAATTGTTAATGTCCAAATAGAATTGTTGGCGAAAGGTTAGCAAGTATTATAAATGAATGGCACGTTGAAGAGAACGACAAACTATGTGCTTTTACCCTATAACAGCTACCAGCTGCTGACTTATATTCGCCTAGCGTTTCTACCGAATCCTGTAGCTCCTCTGCAGCTGCCTTCAAACCACATGTAGCTGTTACCCTTGAGGTGGTGAAATGAACTAAAATCAAAGGCCAATTCTTTTTTTTTTATAATGAAGTAATCAAAATACTTGAATAGAGAATATTCTTCCAATTGAGCAATATATCAATAATTAAAGTAAACCAACAGAAAAGGTACTTAAGATCCCAAAATACACAAATAGATCTGTTTAGGAAGATAAAATCCGATGAATGTAAACTAGCCAAAATCAGATACCCAAAACTCAAAACAATCTAAAACTGATATCATATCTTGCTCTTTCTAAGAAATATTTTGGGACTTGTTAAGGATGACACCTTCATATTTGACCTGAAACCATTTCATCGCATCCTCCTTGCTAACTCTGCTGAATGCCAACACGTGGCTTGCACCTGCGACGTCGGGCAAGAACAACATAGAAGTCCATGCCATAGATACCAGTAGAAGGATCATCATACCTACAAAAAGAACAAGAGTTGTAATTTGTGTTAGGCTTCATAACATCAAGGCTGAACATAACTACTAGGGTGCGTTTGGTTCACGGAATGTAAGATTACCAGTGGGAATGTAAGATTACCAGTGGGAATGTAAGATTACCAGGAAATAGGATTACTAAGAATGTTGTATTTTGTGTTTGGTTGGCTTAGCAGGAATGTAAAATTACCGTGTTTGGGTAAAGGAATAAAAGATTATTGGAATATAAATTTGACCAAATTGTCCTTATTATATATTTGTATAATATTACAAGTTGGAAAATATTTATATATTTTCTTTAAAAAACTTTAAATTCATAATATTTATATATTTTTTAAAAAATTAAAAATAAATAAAAAAAGTTTAATGAAAGGGTAAAATTTTATTTAAACCCTTGAACTTCATATAAAATTTTAATTATAGATTTTTTTTGTAAATCTAAAATAATTTAAGGATAAATTTGTAATTTAACCTTCGTAGAAATTTTATTATTTAATGACAGAAGAAATATATTTTTGAAAAAAAATAAAAATTTAAGGGCATTTTAGTCCAAAACGCCGGTAATCCAAAGGAAATGGAGGTAATGACATTCCCGGTAATATACCCAAAAAAATTCACTATTAGTAATCTTACATTACCGGAAATAGGATTCCCGGACTAACCAAACGGAAGAATGTGGATTCCATTCTCATAGGAATCCCACATTCCCCCATCCAAACACCCTCCTAGCGAAATGAAGCTAGAAATACATACTTCTTAGTTACAAGTATAAAAGAACAGATGACACAAGAACAATGTCATCCTACACACCAACTTTAACAAGAAAACCAACGCAGTAGACACCTTGGTAACCATAAGAAGAAGAAGAAGAAAGAAGAAGAAGAGTTAGATCGTTAGTCAAACATGCTGAGTCAGCTGGTTTAATGTACTACATCAACATTCCATTACTACAACAATGGATGTTAATAGTGAGTGATCGATTAGTAACAAATCGATAATATTAGTAATCAATTTGTTACTTTTGAAACTTTAGTAGAAAAAACAAAAATTTACTTAAACATTAGTGATTTATTTGTGTAGTTTACCCTTTATTTAAAAGATATTATTAGTGATAATAAGATATTATTGATTGAAGAAAATTATAACAAAGCTAACGTAAGAATACAATTTTTTTAAAAAAAATTCTAATAATATTTTTTTTGGCGAACAAAATGCATACTAAAATTTTTATGGGTAAATTTCGTGTTTAGTAGCTAAACTGTTAATTTTAGTCTGCTTTAATATCTAAACTTTTAATATTTTTTTAAACTCATACCTAAAATTTAATTTTTGTTTCATTTTAGTATCTGTTCAAAATTTAACGTTAAGTTTTTTAAAAAATTGAAAGTTTAGGTATTAAAACGGACAAAAACTAATAATATAGATATAAAACGAGTTAAGTTTTTAACAATGTGTACTAAAATAAAACAAAATTAAACTTTATATATGATTTTAAAAAATAAAAATTTAAGTATTAAAATGAATAATAATTGATAATTTAGGTACTAAATGTACTAAATTTTATTTCATGACATAATATTATATGTTTATTTAGAATATCTATACAATTTATAACAAAAAAAAAAACAGGAAAAAGAAATGAGAGGCGGAGAGAGCGAACTGAAATTGTTAGCCAAAATGAGTGGGGGAGATGAAGCCATCTTCCAATCTAACGGTCAGCTCACTCTATGTGTAGACGAGATGATCAATAAGAGTTGGTGGTCATTACTTATCCCGCTCTTTGTTTCTCTCTACATTATCAAACAAGGGGTCCCTTCCACGACCTCAATCAACAATGGCCTCCACTTACCTATCTCAATCCCTCATTTCTCACGCCATCTCTTCCCATGGATCGGTTCAATCGTCCGATCATCGTCTTTCTCTCTCCACTCTCTCTTTCCCCGCCTTCTCCGGCCTCAAATCTACCATCCCACGCGCTTCCACTTCCCGTCGACGCCTTCCTTCACGCTCCACCCAGAATCGCCAAGTCTGTGCCGCCGCCGTCGAGACAGTCGGTACAGCCGCCGAGACTTCCTTGGTTGAGAAATCGATCAACACGATCAGGTTCTTGGCTATTGATGCCGTGGAGAAGGCGAATTCTGGGCACCCTGGGTTGCCCATGGGCTGTGCTCCGATGGGTCACATTTTGTACGATGAAGTCATGAGGTATAACCCCAAGAACCCTTACTGGTTCAACCGTGACCGTTTCGTGTTGTCCGCTGGTCACGGTTGCATGTTGCAGTATGCTCTGCTTCACCTCGCGGGTTACGACAGTGTCAGGGTAAGCTTCTTTCAATTTCTATTTTGAGAGCTTTTAATTTTGGATTTCTTTTATAAATAGAAGATATGTTTTTTGCACCAAAGCACAAAATTTTATAATGATTGGATTATAATTTAGGAAGAAGATTTGAAGAATTTCCGTCAGTGGGGAAGCAGAACCCCTGGACATCCCGAGAACTTTGAAACACCTGGAGTTGAAGTCACAACTGGTTAGTTAGACTACTTTGCCTAAGTGATTGTAATTGGGTTTTTTTTTTCACGAACCAAGTGACATTATTAACTGTTATTATCCCTTGAGGTGCGGAATTGAGCGTGACGTTGATGTATGAATGTTTATTGGTTAAGAGTCTTTCGAATATATATTATCTTGCCGGGCGATATAGCGGTAGCGGTGCCCTCCGAAAATGCTATTATTTGACCGTGACACCCGCAATCACCACAATAGCGCCCGCAATACCCACGACATAGCGGTAGCGGTGCCCTCCGAAAACGTGACTACTATTTGAATCTCTGTTCACCTGTACTAATAAAAAAAATATTGCTCCTTTTTTTTTATCAGGGCCTCTTGGTCAAGGTATTGCAAATGCTGCTGGATTGGCTCTCGCTGAGAAACACTTGGCCGCTAGGTTCAACAAGCCAGACAATGAGATTGTTGATCACTACACGTATGGATACTTGGCTAGGTCCCTTTCTTCAATTGTTTGCATGCACAATCTCGTAGTGATATATTGGCGTTTGTTTTCTTAGATATTGTATCTTGGGAGATGGTTGTCAAATGGAGGGTATTTCAAATGAAGTTTGTTCACTTGCTGGTCACTGGGGGCTTGGGAAGCTTATAGCTTTCTATGATGACAACCACATTTCAATCGATGGTGACACCGAAATCGCCTTTACCGAGAATGTTGATATGCGTTTTGAGGGCCTAGGGTGGCATGTTATTTGGGTCAAGAATGGAAACACTGGCTATGATGAAATTCGTGCTGCAATCAAGGAAGCAAAGGCTGTCAAAGACAAACCCACTCTGATCAAGGTCAGATCCTTCCCCTACATCCTGTTTGGAAGTAATTATGCTTGTATTATCATTGATTTGAATCTTATCTGGTGAAAGTTCAAAGTTCCATAATTCTTAGGTATATTTCTCCACTAAAGCTTTTGTTAAATGAGCCTACATCTATGTTTTAAAAAGCGTGCCTGAGGCGTTAGGCGAGGCGTTTAGAAGAAAGCCTACGACCACCAAGGCGATGATGAGTACATGAGGCGGCGAGAGGTGACGAGGCGATGCTTTTAGCGATTCACGTAGAATGATTGCAAGACTCTTCCGGTGTAGACGTGGTAGTTGTTGTGGTAGTCATAGAAGGGCCTGATGGCGGTGTCGTTCTAATAACTTTAATCGGTACCGGAAAATTATGCCGGTGCTGATGTTGCTGTTGATGGTGAATGGATAGAGACCCGACGACGTTGTTTGGCGGAATCATCCGAACAGAACCTCCACCAACGGTGGTTCCCCCACCTTCTGACTCGTCATCATCTTTATCATCTTTTACACTTTCTTCAGAACTTTATCAGCTCCATCTTCTCTGTTACTTTTCAATCTATCCCCTCTTCTTCTCTTACTCGCTCTACTCAAGCGATCTCTTTCTCTTTCCCGTTCCATATCTCGCTCTCTATCCCGTTCCCATTCCCGTTCCCTTTCTCGATCTCTTCTTCTCTTTCTCTGCCCTTCTTTCCCACTTCTCCTTATCTCTCTCTTTCCTCTTTTTGTGCTCTAAATGTCATATTCTTTTCGCTATTTCACCCTCAATGAAACCCACACCAAGCCTTAGTGAACAGCCACGATCACTGATTACTAAATAATGACCGAAACTGAACCCTTCATTCCACGATAGATCCAACGATTCACATTGGGTTTAAACCAACATGGCAAGACCTCAACCGTTGATTAATTATCTCTTCTCTCCCTTAACCTTTTTCTAAATTATTCCCTATTCGCAACGTGTCATATTCATTCATTTAACCTTTTTCTAAATTATTCCCTATTCGCAACGTGTCATATTCAAAGGTTAAATTGTGTTTGAGGTATGGTTATAAAATATTTATAAATGTTTTGTAAAATTAAGCGCCTTGCGTACATGAATCCCTCGCCTCAAAGCGCCTCAAAAATTGAGGCTCTCGGGTAGCTAATCGCCTTGTCGCGCCTTTTAAAACACAGGCCTACATCATATTGAAATGCCTTGACTGAAAATTGAAAAATCTTGCCTCTCTCTTACATATTTGTGCCCTCAACCTTTTTATCTTTCTGTTGTACGAGATGTCATTTTTTAATTCCTTGTTCCTTTCAGGTGACAACCACCATTGGTTTTGGGTCTCCGAACAAGGCAAACTCATACAGTGTACACGGGAGTGCATTGGGTGCCAAGGAAGTTGATGCTACTAGGAAAAACCTTGGATGGCCATATGAGCCTTTCCATGTGCCTGAAGATGTTAAAGGGTAAGGAGATCCGTTGAGGTTTCTATACATGCATCTGATTATGTCTTTTGAATTTGTGTTCAAAACTTATGCCTTTTGAATTTTTGTTCAAAACTTTCTTTCCACTTTATGCAGGCACTGGAGCCGTCATGTCACTCAGGGTGCTGCTCTTGAAGCTGAATGGAATGCCAAGTTTGCTGAATATGAGCAGAAATACAAAGAGGAAGCTGCAGAACTGAAGTCAATCATAACTGGTGAACTACCAGCTGGCTGGCAGAAGGCACTTCCAGTGAGTACACTTTACTATCCATGCTAAAATGTATCTGACGCCTAATTCTCAGATATAGGATTAGTACTGTCAGATTTCATTGGAATGAGAAACTATATTTTGAGCCCTTTTGTGTTTACAATTTTTAGACATACACTCCGGAGAGCCCAGCTGATGCTACCAGAAATCTCTCTCAACAAAATCTCAATGCCCTGGTAAAAGTACTCCCTGGTCTTCTTGGTGGAAGTGCTGACCTTGCTTCTTCAAACATGACCCTGCTCAAAATGTATGGTGATTTCCAAAAGGACACTCCCGAGGAGCGCAATGTTAGGTTTGGTGTTCGGGAACATGGAATGGGAGCCATCTGCAATGGCATTGCCCTTCACAGCCCAGGCTTCATTCCTTACTGTGCTACGTTCTTTGTCTTCACTGACTACATGAGAGCTGCCATTAGGATTTCTGCCTTGTGTGAAGCAGGAGTTATCTACGTTATGACCCATGATTCTATTGGTCTTGGGGAAGATGGACCCACCCACCAGCCGATTGAGCACTTGGCAAGCTTCCGTGCGATGCCTAACCTTTTGATGCTTCGTCCAGCTGATGGAAATGAAACAGCCGGTGCATACAAGGTTGCTGTTCTGAACAGGAAGAGACCCTCTATTCTTGCCCTCTCCAGGCAAAAACTGCCCAACCTTCCTGGAACTTCTATCGAGGGAGTTGAAAAAGGTGGCTACATCGTTTCAGACAATTCTTCTGGCAACAACCCCAATGTAATTCTGATTGGAACTGGTTCCGAGTTGGAGATTGCTGCCAAAGCTGCTGATGAACTAAGGCAGGCAGGCAAGACCGTGAGGGTTGTCTCCTTCGTTTCGTGGGAGCTCTTTGAGGAGCAATCAGATGCCTACAAGGAAAGTGTTTTGCCATCATCCGTAACAGCTAGGGTGAGTATTGAGGCTGCATCAACATTTGGGTGGCAGAAGATTGTTGGATCCAAGGGGAAGGCAATCGGAATTGACCGGTTCGGGGCAAGTGCACCAGCAGGCAAAATATACAAGGAATTCGGTTTAACTCCAGAGGCCGTTGTTGCAGCAGCAAAAGAACTTTTCTAAGCAAACTCTCCGGGGAAGATGGTAGTTTTGGGTTGGAGATTAAAACTGAAGAGAGGCCATTCCAATAGTGACACAGTCTCGTTTGTTTTTAATAAGAAACGGAATCCACTTTTTTTCTGTTGCTTGTGGTTCATCAAAAAGCAAAACGTAGAGCCCTTCTGTATGGATTATGAAATTGTAACTTCCTCTTGGACTTTGGAAGAGTTTTGCAATACTTGTTGCCTTTAGTTAGCTTGCCATTTTCTTTTCTTTTTTTATTTTATGTTATAAAACAGAGTTGTCTACTATTGTAATCTAGCTTATAATCAAGAACCCCAATCATTATTTTTATCAATTATTCTTGGCCTAAGATGCAAGATCAGTTTGTAGAATTTGATTCTCCATAAATGCTTCTCTATCCTTCTATTCGAATGACGGTCAAAACCGGTAATTGGTGGATATAATATATCCAGCCAAGAAAAGCATAGCCTTCATTTCATTAAACTGAATGGGATTGAGAAATGGCTTCTAGCCATTCAAAAACAGATGACAAACTTGTGTGGGATCCAGCAGGGAAGAAGGCAAGGTCTTGAGCCCTAAGTTTGTGGTTGCTGCAGGTACTGCCCTTAATCCGCTACCCTATCTTCAACGTCTTTTACTTACATTTTGCTACTAATGTAACCATTCTTTAATTTCAAAGTTCAAAAAATAAATCTCAGATTGGCATAAAATTTGTGCTGCAGTGGAACATGTTATATTTGGACAAGAAGGTACTTGAGCATATTCCTTACTTCTGCTGCCCACATTAATTTGGTGGTGCAAGGTATTCTACCTACTTCAAAACAGAAATCTTGTGTAGATTATTGTTCTGTGAAAACATTCAAGCACCCATAGAATCATTACAGCTTCTTTCTGCGACTTTTTTTTTAGTTCCATACAACAGGACCAGGGAAGCTGAGGCTTGAACCAAATTAGGGTATTCATTGAGAAGAAATGAGAGCCAATATTAGTAATCTACAGAACCCGAAGAAATAAATGCTTTGAGCTTTGGTTCTACTAAATGAATCTAAAAAGTAGGTTCGGGTGTTAACAGGTAGGTTAATAACACAAATTTTTAAATGGGATGGGTCGAAATAAAATTTTAAGGTGGATATAATTAATAAAATGGATAATTAATTGAAAAAATTCATATTTCAAGGTAGACACGTCTCACTCACCCTTTAGAAACACATGGATCCATCAATAGTGTCAATCGTGATGGATCAATTTTTTTTAAGGTGAATATCTATATATAAATAAAATAATTTTTTTGTATAGAGCAAACACAAAATTTTAGGATAATCATCATCAGTAAAATATATAATTAATATAAAAAAATTCATATTTTACGTGGGATGCGTGCTTATATTTATGTCATAATAAACGAAGAAACAAACACATAATTTTATGTTAGGAATAAATTTATAATATTTTAAAAAATAAATTTATAACATTTTTAAATATCTATTATTAATAAAAATATAAAAAATTTGAACTATATAAAAAATTTAAATTTTCAAAGACTATCATCCCTAGGTGTCAGAGTGATATTAGACAAGTGGTCCGCTCCCAGCAATGCCATCAACACATCTCATCTTGATCTCTCCGCCCTGCAACTATAATGCATCCCATTATTGCATTTGTTGGCGTCGTAGTCAACGTTAAAGTGTTGATGACATTTGCTTAATCCAATCTTGTCCCATGTGGTTCACTACAAATATCTCTTGAAGATTTCAATAAGCCACATCTAATCCACGAGGACAATTTTCTTTCATTCTTAAATATGATTATCGGTATACTTGGTGCCTCCTACTTATGACATCAACTATTTAGGGGGGGAAAACTTGGAAAAAAAATAATAATCAGTATAACCATGTCATGTATATTTCCCGGGCTAGCACTCATTCTCAAATTCACACACATGTTGATACGACAAAATGTATAATTAATTTAAAAAAATCAATTATGCCTTTATTTTTTTAATTCAATTAGATACTTAAATTGGTAAAATAAATTAAGTAATTTTTTGGTCGATGTTTAATGTTATTTTGTTGGCGTGTCTTGATTTTGATGGTTAATTTTGATAATATTACAATAAAAAATGAATTTACGGAATGAAAAAATATTTTCATTAATTTTTTTAAAAGGCTTGAAGACCTAATTAATATTTTTTAATAATAAAATTCAAACTTTAAATATATTCCAAAAAATATTAAAATATCTAAAAACTTAAATAAATTATAATTATTTCAATTTTACCAAAAAAATAAAAATTTATGAAATTCAATAAAGTGTTATATACTTTTAGGATTGTTTAGAAAAGAGATGAGCGAATAGAGAAAAAGATAGATTTCAGAAAAGAAAATTAATTCCTAAGGTTTCATAATTCATTCCTCAGCAATACATGTTTTATTTGTTTACAATGCATTAGATTTCACAAGTGGCTTGTAATTTCTAAAAGCTTCAACGACTATGTATAGGTGGCTATTCTGGTTGGGCGTCATCTTCAAGTCATTCTCTAACAGTTATCAAATGTTTGCCTCCCTTCTCATTAAATTTCTATGTACTTCTCACGTGCCTTCTCTTTCATTATATAATTTTTAAAAATTCCCAAATTAACATTTCGAATCCCTAACTTTTCTTCAAAAAATCCCCAATCTCATCTCCCATCATTCTTCTTTTCTTCCAATCGTTCAATATCCCTCCCATGAAAAGAACCTTGTCCCCAAGGATCAAATGTTAGAAATTGACTTTTCAGGACTGTATAATCTTTTCAAGTATCACACGTCGTATTATGATTCTTCCATCGAATCAAAAGTTGAGTCACATGTGTATTTTCTCTATTAACGATTCTTGTATTCAAGATCATCTGAGGATATATATTTAATTGTCCATCATTCTCCATCGTAGGAGGTTCAATGAAAGGCACTATTGAATCCTTAATCTTCATCTTCAACAAATTGGCATGGAATACTAGATGAATGCGAGATGTATCTGGTAAGTCCAACATGTATGTGACTTTCCCTATTCGTTCCAAAACTTTATAAGGACCATAAAAGTTGGCTACTAATTTGATATGTTTTATGAGTGCAAGGGAGGTCTAGCAATAAGGATATAATTTGAGGTAAACTTCATCGTCCACAAGAAATTCTCTTTCAGTTCCGTGTTTTTCCTTCTTTTGCTTCATTCTATTATGGACTTGTTTGTAACTTATCCCTGATAATTTGTCATAATTGTTCACGTTCTCTTAGTATTTCATCAATACTAAGCACCTTTGATTTTGTTTGCCAAGCCATCATCAAGGATTTATAGTCATAGAAGGCTTGAAAAGTGATAGAGAAACGACGGCGGATGAATGATTGTTGCTCTTGTTGAAGAATCAAACCTATAGACTCGATGAAAAAAGTGAAAGAATTGAATGGAAGAAGAAGATGATGGAGTTGTGGAAGATTGATAATGTAGGGATTAGGGCTGCTGGAAAATCAAGAATAAAGATTAAGACAATAAAGACTAAGATAATAAAGATAAATAAAGACAAAGAAGATGAACATAAAATAAATAATTTATAAAGATAGAATGACTCAGTCAAATTAAGGTTTTTGGCCAAATTGTGGAGATGGTGGCATGGATGATATTGATAATGAAGATGGATATGATGGAAATATATTGATAACTGTCTTATCGAACACTCATTGTAACGCCTTAAATTATGTGTTAGTAGTTTTAGGGTTTACCCGAGAGATAAATAGACCTCGTAGAATTTATAATTTAATTCGTTGGGCTTAATTGAGTTGAAATCGTGCCCAATTAGTCATAAAAAGGAGATTTTAAAATGGTAGAAAGTTAAAAAAAAGGACCAAAAATACAATTACCCCATTTTAGATGATTGGAGCTTTTTATATATCTCATTTTATCTTATTCCTTTCATTTTCATTTCTCTACTTTTTCTCTTCATGCACCATAAACCAAGTGTAAGTCTTTTGAGCCATTTCTTACCTCTTTCAAACTTTATATTTTTGTTCTTAATCCATCCAAAAACTTGGATTTTAATAAATCAAAGCTTGGGTTCCTTGTTTGCAAGAGAAAAATGGGAGTTTTCATCCAAATCACAAATGAAATGAGTGTGTCTAAGCAAGAAGCTTCATTTTAGGATTCAAACATCAAGGTGATGTATTTCTAATCATTTGGAGTGTTAAGCCTTTCATAAGCATGATGAATTGTTGAGATTTTGGTAGTTGAGCCTTTTAGGGTTTTATACTTGATTCATGTTGTAGATGAGAAATTGTTGTAAAACATATGTTTTATGACACTTTAAGACCCTAAATAACTACCTACATCATTAACACATGTTTAAGAACCAAACTATCGACTTTAGAGTGATTTTTAGGTGTTTTCTGAGCCTAAATAAGACATTTTTTGGTTCAAATATCAATATTGGGATGAACAATATCAATACTGGATGAATTGGGGTAAATATTAGGGTTTCCATCAGGGGAGTATCGATATTATTAGGGGGATTATCAATATTACCCGTAGAATATCGATACTCAGGGTAACAATATCTATACTGAACCTCATTTTCATCTTTTGAATACATTTTTGGTATCGATACTCGTAGGGGTATCAATACTTGACCCTAGGGTATCGATACTTGTTGAGTTAATCGATCGATGGAATCGACCAAGAGGGGGGTGAATTGGAAATTAAAATTTTGGTGGAAGCATTTTGCAAAAAATTGAAAAGATTTGCACAGCGATTTAGAGTGGTTCGACTTTCTTAACCAAAGTCTACGTCCACTACCTTAGCTATCCACACTAAGGATTTTCCAACAAATTCACTAATTTGTTATTTCTTTTGAGGCCAAAGAGATAACCTTACAACTCCCTCAAGAATATACCCCAATTCTTGATAACACTCTTTCTCAAAGAGAATATTACAAATTTGCAAACTTAATGAAAAACCTCACAAGACAAATGTGTTTGCACAATTCTAGAACAAAGAAAAGAACACTCAAGAATAAATACAATTGAGTACAAGTAGTGTTCTTGAAAGCAAAATGAATATTGAATGAAAAAATAGGCTTGAAATGCTCAAACTTGAGGTTTGATGCTTTCTCTTTGATTCTCTCTTAATTCTTGATTCTTGTTGTTTCTTTTTTTTATCAATGGCTTCTAAGCTTGTTTAAATACTCCTTCAATTGATTCAGAACATTGGGGATGATTAGTTGAGTCAATAGAGCCTTTTAAGTGTGAAACCAATTAATAAAACAGTTGGGAGCGTCTGGTGCAACGATGCATAAGGCTACTGCATCGGTACACTATGTGTAAAATTTAAATATTTCGACCGTTGGACCCTTAGTGCATCGGTGCACTAAGAGTGCATCAATGCATGAAGTGCATTCGATGTTTCAAAATAGCCTGAGTGCATCGATGCATGGCTTGTGCATCGATACATCAAATGCATTCAATGTTTTCATAAAAACCTGAGTGCATCGATGCATGGTATGTGCATCGATGCATAGTTCAATTTATTCAATGGTGCATCGATGCATGGATTGGTGCATAGATGCATCAAATGCATTCAATGTTTTCATAAAAATCTGAGTGCATCGATGTTCAATTTATTCAATGGTGCATCGATGCACGGATTGAGATGGGTGTTACAGTGTAAGTTTGGATTTTAATTCAATCTAGATTCTGTTTTAATGTTTTAATTTTTGAATGTTAGAATTATATGTCTGAAGAATGATTAATCCCCGTATTATGGACTAACTTTGTATGATTATTTATATATTTATTTCCCATTTTAATTAATTGCTTCCTAAAATTGGGTGTTTATGCACTTGCTTCGCTGCATATTTGTTGGGATATTTAATTTCCTTAGCGTACTTTTTGTAAATTATATACATTTTGCTCTAATTTACTTCATACGCATTTCGGTCCCTATTTTTTTTATTTTGTTTCTTACATTTAACCCTTTCATTTGTCGTATGTGTTCCTTCCTTATTTTGTATATTTTTGATGTAGTCATAGAGTCGTAATTTTAGATTGAACCCTTTAGGCATAGATTCCAATTTGGTCATTAAACTTTTAATTTAGAAGGATTTTTATTTGGTCCTCGCTTATGCTTGAGGTTTCAAATTAATTATTCGAATTGCAATAATGATTAAAATTAATTAAAATTAATATTAGAGAGATTAGATTTCAAACTAGTCTTTTAATTTAGGGAAGAATCTTAGTCAGCCCTCGCCTAAATACTGAAGGGACCATCTCGATTATTCAATTAATAGTATATCTCCCGCAAGTATGCTCATAGGGTGACTACAGGTGATTCTCGAAATAGGTCGACATCCTTTTCAATATTGCTTCACGATTTCTAAAATAATGAGGCAATATTCGATTATTGGGAACAATAGCTGATCTCCAACATTCATGCTAGGGGGTGAATACTATCGGCCTCAATAAACGAATACTTTTTTCAACTCTGCATCTGTAATGATTTTTAATTTAAATAAAGTTCGAACTCAAAATTTCCTATTCTAAATATATAGTAATCAACTAGGTACCAATTTTTGGGCGCTTGTGTGGGTGCTAATCCTTCCCCACGCGTAACTGACTCCCAAACCTGATTTTTGGATTTTCGTAGACCCTATAACTTGGTATTTTGATAAAAATAAAATGTTTATTAAAAATACCTTATTTTTATGGTATCTCAATCCCACCTTAAATGATTGGTGGCAACTTCTCATATTTCAAATTATTTTCAAGGAAAAACCCCTAAGTCAGTACTGGTCCTTCCCCGTCCGGGAGAAAAACAGTTATGACACCATCAAGCTAAGCTTTAAGGATTCTGTTGTACTTGACTGATACAACTATACATGCATATCTAAGGGCCTAAAGGGTGCACAATAGTGACATCGCTAACCTACTCCTCGTAATTGTTCATGCCTCGCGTCCTAATTAGCCCCTAAAGTGCCTCTATAACACCCCGAAACCTGGGTTGGTAGATTCGGGCTAACTTGAGTTGGTTATTGAATAAATTCCTTAGCCTATGGAAGGCCTTGACCCAATTTGAGTGGAGTTAGGCTTGGGATTGAGCCCAATAGTTGGTAAAAAGAATGATTATGAGAGTTTACCAAAAGTAGAGTGACCAAAAGGGTAAATATACCATTTTTTAAAACAAAAGTTAAAAACAATTAAAGTAGATGATATCACGTATGTTCTTCCCCTTTTTTCACTCGCCTTTGTCTCTTTTTCGTCCTTCTTCATCCCTTCATCTTCATCCCTTCATCTTCCTCTTTTGATAGCTAAGAAAGGTGGAAACTTGATAGTCCATCATCTCTAATTGGGATTTTTAAAGGTAAGAATCATATCTCACTCAACTCAAGCTTCAATTCAAACTCTAAATCCCTTCTTTTCACCATGGAAAACCAAGAGTGGGTTTAGTGGGGGGTTTAGAAAACCATGGCAAACCAATTTGTTTTTGGGAGATTTCATCCCCAAGAAATGTTTTAGATTCCCCTCTAAGCTTATTAACAACTTTAGTAACATATATGCTTGATTCTTTTCTAGTGCAAGAAATTGGAGAAAGATCTAAGAATAAGGGGAAGGAAAAGCTTACTTTGGGTTGAGCTTTGGACCATTCCAATAGTTTAAAATCAAAGGTAAATCACTTCAGACTCAATTATACCATATGTAGGCCAATTAAATGTGTTTAGTAGGTTCCATGAGTTAATTAGCACTTTCATGGTAGAAATCAGAAATTTGTGTTTCCAGTGTGTTTATAGCCTTTTTATGATCCCTTTAATTATAAATAAGTCTTTAAAAATAATTGGGACCCTCAATAGGGATTTTAGAGTGGAAATATTGCATTTTTCGTGCCCCAATAGGGCATTTTCGAGTGAGGGTATCGGTACTAGAAGAACAATACCGATATTGTTCTTAAAACAAAGGGTAAATTCAACAGGGAGTATTAATGCCCATTCATGGAGTATCGATACTATATGGTCAGTGTCGATGCCCATGGGGTGGTATCGATATCGAGATTGCTTAGCAAACTATAGTAGGTAATTTTGGTACCGATACCTAAGGTGGAATCGATACCGGTGCCATTACACTCCATAGGAGTATCTATACTAAATCAATTATCAAACCATCAAAGCTAAAAATGGCATCGACACCCAGGGGTTAATATTGATACTTAGGGGTCAGTACCGATACTGATGGCTTAGTATCAGTACCCACGGACAGTTTTGGGTAGATAACCCAAGAAATTAAGGAGTATGTTCTAGGGGTCTCATTCATACCAGAATGTTACTAAATAAAACTATAAGTGAGAACGTTAAATTAACTCGGAACAGTTAGAAATAACAATAGATAGGATGAAATAAAATTAGCCTTGTTTGACACTTAGGACACAATCAGGAAACCTGAGTCACTTTAATAGATATAGTCGTACAATCGGATATCCCAGTCAGTGCCAATGCACTTATCGCCAGTTGGGCGCAGATCCCCAAGTTTTGACAGAGTTAGTTGGTCGAGTGTGTGTTTCTGATGTAGATTCTAAATCTCACCCAGAGTACCTTCGGGTATTTAGGCATACTAGAGGGGTGCGTGAGCTCCAAGATGCTGAATCCCTCAGTCGAACCATGATTTCTGCCACAGTATAGTAGATCAATATCTTTTATGCCCTTATACCTATGCCACCAGCTAGCATATTTAATGAATGCAAGTAGTATAGTATAGTTTTTAGTCAGACACTGAGCTCGTAACCTCAACGTTCGGAATGTGTTTTTGTGCGTAGGTTAGGAGACTGTTCGTGGGGAGTTATCGTCATTAGGCATTCTACTGCAACAGACCAAAGCAGCTGAGTATTTCAGAGTTGTCTTGAGTCACTTTTAGAGGGCATGTACTATTATGGACCCTTGTATATTCAGTCACAACTCTTGATTTAACTCAGTATTGTATTATTTTGGATACTTTGAGAGCTCCCCCGTACTTGTAAACTCAGTTATTTTTTATTTTCATTATTATTACCATGGGCGATTTTATTGGTTATTGACATTCAGTTATTTTAAAAGAAATTTTTTAAGTTAGCCACTTAGGTGGTCTCATGTGACATCATGATCCAGTGATCTTTAAGTCAAACTAGATTAGGGTGTTATAGCCTCACGCACTAACAATACCCTACTAGGGCAACTAAGGTAGTTTGTCTACACCCTAACATATCTCGACACACTAAAGTGAGGTCAACCCTTCAATAGTTGTTATCTTACGCGGTCTCTCATCTAGAACGTTATACGAAGGTTTATTAGTATGTAATTGTTGTTAATTATTAAACTATTCTATTTTGGTCGTTCGTCATTTAAGGACTTTTAGTCATTTCTATCTCTAGAGAAGTCTCTACGCATTTCATGTGTTCACGACGATTACTATGTTGGTTGCTCGTTGTCTGTAAGACTAGCTGGCCCAATATTTGGCTCAAAGGTTCAATATTGAGTAGCGACTCTTTAATTGCTCCTACTAATCTTTTATGACCATCACTCACTATCATTCTTGCAGTACATGATTTGGCTATTTCATAATCTGATTATTTGGTCATACTTCTTATCGGTACACTCTCTACAATGATCATTTATTCATAGATATTTGCTATCTGTTCAACCAAAAATACTTGGATGTGTTATGCATGTTATGGTTGCTATGGTTGTAACCTACTCCTAAGAGTGTCTCTAGGCTCTTTTGGCCATTTACATCCCCCACGGACTATGTTCTACCATTATGGACCATCCTTAGCTCTTACAGACCTTAAATGGGTCGAATCTGATCATCCAGGATGGGTTGTATCCATACTATACTTATAGTATCGATATTATAGGGTCAAGTATTGATACACCTATGAGTATCAGTACCAAAAATATCATTGATGCCCTGAACAATAGCCCAATATCAATACCAGACACCCTCAATATAGATACTATAAGGGTAGTATCAATACTTTCCCCAACAGTATCTATACTCTTAATGAAATCCCTAATTTCCCCATAATTCATTCAGTATTGATATTGTTCATCTCAATATCAATTCTCAAACCCTAAAATGCATTATTTAGGCTCAAAAACACTTAAAATCACTTTAAAGTCCATAGTTTGGTTCTTAAACATGTTTCAAAGTTATGGAAAGTTATTTAGGGTCTTAAGGTATCTTAAAAACACTTTCTTTATATCTAAAACATCATTGAATCATGAAATCATGAATATACCCTGAAAAACTCAAATAATCAAAGCCTAGCAAATCATCATGTTTAAGGAAGACTTTACAGCAAAAAGGATTAGAAATACACTACCTTGAAGTTTGAATCTCGAAATGAAGGTCCTTTCTTGACCACACTCACTTCTCTAAAGATTTAATTGATTTTCCACTTTTATCTCTAGCCAAAAAAGGTGCAAGGATTTCTTAGCATACCAAGGGTTGTAGGATGTGTTTGAAACATACTAGAAGTCTAAAGGAGTAGGAAAAGATGTTCTTACCAACACTTAGAGCTATGGATACTTGGAGAAGGAAAGAAGAAGATAAATGAATAATATGACGAGGAAAATACGACACCCCACGTCCAAAATGATATAAATCCCTAAAATTTAGCTTCAATTTCCATCAATAAACTAATTACTCTTTTGGTCCTTCACGTTTTGTCTATTAAATAATAAACCAATTAACAACAACTTAAATTTCTTACCTCTCAGTTTACCCAAAAGTTGTGTTATAACAATGAAAATTAATCAACTAGCCATCCTAATCACAATGAAGAGGCAAACCAGAGTTTGAAGATCTCTCTCACAAAGAACTTGAAAAGAACTTAATGACAAGAAGCTTCGAAGGCACAAGTAATCAACACTTGCAAAGATAAACTCTTAATTTATTGTATTCAATAAAAGATTTCTTTACAAACTTGAATGAAGCCTCCTTTATAGAGGATAGGAGTTCTAAAAGCCTTAAATAGCTAATGAATAATTAATGATAAACTAAACATATTCTAATTCTAATACAAATAAATAATAAATAATAATAAACTAAGAATTATATTTTAATGCAATATTAATTCCTAATAAAATAATAAATATAATCCTAAAATATAATGCATCATCCTATATTACAAATAATCAATAAAAATATAAAAAATACGTAATATTTACAAAATCTCGTTTTAATCCTATATAGAAATTTTTACGTGCGCTATATTCACTAAAATAAGTGGATCTTTAGTTCTTGATATGGGATTGATGTTATTCAAGAACCATTAGAAAGATAAGAGATAGTTCGTCATAAATCCAGAAGATATGTCGACCAAATAACATGGGGATCTCAATCAAAAAGTAGTCACAAATCTTCTGATCTTCTATTATTCTTTTCCAAGGCTTGGTCGTTTGGATCAATTGGAAGCGTTAGTCCATTTTCCTTTGATGTGATTCTAGTGGTGCTTGTTTCATCATCCCTCTCTAAGAAAAGATTCAACATCGATCAAAGGGAGAAACATTAGGATATTTGAAAAATCCGTTCGTATTGTACTTGTTGAATATATAGGCTTTGAATCTTCGAGACTTCTTTCTTCTAATAGTTTCGAGTGTAAAAATTAGTCCAAAGAAGAAAATGTTATCATCATTATAGACTCTGTTGCATGTATCATTGCCCCTCTTCTCAAAAAGATTCGTCAAAGACGTGATAATTCAAGAAAAAGAGAATTAGATGTGTTGAATGACAAGCTTGTAAAACACTTACCCCGATCAACGTGATGTGTATTTATGCACTTTAGTAGAGGCTTCTTCCTTGTTGAAATTGATCTCTTGTTGTCTTGAAATCCTCTTTTGCACACAAGTCTTGTAACATGGTGTTTGTGTTGAAATTCAACATGATGTTGGCCACTGCTATCTTTGTATATGACTGATTCATATGTTTTCTTTATGGTTTCACTTGTGTGTGGAGAGAAGAAGTGTTTAAAATTCATGTCAAGTGGTTGGTGAAAGTAATCAATGAAGTCTTCTAAGTGCGATTTAGGAACTAGTAATTCTTGTGAGGAGCATTGTGAAATGTTGAACGTGTTTAATTGAAAAGAAAATTCATCTTGATCTTTTATGGTTTCACTTGTGTGTGGAGAGAAGAAGTGTTTTAAAATTCATGTCAAGTGTGGGTGAAAGTAATCAATGAAGTCTTCTAAGTGCGATTTAGGAACTAGTAATTCTTGTGAGGAGCATTGTGAAATGTTGAACGTGTTTAATTGAAAAGAAAATTCATCTTGATCTTTTAACCACTTAAAGGGTTTTAACAGTCTTACACTGAAAAAAGGAAAATAAGTAGGTTAGAATACCATATAAATGAGTAATAACATACTTACCTTTTAACTCTTGTAAATTTTGATTCATCACTAATATGGCAAAATGATTAAGGATTTCTGGTGGTAATTTATCAGGTGGGTTGCCTAACACCATTCAGCAACTACATAAAAGGTAAACAAACATACTAGGCAAGGTAGTGTTATTGTCAAAAATAAAAACTAGTGGTTGTCTAAAGTGGACAAGAATGCAAGGTTGTTTGTGAAGAAGGTTCTCTCTCAATTCTTTTGTTCTTACATATGTATTTTCAACCACTCTCTTCTTCTCATAATTAGGTTCACTCACCTCCCATGGGTAATGTTCTTGGATTTTATGGGTTGTGACCTCTTTTTGTTTTTGCCACTTTTTAATTGTCATTTTCTTTTTGTGTTTTCCTTACCTCCTCGCAAATTCTCATTTGATCTTTCAAGATTTCTATTGGTGGCATTGGCCGAAGACTGTAAGGCTTACCGTCTAAGTTAAAAGTGCATTTTTTTGCCTTACCATAATAGGTAGAATCATTGTCGTAAATCCATGGTCTTCCCAGAAGAATGTGAGATGCTTGCATCGAAAGTACATCACACCAAATTGCGCTACAGTACTTGCCTATATATAAGTTGACTTGGCATTGTTTTTTGACTTTTATCTCTAAACCTATATTAATCCATTGTGGACAATATGGTTTTGGATGTTGTTGACAAGGTAAGTTGAGTGCCTTTACCCAGTAGCTACTTACCATGTTTGTACAACTTCTGTTATCAATGATTATGGAGCAAGATTTACCTTGTATAAAACACCGAGAATGGAACAAGTTTGTTCTTTGAATATCAGCATCTTCCATATCTTTTGTGTTTAAAGCTCAATGTATAACCATACAACTAGGTCTGAAAAATTGTGATGGTTCAAACAACCCGAAAATTCACAATACTCAACGTAACATGTAATATGAAAAACGAAAAATCAAAGAAAATAAGAAATCTCACAAGTCATTCCAAAAAACAAATACTCTGAGAGGAAAGTATGTCGATATTTTAATATTTAAAACTCTTTCTCTAAAATTCTTTTCAATGTTTGTATCGGAGTTCAACCACCAACAAAGATGAGAAAATTACTTAAAGTTATAAGAGGTCAAACAAAGGTAAGAGACCAAGAGAACTAGAAGAAAGGAAGAAGAAGTAGGCAAACTCTTTTAATCCTAGTAACACAAAGAGGAGATCATGTTAGATGATGTAGAGGAGCAAAGAAAAGGTAAGACAAAAGAACATAAGGCAATAAGAATCAAAGAAAGATTTGGAAAAACCTAAACCCAGAAAAAAAAACCCGAATCACTGCATCAACTTGAGCAACGTTTTTGAGGGGGTTTTCAATCTCCAAATATTTTAATTTTTTTTAATGTCCCTCAATGGATTTAGTTTAAATATAAAAAAATAGCACAAAATTGTCTTTGTAGAATTCTCTAGAAATTCTTCAATGACAAGTCCTTAAATATGCCGATTAAACACTTGATCAACTCGAGAAATGTTTACAAAGGGGTTTATGATCTCCAAAAATTCTAAAATGCTTTTTTTGGATGTCCTCCAATAGATTTATAATCAATATAAAACATTTTAGCACCAAATTATCTCTCAAAAATTCTATAAAATTTTGTCAAGGAATAGCACTCAGATCTGCCGAACAATCTTAAACGATGGATTAGAGGGGTACATTGATGTCCAATTGATCTGGATTTTGGACTGTAGATCTATATTAGGATAAAAAATGTTCCTAGAAAATAATTAGCCTAAAATTCACAATTACTGGATTTTTTAGTTTTTGAGTTTTTTTTGCCTTTTTTTTTATTTTTTATTTTATTTTCAATAGAAATAGAAAAATAATATGAAGAAATTAAAACTAAACAAAAATAATGTAAAAAGAACCTAAAAACGAGGAATCTTCGTGAACTAGCTCCATTGGGGTACCTTAATGAGGTAGTCATTCAAGGAGAAACAAATTCACTTGATTCTTTCCAAGAATTCCAAATATGATACCAATTCCAAGTCGTGTGTCGGGTAATTTCTTTCATAAGTTTTCAACTGCCTTGAGGCATATGCCATGACTTTTTCATCTTGTATGAGCACACATCCCAACCCATTATGAGATCATCACTAAATACTACATAGTCTTTACCCGACTTGGGTTGTACGAGCAATGGGGCCTTTGTTACTATTCTTTTCAACATTTCAAAACTTTATTGGCATTTCTTCATCCTATCAAAAGGAACATCTTTTCGTAACAACTTAGTTAGTGGAAAAGCTAACATTGAGTAGTTCTTCATGAATCATCTATAATAACTAGCAAGCCTCAAGAAACTTCAAACTTCATAAATATTCTATCGGGGTTACCAATCCACTATAGCTTGGATCTTTTTAGGATCTACTCTTATGCATTCTGCGGAGACTATATGACTAAGGAAAGCAATCTCAGCTAACCAAAATTCACACTTGGACAATTTGGCATACAACTTCTTTTCTCGAAGTGTCTGAAGAACAACTCGAAGATGATCATCATCTTCTTCTCTTGACTTGGAATACACCAAAATATCATCTATAAATACTACCACGAATTAATCAAAATAAGGTTGGAATACTTGGTTCATCAAGTCCATAAATGATGCAGGAGTATTAGTCAATCCAAATGGCATCACCACAAACTCGTAGTGTCCATACCGAGTCTGAAAAGCTATCTTTGAAATATCATTATTTTTTTTCTTTAATTGGTGGTACCCAATCTCAGGTCTATCTTAAAGAACATTGATGTTCCTTTCAATTGATCGAATAGATCATCAATCCTTGGAAGAGGATACTTTTTCTTTATCTTTACTTTATTTATCTAACGGTAGTCGATGCATAATCGCATAAACCTGTCCTTCTTTTTCACAAACAACATATGTGCTCCCCAAGGAGAAACACTGGGTCTTACAAATCTCTTATCGAGTAGCTCTTGCAATTGGGCTTTTTATTCTTTTAACTCCGTTGGATCCATTCGATATGGAGCCATGGAAATAGGTTCGATACCCAAGTAAACCTTAATCCTAAATCCCACTTCGCGATCTGAAGGTAATCCCTGTAACTCCTCGGGAAAAACATCTGAAAACTCCCTAATCGTGGCGATATCATCTACTCTCACTTCTGATACTCGAGTGTCTATCACATTAGCTAGGAAAGCTATACACCCTTTTGACATAATTTTTCTTGCAGTCATGGCTGATATCACATTTGATGGTGATTTCTCTTTTTCGCTGATCACTACGATTTTTTAACCATCCACATCTTTTAGAAATAATCGCTTCTTGCGAAAATCAACCCATCCATGATGTGGAGACAAAAAATCCATGCCCAAAATGATTTCAAACTCATCGAAAGGTAACTCCATTAAGTTTGTTGAAAACATAATCTTTTCAATCTTTATCGGGCATTATCTATATACCATTATCTATATACTCGAGTTACTCTCGCATTGTGACCCATAGGGCTATCATCTCACTATCAATTGGTTCTAAAGTAATTCCTCTAGCTCTAACCAACTTTGTACTAATGTATGAGTGTGTAGAACCAGGGTCAACTAAAACAAATACAGGCTCACCAAAAAGATGGAATGTACCTGTTATGATCTTTGGGTCATCCCGATCCTCATTGGTCTTAATGTTGTAAATTCTGGCGACTCCCCGAGTCTCTTTTCACTGTATTGATTCATATTGTCCCTTGGATCTACGTCTTCTTCTTCTTCTATTAGAGACTGCCACGGAACTTTCAGATTGTGCCGAATTGTCCCCAGATTTCTTAGGATAGTTTTGGGGAAAGTGACCAGTATCACCACATTGGAAACAAGCTCCACTGAGAAGTTTGCATACTCCATGGTGCAATTTACCACATGTGTGACATGAAGTTCTTTCTCCAAGTACTCTACCCAAGCTAATAGCAAAATACAAGGATTATTTAGTTCTCTGCGAAGCTACAACATAAACATCTCTATCAGTATATCAGGAACTCAGGCCCTTGCCTCTCCTAGCATGATGGGGAATGGAAAGAGTACCAACTCTTTTCCCCGTCTGCATACTCTGCTCCGCTGCCAGGGTCTCCTCTTGAGCTCTTTCAATAGCCTTGGCTCGGTTTATAACTTCTTGCAAACTAGGCAAGTTCAAAGCCAGCATCATCTCTTTCAACTTTGGCCTCAAACCTTCTATGAACCAATCACGTCAAGCCTTGTAATTGGGAACTACCTCAGTAGCAAAATGGCTCAACTTAGTGTATTCCACCTCGTACTCATGTACGACTCACTCACCTTATTTCAAATTAAGGAATTTCAGCAGTATCGCCCGTCTGAACTGCTCACCAACATACTTGTTCTTAAATTCGTCCAGGAAGAACAGTTAGGTCACTTGTTCCGGTGGTGAATACATTGTAGTATTTGACCACCATACTTGAGCTGATCCCTGAAATAAAGATACAACTCCACCCAGTTTTTCAGAATTTGAATAGTGAAAACTTTCAAGCATTATTATAACATCATTTAGTCATAAGTCAGCCTCCATAGGACCCCCTTCCTCTTCTCCCTGAAACTCTAGAGCTCCCAAACTCTTCAGCTCTTTTCAGCTCGATTTTTACCAAATTTTCATTTAAATCTCTTACTTTTACCTCAAACAATACCCTTAAACTTAACATCACTTAACCCAACTAACTTTGCTCCATTTAGTTTCTTATAACATATAAATTAACCAAATAACATCTCAAACTAAGAATCATACTACTTTTTCTAACATGTTTTTAATCACATCCAATGCTTCTAATCTCTTATTTACTTATTTCACAAGTAAAATATACTTGTAAATCCCAATAAAAACTCATATTTCAATATGTCATTCAAAAACTCATTTTCTTAAATCTTATATAAATCCTCTATCTCTTAGTTTTAATCCTCTCTAACCCTTCCCTAAGCTTCCACATCAATTAAGGTTTCAAAACCAAACCAAAAACTAAAGGAAAAACTAGTTAAATGAAGTCTTACCTTTGAATATGAGGAAAGCACGGTCACGGGAAAGAAGAAGAAGAGAATATAGCTTAGTGTATTTTTTCAACTTTCCCCTTTTCCCATTTTCTTTAATACCCTAATTAAAAATGAATTTTAAATACATTTCTCTCTGAAGTACAAAAATACCTCTTTCATTCTTCCATTCTTACTACTTGGTCTTAAACAAAATTTCTAAATCCTTTTCTTATACTTTACCATTTATTTAATTTAATCCTCCAAATTTTTAAATCCTTTTAATATAGTCATTGACCTGGTATTTGGGGTATTACAGTCATACTTAAACTCATAAATGAATTTTCCTAATTTGCATATCATTAATTTTGTATCATTAGATACAATTTTCTAACTGCATCGTATAAAATATTTCATCAATGTTACCATTGATAAACACAATTTTGAAATCTTATGTAACTCAAAATCAAATATGAGCAACAAGTATCATTATTATCCTGAAATAGTCTTTCAATTAAACCAAAGAGAAAGTTTACAAAATTAATGTCTTTTTCTAAGTATATCCTTTGTATACAAGTTATGCCTTATACTTGTCAACATCATCGTTTGGATCTATCTTTGATTATAAAATATCCATTTATAATCAATCAGCTTTGCACATTTAGGTAATGGGATAAGTCCTCAAACTTTATTATCTTGTATAGAATTTATACTCTTCTTACATGGCATTAAACCACTTTTAAGAGTCATAACTTTTATGACATGACAAAAGTTGATTAGATCATCTTTTATCATCCTATTGTTATCCTTATTTCTTGTAGAAACATAATAATCTAAAATAATATTTCTCTTATCTCGTGGACCTTCCTAATGATATGTTTTCTTTGAGGTTGTTGAGTTTGTTCTTCCGTAACAGTTTCTCATCTTAAATGGAGAGTTATCCCAAAATAATCTTGTTGAGATTTTTAGATTCACTTTTTGATTAATGACATATATGAACACATGGATGTCATCAAAATGGACAATATAAAATGAGTTATAATCAAATATCTCCTTAAAATTAATTCTTTAAACCTTATTTCTCCCTCCAAGCTCAACACCCTAAAAGATAGTGTTATAGATCTCACCTTAAAATATTTTTAGTTATGAGATCGTAAAACTTATAACCCTAAACCGCTCAAAGTAACCAAAGTAGTTGCTTATTGTTTTAGAATTTAATTTCTCCTCACATTTCCCAACTTAACTTAAAAGAGAACAACCCTTTGTAATGTATTGTTCTCTTTTAAGTTGGACCCTTAATAACTACATTCTATTTTTTTTTTGCTCTTATCATTATATGCACTTTTCAAGTGAGTACATTTAGACTTATTATATTTCAACCTTTCTTCTTCTTGCACACAATGAAAAATGAGCTCATTTAGAGTTTATTTATCCATTTGTGTTGATTGAACTTTATATGAAGTGATACTGAAATCACAAGAACAATTAATTCTTTAGAAAAACTCGATCTTAAGTGTCTTAAGTCTTGAAGCAATATGAAACATATTTGTTGAAATATGTTTCGATATAACAAATTTAAAGGAAAAATGATTTTGGACTTGAATTGAATTTATTCAAAGTTTTCAAAAGGTTTCAAAAATAATTCAAGTTCATTAAAATCGAATTTGAGTAAGAAAAACCAGATTGCACAGAGAGAACAGATTCCCCCCCAGGGGGTATCGATTCCCCGGGTACAGATTCCCCCTACATGGTTTGGCTCCGAGAAATAACAGATTACTTGGAGGGAACCGATTCCCCCTTGAGGGTACCGATTCCCTCATTGTTCATCAGCCCAACGGTCATAATATTTGAATATTATGAAGGGGTATTGATTCCCTATGAAGGGGTACCGATTCCCCCCATTATGGGCAGCCTATTTTTGTAGAAAAATCATTCCCAAACGGCTCTAAAACATCCCCAACGGCTAGATATTACTTCAAACACATTCCAAGCTATAAATACAAGCTAAGGACACTTGAAGAAAGAAGAGAACAACTATCCAAGCAATCAAACACAAGAGAAGAGTTTTTCATTCTTATTTCATCTTTCTCTTGTATATATTTTGTTCTTCTGAGCTCAATCTTGTAAACACCTACCTTAGAGAGGTTTTCTTGTTTACATTTATTATCCTTTTGTAAAGGGGAAAAGTTCTAGCTAATCCCGTGTAAAAGCTAGGGAAAGGTTCTAGTTTAGCCCTGAAAAACTAGGGAGTTTGTAAGGTTACTCTTTATCCTCAAAAGAAAGAACAAATTAGTGAATTTGTTGGAAAATCCTTGGTGAGGAGCTAAGGTAGTGGACATAGACTTTGATTGAGAAAGTCGAACCACTATAAATCGCTGTGCAATTCTCTATCTTTCAAATCTCCTTACTCCCTAAACACAAAACCGTTCCGACCCCTCTTTGCAAACCGTTTCGGTTGTCGATTCGAGCTTCTGAAAATCCTAACAACTAACATCAGAGCCTAACTCGTTAAGAAGGTTTAACCACCTTGAGACGATTCTAGAAGAAGCTCTACCAATTCCTGACGCAATCGACAAAGAAATGACTTTTTCCTTCGGTGCTTATTATCTTAAAGAATATCCTATTATGGATTCACAACCGGTCAACAAGCCACCCTTCTTCAATGGAGCAAATTATGCACATTGGAAGAATAAGATGATGTACTTCATTCAATCATACAATCTAGGAGCTTGGTACTCAATCATGGACGGTTACTCATCTCCATTCGACAAGTACAACGATTGGAGTAGAGAATAGCAGAAAAAATTTCAGCTTAATTCTAAGGCTATACATATTCTATTTTGTGCTTTAGGCCCAAATGAATATGGAAGATTCTCATCTTGTTCCAGTGCCAAAGAGATTTGGGATAAGCTCCAAGTCACTCATGAAGGAACTGACGAAGTGAGGGAATCAAAGAAAAGTCTTCTCAACCATAACTACGAGAACTTCAAGATGAAACCCGATGAAGACATCAAAGCTATGACGGATAGATTTTCTGTGATTGTCAACGGTCTCAAGGGATATGGAGAAGTAATACCTAATGAGAAGCTTGTGAGGAAGATGATCTACTCTCTTTCGAAGGAGTGCCAATCGAAGAAGACGACCATTATCGAAGAAAGAAAGCTAAAGTCTCACACTCTCGACGAGCTAATTGGTTCCCTTCTCACTCATGAGATGATGGTGAAGGAAGATGAAGAAAGGGAAGAGAATAAAAACAAGAAAAAGAAGAAGGAGGAGGTAGGCATTGCCTTCAAATCCACCATTGAAAGCTATCAAGATTCAAGTGATGAGGTGGATGAAGATGATGATGAACAAGAAGAAGAGATGGTCAAGCTCTTGAAGAAACTCAAGAGATTCATGATTTCCAAGGAAGTGAAACATGAATCAACCAAAAAGAAGAGTCCCCCGATATGTTTCAATTGTCAAAGAAAGGGGCATGTCAAGTATGAATGTCCTCTTCTAAAGAAAAAGGGGAAAAAGACATTTGTTGCATCTTGGAGTGATGAAGATGATTCCAATGAAGAAGATGAAGTAGTCAACCTAAGCCTCATGGCCACTCAAGAAGAATTCGAGGTATCTTCTAACTCAAATGAATTTAATTCATTTAATTTTGATGAGTTACAAGATGCTTATAATAGGTTGTATTTGGGATTTGAGACCATGAATTCCAAATATACGAAATTAATTTCAAAACTCAAAAATAAAGTTAATTTGATTTTGAAAGAAAAAGTTGATTTTGAAAATCAAAATGAAATTTTGAAAAATGATTTAGAGCTTTCAAAAATCAAAATAAATGATTTAGAAAAGAAAAATTTTGAGTTAGAAGTTAAGCTTGAAGGCTTAACAAAAGAAAAAGAATTAATTTCTAAAAATAACCTATTATGTTTAAAAATGGCAAAATGCTCACATTGTCATTTTTATGGTCATTTGGAACATACTTGTCATTTAAAGAAAGAAAAACATTTTAAAATTAGACAAGTATGGGTTCCTAAGGGAACAAGGGGCATTGAAACTAATGTCCAAGGATCCAAAGCAATTTGGACACCAAAATCGAAATGAATGTCTCTTGTAGGTGTGTGGGAGCAATGGTGATGAAGATGATGATATTCAAGATGCTCTAGCCACACATGAAAAAGGAATGGGTAACCTCTAAGCTTAATGCTTTTAATTTTGGTTATTTGGTTGCTCATTTAATTTTAAGCATGCATGAGTTTTGATTTTAAATAATTATGTATTATTTTTAATCTCATGTATGTTAAAGGAAATTATGATGAACATTTTAATGTCTTAATAATTTTCAGAATTTTTAGTTCATCATAATAAATTTTGGTCAAAATTGGTTTTAAATGCAAATGATATCTCTCTAACAATTGATATTAACTTTTCAAATGTTTTGAATTTACAAATTTTAAATTTTTGACCTAAATTTAAATGATTATGCATATGGTTTAAATCAAAATGATATTTCTCTAACAATTGATATCAAAATTTTCAAAATGCATAACATTTTTTGGAACTTTATGCAAATGCACTTAATTTTAAACAATTGGTATTAATATCAAATTTCAACAATTGGTATTGCATAAAGTATTTTAGACTTGGATATATTGAATTTCATGTGCTACTAACATGTTTGTTATTCTTTGTTGAAATTCAATTTTGTTTAAGTGTCAAGTTCTTAAAGCTAAATTTTATTTGGAATGCATTTATTGAGGGGGAGTTTTTGATTTTTCAAATAAATTTTTAAATGTCAAATTTACCACTTACTCTCCAATGTTATTTTAGAACTTTAAAAGATTGAATTATTTTTGATATAACAAAAAGGGGGAGAAGTTTGGTTGTTTTAAAAATTCAATTTCTTAATGAAAAAGGGGGAGCTTAACATTTTCATATATTTTTTCAATAATTGGTATCTTTTTCATTAAACATTTTATTAAAGGGGAGTTTTGCCAAAAACAATTTTTCAAATGTTTTGTTATATCAAAAAGAGGGAGATTGTTGAAATATGTTTCGATATAACAATTTTAAAGGCAAAATGTTTTTGGACTTGAATTGAATTTATTCAAAGTTTTTAAAAGGTTTCAAAAAACCGATTCCCTCACTGTTCATCAGCCCAACGGTCATAATATTTGAATATTATGAAGGGTATCGATTCCCTATGAAGGGGTACCGATTCCCCCATTATGGGCAGCCTATTTTTGTAGAAAAATCATTCCCAAACGGCTCCAAAACATCCCCAACGGCTAGATATGACTTCAAACACATTCCAAGCTATAAATACAAGCTAAGGACACTTGAAGAAAGAAGAGAACAACTATCCAAGCAATCAAACACAAGAGAAGGGTTTTTCATTCTTATTTCATCTTTCTCTTGTATATATTTTGTTCTTGTGAGCTCAATCTTGTAAACACCTACCTTAGAGAGGTTTTCTTGTTTACATTTCTTATCCTTTTGTAAAGGGGAAAGGTTCTAGCTAATCCCGTGTAAAAGCTAGGGAAAGATTCTAGTTTAGCCCAGAAAAATTAGGGAGTTTGTAAGGTTACTCTTTATCCTCAAAAGAAAGAACAAATTAGTGAATTTGTTGGAAAATCCTTGGTGAGGAGCTAAGGTAGTGGACGTAGACTTTGATTGAGAAAGTCGAACCACTATAAATCGCTGTGCAATTCTCTATCTTTCAAATCTCCTTACTCCCTAAACACAAAACCGTTCCGACCCCTCTTTGCAAACCGTTCCGGTTGTCGATTCGAGCTTCCGAAAATCCTAACAATATTCATAATGTACACTCTCACATTTCCTTTACCATTATACTTTATAAACATCAAAGATGTCAAAAGTGATGTCATTTAAACCTTATTGATTTTGGAAAAAAAATTCAATTTCGTCAAGGAAACCATTACCCTTAGTAATCTTTTTAGATTATGTGCCCCTAAAGGCTTCTAAAATGTTATGGTTCATGACCACTAGACTTATGCAATTTAAACAAATTTCACCTCTCAAAACCTCTTATATCAATTAAGAATGTTATCCCCCATGAGAGGTGGAAATTGTTCTTTTCTTAGCGCAAAGTCTATGTTCATATAACCAAAATCTTATATAAGTGCATTTTTCCATTTCTTCATATTTAATTTCCTAACTACATTTTCCATAGAGCAAATATTGCGATAGCAATAAATAAATAATTTGAATATAGAACAAAATATAAATAAAACTGAAAGTCACATCTTAAGTAAACAAATAAATTCAAAATTATGGCTAATTCTCATCACAAGATACCAAACACTGCATCAATATCAAGTCTTTGGACAGTAATACTAATAGCAGACAGTACTCTTGTTGTAGTAATCAAACATTGACAATAAGTTATATCGAACAAAAGACTAATATTTGGACTAATGTAATGCTTACATAAAATAAATACCTTATAATTGTCACATGTTATTACCACAGATGTCTCTTGAAATCCAATCAAATATTAATTTTCCTTTGGGCCAATTAATAAACGCTTGAATCACAAGAAACTCATAATCATCTTGATATTTCAAATGAATTAGTCTACACAAAACAGGTCACTTTGGCGACATTTCGTTTCAACTAATATATCAAAATATCAGACCTAGCCAAGATATTAATTAGTTTGTTTCAATATATATTCTAATAATCAACTCCCAAAATTGAAATTTTAATCAAATCGAATTGAATATATACGTCTAACTATTAATCTTCCTTTGGGCCGATCAAAAATAACCTATCCTATGTTATTGTATAAAATATTTTTCATAATTGAGGCAATTTCAACGACTTATTACTTTAATTAAGTCGTCTCAAAATCAATATTAGAGTCCAAATTTAATATTTTTGTAACAATCAAAGGTCAAAACTTAAATTTATGATTACACTACAATATCCGAAAAAACCTATATAATGTTACATAAATAGTGCTATCAAAAATAGGAAACTCAAGTCTTTGATTGTTTATGAAGAATTTCTTAAACATGCAATTAATACGTAACTTCATAAATCATCAAAAATAAACCGAATTCAAATCAACATTTAACCAAAAGTCAATGTCAAATACAAACTAGTGAATTAAAACTTTTCCAAAGATTAAAAAATAATTTTTAATCAAATTAAATCGAATATATCAATGTCAAATATATATTCTATAGTCCATAATAGTTAAAAAACAAAACTAAATTTTCTAATCACATTGTAGTTTCCAAAGTAACCTATAAGAAGTTTGTTTAAATGACGTATTAGAAACCAGAGACCTAAATATTTGACTATTTCTCAAGAATTTTTTAATCATGAATTCTCTAAATTAAACCAAACCATGAAATAAGAAATCAAAACGAAATATATAATTATTATTATAATAATTGATGATTATAATAATAAAAGAGACCTTATTATAACTTTATGCCATTATACCAGATTAAAACTTTGGTATTCACAACTAAAACACCCAAAATGAACATAAATACGATTATAATAATCGACGAGATATTAACTTAAAACTTTATACCAAAGCAATCATAACTGATATACATCAAAAAAACAAATTGATGACCATGTTATCTTAGCAAAACAAATTAATCTCACATAAAAGAAAAATATAAAATCCCAAAAGTCTACTGTAATTGATGAATATCACAAATAATCATGGGTTGAAAAACAAAATTCCGAAAGTATAATAGTAAGATTTTCTCTATATTATACCATATGGCATTGAGTTTTACTACCATTGGATTGTAAAATAAAGACTTTTAAACCCACGAATATCAAAGCAAAAAAGAAAGCATTGAATTACCAATTTAGGGTTTCTAAATTGACGAATAGTAAACTGAAATAAATTCAATAAATTTTCATAAACGAATCTGAATCCAGATATTAGCATCAGAATATGATCATCGAAAATAAAGATTTTCAAATAAAAAAATACAATATCTAAATATATTCTAGAGATTAATAACACATAAAATTGAATCCATAGTTCATGGTTGTTATCAAACCTAAATATCGAATCATTTAAATCTTGAGAACATATCAAATTGAAAAAAAATAAAGAAAAATTTGATTCTCAATGATTGAACACAATCTGGTGATGATGACACTTGTTAGAAATAAATCATAATAAATATGATAATTAACTAGGATCAAATCATTAAGAATAAAAATACTAGATGCCGAAGCGTACCTGAATTAATTGATGAGTTGAAATCCTTGAATCTCTCTTTGGTTAGATCTTCCAAGAAGATATATTTTCCTTAAGTATAAACTCTCTGACGTAGATAAGAGTAAATATGATATTATCTATTTCTTGGGGACCATAACTTCTTTATCTAGTTGATTTAAGAATCAATTATTGTCTGTACTTATAACGCTGCCCCTCATCGAATTATAAATACAACTTTAATAGTATTTACACTTTTATTTCCATGACAATTCTAATACCTTATGACTTTATAACATAGTTAGTCACATAATTTATGTCATATTTTATGATAACAATATACATTATAAATATGTGTCCATAATTATGGATTTTAATCCAACACCTAAAGGTCTCAGGTTTGAGTGCCGACAAGAATATGTGTGTTCATTATCAATTATTGAGAGTTTTTAAAGAAATGATATTTGTATTCACACCAAATTTATAAAAAAAATACACTATATTAGTAGCTTTTATAAAAAATTTAAAATGATGTAATTTAGGTGTACGGTGTCTTCCATATCATAATATTGTTAATTATTAAAAATATAGAGTAATAAAAAATTAATCTTCAAAATTGAGTGATTATTTTTTGAAAAAGTTTAATGAAAAAAACAGGATTAAAAACAAATTCGATAGTGATAAAATTGGTAGTTTATCCTACCTGAGCATGAAAACTAATTCAAATATCTAGTTTAAAATAATGGGTAAAGTTCAAAAATAGTCACTAAACAATCTCAAAATAATATTTTTGGGTACTGAACTTTCAAAAATTACAAAATGGGTATTAAATTATATATATATATATATTATACAGAATAGACATTAAATTATTATTTTTTGGATAGAATAGACAATTGTTAGATATTGTTAGTTGTTATGAAGGAGATAGCGTGTCATATTAAAATTAATGGATAATAATATCTTATTTGACTATTAATTGTAACTAAAATTTTATTTTTGATATTTTTTAAATATTTTCAAGTAATAATATTATAAATAAAAAATCAAATTTTCAAAATTATATTATTTTAAAATTATAAAATTATTTTTTAAATTAGAATTTTAAATTTAATGAATAAAAAATTTAATACAACTCAATAAATAATATTCTATAAGTTGCAATTAAAAATTTCAAATTGAATAAATAAAAACAGTGAAAACCCTAACATGATATCGTATAAATTATTGTCTAACATGGGTCCAAAAGAATTTACATGCACTTCAAAATTTGTAGCTCGTAATTTCCAAATAACTAGTCAGATATCGTCTATACATATGTTATGGGTACATATAATTTATAATCTTCATTAATTCAACTCATTTTGTCGATGTTGAATATATAATTATAAGTTAAATTTACGTATCAACCAAACAATCCGTAAAACAATTTTTATCTATTAATCAATAAGCTTCTTTGATCCGGAGTTTGTGGAAGTGGAAAGTGTGCTCCAGCAAGGTAAACGTCTTCACTGAGAAGCGTTAGCTGCAATGCAGTTTCATAATCGGTTAGGTCCTTATGGGACGGTGGTGGATCGGAGTAAGTTGCAGTGGTTTCCACCGTTGCATGATTCGTGATGAGCATGGGTCATGGATTCAGGGCTTTACCAAGACCATTGGAGCATACTCTATTCTCGACGCGGAGCTGTGGGGTGTGTATGAGGGTCTTAAGGTGGCGTCGACGCTGGAAATTCGAAGATTGCAGGTGGAAACTGATTCCATGGAAGTTTGGAAGCTATTGCGACAGGGTTTGGCTATGGACCGGATTTCTCCGATGGTGTCGCATATTGTGCTTATGCTCGAAAACGATTGGGAACTTTGCTTCAGCCATGTTCCTCGGGAGAGGAATGTGATTGCAATGCGATGGCGAAACTAGTCTGGGGAGTTCCATTCAGTACTCACAGATATCTATCGACTCCATTGGGATCCACTTATACAGTGTAAGATTTTTTTAGTTTTACACATATTACGATTGTTGGATGAGTAAAAAACAGATGACTGAGATTAAAAATAAGAAATGTGAAGATATTTATTGGAAAAAAAACAATGAGTCAATCTCAGCCATCTATTTTCAGTAATTTAACAGTCTTAAACTTGTGTAAAACTAAAGAGTTTTACATTATGTAAGTGAATCCTAATATATATATATATATATAAAAGTGTATCATATGTATCAATAGGTATAATGTAGACATGTACGAATAAACCTCATGAAAAAGAATTATTAAAGATGTATAATGTATCACCATAAAAATTGTTAGCTGTAAATTTACTTTATATTATCAATTTTGTTCGTTCAGAAACTCAATTTTATCCTCATTTAACATCCTTACATTCAATCATATCATCACCAATAGATTTTGCGCATTTACTCTATATGAAGTTAGCAAATCAAAATTTTATTTTTGGTAACACAAAACGTAAAAACCAGATGAAAATTAACTAGATCCCTGGAGATTTTGAGCAGTATATCTGCCAAAATAAAATTATTACTAAATTCATATAAATTAAATATACAGAATTTATGAATTTTTAATATTGCTAATTAAATAACACTAAATTATGATTTTTTTATATTTTTAATATATATATATATATATATTATGACTTAAAAATATTATTAAAATACTAAAAAATTAATTAGAATTGAAGGACCAAATGATATATTATCCGTTAATTTTAATATGAGACATCATTCTATAAGAGCAATTAACTTTTTTTTTGGTTACAGAAAAAATTAAATATTTATTTTCATACCTTTCAAAAATTAAATATCTTAAAAGTATTTTAAAATAATTTAGTTAACATTTTCTTTTGAATAATCTAACATAATTAAAAAATAATATATATTTAGAATGTTTGTTTAACCATTATATACGTATATTTAACGATTTCCTTAAACGTACAAACTGAGTGTTCTTAGTGGTAAACAATTATTGTTATTCTTTAAGGTCCTGAGTTTGAGCACCACGAATGCTAGGCGTGTGAGCGTTTTATGTCAAATGGTGAGAGCTATCTTTGAATAGGTAGAAACAATTTCCGTAAAATGAATTATATTTTCTCGAAAATAATTTATGAAAATCATTTTACGGTGTTTAGATGAAGTTGTATAAATCATTTTTCACTGGTTGATAATGTTTTAAAAAATTATTTATTTTAGATATTCTATAAAATTAAATAATATTATTTATTTTAAAAACTATTATTATTTTTTTAAATATTAAAATTAATTTATTTAATATCATTTATGTCAGTATTATTATTGAAATATTATTTTGATAATTTTATAAATAAAATATTAGGAATATTATATTTTATTAAAATTAAAATATTATAAATTATATTAATTATTTATTAAAATAAGAACATTACATTATTAATTACTAGAATAAGAATATTATTATAATATAATTAAATTAGAATTAAATTATATAATAATAATAATAATAATAATAAATATAATATTATATTATTAAAATTATTAATAAATATATGTTAATAATTAATATTTTTATTAAAATGATATTAAAATAATATATTAATATTAAATATATAAAATAATATTATTTTGAGTTCTTATGCTTTAAACTGTAAAATTGGAAAATAATTTATGAAAAATCACATCATAAGCCATTTTTCCATAAAGGCTTAATACCAAAATAAGTTCTCAAGCTATACCAGTTTTCACGAAGAGGTGTCTAAAGTATTTTTTTATTCATCTCGGCGCCTAACGTTACAAACGTTATCATTTTAGGTGTTCGCCCCGTGAACGACTTTAATTTCTTCCGTTAAGTAACACAATATGGTGATTTTAAATTTTATTTTTAAAAAAATTATTATATTTATAAAAAAATTATATTAAATTATTAAAAAACCCAAAATTCCTAAAACTCTCGAATTCTAATCTCCTAGTCCCTACCATCCTCCTAGTCATACGCCACTGTAGTTACCGTCGATTGACTATCGAAATCGCATGGGATCGCAGTTTTTATTCTAGGTTTTCTAGGGTATGAAACATCGATTCGCCATCGATCAACCATCAATAGGTCACGATTTCATAAGGGTTTTGCTCATCGAGGAGATGAGATTGGGCGGAGCTTCGTCGACGGTAAAGGGCGACAGTCGACGTAGGTTTAGGGGTTTAAATGAATGTTTTTAAAGTTTTGAGGTTATTTCAAAAACATTTATGTTTTTTCTTAAAAATATATAATTTTAATTTTTAAATTTTAAATTTTAAATAAATTTATAAAATTACCAAATCATGACATGTGTCATATAAGGTAGAAATTAACATCGTTGATGACCCAAACACCTAAATAACACCTAAATAACGTTTGCAATGTTAGATAGATGAGTCAACAATACTATTGATACCTGTCTATAGAAAATAATATAGTTTGAACACTTATTTTAATATAAAACCTTTTATAAAATATAAAGAAAATTCAATTAAACAAACATTAAAAAATAAATTATATTAATAATTATTCTCTGTTTAAATGCTGTTATGGTACAGAAGGACTTGAGTGCAGCTGTTTAAATGCTGCTCGTTTTTTTTGTTTCTATCAACCAAAAAAAATGTAACAATTTCATCGCACTCAACATGTTTGCCTTATTATAAAAATAAAAATCTCTTTGGATACCAAAAAAATAAAATATAAATTATATTAATCATTATTTTCTGTCAATCAAACATTTAAAAAACAAGTTAAATATTTTTAGAAAAATCAATTACAGAGAGAGACAGATGGCACAGGCTAGAAAATTATACAATCCACTGTATAATTTGCTAGCCTTTTGCCCAATGTCCCAAAAACCCAGAAACCCAAATCTCTACATTGTCTCATTTGGATCAACTCTCAAAGCAAGTTTTGCACCTTCTTGCGGTTTGGTTTTGAAGAGCAACAACAAGTTGGGACCAGTAAAGGTTTGGTCTTTGAAGGTTTCAGCTTCAATGGAAACATCGGAGAAGCCATTCAGAGCTTCGAAAATCGTGCTTCAACCAATTAACGACATTTCGGGCACCGTCAAGTTGCACGACTCCAAATCATTGTCCAATCGGATTCTGCTTCTCGCTGCTCTATCTGAGGTATATTGATTTCATTCTCTATTTAATGTTGGTGTTTATACCCTTTAATTACTTCATGTTTTAATGTCTGTTCGATATGTAGGGAACTACTGTGGTAGACAATTTGTTGAATAGCGACGATGTTCATCATATGCTTGTTGCTTTGGGGAATCTTGGGCTACATGTGACACATGACTGAAAATAAACTAGCCATTGTTGAAGGTTGCGGTAAAGGGGACGGTCAAGAAATTCAGCTCTTTCTTGGGAATGCTGGAACTGCAATGCGACCACTTACTACTTCTGTTATCGCTGCCGGTGTCAATTCAAGGTCTGCCCAATTACGATCGATTTATGAAGATATAATATTGAAAGGCGACCGTGACTAATTTTACATTGATGTTTCCCTATAAGAGGGAATTCAACCGTTAAAAGGGGATGTAAGCTTTTAACTGGATTCTTTTAGTTGAGTATACAAATAATTTGCATATGTTGGGAAATAAACCGAGTACGAGTAATTTCTCTATAACCAGATTAGTGAGAATGCGAAATAAAAGCAGAAAAATAATACCCGAAATTGATAACGGAGTTCAGCCAATTGTGCTTACGTCTCCGGACTACTGCAGATCTTTTACTAAGAGAGAAAATTTACAGGTGTTTACAAAACACTCACTACTCACAAGAAAACTCTCTAGTGTTGGGAGAAAGAAATGATTTTTGGGATGGTTTTAGAAGCTAAATGAGCTAGGGTATTTATAGTTGAAACTTAGGACTTAATCTTGTAAATACCCTAAAGCCTAGTGTTGAAAACATTTTTGATATTTCGATATAACAAATTAAGTTAAATGAATTTTAAGATTTCACAAATGATTTTACAAATTTATATTCGATTCAATTAACCGAATATCAAATTATTACTCCAAGTTTTTCAAGATCAATTTTAATCCTTACTAAATGTGTAAAATTGTGATTTGTACTTAAACTATTTTTGAAACAATTTTCACAAAGTATTTTGAACCAAAAACAAGCCTTAAATCAATTATTCAAAGGCATGCACCGATGCATCGATGAATTAATTGAACATCGAATGCATTCCATGCACCGATGCACTCTCCATGCATCGATGCACTCTGAATATTTTCAAAACATCGAATGCATTTGATGCATCGATGCACAAGCCATGCATCGATGCACAAGCCATGCATCGATGCACCAGGCTATTTTTCAAACATCGAATGCATTTCATGCATCGATGCACACTTGGTGCACCGATGCATCCTTGATCATGCATCGATGCATGAGACGCTCCACCTAGAAAAATTAATTGTTTTCACACTTAAATGGCTCTATTGACTCCACTAATTATCACCAACGTTCAGAATTTATTCAAGGGGTATTTAAACAAGTTCTGAAGCCATTGATCAATAACAAGAAACATCAAGCAACTAGAATCAAGAGAGAATCAAAGAGAAAGCATCAAACCTCAAGTTTGAGCATTTCAATCCTATTTTTCATCTAATATTCATTTGCTTTCAAGAACACTTTTGTACTCAATTGTATTTATCTTTGAGTGTTCTTTTCTTTGTTCTAGAATTGTGCAAACAATCAACCTTGTGAGGATTTCCTTGTAAGTTTGCAAATTTGTATTGTTCTCTTTGGGAGAGAGTTTTCTCAAGAATTTGGGGTATAATTCTTGAGGGTTTGTAAGGTTACTCTTTGTCCTCAAAAGAAAGACAAATTAGTGAATTTGTGGAAAATCCTTAGTGTGGATAGCTAAGGTAGTGGACGTAGACTTTGGTTGAGAAAGTCGAACCACTCTAAATCGCTGTGCAAATCTTTTCAATTTTCTGCAAAAGCTTCCACAGAAATTTTTATTGCCAATTCACCCCCCTCTTGGCCGATTCCGTCAATCGATTAACTCAATAATTTGTATCAGAGCCTCACTCATTTGAAGGTTTAATCGCCTCTTGAGTCGATTCAGGAAGAGTTACATCGATTACAAAGTCATCAATGGCCTCCACTTCAAATTACGACTCCGGTCTCGATTCGATGCCCGTCAAGAAGCCTCCTTTCTTCAATGGGGCTAATTATGCCTATTGAAAGAACAGAATGATGTACTTCATTCAAGCAAGTGACATGGGAGCATGAAATGCCGTAGAAGAAGGATACATCAAACCTCTCACTCATCCAAGGTTGTGGAGTGAAGGAGACACAAGAATGTTCCAGCTCAACTCCAAAGCCATCCATATTATTTTTTGTGCTCTTGGACCAGATGAATACGGAAGAGTTTCATCGTGTACAACCGCCAAAGAAATATGGGACAAGCTTCAAGTCACACATGAAGGTACAGATGAGGTAAAGAAATCAAAAATTAGTATTCTAACGCATAGCTATGAAAATTTCAGGATGAAACCAAATGAAGACATCAAAGCTATGACGGATAGATTTTCAACGATTGTCAATGGTCTTAAATCGTATGAAGAGATCATCTCAAATGAAAAGCTTGTGAGGAAGTTAGTCTACTCCCTCCCAAAATCATGGCAATCAAAGAAGACGGCAATCATCGAGTCTAAGGACCTATCATCCTTAACTCTTGAAGAACTTATCGGTTCACTCCTCACTCATGAGATGATGCTTGAAGATGAGGTGGAGCTTGATAAAGTTGAAGAGACACCAAAGGAGAAGGAGAAGAAGAAAAACATTGGAGTTGCTCTCAAATCCACAAAAGATGAGAGTGATTCTAATAATGATGATGATGACGAGGAAATGGCATTATTTGCCAAACGGTTCAGAAAAATGATGAGACCTTACCGAGGAAGAAAATTCAAACGAAACGAAGGCCTCAAAAATGAACCAAAAGAGAAGGACCCAATCATTTGCTATGAATGCAAAAAGCCGGGGCATGTCAAATATGATTACCCACAATTGAAGAAAAAGGGTCAATCAAAGATAAGCACAAGGCTCATGTGGCTACATGGAGCGATGAAGAAAATTCCAATGAAGAGGAACAAGAAGTAGCAAACTTGTGCTTGATGGCATTCGGGGAAGATTCTAAGGTAACCTCTAACTCATCCGATTTTGATGATTTATCTTATGATGAGTTATTTGAGGAATACAATGGGTTGGCTTCGGATTATGAGAAATTGTTTTTAAAATATAAAAATGATGTTTCAAAATTGAAAAATGAAAACAAACTCATATCCAAAACCAACAATGATCTTGAAAGTAAAATCAAAGATTTGCAGATCAAACTAGAAGAATTTGAAAAGAAAATTTTAGATTTGCAAAATTTACTTTCAAAGGTCAATGATGATCATCAAAAGAAAATTGATGATCTTAAAACTTCTTTTGATAAGTTGGTACAAACATTTTGAAAAAGAAGAAATTCAAAATCCAACTTTGTTAGAAAAGTTTTAGAACTACAATCATAGAGGTCCCCAAAGAACCTCAAATGGAAAAATCGTTAGAAGTATGTGGGTTCCTACAGAAGATTACTACTAAAGATAAAGATATCCTGCACAATGGATACCTAAGGGGACTAGGATTTTGGAAACTACTAATGAATATGGACCCAAAGAATTTGGGTACCAAAAATCAAAAATTAATCTATGTTTGTAGGGAAATGAGCATTGCTACAAGGCACGGGAAACAAATTAAAATTCATGGTACCTTGATAGTGGATGCTCAAGACATATGACCGGAGACAAAAGCCGGTTCATTGAGCTTAACGCCAAAAATGGAGGAGAAGTGACTTTTGGAGACAATTCAAAAGGTCATATTGAAGGTATTGGTACTATAGGTAATACCTCTTCCATACAAATTAAAAATGTTTTGTATGTGAATGGATTAAAGCATAATCTTTTGAGTATTAGTCAATTGTCTGATAAAGGATTCAATGTCTTATTTGAAATTAATAGTTGTAAAGTCATTGACATTGCATCTAATCGGATTATGCTTGTTGGTCATAGAATAGGAAACATTTACATGGTGCATTTAGATTCTATTGATATGACTAATTTATGCCTAGTTGCTAAGGATGATGATAGTTGGTTATGGCATAGGAGACTAGGTCATGCGAGTATGAGTGTTTTGCAACGGTTAATTCAAGGAGACTTAGTAAGAGGGTTGCCTAAGCTTAAATTTGATAATGATAAAATCTGTGATGCTTGTGCTAAAGGAAAACAAAACCGTGTTTCTTTTAAATCCATTAATGACGTATCAACTAGTAGAGTATTACAATTGATCCATGTAGATCTTTTTGGGCCAACTAGGACTACTAGCTTGGGTGGAAAACAATATGCATTTGTCTTGGTAGATGACTATTCTAGATATACTTGGGTTCTATTTTAAGTACTAAAGATGAAGCATTAGAACAGTTCATCACATTTTCAAAAATAATCCAAATGAAAAGGTTACTCTATAACTAGTGTTAGGAGTGGTCATGGCACTGAATTTGAAAATCTTGGATTTATTGAATTTTGTAATTCTAATGGTATTAGTCATAATTTTTCAGCACCTAGAACCCCTCAACAAAATGGAGTAGTTGAGAGGGAAAATCGAACTTTAGAAGAAATGGCTAGAACCATGCTTTGTGAAAATAATTTGCCAAAATATTTTTTGGGCGGAAGCCACAAATACTGCTTGTTATGTTGTTATCGAGTATGATTAGGCCAATTTTAAGAAAACTCCATATGAAATTTTCAAAAATAAAAAGCCTAACATTAACTATTTTCATCCTTTTGGATTGAGAGGGAAAATCGAACTTTAGAAGAATGGCTAGACCATGCTTTGTGAAAATAATTTGCCAAAATATTTTTGGGCGGAAGCCACAAATACTGCTTGTTATGTTGTTAATCGAGTATGATTAGGCCAATTTTAAAAAACTCCATATGAAATTTTCGATGATAATCCCCTTCCAAGGAAGGATTCTTGTGTGAATGATGATGTTGGTGTTATAAATACAAATATGTTAGACATGAAGTTGGAGAACCATCATCAAAGGAAGAACGAAAAATGAGGAAACTCATGATCCTTGAGAATCCAACCATGAGAAAGGGAAGTATCTTACCCAAGAGAGTACAACTATGTCAAGGATGGTGAAATTATAGGTGATCCATCAAAAGGGGTAACAACTCGATCTTCTCTTAGAAATATTGTAATTATGTTGCATTTATCTCATGCATAGAGCCTAAGAATTAAAGAAGCATTAAATGATGAACATTGGGATTATGGCTATGCAAGAAGTTAAATCAATTTGAGAGAAGTAAAGTATGGACATTATTTGAAAGGCCTAGTAATAAATCTACTGTAGGTACTAGATGGGTTTTTAGGAATAAGCTTGATGAGAGTGGTAATATAGTGAGAAACAGGCTAGACTTGTTGCTCAAGGGTATACTCAAGAAGAAGCATAGACTATGATGAAACATATGCTCCCGTAGCTAGGATGAAAGCAATTAGAATGTTATTAGCATTTGCATGTTTCATGAATTTAAATTATATCAAATGGATGTTAAAAGTGCATTTTAAATGGTGTTATAAAAGAAGTGTATGTGGAACAACCTCCAGGTTTTGAAGATTCAAAATTTCCAGATCATGTTCTTAAATTGACAAAGCTCTTTATGGTTTAAAACAAGCTCCTAGAGCTTGGTATGAAAGATTGTCAAATTTTTAATTGAAAAAGGTTTTTCAAAAGGAAACGTTGACACTACATTGTTTTTAAAGCATAAAGGTAAAGATTTATTAGTAGTTCAAATTTATGTTGATGATATATATTTTTTCTACTAATGATGTTCTTTGCCAAGAATTTTCTAAGCTAATGCAAAGTGAGTTTGAGATGAGCATGATGGGGGAGCTCTCATTTTTCTTGGGACTCCAAATCAAGCAAAGAAAAGATGGCATCTTCATTAATCAAGCTAAGTACGTCAAAGATATGCTCAAGAAGTTTGGATTGGAAAATAGGAAACCTCATAACACTCCAATGAGCTCTTCAACAAGCTTGACTTAGATGAGGTAAATGTGTAGATGTTAAATTATATATGTCATGATTGGCTCTTTGCTTTATCTAACTGCAAGTAGACCGGACATTATGTTTAGTGTTTGCTTATGTGCTAGATTTCAATCATGTCCTAAGGAATCACATTTACTAGCTGTTAAGAGAATCTTTAGATACCTTAAGGACACTCCTAGTTTAGGACTTTGGTATCCTAGAGACTCTAGCTTTAGCTTGCATGCCTTTTCTGATGTGGATTATGGATGATGCAAATTAGATAGGAAAAGCACCTCCGGTACTTGTCAATTCCTTGGAAATATGCTGATTTATTGGTTTTCATAGAAGCAAAATTGTGTTGCATTATCTACCACTGAAGCGGAATACATTTCAGCCGGTAGTTGTTGTGCACAAGTTTTATGGATGAAACAACAACTTTTTGATTATGGAATTGAAGTAGGTACCATTCCTATCAAGTGTGACAATACTAGTGCTATTTGTCTCACTAAAAATCCCATCCAACACTCTAGAACTAAGCACATTGAAATAAGACATCATTTCATTAGAGACCATGTCACTAAGGAAGATGTAGTTCTAGAATATGTTGATACTTTGCATCAATTAGCGGATATCTTTACAAAACCCTCAAACAAGGAAAGATTTTGGACACTTAGGAGAGAATTAGGTTTAACTGACCTATCTTCACTTAGTGTTTAAAATAATTTTAGCACTTTTAAGAATAAATGAAAAATGCTTATAATAATATTTTTGATTGCATTCTTGTTATTAGTTAGGGGGAGTTTGTGATTCTTAGTGAAAAATAATTTTATGTTCAAATAAAGTTTGAAGATTAATTTGTTTGATTGAACTTAATTAATTTTTGATATATGAGTTGCCATTACCATTAGAGCCAAATTATTTAGCATTTTAAGTGTTTAAAACGGATTTTTGACATTTTTGTGCTTCATGCACCGATGCATTTAACAATGCATCGATGCATACTTGAATATGCATCGATGCATAAGACCATGCACCGATATCGGGTTTTTTTTAAAGGCTTCATCTTCTTTATTTTTCAAAACCTAAACTCTAAACTTCTCACGGCCGTTCGTCCCCTTCTCACCCTAATCTCCATTTTGCTCAAAACCTTCGGGAAATCATCGGATTCTTCAAGATTTTTATCCTACAAACCTGCTACACTCATTAAATCGCGCAAAACATCTCCTCATTCCCTCAATCCGAATTTTTCAAGGTATTTTCACAAAAACTCTATTTCATTAAATTTTTGAACTTAGGACTAGTTTAGATAGTTCTAGTTTGAAATAATTATCGGCATTGGTTATATGATGATTCTAAACTAGTTTCTACAACGAATTTCATCAAAAACGCATAATTTTTCAAATTATTTGGAAATTTCGAATTAAAAAAATTATTATTATTATTTCGAAAGTTAATGATACTTTTGATTCAATTATGTTAGTTTCATGAAAACTATGCGTATTAGATATTAATTTTAAATAGTTTTTCAAAACTTTGCCCATTAGGACTTTGTTAAAGAACCTTGAATTATTGAGGACTCATTTGAGTTTTGGGATTAATTGTTGTGCATACATGTGTTTTAAAATTGCAGGTGATATTCCTTTTCAAATTTCCCTTACCATGTCAAATCCTAAACGCCCTAGGTCATCCTCTAGTCGTCTCACCAAAACCGTCCTCCCGTTCCTCACATCCTAATCCCGTTCCTCCTCAACCTAATCCTGATCCTCAAGCTCCTAATGGCTATTGAGTGTTGTTTCAATATGCCAGAGCGTCGTAGAAACGAACTTTTAATAGATACATTGAGTCTTTCCAATCCTATCGAATTCGGGAAGAACGTATTCCCTCCCTTCAAGCCATGAACAAAATTGAATTTGAATACCTCCCGACTCTTAGAAGGTGGAAGTTTGATAAACTATTTTCTCTTCAACCCATCGTTTTCATCAACTTGTCCGTATTTTTTATTCAAATGCGGTATGCATTCAAAATGAAACCCAATGTGGAACCATCGGTATTAGATCCTACCTTTTAGAACAATACATTGTGGTTGATTCTGCAACCATTGCTACACAATTCGGATTAGATGATGATGGTGCTTTTGATGAAAAAGAGAATGTGAATTATCCCTATACCCCTCATGCGAGTGTCAGTTCACTCCGAACTCATCATGACCGTTTTCTACACTTTATTATTTCTTGGTGGTTTAGACCATCGGCTGGTCGTTACTCCACTCTTCGTAATAGGGATTTGTGGTGGATGTACTGCATTAAAATAAAATCAAAATAAATCTTCCACAAATTATATTCAGCCAATTAGTAGACATCGTTAATATTGTCCCTTCCAAACATGTTGAAACCTTAGCCTACGGTTGTCTACTTAGTAACCTGTTTATCAAACTTGGTTTAAATGTTTCTCTCGACACTCATATCCCTCTCCAAAATCAAATCAACCTTACATCTTTGAAGAAAGCGGATTGGATTCAAAATGAGCGAACCGGTCTTTGGGTCTTTCGACCCAATAAGCCAACTCCGGGAGCTAGTTCTTCTCGAGCTGCTCCTAGTTCTTCTCGTGCTCCTCCTCCTCCTCCAGCTCCTGACGCTGATGATGATCCAGAGCTTCAAAGGCTTATGAGAGATATTGACGACGAAGTACCAGCTCGGCAAGATGATCAAACGCCACCTTATTTCTGATCTTTTCTAGAGTCGTTTGATCTACGTTTTGCCTCCATTGAGTCTACGATTTCTGAGTTTCAGAGGGAGATGCGTGATCGTATGGATGCTCTGACTCCTGAAGTTCGAGCTCATTATCCTCCTCCTCCCGATCCTCCGATGGAGTAGACTTACTTGCCATGCTTTCTTGTTCTTAAAACTTTGAACTTGATTAGTTGTTGGATGTTTGTTTGAGGATGCTTGAACTTATTATATATATATTTGGTTTGACATTTTAACGCTTTCTGTTTATTAATTTTGCATCATTAGAAATTTATGATCAAATTATGCCATTTCACATTTTATTATGAATATTGTTTATGAAAACTAATGGCTAATCTCTCTTTTGATGATCTTAGCAGCTTATTAAAATCAATTGGCTAATGTTTTTCAAAATTCTTGTTTAAAACGTTTTTATAGAGTCTTTTTGATTTAACAAAAAGGGAGAGAAAATTTAAGATGTGTTATAGTAAGGGGGAGTAAGTTTTTCAAAATCGATTTCAAAAATAATTTCTTAAACAAATCTTAAAATTATTCAAATGTTTTGTTATATCAAAAAGGGGGAGATTGTTGAAAACATTTTTGATATTTCGATATAACAAATTAAGTTAAAATTTTAAATTTCACAAATGATTTTAAATTTATATTCGATTCAATTAACCGAATATCAAATTATTACTCCAAGTTTTTCAAGATCAATTTTAATCCTTACTAAATGTGTAAAATTGTGATTTGTACTTAAACTATTTTTGAAACAATTTTCACAAAGTATTTTGAACCAAAAACAAGCCTTAAATCAATTATTCAAAGGCATGCACCGATGCATCAGTCCATGCATCGATGCATCGATGAATTAATTGAACATCAAATGCATTCCATGCACCGATGCACTCTCCATGCATCGATGCACTCTGAATATTTTCAAAACATCGAATGCATTTGATGCATCGATGCACAAGCCATGCATCGATGCACCAGGCTTTTTTCAAACATCGAATGCATTTCATACATCGATGCACACTTGGTGCACCGATGCATCAAGTGTTCCAACGGTCAAAATATTTGAATTTTACACGAATGCACCGATGCATCCTTGATCTTGCATCGATGCATGAGACGTTCCACCTAGAAAAATTAATTGTTTTCACACTTAAACGGCTCTATTGACTCCACTAATTATCACCAACGTTCAGAATTGATTCAAGGGGTATTTAAACAAGTTCTGAAGCCATTGATCAATAACAAGAAACATCAAGCAACTAGAATCAAGAGAGAATCAAAGAGAAAGCATCAAACCTCATGTTTGAGCATTTCAATCCTATTTTTCATCCAATATTCATTTGCTTTCAAGAACACTTTTGTACTTAATTGTATTTATCTTTGAGTGTTCTTTTCTTTGTTCTAGAATTGTGCAAACAATCAACCTTGTGAGGATTTCCTTGTAAGTTTGCAAATTTGTATTGTTCTCTTTGGGAGAGAGTTTTCTCAAGAATTTGGGGTATAATTCTTGAGGGTTTGTAAGGTTACTCTTTGTCCTCAAAAGAAAGACAAATTAGTGAATTTGTGGAAAATCTTTAGTGTGGATAGCTAAGGTAGTGGACGTATACTTTGGTTGAGAAAGTCGAACCACTCTAAATCGCTGTGCAGATCTTTTCAATTTTCTGCAAAAGCTTCCACAGAAATTTTTATTGCCAATTCACCCCCCTCTTGGCCGATTCCGTCAATCGATTAACTCAACACCTAGGGATTAATTGTGATTATCCCGTTATCATTTTTCAACAAACATCTACCAAACTTTGAAAAACTATTTTTCAAAGAAATATTTATCAAACTTTGAAAACCATTTTCAAAGAAACATTTACCAAACTTTGAAAACCAATTTTTCAAAGTTGGTTGCCAAACTTGAAAACCATTTTTAACAATACTTTCAACAATCTCCCACTTGAAGACTGATTTTAATTTGTCTTCACACCTCGATCAATGCAGTAGTATTTCTGGTCTTGTTAGTCTAGCATGCCAACTGAAGCTGAACACAACTTCAGTTTGTCCGTGGTTACCGTCTTTGTCAACATGTCTGCCGGATTTTGAGCTCCACTAATCTTTTCAAGTTTCAAAATCCCATCTTTCATAACAGACCGGATAAAATGATATCGCAATTGTATGTGCTTCGTTCTGGAATGAAAAGACGGATTCTTTACTAGATGGATAGCACTTTGACTGTCACAATACAAGACATTGTTTTCTTGTTTCTTGCCTAACTCTTCCAAGAAACTTTGGAGCCAAACCATCTTCTTGCTGGCTTCCGTAACAACGACATATTCTGCTTCAGTTGTGGAGAGAGCAACTATCTTCTGTAGTGGAGATATCTTCTGTAGAAATCTGAGGATCCATTTGACTGCTTCCCAGTGTACCTTGCCTAGATTATTCATGTACCTGCTAACAGCTCCCACTGCATGAGCAATATCTGGTCTGGTACAAACCATGACATACATTAGACTTCCAATTGCTGAGGCATACGACACTTTCACCATGTGTGCACGTTCTTCCTCCGTCTTTGGTGATTGTTATTTGGAGAGTCTAAAATGAACACCTAAAGGTGTACTTACTGGTTTAGCATCTTGCATGATGAACCTGGAGAGTACTTTGTTGATGTACTCAGCCTGTGATAACATAAAAGTCCCCGACTTTGTGTCTCTCTTAATCCTCATCCTAAGAATCTGCTTTGCAGCGCCCAGATCCTTCATAGCAAACAAAATGAACACCTAAAGTGTACTTACTGTTTAGCATCTGCATGATGACCGGAGAGTACTTTGATGTACTCGCCTGTGTATACATAAAAGTCCCCGACTTTGTGTCTCTCTTAATCCTCATCCTAAGAATCTGCTTTGCAGCGCCCAGATCCTTCATAGCAAACTGCTTCTACAATTTTTGCTTTAAGTTTATAATCTCTTGCATGTTTGAGCTTGCAACGAGCATGTCATCAACGTACAACAATAAAATAATGAAGCTATTATCGAACCTCTTGATGTAGCAACAATGATCTGCTTGGCATCTGGTAAAACCATTGCTACTCGTGAAGCTATCGAACTTCTTGTACCATTGTCTAGGAGCTTGTTTTAAACCATACAAGCTCTTCTTCAACCTGCATACCAGGGTTTTCTTGCCTGCCTCTATGAATCCTTCTAGCTGCCTCATATAGATTTCTTCCTCCAAATCACCATGAAGGAAAGCTGCCTTTACATCTAACTGCTCAAGATGTAAATTCTCTACAGCTACAATTTTCAACACCAGTCTGATTGTAGACAGTTTTACGACTGGAGAAAAATTTTCATTGTAGTCAATACCTTCTTTTTGTTGAAAACCTTTGACAATCAATCTTGCTTTATAGCGTTTGCTCCCATCATGCTCTTCTTTGATCCTATAAATCCACTTGTTGTGGAGCACTTTCTTGCCTAGTGGTAATTCAGCTAATTCCCACGTCTGATTTGACATAAGCGAGTCCATCTCATCTTTCATGGAAGACTCCCACTTGACTGAATCCTCCACTTGCATTGCTTCATCATAGCACTCTGGTTCACCATTGTCAGTCAGCAACAAGTAGTGCAAAGAAGGACAATACCGTTGGGTTGGTTTAGGAATTCTGGAGGAGCGTCTTAGTTCCGGTGTGTCTGGTTCTTCTTGAACTGCTTCAGGACTGATCTGAATATCATTTCCATAAATCTCCTCGAACTCAGCAAATTCCTTTGTTTCATCTTCGATGTTTGAGCTACTTGATTCTATGGTTGATCTGTCTTTGCACATCACATTCTCATTGAAAATGACATCTTCTGATAATATTCCGATTTTCATAGTCCCAAAACCGGTAACCGAACTCATCACCACCATAACCAATAAAGACACATTTGTTGGACATGGCATCAAGTTTACTTCTTTCAGCAGAGTTTATGTGTACATAAGAAATACAACCAAACACTCTTAAGTGTGAAAGGTTTATTTCTTTCTTGCTCCAAACTTCCTCTGTATTCTTCCATCTAAAGGAACTGAGGGCCCACGGTTGATCAAGTAAGCTTCAGTGTTGATAGCTTCAGCCCATAGAAATTTGGGCAATCCGACATGTATCCTCATGCTTCTGGCACGTTCATTCAGAGTTCTGTTCATGCACTCTGTTACGCCATTCTGCTGCGGTGTCATGAGAACTGTTGTCTCCATCTTAATCCCATTGTTTTCGCAAAAATCTCTGAATCTATGATTTCTGTACTCTCCTCCATTGTCAGACCTCAACCGCTTGACTTTCAGACCAGTCTCATTTTCCACCATGGCCTTCCATTTTCTGAAGGTATCAAAGACTTCTGATTTCTTCTTCAGAAAATAAACCCACACATTCCTTGTAGAATCATCGATGAAGGTGACATAATATAATGAGCCTGCAAGATATGGAACTGGAGATGGTCCCCATACATCAGTATAAACCAACTCTAACTGTTCATCCTTGGGTGTCTTACCAATCTTTGCAAAGTTGACTTTCTTTTGTTTTCCAAAGATGCAATCCTTGCATAGTCCGACATCTACATTCTTTAGATCCGGCAGCTTCCCTTTTGACAAAAGTGTATTCATCCCTTTCTTGCTCATATGGCCAAGCCTTTGGTGCCATAGGTTTGATTTTCCATCAGCATTTGGTGTAGCAATGGTATTCTCTAAATTTGAGGTTACATAGAGAGTACCAGTCTTCTTACCACGAGCAATGACGAGTGCTCCTTTGGTGATCTTCCATTCACAGCCTGAAAAAGTTGTGTTATATCCTTCTCCATCAAGCTATCCTACAGAAATCAAATTTCTTTTGTGGCCAGCAATATGTCTCACTCCTGTCAGCTTCTAGGTAGTCTGGTTTGGCAACTTTAGTCGGATGTCTAATTTTCTGACGATCTTCAAGGTTTCATCATCAGCTAGATGAACCTTCCCAAAATCACCACTGACATAGTTCTCCATGATTTCTTGGCATGGGGTAGAGTGAAAAGATGCCCCTGAATCCAAGATCCATGATTCAATCGGACTGTTGACGCTTAGAATCATGGCATCATCTGTCTCTTCTATCACGTTGGCAAATTCCTATGTACCGGTATTTTTCTTCGGTGCTCGGTAATCTCTTTTAAAGTGGCCCTTCTTGCCGCAGCTATAACAGGTAAAATATTTATTTCCCGTTCTTGATTTTCCCGTTCTGGATTTGGATCTGCCACGATTTGAATTCCTTTATGAAGTTCTCCCTCTGAACTCCGTGTGCAAGGTTGAGGAGGTTGATGCTTCACCCGATTCTCTCCGTCGAATTTCTTCACTCAATACCATATCCCGAACATCGTCGAATTTTAATTTGTTGTTTCCTGACGAGCTGCTGACTGCTGTAACAGTAGCATTCCAACTATCTGGTAGAGATGATAAGAGAATTAAAGCTCGAACTTCATCATCGAATTCAATTTCCACTGAACTCAACTGGATTGTGATTGTGTTGAGTTTATTTAGGTGTTGTGCCATCGATGCCCCTTCCGTCATCCGCAAATTGAATAATCGCCTCATCAAATGAACTTTGTTTGAGGTCGATGGCTTCTCATACATACTGGAGAGAGCCGCTATAAGACCCGCCGTGGTCTTTTCCTTTGCTATGTTGAAAGCAACATTGCGGGATAACGTCAGTCGGATAACTCCGAGGGCTTGTATGTCGAGAAGAGCCCAGTCTTCATTCTTCATGCCATCTGGTTGCTTTCCTGAGAGAGGTTGATATAGATTTTTGGTACAAAATCTTCAATCTGCATCTTCCAAAAACCAAAGTCTGCACCATCGAACTTTTCAATTTTCACATTCTCTCCGTCTGCAGCCATCGCTCCCACTCAAATCTGGCTTCTTCGAATCGTTTCTGACAATTTGTGCGAACCACCGTGTATTATAACACTTCCGTCGACAAACTCGTATCGCCGACAAAATTTTTACTATTCATATGAATAGTAATAAATAGTAACCTCGCAAAAATTGACTAAATTCACAACCAAAAGCTCTGATACCAGTTGTTGAGAAATAAACCGAGTACAAGTAATTTCCCTATAACCAGATTAGTGAGAATGCTAAATAAAAGCGGAAAAATAATACCGAAATTAATAACGGAGTTCGGCCAATTGTGCTTACGTCTCCGGACTACTGCAGATCTTTTACTAAGAGAGAAAATTTACAGGTGTTTACAAAACACTCACTACTCACAAGAAAACTCTAGTATTGGGAGAAAAAATGATTTTTGGGATGGTTTTTGAAGCTAAATGAGCTAGGGTATTTATAGTTGAAACTTAGGACTTAATCTTGTAAATACCCTAAAGCCTAGGGATTAATTGTGATTATCCCATTATCATTTTTCAACAAACATCTATCAAGCTTTGAAAAACTATTTTTCAAAGAAAAATTTATCAAACTTTGAAAACCATTTTAAAAAAAATATTTACCAAACTTTGAAAACCAATTTTTCAAAGTTAGTTGCCAAACTTGAAAACCATTTTTAACAATACTTTCAACAGCATATTCATGGAACCATCTGCTTATATGCTAATGCTCTTTGTTTCATGTATAGCTATCATGTTTTTGAGCTAATGCTTATATGCTATTCATCTTTTTAGCTACATACTTGATGGCGTGCCTCGAATGAGAGAGAGACCTATCGGGGACTTAGTTACTGGTCTTAAGCAGCTCGGGGCTGATGTTGAGTGCACTCTTGGCACTAATTGTCCCTCTTTTTATATAAATGGAAAGGGCGGTCTTCCTGGGGAAATGATATGGCTCAGATCATTTCTATTATGTTCTCGTGGTTTTATATTGCCGGATAAACTATTTTGTAAAGGTCGTCCTATAATTGCTTTAGAAGTTGCTTTTCTAAAGTAGATACGGGGAGCCACATAAGCTACTACTAGAAATGAGCTCCCATTACATGTCATCGAGCAATAATATTATTTTAAGTTAAGCTGTCAATCTCCATTCTCATAAACCCAATGTATCACCATCTCCGGATGCATAGATGCCAGTTAGGTTGTAATTCTGTCTGGTCAAATAAGAATATGGCAGTTGCAGAACCTTTTGAGTAGATACTTTTTTCGTGAATTCTCCAATGTGTCACGGTTGCTTGCCAGGTGTTATTCTAATGTTGCTTTTCAAGTATACATGGGAATGATGAACTTGTTAACTGATTAAGATTAATCATTAATGTGGCACATATCATCCTTTGGCTCTGTTGATAAAGGAGCCCATGGTTTTAAATTCTTCTTCCTTTCTAATCACATTCATTATTCTTAAATGTCCGAAACTTTTATTTGATTGTGATTTCCAAACTGTGTTCTCTTGCTTCTTTTAACTTCTAGGCTGCGTGAAGGAGAAAGGCTATATATTTTTGACGAAAAGGAAAAGGAAAAAGAGCGTAGACATAACTTCTGGATTTTGGTGCCGATATTCATGTAAACTTCTAGGCTACTTTTGCAGGTGAAACTCTCAAGATCAATCAGTAGTCAATACTTGACTGCTTTACTCATGGCAGCGCTCCTTTGGCTTCTGAGGATGTGGAAATTGAGATAATTGATAAGCTAATTTCAATCCCATATGTTGAAATGACTATAAAGTTGATGGAAAGGTTTGGGGTCAATGTGGAGCAGACGGATAGCTGGGATAGGGTTTTTTATAAAAGGATGTCAAAAGTACATGTAGGTTTCTATGATTTACACATGTACGTAGCACTGTAGCAGTATTATTGTATAATAGTCTGTTTGGACTAAACATCATAAACTGATATAATCTTTCATGACTCCTTAAAATGCTTATGTCGAAGGTGATGCTTCAAGTGCTAGTTACTTCCTTGTCGGTGCTGCAGTCACTGGTGGGATAGTCACTGTAGAAGGATGTGGTACAAGTAGTTTACATGTACTTTTTATTGTGAAGCCCATGAATGGTAATAAGTTCCCAACCAAATTAAATGATTTATCCAGTATGAGTGGACGCATTTGCTTTTAATTACTGACAATATCGTTTTGTGCCTTCCAAAATTGTTTTTGAATTGCTTTGAATGTCGTTGAGGTTTCCCTTGAATCCTGTTTTTGTCGATTTATCCAATTACTTTTACCACTAAAGTTATCATTGCCATGATCATGCTTGCTTTTCTTGGTTTTTCTTTTGGTTAAGGGTGATGTAAAATTTCCCGAGGTTATGGAAAAGATGGGTGCCAAGACGGAGAACAACATCACTGAACTGGACCACCAAGAAATCCCTCTGGAAGGAAACACTTGCATTCGATTGATGTTAACATGAACAAAATGCCAGATGTTGCCATGACTCGCTTTTGTTGCCCTTTATGCCCTTTATGCCGATGGTCCTACCGCCATTAGAGATGGTATGATCTTGTTTTTTGCTTCTCACTTTGAAAACATGTTTCTTTTGTTTTCTTCTCGACTAAAGACTATCAACAGCCATTGTTCGATTCTTTGACCTATAACATCTTCCATGATTTCTATTCAGTGGCAAGTTGGAGTGTTAAAGAGACTGAAAGGATACTTGCAATCTGTACTGAACTCAGGAAGGCAGATTCTAGCTTTACACGCATAAATATCTTTTAGATGGTGCTACTGTGACAATTGTTCTTCCTTCTTTGTTCGGATTAATATTGCAGCTCAGAGAAACAGTTGAAGGACCGGATTATTGCGTGATCACTTCCCCTGAGAAACTAAACATGACAGCGATCGATACTTACAATGATCACCGAATGGCCATGGCTTTCTTCCTGGCTGCCTGTGCTGAAGTTCCAATTACCATCAAGGATCTTGGTTGTACACGGAAAAAACTTCCCCGACTATTTTGAAGTTCTCGAGAGCGTTACAAAGCATTAAACACCTTTTATACTTCCTCAAACTGGAGAGGAAGAAGAGGCTATGAGAGAGGCAGTTCATTTCTCAGTCACTAATGTAACTCCCTAGACCCAGTCTATGCATTTCGACTAAGTCTAGTGAATTACAATAAAAATTCTTAAAACATTTTTTCAAAAACATTATTCGATAATTTAAAACCATATTACAAATGACATTTATAAAAGTATAATAAATATAAAACTAAAAATGATTACATAAAACAAAACATGTCATAAACCTGAAGTATGGTAAACCATGTATCAGTAGAAAAATCCATAAACATCATTATCATAAAATGAGTACGTCAAAATAAAGGCCTATGTTAATTCAAAGCAATTCGGAAGATAGAAACATTACAACAAAAAGTTCTTTAATAATGTGTCGATCCTCCGAGTGTCTGATTTGAGTGCCTATCCACAAGTATCTGAAAGGGGGAAAATAGTTTGAAAAGTGAGCTAGGGGCTCAGTGTGTCCCATTAGTACAATAAAAATCTAGTTTGCAAACCATCAAGTAAAAGTCCAGTAAATTATCGTGGAAATCCTGATAAAGCATAAGTTATTAAATCTCGTAGTCTACCCTCCTCCCGTACACCATATACAGTTCCCTAAAACTACATCCATATTGCTTACCTTATACCCATTAGATATAAGGAGCCACCTAAGGGAACATCTTGGGGCCTGAGAGCCAACCAAATTTTCTTCTTAGGTCCGTAAAGATTTACCAGCTTGATCAGAGCTGAACTTTCATTCTCTAGCCTACCCAGATAATATCCCAATAAAACAGTTCACATGACAAGCATAAATTTTCATGATCCATTATCGGTAAAATCATATCGTCTAGTGAAAACAATCATTCAAATATTATGCATCATTCCATCATAGATCATGAACCATCATCCATTGAATCATAAAAATTTCAGTGAAACGCATATATCAAATGAGATAAAGCAATCGAGTAGCACATAGAGAACACACCTCTTAAAATAGGGCACACAGTAAAACTACTGAGCACCGGCCTCGTCACACTCTACTACAGTGCTCGAACCTAATTCATAGCAATCAGAGTTAATATCAAAGTAATATTTTAAATCAGGGTATTTAAAAAGTTCACAGTTCATACGAGTGACTATCGGCTCCCGTGGCCCAATGGATCGAGAAGAATTGGGTTGAGATGGCGAGCGATCAGATAAGTCTCGAGTACCTTCAAATAACAACAATTAATTAGTCCTAAGTCTTACTTTAATTTTTCCAAAATTAAAACATTTAATTACATAAGCATATTTGGGTTTTACGGTCAATTTGGAGGCTTTCGGGTTAGAATTTGACAAAACTGACTTCAAAACCGGGCTTAGGACGTCGAAAAACATAGAGTAAGGCTTTTCAAAAAATTTTTAACTTTTTATGTCAAAGTCAACGGTCAAACCAGTCAAAGTCAATGGCCAGACCGGTCAACTCTGACCAAAGTCAACGGGTTGGTCAAGTCAACGGATCTGGCAGGCGGGTCGGTTCTACCCGAACCAGTTCCAGAATTTTCTTGCACGGGCCAGAGACCCCTATGCACACTGCCGGCGTGTGTTGCGGCGTCTGGGACCCATTTCATCCGCCGATCACTCCCAATTCAAAATTAGGCTAAAATACATCTAAATCAATCCAATGTTATACCAATAAACCAATCCAATTATCACCAATGAACCAATCGGTAACTTACCCACGGTGGTCGGCGACGGCGTGTAAGTGGTGAACAAAACCGGTCGGGTTTTGATCACGCGACACCGGTAAGTGCAGTGGAGGTGGCGGTGAAGTAAAACAATGTCGGGCATGGCCGAAATCAGCTAATATAAGCGGTGTTCGGGGGGTTTTTGACGGCCTAACGTTAACTGATCCATGGAAAATGATGTCGTTTCTTGATGAAATTGGGGTTGGGGTTTGATCACCATTCGACGGTGAGTATTTCGGTGGTCGTGGCTCGAGCTGGGGTGGCCAGACGGTGACGTATTTGGCCAATAAATGTTACTGACGGGGGAGATATAATTTGGGTTAGGGATTTCACAAATTTTGGGGAAAGTGGGATAGCTCGATAGGGGAAAATAAATATCACTTGGTATTAAAAATGGGTAAATTCATGCTCTAGTCCCTAAATTCTCTGAAGCTTCCTAAAATAGTCTGTTACCTTCAATATTTTACTACATAATCCCTAAATTTTACCCAAATTAATTCTTTTATTTAATTTCTAATTTTTCTAAAATTTTGGGCTGTGACAATTCTCCCCCTCTAAAAGAAATTTCATCCTTGAAATTTACTTGGAGTAAACAGATGCGGGAACTGGGTCTTTATGGATTCTTATGTCTCCTACGTGGTATGTACAGGACCTCAGTTACTCCACTAGACCTTTACCATATGAATGCACTTGTTCTTCAGCACTCTTTCATCTCGATCCAAAATTTGAACATGCTTCTCATCATATGATGATAGATCTTGTCTCAGCTAACATCCTCTAACTGAATGATGTAGCTTGGATCCGGACGATAGAGCCTCAACACAGACACATGAAAGACATCATGAATACGACTGAGTTGGGGAGGCAACTCAAGCTGGTATGCAACATGTCCTACTCTCTTCAAGATACAAATTGGTCCAATAAATCTTAGACTCAATTTACCCTTTAGCCTAAATCTCAACACTTTATTCCATGTGGATACTTTTAAAAAAAACCTAATCTCCAACCTCAAACTGGATGTTTTTCCTCCTCTGGTCAACATAAGACTTCTGCCTGTCAAATGCCTCTTTTAGGCGGTCACAGATCAATCTGACTGTGTCCTCCATCTTGTGCACTAACTAAGGTCCTAAAGTCTTCCGATCACATAACTCAGTCCAATAAATCGGGGTGCGACATCTACGCCCATAGAGTGCTTCGTACGGTGCCATATGAATGTTAGCCTGATATATGTTATTGTAAGCAAACTCAACCAAAGGCAAAAAGTTCTCTCAACTACCACGAAAATCAATCAGGCAGCCCCACAACATATCTTCCAAAACCTGAATCACTCGCTCAGATTGACCATCAGTCTGTTGGTGGAAAGCTATACTAAAATTCAATCTCGTACCCAGAGCCCTATGCAGTGCATTCTATAATCTCGAAGTGATTCTCGGATCTAGATCCGAAATGATAGATAACTGGACACCATGCAATCTGACGATATCTAAGGTGTACAATCTAGCCAGCTTGTCCAATGTATAATTTACCCGCACAAGAATGAAGTGAGCCGACTTTGTAAGTCTATTAACAATCACCCAGACTGAATCATTTTTTGAAGGGGTCAAGGGCAACCCAGTAACGAAATCAATAGTAATACGCTCTCATTTCCACTCGGGAATCTTAATAGGCTGTAACAAACCTGACAGATGATGTTGCTCTACCTTAACTTGCTGACAAGTCAAACATCTAGCCACAAAATCAAATATATCTTTCTTCATGTCGATCCAATGATACATCTCTCTCAGATTTAGGTACATCTTGTCTCCACCGGGGTACATCACATATGGACTATTGTGAGCCTCATTGAGGATAGTCTGTCTCAACTCTGCATCATCAGGCACACAATATTGAACTTTGAAACATAACACTCCATCCTGGTTAAAAGCATAATCTGAGGTCGTCCCCTGCTCCACTTGCTCAAGGATGGGAAGCAAGGAGCAATCAAGAGGTTGCTTGGCCTTGATCTCCTCAGCCATTGTCGGCTTAACCTGCAATTCTGCTAACAGAGTGCCATCATCAAATAAATTCATCCTAGCCATTAAGGACCTCAAATCAGTTATCGTCTTTCGACTCAAAGCATTTGCAATGATGTTAGCTTTACCCAGGTGATAATCAATCATGCAATCATAGTCTTTCAGAAACTCAAGACAATGAAGTTGCCTCATATTAAGCTCATTCTGGGTCAGAAGATACTTCAAGCTTTTATGATCCGTAAAAATGTAACACTTTTCTCCATGAAGATAGTGTCTCTAGATCTTTAAGGCAAATATTACTGCTGCTAACTCTAAATCATGGGTCGGGTAATTACACTTATGCAGGCAAAGTTGACGGGATGCATAAGCTACTACTTTACCATCATGCATTAGGACACAACCAAGTCCGGAGTGTGAAGCATCATTATACACTGTAAAATCCTTTCAGGGCTCCGGTTGAGTCAAAACCGCCTTTAATTTCTCAAAGCTTTCTTGTTGTGCTTCGCCCCATTCAAATGAGACATTCTTCCTCAATAACTTCTTCAAAGGAGCAACAATGATCGAGAAACCCTCAACAAAACATCGATAATATCCCGCTAAGCCCAAGAAACTACGAATCTTATAATAGCCTCCATCTTGCTAAGATCGACCTAAATACCCCTTGCAGAAATAATATGCCGAAGGAATGACACCTCTTTAAGCCAAAATTTACACTTGCTCAACTTATCATATAAACCGATGCTCTTTCAGAGTCTGTAGAACAATCTTCAAATGCTCATCATGCTCTACCTCAGTTTGTGAATAGGTCAGAATATTATCAATGAATACTACTATAAACTGATCCAAATATGGCTGGAACACACGATTCATCAGGTCCATAAAAGCTACGGGAGCATTCGTCAGACCAAAAGGCATCATCAAGAACTCATAGTGCCCATATCTAGTGCGGATGACTATCTTTGCAACATCTAAACCCTTAACTTTTAACTTATAGTACCCCAAGCGAAGATCGATCTTAGAAAATACAATAGCTCCTCGTAATTGATCGAGTAGGTCATCAATCTTGGGTAGTGGGTACTTATTCTTAACCATCAACTTTTTTAACTTCTGGTAGTCAATACATAGCCTCAACGATCCATATTTTTTTTCACAAACAGAACTGGAGCTCCCTAGGGTGAGGTACTATGTTTGATAAAACCTCGATTGAGTAATTCTTGCAACTGAACCTTCAGCTCCTTAAGTTTCTTTGGAGCCATGTGATATGGTTCCATAGAAATAGGTGCAGATCCAGGATAAATATCTATCTCGAACTTTACCTCTCTATTAGGAGGTAACCCTGTCGACTCCTTTGGAAAGACATCGCGAAACTCGTTAACTGTATGAATCTCCTCAATCTTGGACAAGTAACCTTTAGTGTTTAATATACATGTAATGAAAGTCTCATATCCATTCCGGACCATTCGATCAATAACCATAGCCGAAACTATATTGGAGAGATAGCCACGACGCTCACCAACTAACACAATAGTAAAACCATCAGAAGTCTTCAGAGTAGCTCTCTTGTACTCACAATCCAAATTGGCCTTGTGTTTATTCAACCAATCCATCTAGAATTAAATCGAACTCCTCTATAGGAAGCTCCATAAGATCGGCGAGAAAAAATTTCACCTTGAACCTCCAAAGGACAACGCTTGTTCATCGCTACAGACTGTCCTATTGGAGTCATAACTGTAACAACACTATCGGTGTCCTCAATCAGAATCTGAATATCTTGGGATACTGAACTCAATATATAGGAGTGGGTGGAGCCATTTTCTAGTAATGCAAAGAATGCAACAGAATAAATGGTAAATTTACTTGTAATAACCTTCGACTCATCTCTATCATCCCGACGTCTAGTATCATACAATAGAGCTGGCTGTCTGGCCTATGAAACTGCTGGCCCTCGGTTTTGCTAGGGTTGGGCTCTACTGTCTGCCCTGGATACTGATCCAGAAGGCTTTCCCTGACTACGACCTCTAGTTGGGGTTTGAACTGATACCTGTGAACGTGGATGAGTCTGGGTAGCTATCCACTCAGACAAAGCTTGTTGTGGACAGTCCCTCCAAAAATTACCACTGGATCCACAATGGTAGCAGACACCCATATTCTTATGACATTCTCCTCTGTGTCGATTTCCAAAATAATCACAAAGAGGAACTTAAGGCAAACCCGAAGAACCACCTCAACTAACAGCTGGGGTGGAGATACTGCAGGCTTAGAACTAGTAGTGATATTCTGAGGGTCCAAAGTACAAGTCCTCTTCCCAAGACGTGCAGAAGACTCAGTAGGGCCGAAAGGCTTCTTAAGTCGCTCCCGATCAACACGATCTCTAACAGGAGCTGAGGCCTCCACCTCCTTAGCATCTTTCACTCTGTCACCAATATATCAAATATCTCATCCTGGTGGGTCACAACCTGTCTACGTAGCTCATATCTAAGTCTGAGAGCAAACTTACGACATCTCTCTCTCTCATTGGGAACCGTAATAATACCATATTTTAACATCTTCAAGAATTCCATATTGTACTCAGAGACTGACATATCTCCCTGTACCAAGTCCTAGAACTATTGTTGTCTCTCTACTAGATAACGCTCTCCTAGAAAACGCTCTCCTAGAAAACGCTTCCTGAAGCGCTCTTTAAAGAAATCACAAGTCAAACGATAACATGGGACACTACAGACTATAGACTCCCACTAGGTGTGTGCATTCCCATCAAACATCAGAACTTCTCCCAGATATCTCTTAGTTGGGTCCAAACCCAACTGATCCATACGTCTTTTCGAATCATGTCTTCAGCTTCAGTAGGAGCTTCTCCAATCGGACCTCTAAAAGTCCTGACCTCATTAGTAATCAGGGTTTGAAAAATCAAAACCTCATAGATGATACCAGTAGCTATAACCGCACCTTGAATCAGGTGCAAAAATTGCCTACCGAGAGTCTTATCAAGTACCACTCTCGTAGGCTCGGAACTAGAGTCGGGAGCTCCTCTGACAAGAGTTGACATATCTATCTCGAAAGTAGGTGGCGGGTCTATAGCAGTGTCATCAACCGGGTCAAAACATCTAGTAGCTCAACGTCGCCCACGGCTAGGCCGATGACCACATCGACAAGGATATCTAATTCACTACAAGAGGTAGACTTAAGGTTAGATTGGCACTGGAGTACTGGACACATTTAACTTGTAAAAACTGGTGACATGACCTTATAGAAATTTTGTAAAATATTTTCAAAATAGTTTAAAATTTTATGTGGGACCTATTTACAGTTCGAGGTTTAAAACCTGGCTCTGATACGAATAAAATGTAACCCCCTTGACTCAACATATGTGTTTCAACTAAGTCTAGTGAATTACATTAAAAATTGTTAAAATATTTTTCCAAAAACATTATTCGATAATTTAAAGTCATATTACGAAAAATTTTTATAAAAGTATAATAAATAAATATAAAAGTTTAACTTGTAAATATAAAAATAAAAACGATTACATAAAGCTAAACATGTCATAAACCTAAAGTACGGCAAACCATGTATCAGTAGAAAAATCCATAAACATTATCATCATAAAACGAGTACGTCAAAATAAAGGCCCATGTCACATAATTAAAACCAATTCGGATGATAGAAACATTACAACAAAACGTTCTTCAATAATGTGTGGATCCTCCTAGTGCCTAATTCGGGTGCCTATCCACAAGTATTTGAAAGGGGGAAAAGCAGTTTAAAAAGTGAGCTAGGGGCTCAGTATGTCCTATTAGTGCAATAAAAACCTAGTATGCAAACCATCAAGTAAAATTCCAGTAAAGTATCATGGAAATACTGATAAAGCATAAGTTATTAAATCACGTAGTCTACCATTCTTTGGTACACCATATACAGTTCCCTATAACTGCATCCATAGGGCTTACCTTATACCCATTAGATATAAGGAGCCACTTAAGGGAACATATTGGGTCCTGAGAGCCTATCCAAGAGTCGTCTTACGTCCATAAAGATTTACTAGCTTGATCAGAGCTAAACCTCCATTCTCCAGCCTACCTAGATAATATCCTAATAAAACAGTTCACATGACAAATAGAAATTTCCATGATCCGTATTCCGTAAAATCATATCATCTAGTGAAAATAATCATTCAAATATTATGCATCATTCCATCATAGATCATGAACCATCATCCATTGAATCATAAATTTCAGTGAAACACATATATCAAATCAGAAAAAGCAATCAAGTAGCATATAGGGAACACACCTCTTAAAATAGGGCACACAATAAAACTATTGAGCACCGGCCACGTCACGCTCTGCTATAGTGTTCGAACCTAATTCAGAGCAATCGGAGTTAATATCAAAGTAATATTTTAAATCAGGGTATTCAAAAATTTCACGGTTCATACGAGTGACTATCGTCTCCCGTGGCCTAACAGATCGAGAAGAATTGCGTTGAGCTAACAAGCGATCAGATAAGTCTCCAGTACCTTCAAATAATTAACAATTAATCCGTCTCAAGTCTTACTTTAATTTTTCCGAAATTAAAACATTTAATTACATAAGCATATTTGGGTTTGATGGTCAATTTGGAGGCTTTTGGGTTAGAATTCAACAAAACAAACTTCAAAATCATGCTCAGAACATCGAAAAACATAAAATAGGGCCTTTAAAAAAATTTAACTTTTTCGGTCAAAGTCAACGATCAGACTGGTCAAGGTCAACGGTCTGACCGGTCAACTCTGACCAAAGTCAATGGGTCAGTCAAGTCAACGGGTCGGGCAGGAAGGTCGGTTCTGCCCGAACCAGTTCCAGAATTTTCTTGGATCAGCCAGAGAGTCCACGCGCATTGTCAGCGCGTGATGCGGCGTCCGGGACCCATTTCACTAGTCGATCACTCCCAATTCAAAATTAGGCTCAAATACATCTAAATCAATCTAATATTACATCAATAAACTGATCCAATTATCACCAATGAACCAATCGATAACTTACCCACGGTGGTTGACGACGGCGTGTCAACAGTGAACAAAACCAGTCGGGTTTTGATCGCGTGACACCTGTGAGTGCTGTGGAGGCGAGGGTGAAGTGAAACAATGTCGGACACGGCTGGAATCGGCTAATATAAGCGGCGGTCGGGTGTTTCGACGGCCTAACATTGGCTGATCGACGCGAATGAAACTATTTCTCGATGAAATTGGGGTTGGGTTTTGGTAACCGTTCGACGTTGAGTATTTCGATGGTCGTGGCTCGGGCTGGGGTGGCCGGATGGTGGCGTATTTGGCCGGTAAAAGTGATTGACGGGGGGAGATATAATTTGGGTTAGGGATTTCACAAATTTTGGGGAAAGTGGGATAGCTCGATCGGGGGGAAATAAATATCATTGGGTATTAAAAATGGGCAAATTCATACTCTAGTCCCTGAATTCTCTAAAGCTTCCTTAAATGATTTGCTAACTTCAATATTTTACTATCTAGTCCCTAAATTTTACCCAAATTAATTCTTTTATTTAATTTCTAATTTTTCTAAAAATTGGGTTGTGAAAACTAAAATCAGAGATCGAAACTGGTTGAACCTTGAACTTGATATCAGCTTTGCATTCTTCTATAGTTTCGTATCGGCAGATCATATTCGTTGTTTTCTACTTTCGATGGCTTGGTATAGGATCCCGGTCATGTTGAAGACTGTAATATTAAGCAATCTGACTCTATAAATAATTGATTCTTTTAGCCAAATACCTTCAAGTAAGGTTGTAAATGAGTTGAGTCGAGCTCAAGTATTATTGAGTTCTACTTGATTCGAAAACTTTAAAATAAGCTCAACTCAGCTTGAAAACTCACGAGTTTAAAATTTTCAAGCTTGACTCAAACTCCAAACCATAAATTGATTCTCGTAAAAGCTCAAAAAAGTTCAAAATAAAAAAAAAGAAGTTTAAACTTAACTCAATTGAAACTCAAACTCGAACATAAATCTTAAATACATAAAAAATCTTATATTGCATTTAAAAAAATCAACACATAAATGTTAACAATTTTTAATAATTTATTTTAAAAAAATGAAATCTTAATATATTATATTTTCGAGTTGCTCGTGAGTTTTTCAAGTCGAATATCAAGTAGTTCGTTTGGGTTCGTTAAGAATTTGAGTCGAGTTCGAGTATAGTCCATTCAATTTGAGTATTTATCGAGCATTGACCGAATCAAATTTAAATCACTCAGGTTCTATCTCAAATAGTTTACAATCATACCTCCAAGAGCTGTCATGTTTTTCTCTATTGTTTGTTTTCATTTTCAGATGACGAGGAAGATTGGTCGTTAGTCATGAGATATACGTACTTCACATAAATGATTTTGTTTTTCGTACTTCACATATATTTTACTTAAAAATAAAGGATAAACTACACCCATTAGTCATCTAACTATTTTTTTTTTAAATTTGGATACTAAAGTTATTTTTTTATCATTAACGGTTAAGTTTTTCGAATATTGTGATATTACTTGAAATAATATTAATTCTCAAAATTTATATATACTATTAAGTTGGCCATAATTAAAAATATAAATTAAATTTAACTCTTAATATCGATAAATTTGTCTACTTATAAATCCAATTTTCTTTCAAAATAAGTATTCTTAAGCCCAAAACACATAGAAAACCCAAGAATCTAATCAAACACAAAACAAATAAAATTTATTTCCAAACACATGGATAACCTATAAATAAAATCAAACATGAAATACATAAAGATCCATTTATCAAACCCTCAATTTTCTAAGAGAAAATCCATTTACCTTGAATCTCACTGTCAATGCAATAGCTTGCTATTCAACCTTCACCATCACTTCATAGCCTCAAAGTCGCCACTTACCTGAAACCAACATGGCCATTAACTTTCAATACCTAAACCTAACCAAATCCCTACATACTCGTACCATGACCTACGACAAAGAAAAGTCAAGAAAGGAAATAAAATAGGTAAAAAAGTCAAACCATGAAATTTTTTAAAAAAAATTGACCTTTCTTATTTATGGTGATCAAAGTATTATCTTCTTTTATTTTAATGGTAAAAAAGTCTAATTCGACAAGAGAACAACTAGTGGCGGATCCAGAAATTTAAGAATAAAGTCCAAAATTTTAATTTTATTTTATTAAATATAATGGCTATGCAAAAATTGTAATTTTTTTCTTTTTTTCTTAATACATTAAGCTAAATTTAACCATTTTTCCAAAATAATGGGATGTACTTGACCCCTATAGGAGCTTAGTGCATCCGCCACTGGGGACAACAAATCTCGGACACATAACAATTCAATGATCAAAATAACATATCAAACCAGAACAAATCAAATTAAAAGTGAAATTTCATAGTATGTTTAAATTGAGTTTCTACTATATTAATAAAATTGAGTTTCTACTATATTAATAAGAAGACAAAAAAAAAAGAATTGAGATAAATTAATTTGTGCTTGAGCTTAATAAAAAAACCTCACTGGAACAATATCAATAGTGACATTAAGATTCCAGTGAGAGAAATAAAAAGAAAAAAAATAGAGAAAATTTTTAAGATATTTTTCATGAAAAAATTATAGCAGAGAGAAAATTGGAAATAAAATAAAGTTTGGTCTAAATATCTAAAACGAGGATTAAATTTGATGATTTATTGGAAATTATGATTAATTAATATAATTTATAAATTTTGATATTAAAATTGATATAATAACATGTGATATCATCATATTTATTAATATTTATTAATTTTTTAATGATCAATGATAAAAAATATAATATTAATAATTAAATTTATAAAAATCAATTTGATGGTCAAAAAGAAAAAAAATACTAATTGAATTATGTTGATGGGAGATTGTGTTATAGTTATTTTTTATGGTTTATCCCTAGTTTGGGTGGAGAGCCACATATGGTTGTTTAGTGGACTGAAGGATACAATGAACAATAGAGGTTCACCAAGAAAGAGAATTTTTGTGTATATATGTGTACGAGGAAGAACGAGGGAGAGCCTCCGTTTATAGATTTGCATGGTGAATTATATACAAACTTTTAATGATGGTGTCAAACCCCAGAGTGATGATGATAATTTATAAGGTATAATAATAAATAGATTTAATTGTTAAACAAATCGACTGATCACGTGGGTTTGTTAGTGGTTATTCGAGGAAGTCCAACTTTGGAGAATTCGAGGAAGTCCAGAGGATTCAAATATCTCTAAGCCTTCCATAGACGGAGGAATAAAAATAAACATATGACTTGTGGATAAGGTCCGATTGAGGTACAACATTTTGTTCCTTCTTGATCGAGAAACTACAATAAAATGACTTGAATTAAAACTTGTAGAGGAAGATATTTATTACATTAAAGGAGTTTTTTCTCGAGAACTGATGTTACAAATGATTTTGAGTGATCAAGATTCAAAAGTTTGTATGTGTCTTGTCTTGTCATGTCATTGGAGTAAACCGAAGGCGTGGAATACGATCGAAATTCTCAATTCCATTTTTATTTTCAATTCCCAGTTCATCGAAATTCTATATGAAATTTCTTTTTTTTTCCCTTCAAAATTTATTCTTTCTTTTCTTGATACGATGAAGAAGGAAGTTATGATGGGAGTGAAAAGTTTACAAAAGAAAATAGAGGCAAACCAGTCTCTTATAGTGTTTAAAGGCCCGGTTGAGTGTAAAATCTATTGCAATTAGGGTTGTAAAAAGATGATCCGACGTATATAACTGACTAAAATCGACGTATATGAACCCGACCTGCACTCGATCTGAGAACAACTTGAACCCGAATTAAACCGATAATATGATAATCGAACACAATCTACATACGACCGACATGAAGCTGAACCTGAGATTAACCTGGTAAATAACTGGTATTACCTGATCTATTATCGACCTAACCTGTTATGAACTTGACCTGTAATTAAATCAACCTGTAAATGATCTGACTTGTTATTGAACTGATATGATATTTATCTGACTTAATATTTACTTGGCTTATTAGTAATAAGTTACAATTGATGCAATTATTAGATTTTAAATTTACGATGAACTTTTGATAATTAAATTAATATAATTAATTTTTGAAATTTAAAATAAATTGTTAGTTATGATAACTAAATTAATAATTTTACTTTCTATATTAATTATAATACTTATATTATAAATTTTAATTATAATCATTAATTTATTATATATAATTTAGTTATTGAACATGATTTTATTAGATTATATAAAATTAAATAAGATATTTATAAGTCTATTTTATTTTTATGTAAAATTTGATTAATAATATAAATATAATTTAACTTAAAATTTAATATATATATATATATATATATATATATATTTATAATATATAAATAAGATGAATTTATTTGAGACTAGAAATTTGAATAACATAACAAATACTAAAACTAATAATTTATAAATGAATAAATAAAATTTATTACACTTTAATACACTAAAATTACAATAAAATCAACTAAACAAATTTATGTTAAAATTTATGCTCATGTCATCACCCATTTTATCTGGATGATGTCATTAATATAAACTATATATTAGTATATATCATATACCATTTTCTTATTCCATATCCATATACAAATATTACATATGTTATAAATAAATATATCTTACTTTATTAAAGTCCAAAAATAATAAAACTTATTTATATTACATATAAGTCCATTTACATATATTATGACCCAATAAATGAAATTCATTAAAAAAAAAGGAATCTTTAGCCCAAATTACAAGCCTAACATTATACAAAAGTTAAATCCATTAAATGGCTCCATCTTTTTAAGTGATATGTCATCAATTTTGGCGAACAAAATCATATCATTTTGGACCCTTGATAGGGTTTGATCTAATGATCATTAATCTTTGCCACTTATATTATATATATATATACTTATACTTTATATATATACTTTATACTTATACTTTATATACTTTTATATATATATATATATATAATATACTTTACATATAAATACTTTATAGTTTATATATATAGTTTATATATATATACACACTTTATACTTATAAATTGAAAAACATGAGTACTAAATAGCTCCTTCTTTTTAGGTGTCGTGTCACTAATCTTGGTAAACAAAATCAAATCAATTTAGATTTGATAAGGTTTGATCCAAATGGCCATTATTCATTGCCACTTATATATATATGCATAAGTATAATGTGCATTATATATAATGCATAAGCATAATGTACATTATAGTATCATAATATATATATTATAATTGTTTTAATTTTTCTTCAACTTTTGAAATGAATGCAATTTAGTTTATTTTATAATTGTTTCTCACATTTTACAATTATTTTAATTTGATCCTTTTATGTTGTTTAATTTAATTTAATTTTAATTTGTAATTTAATATTTGTTAAATTTAGTCCTTAAAATTTTAGTTGAATATAAAATGGACCCATACTTATTTATATTTTTGTAATTTACTTCAAACCCTATAAATCACATAATAAATTTCATTTCAAATCCTATAAACTTTTGTTCACCAACCTTTTAAATGTATGCAATTTTTTCCATTTTTATATTAATTTCAACTTCACATTTTAGAATTAATTCGATTTGATCCCTCATCCATGTGTGTTGTTTAATTTATTTAAATTTTGTTTCTAATTACATGTTTTTTCAATTTAGTACTTCAAATTATATTTTTATCAAAATTGACCCATAATTATTTATATTTGTTTAGTAAATTCTAAATCATATACAATTACAAATTACAATTCGACGTTCTTACGTTCATGAAGCATTGAAAGGTGAAAAATAATTAACTCAAAAATGACCCAACTTGAAGTTAATTTGTATCCGATAAGATTCGAAATAAATTTTATCTATAAATGATGAGACCCGATCTAATGAGATCTGACTGAAGTCTACCCGAACCTGAATTAACCTAGTATTTAACTGCTTCAAACCTGATCCGTTTTGACACGAACTAACATCGATCTGACTTGATCCCGAACTGAATCTGATGTTAAATCAACCTGAAAATGACCTTAACTGATTTGACCTAGACCCGACTTGAATTGTGATGAAGAAAAGATGTGTCATACCTGAATCTAATCCGACCCAAAATTTGAAAGATTTGAGTATTATACAGAATCACCAAAGTGGCTAACCAATTTTTTTTAATCGTTTCTCATATTTTTTTTATAAACATCTATAAATTCCACAGTTGAAAATATAAACAATCAAGTTGTACAAAATGGGGAGCTTCCAATATAACATCTAAAAAAATATACGAGTTTAACAAAAGAGAGTTACGACTTTATTATATATAAGATATATGAAACACATGCGCTCTAAAATAATCGAGATGTACACTAAAACTCGATTTAATTTGGACTTCCTCAAACTGGAGATAAGCTCTTCGAATTGACACCTAAGAACCTGCGAACAGAAATAATTTCCAAATGTCAGGTATAATAGCCATTTTTTATCCGGGTTCAAACCCGATATATTGTTGTATTGCACCGTGGGTCGAATGGGAATGGATAGGGTCTTCTAAGGTTGGTATAATAATAATAATAATAATAAATTCAAAAGAGAGAATAAAATTCCTAGAATTCGGGGACAATATTTGGCCTAATCAATGCCCTAGCAATCTCTGCAAAAGTCGACGTCTTCTGCCTATCGTCGGTCTTGTTTCCACCGATCGAGGAGTTCTACACTTTAAATAGTCTGAAGGAAAGACCTTGGCCCTGATAAAAATAGAGGACTCATCGCACATCCGGGGGATTTTATTCAGTGACTATTTTGAGAGAAAAACAAAAAACAAAACAAGAAAACCCACAACAATCAAACAAAAAGAAAACAGAGGGAAACAAAGAAAATAGAGGTCTTACCCTTGAAACATCCTTCATCGGAGCATGAAAACTTCAAACCAAAGATCCCTCTGATCAAAATGTTCATCGGTGAATGGGTTGTAACATACTTCGACGAGAGTTTTATTGGATGGTGGATTTGACGATAACGAGAGGTAGACTCTTCGACTTCCCTTATTACATCTAGAAATTTTGGGGTTAGTTTTAAGTGAAAACTGTAGACGCTCATTTTGTCTAGGGCTTCATCTAAGTTTCGTTAACATTTTTTATATATATATTAAAGAGATTATTAAGTTATTTAATTATATATATAGTATTTTGCATGTTAAATAGGCATATATATATATATATATATATATATATATATATATATATCATATTATTATTTATAGATATGTGTGAATGTACATACACATTTATATGTGAATTAATTATTTGCTATTAATTACTATGAGTTGCGATTATGTAATAATATTATTAGTTGTGTTTATATGTGTCGTAACCGTTTTTCGCCCGGGCGGGGAAAAATCGATATCGACTCGGGGGTTTTCTCTTTGAAAATCATTTCGAAAGGTGAGGAGTCGCCACCAATCATTTAAGGTGAGATTGGAACACCATAAAAACCGGATGATTTTAATAAAACATTTTTGTTTTTATCAAAATACCGGGTTTGAAGGTCTGCGAAAATCCAGAAATCAGGTTCGGGAGTCGGTTACGTGTAGGGAAGGATTAGCACCCCCACAAGCGCCCAAAAATTGGTACCCAGTTGATTACCCTATATTTAAAATCAGAAATTTGGAGTTCGATATTTATTTAATTTAAAAATCATTAAGGATGCAAAGTTAAAAAGGTATTCGTTTATCGAGACCGATAGCATTCGCCCCTCGAGCGTAAATGATGGAGATCAACTATTGTGCCTAATAACCGAATATTGCCTCATTTTTAGAAAACATGATGTGGTTTTGAAAAGGATGTTGACTTATTCAAGGAAATACCATCATTCACCCCCTGAGCACGATCGCGGGAGATATACTATTAATTCCTTAATAAGTGAACAGTGCCTTAGATTTGTAAAAACAATGCAATCAAATAAAATTTTATTTGTTTTAATTAAACTAAAAGTAAATTAAGGCATTTCCTAATTAAAGTGTCAAATTATGAAAATTAAGGAACATAGGAGCTCAAATTTAAAATGTAATTTCTAGTATTAATACTTAATGATATATTTAAAAATGGATTAAATATTTACGTATTAGAAAGCTTCTTTTGATAATTTTTAAATGATCGAATATTACCCTTAATCATTTATTTGATTCGAGTCAAGTAGTGTTTATGTCAAAATCTTATGAATCGGGCTTTAAATATATACATGAAGGAACAAATAACTTACATATAAACAATATAAGAAACTTTAATTCTATGCAATTATACAAACATATATACGGTATATATATGCACTATGCAATTAAGTATATATACATAAATATGGAGAATAGAATTTTAATGGACATATATTAAAGGAAATGAGTGTAATGTAATATGATTCCAAATGAATGGAAATTGGGCCTATTGCTAATTACATATTTAATGTAAACCTACAAAAAAATGTTTACCTGTTTAGTATGTACATTTACATATTACCATAATTAGAATAATGCATATATGTACAGATCACCACTTATCACACAAAATATAAAATTCAATTATGGGATACATTTAACATATATAAATATACCATATATACGTAAAGTACACAAAGTCATATATAAACACATTTAATATTCTGCAAATTATAATCAAACAAATATGGAAAGTAAATCAGTTTACCCATACAATTAAAATAAATAGGAAGTCAAAGCAAAAGTAGAAACTAAAATCATAAACATGCAAAAATAAAATAGAACTAAAATTATAAGTTATTAATTATTATGCCAGAATTAACATAAAATATAAGGGACTAAAATTAAACTTTACCATTAAAATACAATGGCTAATCACTAATTTACCCAAATGATGTAATATAAAACTTATTTTTCAACTAAACCTAACATAATTCTAAAACAATTCAGCTGCTCTTTACTTTTTTCTTCACTCTCATCTCTCGGCTGCTCATTCTTTTCTACTCTTCACTCACATCAACGATGCTAAGAACCAGAGAAGGAGGTGGGCTGCCGCTTCATCGCCACTCACCAACGCTTCCTACCTCCGACCGCTCGACCCCTCATCCTTCAACCCGAGCGACTTTGAACACTCCTCTCTTCTTTTCTCTAACCCAGCATCTACCTTCTTCCTTCTCATCACAACCGAGACCTCAAAATAAATGAAAACACAGTGAATCGGTGCCAAACTAGACTCAAAACCACCACGAAGATAACTCCAAGCTAACCTCCTAATTAAACTCTCAACACTAAACCCTATATCCCCAATCAAGACAAAACGACCACCATCTCTATTGCTCAAAAACCCCATAGAAAAGATCCCGAAACCCCGTAATCAAATGGCAAGGACTGGGAGATGAAAGGCTTACCTGCAACTCGGTGAAGTTTTGTTTCCGAGTAACGACATTCGTCGGACCGGATAAGTAAGAACTTTTGTTTTGGGACTACTTTCTAATTAGTTGGTTCCTCTCATAAAAGAAAGGATTTTCATTATTTACTACGATTTTCTTATTGATGGATTTTTTATTTTGGGTTGTATAAATTGTTCTTGTTCTATGTTGTGAAATTAAGATTAAACGAGTCACGTCTAATACCAACTCCGATCGAGATACGAAGCATCAACAGGTAACTCAATATTAGCTTACCACCTTATTCTTATTTGCTTAAAAAAACGACAAATATGTAATATTACTTAATATTCCTAAAAGATAAAGAATATAACCTGGTTGAATTGCTTCTATTATTTTCGAGAGAAAAGGCCGAATCCTTTTGGTTACACCATTTGATCTTTGTATATGGGTTAGGAATCATGTTTACATACACTGCCTTTTTTTTTGATGATAGGAGTAGAACCCCCTTTGTTTCGTGTTTTCTATTTGCCCCATGTTCGTGATTTGTTTCTCCTCCACTCCTTTCGTTAACTGCCCCCAGTTTTTTATCTCCATTTTCTTCGCCAAATTCCTTTGTCGTTGCATGATAATTTATTTCTTTTTGGTGAAATTTTGATTGGAGCTTGTGAATATTTGAGCGTATGCAATGACGTTCTCTGAAGATTTGGGTGTTTCACGTGATGGTGCTGTAAGGGTTTGGTACTTGGGCTTCAAGCTGGGTCATATAATTGGGTTGATGTTGAGCTTTGGCTCTGGAATTTATTTGTATTTGGCCTGCTTGTAAATTAATAATATTAATTAATAATAATAATAAAATATTAAAAGATATGACGAAAAATGAGTGTTGATAATATGCTATATTATTATTAATTATATGGGTTAGATATTATTTATCATATTTGGTTATGCACTTGTGTATATATATATATATATATATATATATATATTGTGTGTATATTACATATAAGTACATATTACGTATATATATATATATATATTTGGGTTAATATGGTTGTGTGCGTGCGTTATTACGTATATGGATATGTTCGATGTTAAACATATATATGAAGAACTAACTCTAAATGAAATGGTAATTTTTATTACTTTTGGTTACAAGACCAGGTTACAAAGAAAAATTCAAAGCCCAACAACTAATTCAGAAGTGAGAACCCAATTGCAGCTAGAGTTTCGTGTTTTTCTCTAGTCGTCGCCTAACATAATCCCGAAAAATCAGGGACATCAATGAGAGTCATTAATGCCTCCATCTACTCTCTACCAGCCGACCTCCTCCAACCGTCGCAGACTTCGATCCCGTCATTCAATGAGGTGACCTTCCCTTTGTTTCCCTCGCATGCAAGCAAGAAGAAAGAAAAGATATATAAAGAAAAGGAAACTAAATGAAAAAAAGGATAGGAGCAGCCAAAACCAAAGAAGATATTAGCAAAAAAAAAAAAGGGAAGATCTCCCTCTGAGCATACAAGTGCAACAAACATAAGACCAAAAAATTTGGAAGGGAGGGCTCCTAGATATTTTTTTTTCTTTTCTATGGGAGAAAAAACATTGTAATAGAGATCTTTCACCTCCCATTTTTCGAACAACCAAGCAATAGCAAAGAACAACCATTCTCAAAGGTATTTTACCTTTTGCGTGCCAAGTATTCTTCTTTATATTTTCAAATAAAAATAAAAAAGAACAACAAATAGGAGTAAAAAAATAGATCTTTTTACCTTTAATGTAAACCCCATCGGGGTAAAGGGATGTCGTCGGAGGTGAGCGGTGAGAGCCGTTTTGGCAATTGGGCTTTATTTCGTTTTTTTTGATTTGGTTAAAAAATAAATAAAATAGGAAAAGGTGAGACCTTTAGTGTTTTTTTTAGGTTTAGTTGTGGAGGTGGCCATTGACGTACGGTGGGTCAGGGCTGGAGCTATGATGTTGGAGGCTCTATGTAAATTCTTAAAAACAGGCCCTTGAATCTCAATTTTACCACTGATCCATAATACTTTGTTTGTTTTTTTATTGTAACAATAGTAATAAATCTAATTTTTTGGGCCCCTTGCTATTCCGGGGCCCTGTTCCGTCGCGCATGTTGCGCTGTCCTAGCCTCGCCTCTACGGTGGAAGGTCGACTTTCTTGGGTTGTTGGCTTAGTGTTGGTGAGAGAAAAAAGGGAGAGGAAAAATTAACTTTTGAGGAAAAAAAGGATAAAAAAAGATAAAGGAGGCTAGGGTTTTTTTTTTTCATTTTACTCAAAATTGCTAAAAATCTCCATTAAGTCGCCTTATTTTTAGTGTGTTTTAATATTATGGTAATCTTTTCTGGTGTAAATTTCTTAGAGGTCTTACATGTTTTAGCTGGCTTTCGTTTTAGTCATCATTTCTTAAGGGAAAAATCACTCTTAATCCCCCTAACTTTAACACGTTTTATTATCGTCCTTATTTGTTTGATTATACATTTATGCCCATGTTTATGATTTTAGTATCTAATTTTGCTTTTAAATTAACTTACTTTTCATATATTTATTTGATTATAATATGCATAATATTAAATGCGTTGTCATTGGTAAATATGTGTATATATTCACAGTTTTATATTTATATTTCATATTTGGTATGCATTATATATGTAAGCATTATATATTTTGTGTATATATGGTCTAAACGTGTACTAGATTAAAAAGTATATAATTTGTTTTACTTATTATGTATTATATTTAATGTGTGTAAATTATATACGCAAAGTTCTCTAAATATATAGATTCTTGTATGTACAATCTCATAAATATGTTGGTTCACAAATACGACAATTTTTAATATATATATATCTATATTTAATTTTCCTTTTCAAATTTTTTATATATTCATTAGGTTTGGTAAGTATCTTTTTTTGTAAATACTTTCTTAAAATATGCATGTTATATTATTAATTCATGAATAACTATTATTAATATTAAATATTTTATTTTGAAAATAAATTAAAATTACTTACGTCTAATCACTCTTTGAATTTAATATTTTTATTAACATATTAACTTATATTTTGCTTATATTTGTACGTATATATTATAAATGAATATAAATTTATGTTTATATTATATTTTGTATGTGTATATTAATTGGCATTTTAGTTGTGTTGTGGTATAGTATGTATTATATTTTGTGTGTAAAATATATATAGTACGTATTTTAAATGATGCGTATATTTTATCTTTTAGTGAATGAACAATTAGATTAAGTTTAGTCATATTGCATCATTTTTGTATAATATGTGATGCCCTCACAAGCAAACTCGATGTATTTCAAATGATTGGTTTAAAGGGTAATACTATTTCATTTTAGGGTTGCTGCGAAGTGATTGTCTTAACGTATAAGAAAGTTGCTTCTTATAATTTTAAAATGAAAGTGTATCCCATTAAGTGAAACCCTAAAAATTGATCATGCTTAAAATTTAGGAACGAAAGAAAAAGAAATGTTCGTCTATTTAAAGTCTTCGAGAAAAGATCGTTAGAACTTATAAATGTTTGACCTCGACATCTTTAAATAATCAAACATCCTTCTTCTTTCTAAAATGATTGGTAATCTTTTAATTTAATTTAATTTCTTTTGTTTTATCGTCATTCATGCATTCGAATTAATAATGAATTTTAGAATGAAATAGTAATATTTCTATATTTCAATTGGAGTAAGAACTAATTGCTTTAAGGCATAAGATGTCTTTTCTTCTCGATAGGAAATAATTAAATATTATCGTATTTCATCCTAAAATTCAAGGGTGTTATTTAAATGGATCTCAAATTAATTTAAATTCAAACTTATGAATTTCATTGCAAAGACAACTAATTAATAATCTAGGTATCGATTTAGGACGCTGTGGGGGTGCTAACCCTTCCCCATGCGTAATCGACTCCCGAACTTAATTATTTGGACCGTGGACCTAAAAAACGTCGTTTTAATAAAATTAAAATTAATGCTTTATTAAAAATGATGATTGTTTTGGGTGTCCAATCACACCCTAATCAAAGATTGGTGGCAACTCCTCGAACTGTTTTTATATTTTATTTTAAAAGGAAACACAAAATTATTCGAAACGAGACTTTTTAAATCACACTTAAAATAATTAAACTATTTTTTAAAGAAATCATTTCGACTGCTTGGCGACTTCGTTGGGGACTTTTTTTTTGGAGAGTCAGGCCATTAGTCTATTAATTAATTGTCTTTGCAATGAGAATTATGAATTTGTTCTAATTTAATTTTTGATACCTTGTTTGGTTTAAATAAATTTTTTGTTTGCAACTTGATTAACCACTAAATAGCTGGGCTGATTTGTTTGCTAGTGTTTTTAGATTAAATGTGACTTAAGAGGAATTGAGAACGAGTTTTGTGTTTGTCAGATTATGTATTTTCCGCTTTTCCTCACACATTGTGCATTTACATTATCATGATATGAGCTAAAACTCCACTCCGTCATATTTAAGTAGGAGTGAGAAGCTAATCCCTTGTGTGGTTTTCACCTCCGTATGGGATAGTAGATCACTCTTGGGGCTCATGCCTTATGGTCCTTGTGATGGTTTTCACCTCCGTATAGACATAAGGAGGTGTGTCCCCTAGAATTAAACTCGATCTGAAAACCTGTGATGGGCTAGGATTGAGGATTTTGGAAGCCCAATGAGGCACTGACAAGGAAACTTTGAGAACCTCTTACTTTAGAGCTGAACCCAACATCTAGTGAGCCTAGAACCCGAACCTAGGTAGAGCCTAACCAAGCCTTAGAAAGCCCGTGAGGAGAGCACACAAGGAAAAGCTTTTTTTTTGAGTATTTTAATTTTCATAGTGTAATTTTACATTCTGAATAAATGTATGCGAACTAAGGATCATGCGGCTAGGTTTATTTTTTCGAATAAGCATGCGAACTAGATGGCATAAGGTTAGGGGTTTTATGTCAAACAAAGCATGGGGGTAGAAATCATGTTTGGGTAGGATCTGCTAAAGCAGGATTGGGTAGCCAGCATGTGGGGTAGGTTTTATTGACAAACTATGTACCTGATTGATTTCTTTATGATTTCTGACTAATTTTCTTTTATCTTTTCTATTTTATTATGTTTTCATTTTTCATTACACTTCTCATTCCATGGTGTTGATATGTGATCGATGTCCATATAGAAGGCTAGTAATATGGAACGAAGGGTCCAAAAAGAGGCATAAGACAATGCAAATGTTTTGAGATGGTATGAACAGTCTCAACTCACCAATGGAGATAGGTTACCACTTAGTTACACTCATGATTTGACTGATTACACTCATATCAATGTTCGCTAAAACGATCTAAGCGAGTTGAAAGAGATCAGGGGAAGATGGGAAGTAGTTGATAAGTAGTTGTTCTATCAGTTATATGGTGACATCTCTTATCTCTTGAACATCCTAATTGATCGAAATTTGTTTATATCTCTATCACAATTCTATAACCCTACCTATAGCTGATTTACTTTTGGCCAATTGGATCCAATACCTACTATAGAAGAGTACCAGACCTTGATTCATTGTCTAAGATTCCAAGTGGATAGGGTGTATACACAGCCGAACACTCATTCTTTCAAAGAGAATATGCTTTTGATGATTGGGATGGGTAAAGAATGGGTCGCTAGAAGTATCAAGAAGAAAGGAGATAGTGAATACATGACTTGGACCACTTTTAGAGAGGTAATTTCTCGTCATCCTGATAAGAGAAAAAAGATGGATTTGTTCGCTCTGGGTATTTATGGGCTAGTCATATTCTCGAAGGCTTTGGGACATATTGATGTGTTAGTGGTTAATTTGTTCGAGAGATTAGATAGGTATGTTAACCCTGTTCTAGCTATTTTGGCTGAGATATTATGTTTTTTTAAACTCTTACAGACGAGAAGAGGAATGTCACTTCATAGGTTGTACACATTGTTGTTAGTCTAGATCCTCAATCACTTCAAATATATTAAGGGACCACCTGGTCGAGTATTTCTAGAAGGGTTTTTTCACTTGAAAGATTTCCTTTCCCAAGAATGGCCTTGGGGTTTCACTGAAGAAAAATAGATGGTCATTTTGAAGGATATCCAAGATGGTGACATGATATGGTGTGCTTCATGGAATATTTATTCTTATATACTTTATAGGTGTAGAGAGCGAGATTGGGTTTCGTTGCCATGCATATCGGGTTCTATGGGATACGCACCTCTTTTGGTTTTTAGACAATATGGGTCAAGACAGTTCATTCCTTCAACTTGGGATTTATTTGGGTCAGAGTTTGCATTCAAAGGAGAGCAGTACAAGAGTGAAGTCAAAGGGGTTGTTGATACTTGAAAGTATACTCGTCGAGTAAATCTTTTCACTTTTGATATGTAGCTTTCACCAGAATATGATGAATGAAGAAGTAATCGAGTTAATAACAATATCTCAATGGTCAATCTTTAAAATATTCAACCAATGGAGGAACATATTATAGTGGTACCGTCTCCGTTAGAATTAGCCAAGCGTGATTTTGAGGCTGAAAAAAGTAGTGGAAAGAAACTGTACAAAAGATGGAAGATGAAGTGTACAAAAAAGGAGTAGATATTGATATTCAAAAAGGTCAAGCTGACTGAATTGAAAAATTAGAAAAACAACGCAGATTAAATTTTAAGGATCTTCAGTTGTCATACCAACGAATGGTAAAAACTCAGATGGCCGCTAGCTCAAGTAAATCACATGCTGAATGGAGACAAGAAGTGGTAAGTCTAAAAAGAAAAGATAGAGAAAGTAAATAAGAGCTCAAGCAGAGTAGTCATCAGGCCAATATACTTTAAGAAGAAAGAGTGCATTAGAAAAATAACTGCAAAGAGGCTTGCATGATGATGGGCTATAGGAAACTAAAACATTGGAGTGCATAGAGAGTTTGTACAAGTTGGTAATAACCCAAAATATTTATCTCTAATCAAGCAGTTGGTCATTGTATTGTCTGGTTTCAAGAAGGAAGAAAATCAAGATTATGTTTAACCTAAAGTGTATGTGATCAAGAGTGTCTGTAGGGTGTGAACCGGTGGTGATTGTTGTGCCCAAAATTGGTCTAATTTATAAGGCGATCAATGAGAGAGGGTTCTCTTTTAAAGTTAAAAATATATAATTTTTTATTATTATTGCATACACGTTAGGCATAAATAGGATCATGACATTCATAAAATGCATGATAACCAATGCAATTAAGAACTTACAAGTCTCCCAAAAGAAAACCGAAGATAGAAGATGTTTAAATATCAAGATAAAAGTAACTAGTTCAAAATCTCAAAAAAGGAGAAGTTCAAAGGACACCAGAGTCAAGATATATTTCTATATCTAATGATTATGAGATGAGTTTCCACAAGAGAAATTGATTTTCAAAGATTCCCTTGAATTCCAAACTTTCGGGTATGATGTTTCCAAATTCCCAAGTGTATACTAACAACTGGTAATGTTTAATTTTCAGATTCGATATTCTTGAAGACAAGAGAAACAAATCGATCCCGATTTAGCTCTTTCCAAATAGTGGTGGAGTGAATCAAATTTTCTTTAAAATACAAGTCTTCAAATTTCCAAGTCTGATTTGGTCTTCCTGAAGCAGATCTTCATTCTTTCAGATTTGGTCTTCTTGAAGAGTAGTGAAGCAAATCAAGTTCGATTCAAACATCCCTTAAGTGTAGCGAAGTGAATCAAAATTTTCGTATCTGATTACCTAGAAAAATAGCGGAGTAGATCAAATTCGACCTACCCTGAAGTTATAGTGGAGCGGACTAACCTTTCAAATTCCTTGTAACTGGAAAAATATGACCATCCTTTGATCTTTGCTCTATTCTTATTACACAAGAATGAGCAAAGAGGGGTAGCTGTAGATGCTCATTTTGTCTGGGGCTTTATCTAAGGAGGTGACCTTCCCTTTGTTTCCATTGCATGCAAGCAAGAACAGAGATAAGATATATCAAAAAAAGGAAAAAAATGAAAAAAAAGAATAGCATCAACCAAAACCAAAGAAGATATTAGCAAAAAATGGGAAGATCTCCCCTTGAGTAGATGGGAACAAGAAACATTAGACCAAAAAATTTGGAAGGGAGGGCTCCTAGATTTTTTTTCTTTTCTATGAAAAAACAATGTAACAGAGATCTTTCATCTCCCATTTTTTTTAAACAACCATGAGTTGAGAGTTATTTTGGCCATTGGGTTTTCTTTATTTCGTTTTTTTGTGGGTTTGGATAAAAAATAAATAAAATAGGAAAATGTGATACCTTAGTGTTTTTCTTTTAGGTTTAGTTGTGGAGGTGCCCACTGACGTCCGATGGCCGGTCGACTTGGGTTTTTGGCTTAGTGCCAACGAGAGAAAAGATGGGAGACAGAGATGAACTTTTGAGAGAAAAAAGAAGATAAAAAAAGATAAAGGAGGCTAGAGTTTTTTTTTATTTTTATTTTACCAAAATGGCTAAAAAGGTGGTTTTATATTAAACAAAATGGCAAAATCTCTCTTAAGTCCCATTACTTTTAGTATGTTTTTATGTTCTGGTCATCTTTTTTGGTGTTAATCTCTTAGAGGTCTTCCATGTTTTAGTTGGCTTTCGTTTTAGTCATCATTTCTTAAAGGAAAATCACTCTTAAGCCCCTGAACTTTAATGCGTTTTATTATCACCCTTATTTGTTTAATTATGCATTTATGACAATGTTTATGATTTTAGTTTTTACTTTTTCTTTGACTTCCTATCAATTTGCATGTAATGGGTAAACTAACTTACTTTTCATATATTTGTTTGATTATAATATGCATAATATTAAATGCGTTGTCATTGGTAAATATGTGTATCTATGCACAGTTTAATATTTATATTTCATATTTGGTATGCATTATATATGTAACCATTATATATTTTGTGTATATTTGGTCTAAACGTGTACTAAGATTAAAAAGTATATAATTTTGTTACTTATTATGTTTTATATTTAATGTGGGTAAGTTATATATGTTAAGTTCTTTAAATATATAGATTCTTGTATGTACAATCTCATAAATATGTTGGTTCACAAATACGACAATTTTTATTATATATATTTAATTTTCCTTTTCAAATTTTTATATATTCATTAGATTTGGTAAGTATCTTTATTTGTAAATACTTTCTTAAAATATGCATGTTATATTATTAATTCATGAATAACTATTATTAATATTAAATATTTTATTTTGAAAATAAACTAAATTACTTAATTTTCATCCCTCTTTGAATTTAATCTTTGCTATTAATATATTACCTTATATTTTGCTTATATTTGTAAGTATATATTATACGTGAATATATATTTATGTTTATATTATATTTTTGTATGTGTATATTAATTAGCATTTTAGTTGTGGTGTGGTGTAGTATGTATTGTATTTTGTATGTAAAATATATATAATATGCATTTTAAATGATGCATAAATTTTTTCTTTTAGTGAATGAACAATTAGATTAAGTTTAGTCACATGGCATCATTTTTGCATAATATGTGATACTCTCACAAGCATAAATCGATTTAATTCAAATAATTGGTTTAAAGGGTAATACCCTTCTATTTTAGGGTTGTTGTAAAGTGATTGTATTAACTATAAGAAAGTCGTTTCTAATAATCTTAAAATGAAAGTGTATAACTTTAAGTGAAACCCTAAAAATTGATCATATTTAAAATTTAGGAACGAAAGAAAAAAAAATATTCATCTATTTAAAGTCTTCGAGAAAAGATCATTAGAACTTATAAACGGTCCGACCTCGACATCTTTAAATAATCGAACATCCTTCTTATTTCTAAAAGGATCGGTAATGTTTTAATTTTAATTTAATTTAATTTAATTTAATTTAATTTCTTTTGTTTTATTTTATTTTATTGTCATTCATGCATTAGAATTAATAATGAATTTTAGAATGAAATATTAATATTTCTTTAGTTCAATTGGAGTAAGAACTAACTGCTTTAAGACATGAGAGGTATTTTCTTATCGATAGGAAATAATTAAATATTGTCGTATTTCATCCTAAAATTCAAGGGTGTTATTTAAAGAGATCTCAAATTAAGTTAAATTCAAACTTATGAATTTCACTGCAAAGAAACTAATTAATCGACTAGGTATCGATTTAGGGCGCTGTGGGGTGCTAACCCTTCCCCATGCATAATCGACTCCCAAACTTAATTCTTTGGAACGTGAACCTAAAAACGTCATTTTCATAAAATTCAAATTAACGCTTTATTAAAATGATAATCGTTTTGGGTGCCCAATCACACCCTAATCAAAGATTTGCGGCGATTCATCGAACCATTTTTCTATTTTATTTTAAAAGGAAACACCAAATTATTTGAGACGAGATTTTATAAATCAAACTTAAAATAATTACATTATTTTTTAAAGAAATCGTTTCGACAAAAACAACTAAAGTTTCAGATTTAGGAGAGTGAGGGGAGCATTTTGGTTCATTTTTGGTCTTTCCAGCGATCGTCGATGGTGGTCGACGACAGTCATCGATGTTGACGAATGGTGATCGGTCCAGTTGTTCTCTAACCTACACGAGAATGGTTTGTGTTTTGAACAAAAGAGGGGGTTATTTTATCCTTGGTTTATGCTTATATACTCAACTCCAAACTCCGTAGCTTTGAGGGTAGAAAACTGTGTGTTTAGAGATTGGGTTATTTGCGCGTGGAGGGTCTCATAGTTTGTAACGCTTACATTCTAGTTACTAAATGAAATGTTTCTTTTTATGTTATGAGCTCATCATTTTTCTTTTTTTTTTCATCCTCATTTGGTTATTAAAGCATCATGTTAATATTCTTTCTTTTGGGTGCTAACTTACATTACTTTTATTTTAGTCATATATTTATCAGAAACACTTAGTTTATATAGTTTGCACGTGAATTCACTATTTTTGATGTTTTAGCCCATTTTGTAGCTTATACATGTACACGTACTATACTATATACTTTATGTTATGGTTTGTTAATAATATATATATATATTGAACATATTTTATGTCTTTCACGTACTATATCATATCTTATATAGTAAATATATACAAGTTATGTTTTAATTATTAATATGTATATATAATATGCGTATTTCATATTTTGCCTATCATATTTGTACATGTACTATATATGTATATCCATACCTAACGTATTTGGGCCTTTATATATACGTGTAAGAATTATATCACACATGTATATATCAGGGGCGGATGCATATGGCCACATAGGGGTCAAAGGCACACCCATTATTTTAAATAAGATATTCAATATAGTTCAATATATTAAAAGAAGAAAAAAATAAGAAATTTTGCATACCCATTATATTAAAAAGAAGATTATTAAAATTTTTGGAGCCCATTTCTAAATTTCTGGATCTGTCACTGGTATATATTTAAAATGTTTCAACTCTAATATGTTATATGTATATATTTATGTGCATATATTTTTTGTGTATATTATTATATTTTCAAATATATATTTTAAAATATTATATATTTGATCAAATTATTTAATGTTTTACTTGTTTATTTTCGAAGATATTTATTGTAAGAATAGTCATGAAAACCCTTTTAATAGTGATTGTGCGATTCAATATGGCTATTCAAACAAAAATGAACTTGACATATATTGAGCCCCGTTAAAGTAAATAGCCTGTAATACATTAAAATAAAAAATAATTTTCTTAATAGATTTTATTTTAATAGATATTCGTTAATTCTTTGATATACATCTAGATGCTTTATTTGCTTAATTGGGATTTTAGTACGTACAGATTACCACCATGTGATTCCGTTTCCAAGAAAAGAAAGGGTGTCGTTGTTTTATTGAAAAGAATAGATAGCATACATTTCATAATAACGGATGTAAGAATCTTGTTGGTCATTTTCAATATAAAATAACACCATTTTTTTAAATAATTCAATCAACATTCAATAATAGGATTATATTTTTAATTTGGACTTGAATTTATAATTTTCATTATTACGACAACGTATAAGTAATTAGGTATTAATTATGGGCATTGTAGGGGTGCTAATCATTTCCTACATGTAACCGACTTTTGAACCCTTTCAAAAAAGAAGTTTCTAGATAAATGCAGACTGGTTTTTTTTTTGGATAATTCAATTTTATTACCCAACGAATCAAGAACTGCTACAAAAATAACCGGATCACAAAAATCATATGTACACCATACTTACAAGACAAAAGATCGGTTAATCAATACCCCAAGAATTACATAGGAAAATATTGATACTATAAGACATATTAATATTAACCCCCTAAGTTTGGTAGAAACAAAATCTTTGATACAAGCAAAAAGGTCGTCAGCAGTCCTTGTACATCTTTGGAAAATTCGTCTATTGCGTTCCTCCCATAGTACATAGATTTTGGCACACCAAGTAATCTTTAAAATGGTTGAGAGAAGAGATTTGCCTTTCCAGTTATTGCTTGCCCATGTGATCATGTCTTCCCAGGTTGAAAATGGTTTCTTTAACCCATTATGAAGCAATATTGAGTCCCATAAATTAGCATCCAATGGAAAATCAACGAATAGGTGAGACCGAGTTTCCATCATTCCGTTGCAAAGCACACAATTCCCCAAAGTGGTAATCCCCATCCGCAAAAGTCGATCCCGGGTCGAGAGTCGATCAAGAATAGCCATCCATGCTATAATACTATGTTTCGGAATATGATAAGGGTACCAAATCAAAGGATGCCATTTTACTTTGTCTCCATTCAATCTAATTTCCAGCCAAATATGTTTGATGGTGATAGTATGATTCGTGATAATAGGGTAAGCTTTAGGCCGAAGCTTTAGAATCCTATTAAAGCAGACTGGTTTTTGTCTTTTAAAAGATCTTAAATTTCTTTAAAAAGATCTTATTTGGTATTCGACCTATCTAACCTAAAGAACAATAGCAACTCCAAATTTGATAAAAAAAAATCCAAATTTTCCAAAATAAGTCGTGAACCTACTTTTTCATTTAAAAAAAAATAAACCTATAAGAAAAAAGGTTATGCCAGCTTGGGGAGCTTGCTGGGGATTTTAGAGAGTCAAGCCGTTAATTGTTTATATATTGTCGTAATAGTAGAAATTGTGAATTAGAGTTCATATTTAGTTTATGATTCTTTGGTTGAGTTTTGTTTATTATGCATAATTTTTATGTAAATAATTTTTATTAATGTGTAAATTCGTGTTTTCAGCTTAGTCAAATTTCTTTTCGAAAGTGCTTCTCTTCTTGTCTGTTTTGTTAAAAGTTTGTAAGTTTTTCCTCACACACATCACGTGCATTTGTATAACTAATCGCTTGTAAACGTATATGATAAGGCAAACAAATCTGTGCAAGTATACATAGTTTAATCAAGTAATAAAGGGTAAGTGAGTTATCGTCTCTTCAGGGATTGGTAGGGGTTTTGATGTTTCACCACAACAAGAACTAGGTGTCACAAGCTAGTTCCTGAATTCTTGTCAAAACAGAAAAACAATTAGTAATGGATTATACAAGTAGGTGTTAAAGCGTTGCTAAAGTAAGAGAATATTGTGAAGTATGGTTGTAGAAAAGTTTAGTCGAGGCAAAGAAAATATGAAAAAAGTAACAAATAAAAATCACCAAGGCAAAGAAAACGTTGACTCAAATATATTCAGAATAACCTCACATATTCAGACTTTTCATAGAGCACCTAGGTTAGTCTTTTTCTATGGCATGAAATTATTCTAAGTTTGGAAGGATTTGTTATGATATGCTTAGGCTGCCCGACATGATTACTGAGTATTCTAAGACGGTTGCTATGGCAATACTACTCAACGTTAACTACGACCCTTGGTTTGTCATCCTGTTGTTGTAGCAATACCCCTTAACGTGAACTGTAGTCGTTGTCTAAGTGTCTATCTCTTTTAGTCGATTGAAACCCTCTCCTTATCTCTAAGGTAGGCAGGTTAGAACATCACTATCCCAAATCTATTCCATTGTTCACGTAGATATATATTAATTCTCTCGAATCTAAGAATCAATTTCTAAAAAAACTGCAATCTTTTGAAAGCTCTAAAAGTGTTTCGCCTAGGCATCAAGCCATCTCTTGAAAGCTCTTACAATGACAAGGCAAAATATTAAACAATGAACAAAACAGACATAAGAAAAATCATAATGCATCATTCATGAACCATAAAATAATTGTCTCAGCAAAACAAAAACCAACACCAAGTAAAGTAATTCATGGTGTTGCCAAAGTGTCATCCAAGAGTATCATCGTTTAATACAAACCCCAAAATAGATTAAAGAAATTAAGAACAATGGAAGAATGACTCCCAAAATAGGAGGCTCTACCGTGACAGCTCTGACTAGCACCACGTCTACTCTAGCGGCCAGCCTCTCTCGAGGCCTGACTGTCACTCTGCTATAGTTGGCTATGGAGGGTACCAAGGACGGTCGGGTTGGAGAACGGTGGAAGGTAAGGTATTGTAGATGCTTACTCCACGCCTCAGGTAAATTTCTTCTTCATTGCCTCATCTTTTTGGTGGTTGTGACTGGGTATTTATTAAGGGAATTTTCCTCAGGTTTTGTATAATTAAATATTCCCTAAATACCTGTGTTAACTTATCCATGCTATAGATGGAAAGACGATTGGATATGGTCAGAGTCTTGGGGGTTTTATTGCACGTGAGTTCAGTTGTACAGCTGGCAGGTAACACCATCAATTCGTCAGATCTGCTTCAGACTTGCAAGATAAATCTTGCCTTTGCAAGAAAAATCTTTTCCTCACTGTAATTGTCTTCTGTGTTCCATTGGCCCTTGGGAAATATATTGTTGTGGCTGAAATGTTCCTCCTAAGTCAATTCCTGCACACACACAACCCACAAAAGCCCTTTCTCCTCAACATCATCAGTTAAGCCAAATAAATTTTGCCTAGGTAAAACTTATTTACCACATGAAATTATAACCTAATTGCAACTAACATGCTATGAAAACAATGTTTATACAAATAATAAATTAAGTAAAAAGACTAAAAATTGAGTCTTTTTACGGAGTTATCACACCCCAAACTTAACCTATTGCTTGTCCTCAAGCAATGAATAATAATTAGTAGAAAAATTAAAATAGTCACGACAAAGTGATATTAAGATAATCATGTGGTTTAAAATTTCAGCCCTCATCAAAAGTTTAGCCTCAACATGATGGACTATCATATAATTCAAGTACTTCCTAATTAGGATTCTTTCCTAGTCTGTGTGCGTGATTGTACTCAGTCTATGCATTAATGTATTTAGAAAACTTCAAGTAAGTACTTCTATTTTGCCAAGACATTAAATTATTTTTCAAGCACAATTTCCACTTCTATTTATTCATTTTTTTTTATAATTTTGAGAGGATTCAGCTCATCAGACTTACCTTTCCACACTCTAAGTGAAAGGGAGCATACCTTCCACCCCCGAGCTAGTCAGGTAGAGTCATACTGTGACTACTTTCATTCACTCATATGCCTAGGAAACCATTTACCATTCCATAGAGGAGTGTCCCTTTTGTTCCACAAAATTTAATCACTAAGAAGTTCAACTTAAGCTTTACAATTCTTCAATGTCACGTCATGCTGAAAGTTCTTTCCTAAAAATTTACTAAGTACATTAAGCAGAGAAAGCATACAATCGTGTTTATAAGTTTACAAAGAATCAATCCTAAGGTCGGTTCTATCATTCGGCAATCTTGTAAAATTATTATGGCCTAGGTAATAAAATTATGCTTTCATCACCGGGTATCCTTAATTCATTCCAAAAAATAGTCTCAACAAACCCATGCCATGATAACCAAAATTTTCAACCAATTATCATCAACTACTATTGACTAAGTGTGAGACACAACACCTCCCCCAAACTTGAGGGATGCATTGTTCTCAATGCATGAAAAATGAAAACAAACTACATTAATATAAATGCAAATGCAAAGGGAAAAAAGTTACCTTACTGTGGTGGGGAGGCTTAACTGGATGCATGCGTTCTGCGTCACTTTGGAAGAGGGGGCTTTCGGATCCAGTGTCTTCTGATTGAATCGAAGAGGGAGATGGTTGAAGGATATGACCTGATATTTGCTTAATGCGAAGCCTTATTCTCGGTGCACTTACGGGTAATGACCTTTCCTCAATGTGGGTGGGCTCTGCAGGTGTTACTTGAGATTCGCTTTGGTCAGGTTCAGGAACTGGTGTAGTGTGGTGATCTGGGGACTGTTCAGATGCTTGTTCGAAGTGGGCTGATTGGGGACCGGACTGAAATCATCATCTTCAAAAAATTCGGGTGAGATTTCCTGTGTGTTTTTGAATGAAGAGAAGAAGGATCTTATATATTCATCTGTCTCACCGTGGCCTTCTTCATGTAGAGTCGAGACATGCATGGCTAGTGGGGGGACAACTGCGGGGAACTCGGGGGGGGGGGGACATTTTGTGTTGAGGCCGACGATTGTTATGTGTTTCAGAATTTCATTAGGAAATCGCGACAGGTCCTCATTGGTAATTGGGAGCAACTCCTTGAAGAAGGCATTTATCTATGCATCCCTCGCCTTGGCATAGTCAAAGAAAGTCTGCATATGACTTTCCAGGTGCTCGATTCTCTTGCGCGTCTCCATTGTAGATGTGACCATGGCTACCATTCATGCAGTGACAACTGATTTGGATCCTCTCTATAGGCCCTCATGTGGAGTATTATCATCGAAGCTCATGAGTTCTGGCACCTTCTTTTTGGTTATCCCCTCATTTTACTTGATAAAGTCCTCAAATAGTTCCACTAGGACTTTTATCTTCCTCAATAGAGCAATTACCAAGTTAGGAAAAAGAAGGTTACCTCGGTTCTTATTTGCACATTCATGAATTTGCTCGAAGATGATCTCCCAACATCGATTGCTCGTCTATAAATAATTGAGTACAAAAACATCAACCTCCCCATTAATACGGTTGTGTTATGGGAGGTCAGTATCAGCTTACCCATCAAAAAGTTATTCCACAACTTTACAACTGGCTTTAGGGCTTGGCGATCTACTCACTTACGCGTGGCCGTATTTCCTTCAAACTTGGCGCATCCGAAGCACAGGTCTTCTAGGACCCTATCATATGTTTCTAGATTTGTTTCGACCAAGAATTTCTTATGTTGATCATCCACCTTACCGAGCTTAAAATAGTGGTTGAGGGCTGATAGAGAGAACTAGATGGATTTCCGTCTCACATAGACATTATGTTGAGATGGGTCTTCTAAATGGGCATAAAGTTCGCAGACCATCGCTGGCGCCACCGCCTTAGGATGCCGAGCAAACTTCTCCTAGTTATACTTCCTTACGACATCCATTACTTTTGGTCCAAAGGGTTCGTCACCCTCTGTTGGAAAAACAAAGTCGTCCTCCAAATAGGCTTGTTTTTTTAATAGTTTTTGAACCTTTCTTCAACTTCACCAGTTTGGAAATGCTTAAATCCTAAGGACGTGGGTGGATTTTTCTTGGATCTGGCCATGGTTTTTGGTGGTACAGGGTGTATTGTGGCTACAGTTTGGAAGGAAGAATGAAGAGAAAAGGTTGAAGAACAATGAAACGGTGAAGAAGAAAGAGAGATCAGTGGTTTTTGAGGAAAGTAATAGGTAGTTTATTTGGGGTAAAATGGTAAATATGGAAAGGGGATAAGATATGATATTAATGAGAAGATTTGTTGATTTGACGTAAAGTAAAGAAATTTATCTTTCCCTTTTCTCAATTGCCGCCATAACCAATTAGCTTAGAGTTCATTTTCCTTCCATGCATGAGCTTCAACACTGTGCTACCACGTGTACCTTATATGACTAAAAGAAATAAAAGTATCTTAAAAATTTAAATAACATACATAATAAAGTAACTTAATTTATTTATGTACAAAATTCAAATTTTTGGTTGCCTAGGAAACCAAAATTGTTTAGGAAAGAAAAGCAAACTCTTGGGCATCGTGAGTCATCGATGTTGGTTTATCGTGCATGACTGGTGCTCCTTTGTATTCCTTCAGTCTTTGACCATTCACCTTAAAGGTGGATCTATCATCTAGGTTCTTGATTTTTTTTGCTCCGTTGTTATGGACTTGGTGTATGATGAACGATCCTGACCATCTAGATTTTAGCTTGCTTAGAAACAGTTTGAGTCGTGAATTGTAAAGCAACACTTGTTGTACAGAATAAAATTGCCTTAGTAAAATTTTTCTATCATGTCATTGTTTCTTTTTTTCTTTAAATAGGCGGGCATTCTCCATTTCGTTAAGTTCCAGTAATATTTTTTCTCCAGCAAGCTGGTCAACCATGTTCAATTTCTTGATGGCCCAATATGCTTTATGTTCAAGTTCCACAGGAAAATGACACTCCTTGCCATAGACTAGTATGATTGGGGACATTTCTAGTGGTGTCTTGAATGCTGTGCGATAGGCCCATAGCGCTTCATCCAGCTTTGGTGACTAGTCATTGCGGTTTGGGTTAACAACTTTCTTGAGGATCTGTTTGATTTCCCAGTTAGAGACTTTGACCTACCCATTGGTCTGAGGATGATATGCCATGGAAATTCGATGACACACCTCATATCTTTTCAGCGCCTTCGTAATTAATTTATTGTCAAAGTGCGTGCCTTCATCACTGATAATAGCTCGTGGTATTCCAAAGCGCGTAAATATGTTCTTGTGCAAGAATTTTAGTATGGTCTTGGAGTCATTCTTAGGTGTTGCGATGGCTTCTACCCACTTGGCTACGTAGTCCACTGCCAAGAGAATGTATAAGTCACCAAAAGATGAGAGGAAGGGTCCCATAAAGTCGATCCCCTACACATCAAAGAGTTCTACCTGAAAAATGTTTTACCATGGCATTTTATGTCTCTTCAATATGTTCCCGGTGTACTAGCATCTATCGTATGGCTTATAGAATTGTTGTGCATCTTTGAACAAGGTGGGCCAATAGAAACCGGATTGAAGAACCTTTGCTGCAGTCCTGGTTCCACCGAAATGTCCTCTATACAGGGATGAATGACAATGAAGTAGAATTTCTTTGTGTTCTTCTTATGGGATACATCTCCTCATTATTTGGTCACCACATTGCTTGAATAGGAATGGTTAATCCCATTAATAGTGTTGCACATCATGCCTGAAATTTTTTCTACCCTGGCTCGACAAATCTGGAGGTATAATACGATTAACAAGAATGTTAACTATGTCAGCGTACCACGACACAGCCATGACAAATAAAATTTTCTCGCCAGGGAAATCCTCCTGAATGTCCTTCATGTTATGACAAATGATTTTGTTTTCTAGCCTAGACAAGTGATCTGCTACTTGGTTTTCAGTACCCTTTCTATCCTTTACCTCTAAATCAAACTCTTGTAGTAATAATATCCATCTAATGAGCCTAGGCTTTGCATCTTTTTTATTAACTAAAATATTTAATGTTAGAATGATCAGTATGCACAATAACCTTAGTCCCTATGAGATATGGCCTAAACTTATCGAATGCAAATACCACAACAATAAGTTCATTCTCAATTATGGTATAGTTCATTTGTGCATCGTTAAGGGTACAACTAGCATATTAGATAACATGAAAGAGTTTACTTTTTCATTATCCTAGTACCGCCCCAACTGCATAGTCACTAGCGTCGCACGTGAGCTCGAAAGGTATGTCCCAGTCTGGTGGAACAACTATTGGCGCTGAGGCAAGTTTTTTCTTCAAATATGTAAAAGCATTTAAACATTCATCATTAAACACAAATGGTTGATTTTTTTGACGCAAAAGACACAAAGGCTTTTAGATTTGAGAAAAATCCTTTATGAACCGCCTATAAAATCCTGCATGTCCAAGGAAACTATGTATGCCCTTTACATTGGTAGGTGAAGGTACATTCTCAATTATTTCCACCTTGGCTCTATCTACTTCAATGCTTGGCTAGAAATCTTGTGTCCTAACACAATTCCTTCGGTTACCATAAAATGACATTTTCCTAGTTTAGCACCAGGTTGGATTCTTCGCATCGCTTCAACACTTTAGATAAGTTTCCTAGGCATCGATCATCACCCGAGACAAAGAAGTCTTTCATAAATATTTCCATGCAATCTTCCACCATATTTGAAAAAAATGGCCATCATACACATCTGAAAGGTTGCTGGAGCATTACATAGTCTAAACGACATTCTCCTAAATGCATAGGTACCATACGAGTATGTGAAAGTAGTCTTCTCTTGATCCTCCGATGCTATGGCTATCTGATTGTATCTAGAATATCCGTCAAGGAAGCAGTAAAATGCTTTTCCTACTAACCTATCGAGCATTTGATCAATGAAAGGGAGGGGAAAGTGATATTTCTTTGTTAAAAGCTCATAATTCATTCTTAACCATGGTCACGCCGCCCTTCTTTGGCACACACTGCACCAGACTAACCCATGAGCTATCAGATATTGGATAAATTACTCCAGAATCCAACCATTTTATGATTTCCTTCATCACCACTTTCTGAATCGGGTTTAGTCTTCTTTTTGGTTTCACAAAATTGTTATTACTATCTTCTAAGTTGATCTTGTGCATGCATATTGTAGGGCTGATTCCCTTCAAATCTGCCATGGTCCAGCCAAGAGCTTTTTTGTACTGTTACAAAACATTTAACAAACTGTTCTCTTGTTTGGAGGTTAGACTAGTAGAAATTATCACCGGTAAAATCTCATTACTACCTAGATAAACATATTTCAAATGCGAAGGAAAAGTTTTAAGTTCCAATATGAGTGTATGTTGTAATGATGATTTTGGGGGAATAAATTCATTGAAATCAAAGAGTTCAAATTTCATACATGGTTTAGCTTGAAGGAAGCTAGAGTGTTCTTCTAATTTATCTTCACAAACCGCTTTTGTTTCATTATCGGGAAATCTGTCATTTACTTTATTTGAAAAACTGTTACCGAGGTAAAAGTTATCACAATCCTCTTTTAAGAAATTTTCGTCTAGGCAAAAATGTTCGTGTTCCTGCGTCATAAAGTTTTTGTCCAGGCATAAAGTGTCGTACTCATCTATATGAAAAAATTCGCCTTGGTTAAGATTTTTTGCTCCCTTTTCTTCCATTAATTCCATGTCTCTAAGGCAGTAGCATTCTTCTGAATCATCAACATACTTCATAGAGTCAAAGACATTGATTGTGACGCTTTGGTGTCCCACCCGCATCGTGAATTCTCCCTTTTTTCATTCATCTAAGATTCATCCAGTGGCCAAGAAGGGCTGCCCAATAATGATGGGTGCATTTTCATCGGCTTCACAGTCTTATATGAGGAAGTCAATTGGAAACACAAATTTATCCACTTTCACAATGACATCTTTAATTCTGCCCTCAGGATGGACATAAGACCTGTCAGCTAACTGTAAGATAATGGTGGTTGGGCAAGCATTACACATTTCTATTTTTAAAAATATGGACTTGGGCATCAAATTTCCGTTTGACCCTAAGTCAACAAGAGCTCATCCCACAAAGTTGTCACTGATAGAACATGGTATCACGAAGCTGCCAGGATGCTTTTGCTTTTGCTTTTGCAGAAGTTCGCTTAATGAAGAGCAGAATTCTTTCGCCACAACAAAATTTTCTATTTTTTCTACATTCATCTTCTTCATGACAATGTCTTTTAAAAATTTAGCATAGGAAGGCATCTGCTTATGGCATCAAGAAAGGGCACATTAATATACAACTGGTCCAGGACGTCAAAAAATTACTTGAACTGAATCTCGTCATTGTGTTTCTTCAACAATTGAGGAAAGGGCGGTGGAGGTCTGACTTCATCTGCTATAGGTTGTGAGGAGACTTTTTCCTTGGCAATAAATTTCCCACTATTTGCTTGATGAATTTATGAACCTTCATCCTTTTCCTTCTCCTCAGGCAATCCCTCTAGTTCAACAATTTTAGCTTGATCCCCAGGTTGTGTAGTGCATTGGCTAGAATTTTCTGTTTGCTTCCCCCCAAACTTGTCATTCTGATTAATCTGGGTACCATTCCTTAGTGTAAGTACACTGCACTACTCATTTCCATGATGTTTAATGACCTCAGTATCACTAGGGAGACTTCCTTGTGGGTGAGAATGTATTGCCTTGGTGATTTTACCCACTTGGTTCTCTAATGCTCTTAAGGATGAACTATGGATTTGCAAAAGAGCTTATTGGATTTGTAACAAGTTACCTTGGTTCTTAATTGTCGATGAGTTTTCATGAATCAAAGTCTTTGTTGAAGCCATGAAATCTTTTGTCGAGGCCATAAATTCATGCAATGCTGCTTCCAAGGAGTTAGAATTAGAGTTTGTAATAGAGAAAGAAGTCGTACCTTTATTATATTGCTAGGGCATCTGCTATTGCTGATGTTGAAAATTTTGATGTTCCGAACTATTCTGCAGTGGCCTATTATAATTGCATGCATGATTGTTTTTGTTAGTTCCTTGATTACCCCATGAAAGATTTGGATGTTTTCACCATCCGAGATTGTATTTATTAGAATAGGGATTGTTATTGCCTCGGTTGTAGTTTCCCATAAAATTAATGAACTCCTGGTTTTCTGGACATTCACTTTCATGATGGTTACCATGACAAAAATTGCATGCAACACTAGTTGCCTTGACTTCTCTCACCTCATTAGGGCATTGCAAAATTTTCAACATATTAGTTATGGCAGAAAGTTGAGCAGAGACTGAATCGTTACCCTCAATTTTGTATGCTCAAGATACTTTTATACTATTTCCAGCCTTGTAGTCGGGAACTGATAGTCATTATTCACTACCATGTTGAGGATATCAAAAGCTTCTTCGGGTGATTTATCAAGAAAAATGCCATTCACTGAGGCATCCAACATCATTCGAGTAGGTGCATTGACTTCATTATAAAACATCACAACTTGAGTCCAGCTGTGAAATCTGTGGTCCACGCACTTACGAAGCAAACTTTTGTATCTATTCCAATATTCGTACATTGATTCATCGTTGCCTTAGCAAAAACTTGCAATGTCATTGCGTAGCTGTGTGTTTATATTGGGAGGCTTGTATCGAAGTAAAAACTTTTACATAAATCTGCCCAAGATTCCATTGAGCCCAAAGGGACTCCACTAACAAGCTCTCACTTGATCGCGTAGGGAATAAGGGAAAAGTTTAAGCTTCAACACATCTTCATGCACTCCTTGTTGCCTAAATAAATCGCACATTTCGAGAAAGGCACGAACATACTGTCTAGGATTCTCATTAGGCGAGTCACCAAATTGACCGATGAAGTTTAGCATGTTAAACATCACCAGCTTAAGTTCAAAATGGGTTGCCTGTATTTTAGGTGCCACAATGCCTGGATTGAGATCATAAAGAATTGAATTCAAGTGGTCTCGTATTGCTCATGGTCTTGCAGCTTCTCTAGGAAGATTATTTGCCACTACGTTGAGATCTTCCTGATCTCCCATATTATTGTTGCCTTGATACTGTAGTCGATTCATATACTCTCTAGCTCGTTGGTTACGTCGCCTTTGTCTGAACGACTATTCAATCTTAGGTTCAAATGGTTCTAGTGGTTTACTAGGAGATCTTAGGGTCATGCAATGATAAAAACCTTCAAAGGAAAAAAAAATTAAACATGTTAAACTAACTATGTAAAATGTGACAAGAAATAAAAATTTGTAAACATAAATGTTAAACCAATCCTCATCAACGGCACCAAAAACTTGATCGCTTGTAAACATATATGATAAGGCAAACAAATATGTTCAATTATACACAATCAAATCAAGTAATAAAGGGTAAGTGTGTTATCGTCTCCTCTGGGATTGGTAGGGGTTTTGATGTTTCACCACAACTAGAACTAGGTGTCACGAGCTAGTTCCTGAATTCTTGTCAAAACAGAAAAACAATTAGTAATGTATTATAGCAATATGTGTCAAAGCGTTGCTAAAGTAAGAGTATTGTGAAGTATGGTTGTAGAAAAGTTTGGTCGAGGTAAAGAAAATATGAAAAAGTAACAAATTAAAATCACCAAGGAAAAGAAAAACATTGACTCAAATATATTCAAAATAACCTCACATATTCAAAATTTTCACAGAGCACTCAGGTTAGTCTCTTGCTATGGCAAGAAATTATTTTAATTCTGGAAGGATTTGTTATGATATGCTTAGGCTGCCCGACATGATTACTGAGTATTCTAAGACGGTTGCTATGGCAATACTACTATGCGTTAACTATAACCCTTGGTTTGTGAGACTGATGTTGTAGCAATACCCCTCAGCGTGAACTATAATCATTGTTTATCCTACTCAAGCGTCTATCCCTTTTAGTCGATTGAAACCCTCTCCTTATATCTAAGGTAGGCAGGTTAGAACATCATCATCCTAACGAATCTAAGAATCAATTTCAAGAAAGATGACAATCTCTCGAAAGATGTTAAAAGGTCTAGAAATATTTCTCCTAGGCATCAGACCATCTCTCAAAATCTCTTACAATGCCAATACAAAATATTAAAACAATGAACAAAATAGACGTAAGCAAAATCATAATGCATCATTGATGAACCATAAAGTAATTGTCTCGGCAAAACAAAAACCAACACCAAGTAAAACAATTCATGGTGTTACCAAAGTTTCATCCAAGAGTATCATCGTTTAATACAAATCCCAAAACAAATTAAAGAAATTAAGAACAAAGGAAGAACGACTCCTAAAACAGGGGGCTCTGCTGTTACAACTCTGACCAACACCGCGCCTGCTCTGGCGGCCAACCTCTCTCGAGGGCTGACCATCGCTCTGCTATAACCTGGCTATGGAGGGCACCAAGGACGATAAGGTTGGAGAAAAGTGGAAGGTAAGGTACTGCAGCTGCTTACTCCACGTCTCAGGTAAATTTTCTTCTTCCTTGCCTTCTCTTTTTGGCGGCAGTGACTTGGTATTTATTAAGGGAATTTTCCTAAGGTTTTGTGTAATTAAATATTCCCTAAATACTCATGTTAAATTTTCCATGATATAGATGGACAGATGGTTGGATATGGTCAGAATCTTTGGGGTTAATTGCACATGAGGTCAGTCGTAAGCTGGCAGGTGACATCCGCAATTCGTCAGATCTGCTTTTGACTTGCAAGATAAATCTTGCCTTGGCAAGAAAAATCAATTCATGCACACACACAACCCATAAAAACCCTTTCTCCTCACCAACATCAAAAGACAAATAAATCTTGCCTAGGCAGAACTTATCCACCACATACAATTATAACCTAAATGTAACTAAATGCAATAAATATGCTATGAAAAAAATGTTTAGACAAACAATAACTTAAGTAAAAAGACTAAAAATATTTTTTTACGGAGTTATCAATAGCATAAGCTCTATACCCGAGCTCTTTTCCAATTAAGTAGGCTGAACGCATTGCTCTTGTAAGAATATGATCTTCGTATAGGCTTTCGCAAATAACCTGTTCGATACACATTCCGTATACATTCATAGGAATTTATTTCTCGTATAGTATATATAAGTGTATCCCTTTGAATTGAAAATGATCTGTTTAAGCCTATAGTGGGTGAGGATCGATGGTATGGTCGGTCCAAAGAGGTATAAACAAGGACAATTCAAGTACCTATTTCTTTTGAGCCAAAATTCTGTATATAATGAACCAAAAAAAAAAAAACTGGCTAGAGCCATATCGAACCTCTGTCCGTGTCAAAATAAATGTACACAAAGGAGAAACTTACTTTAACCTTTACTCTATGATTTCAATTTATAGAATAAGTTTATTTTTGGAATAAAAGCATGTGAACTAGAAAATTATGGAGTAAGATTTCATTTGTCGAACAAAAGCATGAGGTATATATCATGTTTGGGTAGGATTAATTTTAATAAACCATGATTGGGTAGATGACATAGGGTATGATTAATTTAATCACCTTTTTACAAATTATGTTCAATATTTTTGTTCATCCTTACTAACCACTTTCCTTATATTTTTTTAATAACACACATTCGTAGCATTTTAAAGGGTAATTGATCTGCAAGTGGTTGTCCTATTAGAAGAACTTCAAGATGGAGAAAAATTTAGCTTAATAAACTAGAAAATCTTGCAAAAGTGTGTGATTGGTCTGAGCCAAAGCAGAAAGAGCAAGGGATAGTCTACCAGAGCAATATGTGTTAGAGTTGTCCAATCACTCTCTGGCCAGTATCAAACAAAATAAACTATAGTGTCTGATAAATATTTGGAAAACTTGGAAGCCGAGTGAGAAACAAACATTCTACCAAGCATATGGTGACATTTACCATTTGTTATACGTCACGGTAGAACCGATATTGATATGATCTATGATATAGTTTTGGAATATAGTGTATAGTTGTTTCACCTTCAATCAAGAATACATGACCTTGATTATGGACACATTTTTGTTAAAACAAGAAAAAAAGTTCAGCTAGACAAAATTTATTCTAAGTCATTAAAAGTCCCATATTTCAAAGTTAAATTGGAAAAGATTTTTTACATAAATGACAAGTGGGTAGCTAATCGCCTATAGCAAAGAGGGGAAAGCGGAGGCATCCCGTAGTTCCATCTACAACAGATACCTGGAGGTCAAATAGATAGAAGTGTAAGAAGGGATGTTCTCGCCCTTGGAATTTATGGATTGGTGATTTTCCCTCAATTTCATTGGTCTAGTTGAATAAGTTGTGATTGATATATTTAAGCAATTGAAAAGAGGGTGAATCCCGTACTAGTAATTCTAACATTAAATATTAGTAGAAGATCAAGAGGTTGTCACTTCATAGAGTGTGCTCAACTACTTATTATATGGATCAAAAGTCATTTTTGAAAGGAATAAAATGTTGATTATTTTCACTTCTGAAAGGATTATTCACCTATTAAAGATTACCTTGTGAGATAGTGGCTTAAGACCTCATCCAAAGATAAGTGGATCAATATCTTCAGATACCTTTGATATCAGGACATCGCATGGAGAACGTTGTAGCTAATATGTATGAAAATCTTGTTAAAGTGCAGTGATTATGATTGGATCATACTACTTGGATTATGGGGAGGATACGTCCCATTGTTGGTTTTGAGGCAATATAGAGATCAATAGTTTGGTATAGTAAGAAGTATCAAATTCATGCAAGAAGACTTTTGATCGCGTGTATAAGTGTGTGTTATGGCACGTAATTCTATACAAGTATACACAATCAAAGCAAGTAATATAGTAATAAGTGAGTTATCATATCCACAGGGATTGGTGGGAATTTATCATGATTGCTATAGCTAGAACTAAGTATCATTAACTAGTCCTAAGATTCATGTCTAATGGTATTTACAAAGGAAAAACAAGTTATAGCGAACAGATGGAGAAAGGTATGGTCGAGGAAAGAAAAATTATAGAGTGAAGTGAGTAGAAACGTTTTTTCATGGCTAGAAAAATATATGAAGGTAAACAAATAAAAGTTGTCAAAGTAAAGAAAAATGTTGAGTTTAATATATTCTGAAAAGCCTCACACAATCAGACATCTAACAGAGCACCTGGGTTGGATTCGCTACGGGAAAAAAATATTCTATGTCTAGGATGATTTAGTATGCTATGCCTATGCTGCCCGACAGTATTTACTAGAGTGTTCCTAGAACTTTTTCTACTACAATACTACCCATCGTGAACTGCATCCCTTGGTTTGTCAAACTATTGTTGCTGCAATACCCCTCAGCATAAACTGTAACTAGCTCTAGCCTATCTACTCAAGCATTTACCCTTTTTAGTCAAATAAAACCCTCTCATTATCTCAAAGGAGGATTAGAACCTCACCATCCTGGATTAGTTCCCTTGTTCACGTAGATCTAACCTAACTCCTTCAAATATTAGGTATGAACTCATAGAAAAATGAAAATCTTTTAGAAGCTCTTACAAAGACTAGGAATGTTTTGTCGTGATACCAAACAATCTTTCAAAAGCTCTTACAGTGCCAAGTCAAAAGATTAAAAAATGAAAAAAAAACATTAAACAAAAACATACATAATCATTCATTAACAATTGAATAAAGTATCATTCAATCATTTCCAACACCAAATAAAATAGTTTACGGTGTGGCAAACATCATCCAAAAAATAAGATTTAAATACAAGCCCTTAAATGAAATGGAAATAAAGAACAAGAGGAAAAAAAAATCCTAGAACAGAGCTCTGGCGTGACATCAGACCACCATTATGACTACTCCAGTGGACAGCCCCTCTCAAGGGGCTGTCCGCTACTCTGGAGAATCCTAGCATAGAGGGCACCAAGGACGATAGAGTGGGGGACGGTGGAAAAGGATATAATGTAGTCACATTTCTTCAAGCCTCACTTTTAGGGTATGTTCTCTCATCTCCTTTAGGTTGGTATAATAAGATATCTATTGTGAAAATTTATAGGGTTTAGTGCTCTTGGAAATTCCCTAAATACCCTTTGTTTCATGACCATTGTGTGAATAATATGACAACTTGTAGTGCTCCCAACTTCCTTAGGAGGGCATGGTTTCACGTGAGGTGTATTGGACAGTTGGCCAAGTGTCTTATTTAGTTTCGTCCTATGCTACGTTAGACTTGTGAGATAAAAACTTACCTTCGGAAGAAAATTCGTTCCTTAGTGTTGTCGTGATCTGTTCCACTGGCCCTAGAAAATTAATTTGTCTCAGCAAATAAATTCTTCCTCAGTCGTTTCGTGCATCATCACAACCAACAAACAACCCTTATCCTCAGCAGCATCAATTTAGAATAAATTTTTGCCTCGATAAAACTTATCGAACACATACAAATATGTCCTAACTGCAACTATATGCAGCTAAAATTCTATGTCAATGGTTTTTAGACAATCAATAACTTAAGTAAAAAGACATAAAACATCATCTTTTTATGGAGTTATCATACTCCACACTTAAGCTATTGCTTGTCCTCAAGTAATGAATAATGAGTAGTAGAAACATAAAGTGTCAAAGCAAAGTATAAATTAGGACAATCAGGTGGTTTAAAATTTCAGCCCTCACCAACAAGTTTGGCCTCAACATGCTAGACTGAATGAGATATCAAGCACATTTCCTTAGGTCAGGACTCTTTATCAATGTAAGTGTGTGGTTGTATCTAGTCTATGTTTAACGAATTTAGAAAACTCCTAAGTAAGTTCTTTTGTTTTGCCAAGGGATCAAATTATTCATTAAGTACAACTTCACTCCTATTTATTGAACATGTAACTTCTAATTTTTTTCAACAATACTTCAAGGGGAGTCAGCTCATCACACCTACCGTCCCACATTCTAGGTGAAAGGGAGCATACCTTCCACCCCCGAGCTAGTCAGGTAGAGTCATCCCGTGGTTGCTTTCATTTACTCATGTGCCAAGTTTACCATTTATTTAAGGGGGTTTCCAGGTAATGTCATCACACAAAGGAGTGTCCCTCTATAGTTATGTTGAGGCATTTATTTGCAATTCAATAAAATTCAAAACATTAAGGAGTTTAACTTAATCTTTTCAATCATTTTATGACACGGCGCACAAAAGTTCTACCCTAAAAATTTTCGAAGTACCTTAAGCATATAAAACACACAATCATGTTAATAGGATCACAAAGAATCAAGTCTTAAGGTTGGTTTTATCCTTCTAAACAGTCATGTACAATAATTCTGGCCTAAGTAATAAAAATTTTCTTTCATCATCGGGCATCCTTAATTTATTACAAGTAACTATCCTAACCATAACTCATGCTATGAAAAAAATATTTCTACTAATCATTGTCAATGCAATTAACTAAGTGCGAAACACAACACCTGTCCAAAACTTCAGAGATGCATTGTCCACAATGCATGAAAATAAAAGCAAGTTAAATTATTCTAAGATGTTATGAAAATGCAAATGTAAAGAGGTAGCTTACTGTGGTGGGTCAATTCTGTTGGACACTCGGGTTCGGTGTTGCTTGAGAGGAGGGGGCTGAAATATATGGTTTTGATGATAATGCCCCTACTGAAGGACTGGAGCGTGGTGCAGAATCTATTGTCGCGACAAGGATGGTTGCTATTGTGACTGCCACAAAAGAGATGAGAGAGCAGCTCGAACGATTAGAAGGTCACATACAACCCTTCTTAAATTATATCAAGGAGATGGATGGCCCACTGAATGCGTTCTTCAACGAGTTATTTCCAGTCATCGAGGATAATGCATAAATGATAGAATGGAGTAGCATCAATCACCATAGCAACACAGTTGTGTTGTGAGATGTGGGAATAAACTTTCCCCTCAAGAAGTGATTCCATAGCTCAATGATCGTCTTGAGGGCACACTTGTAGTTTGAGGCATTACCCTCGAATTTGGCCCAACCATAGTATAAATCTTCAAGTACTCCATCATAAGTTTACTAAGTCTGCCTTGATAAGGAACTTCTTGTGTTGGTTTTCAACATTGCCTAGTTTGAAATAGAGGTTGATAGCAGAGGGAGTTAACCGTATAAACATTCGTCGAACATACGTTGAGTGCTGGGAAGGATCTTCCAAATGTGCATAGAACTCCCTAACTAGTGCCAATGCCACAACCTTTGGGTGCCTGGAAAACTTCTCCCACTTGTGTTGCTTAATTTATCCATCACTTCAGGCCTGAAAAGGTATTCATTGGCTTCAGGGATCACAAATCCATCTTCAAGATAGACTTGGAGTTGTTGCAGTATTTTAAATTTCTTCTCAGCATCAGCACTTTGAAAGAGCTAGAAGTTTTTGGCAGCAACGGAATAGGTTGAAGCACCTAGATTTGATTTGGAACAAACCATGTTGTCTTAGTGAACATATTTTAAACGGAGAAAAAAAAAATTTGGAATTGAAACGACAAGCTATGGAGGTTTCGGGGGGAAAAGGAAAAAACCAAAGGAAGAAAAAAAGATAAAGATGAAGAGGAAAGAAAGAGAAACAGTGAGAGAGAAAAGAATAAAGTGGGTTGTTTTTGAGAAATAGGTGGGTAAGTGGGCAATTTTATCGGGGTTAATAAAGGAAAAGTAAAAAGTAAGATTGGTTAATAAATGAAAAAGATATTTGGATGAGGAAAAAATGAATAAAATAATAAAGTAAAAGATATTTCCCTCTCAAATTGCTGCCTAAATTTTTTGTTAGGGTTTTGCTTCCTCTTATGTGTAAGCCTTAACCCTAAGCTGCCATGTGTCGAAAGATTACTAAATAGACAATATTAGAGAATAATAAAGATAAATAACTCATGCAAAATAAAATAAAGATGAATTATTTATGTATAGAATGCAAAATATTTTTTTCTGGGCAAAGAAATTGTTTAGGGAAGAGAAGCAAACTCTTGGGCATCATGGAGTAGGAACTCCAATTTGTCGTGCAAGATTAGTACTTCACTGTACATCTTCAATATTTTATTATTCACTTTAAAATTTGTCCCAATATCCAAGTTTGTGATTTCTATTGTGTCATAGATATGCACTTGATGCATTATGAAAGGCCTTGACCATCTAAAATTTAGCTTGCCTGGAAACAACTTGAGCCTTGAGTTGTAAAGCAGTACTTGTTGGCCTGAGAAAAATTGTCGTGGCAAAATTTTTATGTCGTGCCATTTTTTCATCTTTTCTTTGTAGAGATAGGCGTTCTCATACGCTTGAGCTCTAAATCCTTCAATCTCGGTTAGCTCCAATAACTTCCTTTCTCCAGTAAGTTGTGCATCCATATTAAGTTTCTTGATGGACCAAAATGCCTTGTGTTCTAGTTCCACGGGAAAATGACATGCTTTCCCATAAACTAACTTGAATGAAGACATTCCTAGTGGTGTTTGAAATGCAGTGCGATACGCCCACAATGCCTCATCGAGCTTTCGCGACCAATCTTTTCTTCCTGAGTTGACCACCTTCTCAAGTATTTGATTGATCACACGGATGGAGACCTCAGCCTGTCCATTAGTTTAGGGGTGGTATTCCATGCCCATATCTTTGCAACACCTTGGCAATTAATTTGTTGTCAAACTGGGTGCCCTCATCACTTATAGTTGCTATTGGAACTCCAAAACATGTGAATATGTTTTTGTGCAACAATTTTAACACTGTCTTGGAGTAATTTCCAAGTGTTTCCAAAACCTTGACCCATTTGGATGCCTAGTCTATAGATAAAAGTATGTATAAATTTCCAAAGGATAATGGAAAAGGTCCCATAAAATCGATTCCCCATACATCGAAGAGTTCAACTTCCAAAAATTTTGCCATGGCATCTTATTTCTCTTTGATATATTCCCAATGCATTGGAAATGATCACATGACTTATCGATGTCTTACGCATCCTTGAATAAAGTAGGCCAGTAAAAGGTAGATTGGAGGACCTTTACCGTAAACCTCATCCCACTAAAGTGCCCTCAACACAGGGATGTATGGAAATGAAATAGGATATCCTTGTGTTATTCTTCAGTGATACATCTCAGGATTATTTGATCCCCACATTACTTGAATAAGAATGGTCCACCCCAATAATAATGGTGTACATCATGTATGAACTTTTTTTAGCCATGACAAGGTAAATTTGGAGGCATAATACCACTAACAAGAAAGTGAACTATGTCAGCATACCACAACACTGCCGCGACAAATAAAATTTTCTCGTTTAGGAATTCCTCTTGAATTTCTTTCATGTCATAGAAAATGTTTTTGTTCTATAGCCTAGACAAGTGATCTGCTACTTGGTTCTCGATACCCTTCCTATCTTTCACCTCTAAATCAAATTCTTGAAATAAGAGTATCATCTAATAAGCCTAGGCTCAACATCCTTTTTATTCACTAGGTATTTAATGGATGAGTGATCGGTGTGTACAATGACCTTAGTTCTTATAAAGTATGGCCTAAACATATCAAAGGAAAATACTACGACAAGCAATTCTTTTCCAGTGGTGGTATAGTTAAGTTGTGCATCATTTAAGGTTTGACTTGCATAATAAATGACATAAAAGATTTTACCTTTTTGTTGCCCGAGCACTACGCTTAATGCATAGTCACTTGTTTCGTACATCAGCTTGATAGGGGCGTCCCAATAAGGTGGAACAACAATTGGTGTCGTGTTAAGTTTTAACTTCAGATCTGTGAACACTCTGAGACATTCATCATTGAACTTAAACGACTGATTTTGCTGCAGCAAAAGACATAAAATCTTTGAAATCTTTGAAAAATCTTTGATCAAACGCCTATAGAATCCCGCCTGCCTTAGGAAACTTGTTATGCTTCATAGTTGTGGGTGGAGGTTGATTATCAATCACTTCTACCTTGGATTTAATAACCTCGATATCGCGGTGAGAAATTTTATGTCCCAACACAATTCTTTCTGTCATGATAAAGTGACATTTCTCTCAGTTTAGCACAAGTTTGGACTCCTCACATCGCTTCAGCACTTTAGATAAATTGTAGAGGCATCGGTCAAAGTCATCGCCCGAGACGGAAAAATCATCCATGAATATTTCCAAAAAGGCTTCCACCATGTATGAGAAAATGGCTATCATACACCTCTGAAAAAGTTGTCGGGGCATTGCATAACCTGAACAACATCCCCTTAAAGGCATATGTGCCATATGGATAGGTAAATGTGTTTTTCTCCTGATCTTCAGGTGCTATGGCAATCTGATTATACCTAAAATATCTGTCAAGAAAATAATAAAATGCCTTCCCCACCCGATGTCAAGTATTTGATCAATGAAAGGGAAGGGAAATGATCATTCTTCGTTGCCGTGTTTAGTTTTTGATAGTCTATACAAATCGTCCACCTCGTGACGGTTCTTGTTGTTAAAATCTCATCATTCTCGTTCTTTACCACAGTCATGCCACCCTTCTTTGGCATGCATTGAACCGGGCTAACCCAAGAACTATCGGATATAGGATAGATCACCCCAACATCTAGCCATTTGATGATTTCCTTCATCACCACTTTCTTCATTATCGAGTTAAGTCTCCTTTCGGGTTCCACAAAATTGTTGTGGTAATCATCTAACTGTATCTTGTGCATGCATATTATAGGGATGATTCCCTTCAAGTTTGTCATAGTCCATCTGAGAGCATTTTTATACTGTGACAAAACATTCAAAAAGCTACCCACTTGAACGGGGGTTAGACTAGTAGAAATTATAACTGGAAAAGTATCATCACTACCTAGGTAAGCATATTTCAAATGCGATGGAAAAGATTTAAGTTTCAAGGTAGGTGTATAATGGACCGAAGGTTTTGGAGGAATGGATTCTTTCAAATCAAGGGGTTCGAATCGATACCTGGTCTAGCTTGAAGTAAGCTAGACTGTTCCACATCCAATAAATAATCCTCGGACTCCACATTTTCTCTATCTTTAGTAGGTTTGTCATTTGCCTCAATCGAATTTTTTTTTGCATAGGTAAATATTTTTGTATGCCTCATTCTGAGAAAATTTTCCTGGGACAAAATTATTGTATCCTTCTGGCTATAAAATATCACCATGGAATTTTTTTTACATTCCTTCATCTGAAAAATAATATCTTGGCAACGAGTATCATACTCGTCTAGATGTAAAAATTTGCATTGGCCAAATTTTCTGTTTCAGTTTCTTCCATTGACTCAATGTCTTCAATGAAATGGCATTCTTCTAAATCATCAATATATTTAAGAGTGTTGAAGACATTGATTGTAACGTTTTGATCAGCCACCCTCATCGTGAACTCTTCCTTCTCATAATCTATTAGATGTGCCCAGTGACTAAGAAGGGACGACCAAGAATAATAGGTTCATTTTCGTCAGCCTCACAGTCTAGAATGAGGAAGTCTATTGAAAAAATAAATTTGTCCAATTTCTTGATTACATCTTCAATTTTTCCCTCGGGACGAATATGTGATCAATTAGCTAGTTGCAAAATCATGGTAGTTGGTTAAGCATTACCCATTCCAAGCTTAAAAAATATGGACTTGGGCATCAGATTTACACTGGATCCCAAGTCACATAGGGCTCTTCCAACATAATTTTCACCGATGAAACATGGTATAACAAAGCTTATAGGATCCCTTTGTTTCGGCGGAAGTTTACTTAGTGCAGAATAATATTCTTTAGTCGTGGCAACATATTTTAGTATTTCTAGCTTTCTTTTTTTCCCTGACAATATCCTACAAGAATTTAGCATAGAAATGTATTTGCTCAATGGCTTCGAGCAGTGGAACGTTGATATATAACTTATCAAGGAAATCAATAAACTTTTTGAACTAGACCTCATCGTTATGTTTCTTCAACCGTCAAGGGAAGGGTTGTGGATGCCTTACTTTATCTCCTACAAGTGGGGGTAAAACTTTTGCCTTGGCAATAAATTTTCTACCATTAGTAGGGTACCTTTTTGAACCCTCATCCTTTTCCTTCTTCTTAGGCAAATCTTCTTGTTCAGCATGTTCACCTTGACCTTCACGTTCTTCATGTGTCACTCCTTGGTGAGATATTTCTTTCTTCTTCCCCTATACTTATCATCAAGATTAGTCTGGGTGCCACTCCTCAGTGTAAGCGCTCTGCATTTCTTCTTTCCATGAGACTTAATGACATCAATGTCACTATGGAAGGTTCCTTACGAGCGAGAATGTAAAGTCGTGGCAATTTGGCCCACTTGGTTCTCCAACACTCTCAATGATGAGTTATGGATTTTCAACAGATTGTCTTGGTTCTTAATTGTTGACGAGTGTTCATGCATCAAGGCCTTTGTTGAAGCCATGAAATCTTTTATCGAGGCCATAAATTATTGTAGTGAAGCTTTGAGGGAATTATAACTTGAGGAAGATGTTAAACCTTTGATAATATTTTGCTAAGGCATTTGTTGATGCTAAAAACTTGAAAGTTCAGAAATATTTTGTTGTGGCCTATTAGAGTTGCCTGCATGGTTGTTGTTGTTCCCTTGATTAACCCAAGAAAATTTTTAATGTTGTCGTCATCCATGATTGTAGGTATTAGAGTATGGGTTGTTGTTGCTTCTATTAAAAATGCCTAAGAATGCTTGTTGAGCTAGTTGCATTGACTTCGCTGCAAATTTTTCAACACAACATATTTGTTATGGTAGAAAGTTAGACAGAAACTGAATCTTTACCGTCAAGTTAATATGCCCTAAATACTTTCCTTCCAGTTCCATACCTTGTAGATGAGAATTGATAATCGTTGTTGGCTATCCTATCAAGGACAACAAAACTTTCTCAGGTGATTTGTCAAGCAAACTACCATTCACCGGGGCATCCAACATCATGTGAGTGGGTGCGTTGACTCCATTATAGAATATCAGAACTTGAATCCATGGCTGGTGCACTTGTGAAGCAAACTTTTATATATGTCCCAGCACTCATATATTGATTCATCATCGTCTTGGCGAAAACTTGCAACATCATTGCGGAGCTGGGTGTTCATATTGGTTAGATTATATCAAAGTAGAAAATTTTTGGATAAGTCAGCCCAAGATTCCATTGAGAAGGATGAGACTCAACTCAGCCAAGCTCTTACTCGATCGCATAAAGAGTAAGGAAAAATTTAGCTTCATCAAATCATCGTGAAAACCTTGTTACCTAAATGAATCACACAATTCAAGGAAATCACGAACATGTTGTCTAGCGTCTTCATTAGGTGTGCCACCAAATTGACCAATAGAATTTAGCATGTTAAACATCACCGGTTTGAGTTCAAAGTGTGAAGCATGAATTTTTGGTACCACGATTCCAGGGTTGAGATCATCGATAATGGGGTTTAAATTATCTCTTAAACGTCTTGGTCTTGGCATATTTCTAGGAACATTATTTTTTGCTACATCGAGATTTGTCAGATCCTCTATAGGGTTATCAATCTGATATGACAGTTGATTCATATTGCCTCTGGCACACTAAGCACATCGCCTTTGTCTAAACAATTGCTCAATATTAGGTTTGATGGGTATTAATGGTTCGTTAGCAGATTTCCTAGTCATGCAACGAAAAAAACCCACAAAAGAAAATAAGAAAAATAAACACGTAAAACTAATCAAAAAAGGTTAATAAGAAAATAAAAGTTGGCATGGAAAAAATTATCAAAATTCCTCCATTTGCCAATCCCTGGCAACGACGCCAAAAGCTTAATCGTGTATATAAGTGTGTGTATTGTGGCACTTACTTTTGTGCAAGTATACACAATCGAAGCAAGTGATATAGTAGTAAGTGGCTTATCATCTCCACATGGATTGTTGGGAATTTTTTATGATTGTTATAGCTAAAACTAGGTGTCACTAACTAGTCATAAGATTATTGTCTAATGGTATTCACAAAGAAAAACAAGTAGTAGCAAATAGATGGAAAAAGGTATGTCCGAGGCAAGAAAAATTGTAAAGTGAAGTGAGTAGAAAAGGATTATTGCGGCGAGAAAAATATACGAAGGTAAACAAATAAAAGTTGTCAAGGCAAAGAAAAATGTTTAGTTTAATATATTCTAAAAAACCTAACATAATCAAACCTCTAACGGAGCACTTGGGTTGGATTCGCTACGATAAGAAATTATTCTATGTCTAGGATGATTTAGTATGCTATTCCTATGCTACCCATGTTGCGTGTTGTGAGTACTATAAAATTATATGCAATTGATGTACAAGTATACACAATCGAATAAGTAATATAATGATGAGTATCGTCTCCACAGGGATTTGTGGAAATTTATTAGTTTAACCAAAGCAAAGGACTACTATATCTAAGTATAGTTAATGTGATGGTATGTACTAATAAAAAATGTCAAGGTAATACGTATTAGTGGGGATGGAATGATAGTGTGATGTGGTAGCAAATTAAGATGTCGTGGCAAAACAAATTGTGTAGTGTAAATATAAAGGCAAAATAAAAAGGTAAATACTGGATTTAACTAGAATGACTTGATAATCCTAGCACAACAAGCTACTATAGGAATGAATGATAGGAATCACTTAGGAAAATTAAGTCTAACTTCTCAAGATAATTTCACTTCTATGTTTTACTTGTCCGATAGAGTTTACTAAAAATGCCCTATGCTATCTCTAGTCAAGGGACTCGATAGGTTGAGAATGCCATAGCAATACCTATTGGTGTTAGCAGGTGTAGGGATCCCATCAATCTAACAGAATATGTCATGGAAATACCATTTTGTATTCACACTAACGTCTATTCTCTCAATCGAGCACTACTCCTTTTAGTCAATTAAAATACTAGCCTTATGTTTAAAAGTGGATTAGGCTTAGTTACTATCTAAAACCCATTGCTTATGTTGATTCTCCTTAGTTTCTCTCGATTACTGAAGATGTACTACTTAGTTTCTCTCGAACATTTAGTATTTTCCTAAGGAATGACTACTCTCATAGCTCCTACAACCTTAAGATATTAAGCACCATAAACAAAACAAATAAAATCATAGAAAAGAACAATCAACCATTAAAGAAAGAATTGAATAATCCATGAAATAAATCATAAAATCCATTAATTCCTTTCAACCTAAATCAAATGGGAAATAACAACAAAAGGTGAAGGAGGAAAAAGCCTTTGACGTGCACTGCCAGAGCTCTCCTCGGCCACCACAAACCACCTTAGCTCACCAGCTCTTCTTAGATGCCTTTCTCGTCACTCCTTAGAGCTCGTTAATGGAGGAACACCACTAAAAAAGGAGGGAAGAAAACGATGGAGAAGATGAATATATTTCTACTGGAGTGCGTATCCCCTTTTTCTTTTTCTTGTGAGGTGTCTTTTAATAATAAAAATATATAAGGGTATTCTTGGTATTTTCACTCAAAATGCCCATAAAACCTCTATAGTCACTCTCAATGCATCATGTCTATCTTCACAGGTGGCAATGGTCCCCAGCTAGGGGTTATAAGGAGCATACATGTATTGTGACAAATGTCCTCTTGTGAAAATATATTTTTGTCCTTTTCTACGCCAGAAATGCCAAGCCATTTCAATATACTTCAACAATGTGTGATGACATGACATTTCTTCCTAGCTCTCCCTTTTTGCTTGTTATTTCCTGTACATCACTAAAAAACACACCTTCCTCCTCATACAACACCTTAACAAAATAAAATAACACAACCACCATAAATGCAATTATATGCAACTACATGCATCTAAAATGATCTATATGAACTCTTAAACAAATAATAACTTAAGTGAAAAGGCCTTAAAGTAGCCTTTTTACGGAGTTATCATACCCCCAAACGTAAGCTATTGCTTGTCCTTAAGCAATGGATAACAATTAACACAAATAAAATGTCATGGAAATGTTCAACAACAAGACATTTAAGACAAAAATAGAATTTCACCCCTCTGAAAAAATGGCTTCAACATGATAAACATATCAAGAAATCAAGTACTTTTCCCTAGTTCAAGATTCTTTGTGGTTGTGTGCGTGCGTGATTGTATATATTCTATACTTGGCAAATTTAAGCAAATTTTAATTAAGCTCCCTAGTTTTTTCCCTACATTTACTTATTCATTAATCACATTTATACTCTTTTTTTACTTTTTTTACTGCTGCTATAAGGACATTCAGCCCATCACACCTACCATCCCACACTCTAGGTGAAAGGGAGCTTACCTTCCAACCTCAAGCTAGTCAAGTAGAGTCATCTCGTGATTGCATTCATTCACTCATACGCACATTGCTTCCATTTTTTAAAGAAAGTTCCAGGAACTACCACGACAAAGAGGAGTGTCCCTCTACAGCTATGTCGAAGCATTTATTCACAATTTTAGACATAAGGGATTTCTCATTGATTTATCATTTCAGTATAATTCCAAATTTCAATGTCAAGTCTAACTAGAGTTCATTCATAAACATTTCCTAAATTCCTTAAGTATAGAGGACATACAATCGTGTAAGAATAATTCACAAAGCATCAAACCCTAGAGTCAATTCTATCATTCTCAACACTAATTTACATTTAATTTCTAGCCTAAAAAGTTCATCATCATCGGGTATCACCAAAACATTTTGTCTAAATGTCCTACCATTTATTGATGCTATGGCATAATATTATGCTAACACTATCTTTCATATGTTCTACAAAGAACACCACCTCCCCCAAACTTAAGAGAAGCATTGTCCTCAAAGCTTAATAAAACAAATTAATTACTTAAACTAAACGCAATGTTATAGAATCAAAATGAATGCAAAGGGAGGTATCTCAATTTTTTGATGGTGGTGGCAGTGTTACAGTGGAAGTGCTTACAACTCCACGTCTTTTTTTCTTTCAGAGGGGTGTAGCGCTGGAATCGAAAGAAGTTGAATGATAGTGAGCAATATTAACACGTCTAGCCGAGGTATTAGTGTGATGGTTGGTCTGGCGGGTGGATGGAAGTGCAGGTGCGACAACTAGACTAGGGGTTGGTTCAGATAGTGTCATAGGAGACTCCATCGTAAGTTGCACTGTCAACATCTTTCTCAAAGTTTGCATGCTGATCTTCAACATTCTATAAATGAAAATAACGACTAATGGCAGAGGGTGTTAACGAAATATATTTACCTCAAACAAAAATGGCATGTTGATTTGGTTTAGAAATATTAATATTAAACTCTTTCACTAAAGAAGCATTAATGGGGCCGGGGTTCCTTGCAAACTTGTGTCATTTCAATGGCTCAACAATGTCCATCACGTCTGGACCAAAACCGTTTTCTTACTCCTCGGTGAAAATGAAACCAACTCGAAAAAGGGTTTTTGGTTCTTGAAGTTTTGGAACTGCTCCTTTGCCGCATCGTATACAAACTGCTGAGGAATCATAGTTTCAACTTACGAGGTCTCGTTTGCACCATTTTTGTAGTGGTTTTAAGAAAAAAATAAAAAAAATTAAAAGCTTGTGTTGCTTCAATGGTGTTAATTATGGAGGAAAATAAGAGAAGAAGAAGTTGAAAAAGAAAAGTTAAAAGAAATAATGGAAGAGATGGAGTGAGTGGACGGTTGAAAAGAAATTAGTGAATGGGGTAAATGGGTAGGTGGGAAAAAGAAAAAGTAAACTGTAAAAATGAATGTGATGTGAAAGGACAATGAAGAGAGACAACTAAAAATAAAGAAATAAAATAAAAAAGGAAATAAAACAAAACATAATATTTTCCCTTGATTTTTTTGTCTTTTCATCTCTTAATAACCACTCATTCATAAACCCTAAACCCTACAATACAAAACAAATTATAATTATCTTGGAGAAATAAATAAAAAATAAAAATAAATATGGAAATAAAAATAAATTCATTGTTTATGCACAATCAACAGAATTAAATGCATTGGCATTGAATTTTGGTTTTTCGGGCTGGCACACTCAAGCATCTTGCAGGTAAAGCACCAAATTGTCAAACGATATTGGAACTCCAATGTAAGCTTTCAGGCGTTGACCATTGACCTTAAACATCATTCCATCGTCTACATTTTTATATCAACTACTCCATGGGGATAAAAATGATGCACCTCAAATGGTCCTGACCATCTAGATTTAAGCTTTCCAGGGAAGAGCTTAAGTTTGGAATTTTAAAGTAACACTTGTTAGCTAACATGAAAATGTCGTGGCATCAACTTTTGGCCATGCCACATTTTAGTCTTTTCCTTGTATATCCTGGAATTCTCATATGCTTGTGCACTGAACTCTTCCATCTCATTGAGTTCCAACAATCTTTTCTCTCCAACTAATTGAGTATAAAAATTTAACCTTTTAATGGCCCAATATGCCTTATATTCTAGCTCGACAAGGTGGTGGTAGGCCTTCCCATACACCAACTTGAAAGGTGACATTGCCCAAAGGAGTCTTAAAAGTTGTTCTATATGCCCAGAGTGGTTCATCTAACTTTGGTGACCAATTCTTCCGCCTCAGATTCACCACTTTTTTTCTAAGATCTGCTTAATCTCGTGTTTGGATATTTCAATTGGCCATTCATCTATGGATAGTATGTCATGGAAATCATGTGACACACTCCATATTATCTCAATGCCTTGGCAGTTAACTTGTAATCAAAGTAAGTTCCTTCGTCACTAATGATGGCTCGAGGTACTCCAAACCGAGTAAAAATATCTTTATGCAAAAACTTAAGCATGGTTCTGGAATCATTCTTTGATGTCGTAATGCTCTCCACCCACTTGGATACATAATCCATAGTAAGAAAAAATATATAGATCACCACTTGAAGTTGAGAATGGTCCCATGAAATCAATGTCCCAAACGTCAAACAACTCAATTTCTAAAATGCCTTATAGTGGCATTTCATGTTGTCTGGATATGTTTCCAGTGCGTTGACATCAATCCCAGGACTTATAAAATGCATGGGCATCCTTGAACACTATTGGCCAATAAAAGCCTGACTACATAACCTTGGTAGCGGTCCTTGCTCCTCTAAAATGGCCTCTACTTGGGGTTGTACGACAATGGTATAGAATATCTACTTGCTCTTCTTCAACTACACATTGTCTAATGAGTTGGTCAGCATGATGTTTGAATAAATATGACTCGTCCCAAAAGTTGAACCTTGCATCGTTCTTGAATTTTTTATTGCCCTGGCTGTTCAAATCAAAAGGCAGTATACCACTAACAAGAAAATTAACAAGGCATTCAAGGAACTTCTCTTGAATATCTACAGTAGACCATACACAGAATTGTCGTTGCATTTAAAAATTTTTCATCAGGGAATTCCTCTTTTCTCATCAGGGAATTCCTCTTGAATATCTACAGTGTTATGGCATTCAAAATTATTCTCTACCTAGGTAAATGGACTTAGTTCTCAATACCTTTTCTATCTACAACCTCTAAGTCAAATTCTTGTAAAAGTAAGATCCACCTAATAAGTCTAGGCTTGACATCCTTTTCTTCACTATGTATTTTATAGTTGAGTTATCAGTGTGAACAATAACTTTAGTGCATATTAGGTATGGTCTAAATTTATCAAATGCAAAAACTACAACAAGTAATTCTTTCTCAGTGGTTGTGTAATTCATTTATACCTCATATAAGGTACAACTAGAATAATTTATAACATGAAAAAATTTACCTTGGCATTGCCCCAAAATAACTCCTATGACAAAATCACTTGCATCACACATTAGCTCAAATAGTGATGTCCAGTCGGGAGGAACTAAAATGGGCCCTGAGATCAATCATTACTTCAGCTCAGTGAATGACCCTAGGCATAATTCACCGAACACAAAGGGTTGGTTTTGTTGAAGGAAGGTGTATAAGGGATTAAATATTTTGGAGAATTCCTTAATAAATCTTCTATAAAAGCCAATGTGTCCAAGAAAACTCCTTATACCCTTGACATAAGTAGGCAGTGGAAATTTTCAATTACTTCAATTTTTTCTTTATCCACCTCAATGCCCTTGTGAGATATCTTGTGCCCAAAAACAATGCCTTTAGTCACCATGAAGTGGTATTTCTCCAAGTTCAAAACCATATCATCCTCATCACATATCTTGAGAACATTTGCCAAATTGCCAAGGAATCGCTCGAAGTCATCTCCAGAAACAAAGAAATCATCCATGAATATCTCAATGAAGTTCTCAACCATATAAAAAAAGATGGCCTGCATGCAATGTTAAAAAGTTACCGGGGCATTACAGAGTCCAAAAAGCATTTCCTAAAGGCTAAAGTGCCATAGGGACAAGTAAATGTAGTATTCTCTAGGTCATCTGGTTTGATGGAATTTGATTGTACTCAGAATACCCATCTATGAAACAGTATAACGCTTTTCCTGCCAATCTATCCAACACTTGATGGATGAATGGTAGAGGAAAATGGCCATTCTCTGTGGCTTTATTGAGTTTACGATAATCCATACATATTCTCCATCCAGTAATAGTGCGATTGGGCACTAGCTCATTATCCTCATTGGTAACTACAGTCGTGCCACCAATCTTTGGCACACATTGGATAGGTCTCACCCAAGAGCTATTAGATATAGGGTAAATAACTCCAGTATCAAGCCATTTAAGTATCTCTTTTATTACCACTTTTTTCATAACGGGGCTGAGTTCATTATGGTTATATTGAGTTGCCATGGCATTCTTCTAGTAGGGTCTTATGAATGAAAATCGTGGGACTAAACCCCTTTAAATTATCCATAGTCCAACCAAGGGCTTCCTTATGTTGCGACAAAACACTTAACAAAATTTTAACTTGGTTAATAGTAAGGTTAGAGGAAATAATCACAGGTAAAATATTATCACTACCCAAATAAACATATTTAAGATGCCCTGTAAAATGTTTAAGCTCAAAGGTAGGTGCATGGACTAATTATATCTTAGGAGGAATAAATTCATCAAAATCAAGGGGTTCAAAATTCGTACTAGATCTGGCTAGTAGTAAGCTAGATTGTTCCACCCTAGATGGAAATTGTCATGCTCCTCCATGATTTTATCATCAATTGAACATTCTTTGTCTACTAGCTGAATAAAAATGTTTTGGCAAAGCTGCTCGATTTCTTCTTCAATCAATGAATTCATTTAAAAATTCCTTGGCATTTTTCAGGTTAGCAGCATATTTGAGAGTACGAAAAAAATTGACAGTCACACACTGGTCGGACACTCTTATAGTAAGTTCACCTTTTTCACAATCAATCATAATATGACTAGTGCCTAGTAAAGGCCTACCCAATATGATGGGCTCCTTGGAATTAACTTCATAGTCAAGGATAAGGAAGTTGATTGGAAACACAAATTTATCCACCTTCGCTATGACATGCTCGACTCTCCCTTCAGGTTTAACATGGGATCGATCGACAAGTTGTAGAATCACAGAGGTGGGTCTCGCATCTCCTACGCCAAGCTTCAAGAATATATATTTTGGCATTAAGTTCACAGTTGAACCAATATCACATATTTCCTTTCCAACGAAATTAGATCCTATAAAACATGGAATAATGAAGTTGCTCGAATCATTGTACTTTAGTGGAAACTTACTCAATGAGTAGAAATATTATTTTTCTGTGGTAACTATCTCATACTTCTAACTTTCTTTTTCTTGGTGCAAATTTCCTTAAGAAATTTGGCATAAGTCTATATTTGTTCAATAGCTTCCAAGAAGGGTACGTTAATGTGGAGTTGATTAAGAATGTCTAGAAACTTTTTGAATTGAACTTCGTTGTTGTTCTTCTTTAGTCTTTAAGGGAAGGGTGACGGGGGTGTAACTTCCTTAACTGCAAGAGTCGAAATTGTTTTTTCCTTGGCATTAGAATTTAGTACTTCAATAGGCTCACTAGTATAACCCTCATCCTTATCCTTCTCGTTATTGATTTCATCGTGTAATTTAGATTCAACTTGTTCAAAGGTGGGGGTAGGATCATTATGTTGTGTTCCCCCAAACTTGATTTATTGATTAATTTTCGTTCCACTCCTAAGAGTTAATACATTGTATTTCTTTTTTCCAAGCAATATAGTGACTTCAGTGTCACTTGGCAATCGTCCTTGTTGATGCTCTTGCAATGCCACAAAAATTTGACCAACTTGTCCTTCCAAAGCTCTGAAATATGAGCTATGGATTTGAAGTAAGGTACTTTGACTATGAAGCAAAGCTCCTTTATTTTTAATTGAAGTAGAATGGTCTTACAACATTGTCTTAGTGGTAGATATGAAATCTTGAATTGTAGCTTTCAAAGAACTAATGCTTGCTAAAGATGAGGCTCCGTTGTTAGCATTTTTCCATGGCATAATATTTTGGTAGTCTTAAGATTTAGTGTAATTCTGCTGACAAGTAGGTTGACTGGCATAATGGGTTCCTTGATTACCCCATGAGAAGTTAGGTGTTGACGCCATCATGCATTATAAGTGTTAAAATAGGGATTGATATTATTTCTATTGAAATTACCTACAAAGTTGATGGATTAATGATTGGTTGGACATTGGCTTTTGTGATGATTGCCTTGGCATAAAAGACATGTCGAGCTAGCTGCTTTCACTTCCTTTACCTCAGTGGAGCATTGTAAATTTTTTAGCATATTAGTGATAGCTAAGAGTTGAGAGGACATAGAGTCCTTGGTATCTAACTCGAATTCCCCATATGCCATTCTCACAATTCCAAGATTTAAGGAAGAGAATTGATAGTTATTGTTGGCAATTCTATCCAAAATAACAAAAACCTCACTAGGTGATTTATCCAACAATATCCCATTTTTCGAGGCATCAAGCATCATCCTCGTGGGTGCATTGACTCCATTATAAAACATAACTACTTGAGCACGTTGAGCACGTCTCATTTTCCTAAAGGGTCTCTCAATCTCAGGTTCAATTGGTTCCAATGGCTCGTCAGAATGTCTTCTAGGCATACACCAAATAAACCTGAAAAAGAAGAAAGTAAAATATAAACTAAACTATACAAAAATAAAGAAGAAGAAAAATTCTCTAGAAAAACTAATTAACTTCATGTTTCCAATCCCCGACAATGACATAAAAAACTTGTTGCGTGTTGTGATTAGTATAAAATTATACACTAATGTGCAAGTATAAACAATCGAACAAGTAATATAATGATGAGTGAGTATCGTTTCCATAGGGATTAGTAGGAATTTATGAGTTTAACCAAAACAAATGACTACTATATCTAAGTATAGTTAATGTGATGATATGTACAAATAAAAAATGTCAAGGCAATACGTATTGGTGGGGATGGAATGATAGTGTGATGTGGTAGCAAATGGAGATGTCATGGCAAAACAAGTTGTGTGTCGAGAAATAATGTGAAAATATAAAGGCAAAACAAAAAGTTAAATATTAGATTTGACTAGAATGACTTGGTAATCCTCGCACACCAAGCTACTATGGGAATGAATAATAGGAATCACTTAGGGAACTTATGTCTAACTTCTCAAGATGACTTCACTTCTATGTTTTACTTGCCCGAAAAAGTTTACTAAAGACGCCCAATGCTATCTCTAGTAAAGGGACTCGACATGTTAAGAATCACTATTTCTACTGGAGTGCGTATCCCCTTATTCTCTTTTTTGTGAGGTGTCTTTTAATAATAAAAGTATCTAAGGGTATTCTTGGGATTTCACACTCAAAATACAAATCATACCCCTAGATTCAATCCTAATGCGTAATGTCTTTCATCACAGGAGGTTGTGGTCCCAACAGGCGGTTACAAGCAGCAAACATGTACAATGACAATTATCATCTAGTGAAAATATCTTTTTGTCCTTTTCTGCGCCAGAAATGCCAAGGCATTTCAATCTTCTTCAGTAACGTTTGATGTCACGACATTACTTCCTAGGTACCTTTTTTCCTTGTATTTCTTGTATATCACTAAAAGCCACACCTTCCTCTTAATACAACACAATAACAAAATAAAATAACACAACCACCATAAATGTAATTATATGCAGCTACATGCATCTAAAATGACCTATATGAACCCTTAAACAAGCAATAACTTAAGTGAAAAGGTATAAAAGTAGCATTTGTATGGAGTTATCAACCCGACAGGATTTACTAGAGTGTTCTTAGAACTTTTGATACGATAAAACTACTCAGTGTGAACTTCAGCCCTTGGTTTATCAAACTGGTGTTGCGACAATAGCCCTAAGCTTAAACTGTAATTAAAGCCTATCTACTCAAGCATTTACCCTTCTTAGTCGAATAAAACCCTCTCCTTATCTCGAAGGCAGATTAGAACCTCACCATAACAGATTAGTTCCCTTGTTCACATAGATCTAAACTAACTCTTTCGAATATTAAGTATGAACTCCTTGAAAAATGCCAATCTTTCAATACTCTTAGAAATACTAGGAATGTTTTATCGTTACACCAAGAAATCTTTCAAAAGCTCTTACAGTTCCAAGGCAAAAGATTAAAACAATGAACAAAACAACATTCAACAAAAACATACTTAATCATTTATTAACAATCGAATAAAGTATCATTCAAGAATTTCCAACACCAAATAAAATAGTTTAGGGCGTGGCAAACATCATCCCAAAAATAATCTTTTAATACAAGCCCTTAAATGATATGAAAGGGAAGAACAAGAGGAAGAAAAAATCCTAGAATAGAGCTCCACCGTGACATCAGATAACCACCATGACTATTCTAGCGGTAAGCCTCTCTCGAGGGCCTAGCCTCTACTCCAGCGAAGTTTGGTTATGGAGGGCACTAAGGACGGTCGAGTGGGGGACAATGAAAAAGGATGTGCTGTAGTCTCCTTTATTCAAGCCTCACTTTTAGGGTATGTTATCTATTCTCCTTTATAGTGGTTTAATGAGATATTTATAGTGTGAATAATAATGGCAACTAGTAGTGGTTCTAAATTCCTTAACAGGGGCACTATTTAACTTGAGGTGTATTGGAAAGCTGGCCAATAGAGGTCAGTAGTTTCGTCTTGTGTTGCGTCAGACTTGTGAGAGAAAAACTCACATTGGCAAGAAAAGTTGTCTCTCACTGTCCTTGCCTTCTGTTCCATTGGCCCTAGCAAATCAATTTGTCTCAGCAAATAAATTCTTCCTCGGTTATTTACTGTATCATCACAACCAACAAACAAGCGTTATCCTCAATAGCATCAGTTTAGTTAACTAAACTTTGCTTGGGCAAAACGTATCCACCAGAGTAAATATTTTCTTAATGCAACTATATGCAGCTAAAATGCTACGTCGATGGCTTTTAGACAATCAATAACTTAAGTAAAAATACCTAAACTATAGTCTTTTTTACGTAGTTATCAACTTTCACGATAATAGTGGTCTCAACTGACATTCTGATAACCCCATATTACGAAGCACAGAGAATCAAAAGAGCAATTGACAATATTTCTATAGATTCTCTAGAAAAAATGGTTCTAATAGATGAGCAACTCAGGATAATCCCTTTGAATCTAGAAATGCAAAGAAATAAATTCGAAGTGGAAAAACCTAAATATGTTAAAAGAATGGAAGAGATGGAGGAAGAGAAGTTCATGTTAACCTTTGATGTGGACTTCCATAGTAGGCAATTTGAGTTATTAAGAAAAGAAAAAAGTAGTCGACTCCGAGTTAATAAATTTGAGGAAGGATTATCGAGAGCTGCGACAAGTAAAAAGGGCATCTAATCAGTAAAAAAAAGGCATCTAAATCAAGAAAAATATTGTAACAATGGGCTAGAGTGCTAGCACACGAAAAATAGCATATTAAGAGTTAAGAGGTCAAAAATAGGTGTCAACTCAAAATGATCGAGAATGAAAAGAAAGAATGGAAGAGGGTGAAGTTAATAGAAAAGATATGATAAGACAATGGAAGGTTGAAAATCGCGAAATTTAAAAGTTGAAAAGGGAAAATGTATTAAAATAGCTATAGGGGAAAACACCGAGCTGAAGGGCTAGAGGTCAAGATGACCATTATACTTGAAGAATTTAAAGTGAGAGAGAAAAGAATCCAAGAGTTAGAAAAGGAAAATGAGCAAAAAAAAGATAATTATGGTCCAAACGATAAGGCTAGAATTATAAGTAAGGTGCAACGAAGAGCTTACCCATGCTCGTACTAGAAAATGAAGCTTGTGGCTTATATCTTATGACTCGAGGAATCCTTACTGCATGAATAATTTTAGCATAGGTCGATGAACCTCATGATTTTTCGAGAAGAAAATATGACTTCCAAAGGAAAATTTAGGACTTATAAGGTGCACTATAGTAATGTGGAGTTCAAATCATCAATTTAAAAAATAGATTAAGAACATCGACTACAGATGGAAAGACACAACTAAATACTGCTAGGAGATAGTCGAGGAGCGAAGACACATCATGGATAAAGCTATGGTGTAAATGATTGAAGTGGCCCAATACACAAGAATGCTAGCTGATAGGGCAAAAGCCATTTTAGACTATGTAGTCTGGTCTCTAAATATAGAAGAAAGATCACATAGATAATGAATGAAATTTATAGAACCTAATAGGAAGACCAAATCCTATCCGTAATGGAACTATTTTTTAATATTCAAGACCAGGCATAAGGCTAGGATTTCAATTGACTAAAAGAAGTATTGTTCGGTCGAGAGGTTAGATGCTAGTGTTAACGCTGAGTGGTATTATCTTGACATAATCTATTGATCTGAACCAATAGAATTTTGCACCTGCTAACGCCGACAGGTATTGCCAAGGCATCTTCAACCTGTCAAGTCCCTTAACTAGAGATAGGATAGGGCACCTTTAGTAAACTTTGTCAGGTAAGTAAGCCATAGAAGTAAGACCGTCATGAGAAATTAGAATTAAGTTTCCTAAGTGACTCCTATCATTCATTCCCATAGTAGCTTGTTGTGTGAGGAGTCTAAAGTCATTTGAATCAAATCATGTATTTACATTTCGTTTTGCCTTTACATTTCAATTGATTTCACTACACTCAATTTACTTTTGCCACAACATCTCCATTTGCTGTTACATTACATTACACCATCATTCCATTCCCACCAATATCCATTTCATTTTGCCACAACATTCTCATTTGCATATACCATCACTAACTCTACTTAGGTAAAATAGATAATTTCTTTGATTGACGTTATAAATTTCCTCCATTCCCTATGGATATGATACTCACTCATCACTGTATTACTTGTTTGATTGTGTATACTTGCACATATTTAGTATGTCATAATTCGCGGATAAGTTTTTAGCGTCGTTGCTGGGGATTGGCAATTGGAAGTTAATTAGATTACTCATAGCTATTTTGTTTTACTTCGTCATTTTTTTAGTTTTACTTGTTATTTTCCTTGTATTTTTTCAGGTTTTCTTCGTGTAATACCAGAAGACACTCTGATGAGCCATTAGAACCAATTGAACCTGAGATTGAGAGGCTCTTTATGCAAAGAAGATATGCTCAACGTAAAAACATGTACCAAATTGGAAATCAGGGTATTGGTCAAGAGGAAGATCAGAATACCGAGGCGATTCTGAATGTTGGGAATGTATATAGGCCTCGTACTATTTGAAATCATTTAAACCCTACATTGGATGACCTAAAACATGCTATTGCAGCTCCCAAGATTCAAGCAACCTATTTCCAGCTCAAACCTGTTATGTTCGACATGTTGGACTTGATTGGAAAGTTTGGTGGTGCTCCTCATGAGGATGCAAGGCAACATGTTTGAGCATTTTTAGAGGCCTGTTAATCCTTTAGACAACAAGGTGTGCATGAAGATGTACTGAAATTGAAGTTATTTCCATATTATTTGAAAGATCACGCCAGAGCATGGCTTAATTGAGTATCTTTTGGCTCGATAAGGTTTTGGGTAGACTTGTGCAAAAATTTTTGCTATGGCATAATCCACCCAATATAAACAAGCATCTTATGAATACCATATCATCTTTTCGCCAAGTTGATGAAGAATCTATGTATTAGTGTTAGGATTGATACAATGGTTTGCTTCGCAAGTGAACCAATCATGGATTCCACGAATGGACTCAAGTTGTGATGTTCTACAATGGAGTCAATGAACCCACTAGGATGATGCTAGATGTCTTGACAAATGGAACATTGCTTTATAAATCACATGTAGAGGCCTTTGACATCTGGATAGGATTGCCAATAATGATTATCAGTTTTCATCTTCAAGGCTTATAGCCGGGCGAAAAGTGCATGGGACATTTGAGTTGGATACTAAGGATTCCGTGTCCGCCCAACTTTCTGCCATCAATAATATGTTGAAGAATTCACAACGATCCAATGAGGTGAAAGAAGTGAAGGCAAATAACTCATCATGTCTATTATTCCATGGCAATCACTATGTTGGGAACTACAGTAGAGGAAATAACAACCCATAGTCTAACACCTATAATCTTGGATGGTCTCAACATCTAAACTTCTCTTGGGGAAATCAAGGAACCAGCAATGCTAGTCAGCCCGCTAGGCAGCAGAATTTCAATGACTCCCAAGGTTTTCAAACGAATATGCCATGGCATAATCCTAACGAGGGATTACCATATTCATCCAACACAAACTCTTTGGATGCCACAATTTATGATTTAATAGCAATCACGAAGACCATGCTACATCCACCAAAAACCAAGGAGCCTTATTGTAATACCCATTTCTCGTATATGTTTCCGTACACAAGTTACCGGTGTCACGTGACTTTGAAAACATTTCCTTATTTGTAAACCCATAAAATTTTGTTTCTAAAAATAAAACATTTTAATATAATAAAAGTAAAATATTCTTCAACTTTCAGTAGTTAAAATAATCTTAAATTATAACATTTTAAAAACATAATAAGTAAAATACAATCCAAGTTATATTCATAAATGCAATACAAGGCATCTAATTATCAAAAGTAGACATAATTGTCCTACAGTTACTGATGAGGCAACCTTTGATTAATGATATCTGCGACACTTCTTACTTCACTAGTCTTTGCTATTTCCTACATGTGAAATCAACACACGCTAACTATTTACTTAGTGAGGCATAGTAATACAAAATGAAGTGTGCTTAAATATAAATTTATCATAACCTAGCTTGGCAAACCAAGTTTCATTCACATAACCTGATAAACTATATTTAGTATGCCCAATATACCTATGAATCAATATTTTTCCAGTTTATTCTTTGTTTGCCTAATGTATGTCCAATGAGAATGCAAGGTACATGCATTACACCAAAGTGTCGAAATGGAAATTCACAACTCATTATGAATTCCATGGATGCACACATAGTGCCGAAAGTATACATAGTACTGATACGAAAATGAACCATTATGCATGAAACAAAATCGACCGATAACTTTTATACATAATTGTATATCGAAATGGTAATTCACAAAATCATTGTAATTACCATGATTGCACATTTAGTACCGAAAGTACACATAGTACTGATACAAAAAGGCACCATTATGCATTGAACAAAATCAATCGATAACTTTTATATACAATTTATGTCGGAATGCACCTATGACTCTCAATGCACATACAATGGGCTATTTAATTAACTTAGCAGATTAAACAACATAAACATTCATCTATTCCTTTTAGAGCAGTTCATACTCTAACATTACTTGTCATATCAATTCCATAAACATTATGAAAACATATCAAAATACTGTAAAACATACTTTTACCAAACATTAAAGGTTGACTCATCACAAGTCATCCTCATCTCATATAAGTACAATAAATGCACTCCCCTGGTATGCCTCACTATTATGCCTTAATTGTATACCGACTAATCAGCTACATTATCCTTGCCTTTTTGCTTGCTTGACTAAGGAACTTGATTACTATCTACACAAGCATCCATATTCACACATATACAATAAAAATGTTAGTATGCTTTCTAACATTTATACAAAATAATAATACTCAAAAGTAATATTATTCTTGAATTCTATTAAAGTTCATCCTAACTTAAAATTCCAGGCTGAATAGTATTGGTACCCCTCCTATGGTATCGATACTTCTATACTATGGTACTGATACTCCATTCGGTATCGATACCATTTTTGCATTATGGAATCCATTTTTCATTAATAATATCGATACCTTCCTCTTGGTATCGATACCCCACTTCAGTATCGATACAACTTGCATAAGTATCGATAATATTCATCCTCTTTCCTTAAATTTAACCCTATAGTATCGATACTGTTATTCCAGTACCGATACCCTTACCCAGATTTTACATATTTCAATTTGAATTTTTACCACATTTTTGCCTAAATTTCTTACTTATATCACCAACCATACCATTAAACTCATCATTACTTAATCCAACTAACTTACATCCATAAATCTCCCTATCATATCCAAAATCTCCAAAGAACACTCAAAACTAAGAATCACACCAACTTTTCAAACATGTTTTTAATCACTTCTTAGGCTCCAAATCCCTTATTTACATATTTGACAAGTCAAATATGCCTTTAAATTCCAATAAATGACCCTGTTTCCTCAAATCACTTAAAAACCCATTTTATTAAATCTCAAATCAATCATTCATCTCTTAGTTTTAATCCTCCTTGAACTTTTCTTAAGCCTATATATCACTTACGGCTTCAAAACGAACCCAAAAAAGAAAGGAAAAAGTAACTAGATAAAACCTTACCTTTGCTATGTAGGCACGAGACGAGAAGAATAAGATGAGTGAACCACTTTCAGAACTTATCCTCTTATTCTACTATTCATTTTTATTAAATAACCCCATTTAAATAAATATTAAATTCATTCCATCTAAAGGACCTAATTGCCTCTCCATTCCTCCATTCTTAATAATAAGTCTCAAACACAATTTCCTAAATCATTCCTTATACATATCAATTTACTCAATTTAACACATCAAATTTTTTATCCTTTCATTATGGTCACCAACCCGATATTTGGAGTATTACAATTCAACCCCTTAAGACAATTCATCCTCGAATTTTAAGACGTACCTGAAGCAAAGATGTGTGGAATTTGTTTCCTCATGACCTCCTCTCTTTCCCAAGTATCTCCTTGACTTTATAATTTTTCCAGAGTACTTTAATTAGTGGAATCTTCTTGTTACATAGATCATTGTTTTCTCATGCCAAGTTCTGCACTGGTTCTTCCTCGTAAGTCAAATCTGGTCAGATCTCTATTTCCTCTGGTGTGATGATATGTGATGGATATGATCGGTACTTCCTGAGCATCGACGTATAAAAAATATTGTGGATCTTGTCCATATCAGGAGGCAAAGCTAATTGATAAGCTACCAGTCTGACCCTTTTTAGAATTTCATAAGGTCCAATAAATCTCAGACTTAGCTTTCCTTTGCTCCCAAACCACAACACTTTCTTCCAAGGTGATACTTTAAGAAATACCTTATCCACCATGTGATATTCAATCTCTTTTTTCTTTAGATCCAATAAGAACTTTTTTTATTAGAGGCTATCTTACGATTATCCTGGATAACTTTTACTTTATCTTCCATTTATTTCATTGAATTCAGACCAACCAGGGCTCGATCTTTCAACTCAAACCAATTTAATGGTTTTATGCACTTTTTCCCATACAAGGCTTCATATGGGCCATTTTAATACTCGATTGGTAATTGTTATTATAAAAAAATTTTGCTAAAGGCAAATATCTTTGCCATGATCCTTTGAATTCAATCACGCATGTTCTTAGCATGTCCTCCAATACCTGAATAGTTTGCTCTGATTGCCCATTTTTCTACGGGTGAAAAGTTGTGCTGAAATTCAATCGAGTACCCAATTCGTCGTGTAAAAACATCTAGAATCTTGAAGTAAACCTGGGATCTCATTCAGATACTATCGAAAAAGGTACTCCATGCAGTTGAACTATCTCTTTTGTGTATAACTCTGCTTATTTATCCATCAAGTAATCTACTCGAACTGAAATAAAGTGAGTTGTCTTGGTTAATCTGTCCATAATTACCCATATTGAGTCATTTTTACTAGGTGTCAAAGGTAGCCCTGAAACAAAATCCATTGTTACTCATTCCCACTTCCACTCGGGAATGGATATCGGTTGTAGAAATTCGAAATATACTTGATGTTCAGCTTTCACTTACTGAAATGTTAGACATTTTGTAACAAACTCTAATACAACTCTTTTTATGTCAGGCCACCAATAACGACTATTTACATCCTGATACATCTTATTTCCGCCTGGATGCATCGTTAAAGGGAAATATCGCATCAATTCCCTTTGCACAGGAGTCGATGCCATTTAAAGAGGGTGTCAAAACGTTAGGAGCCTCCATTCACCCCAATCCCTGAATGCCTTAGGACCCCCTATTACACCACCATCAGATTCTAAACACTTTAATCCTATACAATTGGGCAAGTGCCTACATCACACGGAACCACCACCCCTTTAGATAGTCAAGGTACCTTGCATTGCATTATATTATATAAAATGTAGTCTAGTTTTTACTTAGTTTTGTTTTAGCATTGAGGATAATGCTTCTCTCAAGTTTGAGGGAGACAGGGTTCTTAATTCATTGCATTATAGTATTAGTAGAATGAATATGCCTTGACATTAATAAGTGTTTGAATTAATTTTTTGGAATAAATTAATGATGCCCGATGATGATGAACTCTTTATAACTAGAATTGAATGTACATGACTGTTTAGAATGATAGAACCAACTCTAGGACTTGCTCTTTTGAAACTTTCTGATACACGAGTGTATGTTTTCCATGCTTAAGGAACTTAAAATTTTTTATAAAATAACTCTTCGTAACACTCATATCCCGTATACCTTTACTTTACGACATACAGAGGTCACATCACTTTATCAAATTTTTTGTTATTTGAAAACCCATAAAATTTTGTTTCAATTTAAACAACTACAAAATATGATATTCATAAAAGCAGAATACTTCAACTATCACTTAAGTACAATACAAAATATTTACTATAGTTTAATTACATGCCAACTAAGTTCTCAAAATGAATAATATTTTCATAATGTTACTGATGAGTCAACCTTTAATTGATGAAAGCTGGTGCTACTGTTGCACTCTTTACGAAACTACTCTTTTCCTTTACTTACGCGTGAAATCAACACATGTTAAGTATTTACTTAGTGAGAAATAATAATATAAAGATATTACGATTATACAACATTATCTTATGAATACTGAATGAATAATTTGATTGCATCATTCATAAGAACTGGTTAAGCCCTACTCAGTTAGATCATAATTCTTTCATACCATCATAGAAATTATTTTTATTATGAGTCTCATACCTATCATTCTTTATATTTTCCCCATTATTCCTTAATTTTCCCCGTGTACATTAAATGTGAAAATACTATACATGTATTGCACCAAGGTGCCAATTGATAATTGATCATTATGGCTGCACCTTAATTACTGTTAATACACCGTTTTATGTTTTCATTTGGGCATCCTTTCATGCCCATTATGTTCTGTTTACATTTTTCCTTTATAACATCTATTCATACTAGGTATGCATTGTTGTACATTATATATATAACATCCCTTCATAAAACTTATGCATCATTCATATCACCATACATTATAATTCTTTTCTTCTTTTACCCAAATATATTTAGCCTAACTTCATATTTGAACAAATTAGTCCCTAATTCACTCAACATTGACACCTTTACTCCAAATACACAGCTAGGCCATTCATCTTTTACTTAATGGTATTTAACCATTCATCTAACAAGCATAATCGACACATTTCTGCCAAATGCACAACTAGGCTATTAATCTTTTACTCAACGTATTTAATCGTTCATCTAACCGGCATAATTGACACATTTCTGTCAAATGCACAGTTAGGCATCAAATACACTTAGCCTTTCATCTAACTGCATAATTGACACCTTTATGTAAAATTCACAGTTAGGCCGCAAAGGCATTTAGCCTTTCATCTAACTGGAATAATTGACACCTTTATTTTAAATGCATAGTTAGGCCTCAAAGGCACTTAGCCTTTCATCTAACTGGCATAATTGACACCTTTATGTAATATGCACAATTAGTCCTCAAGGAACTTAGCCTTTCATCTAACTGTCATAATTGACACCTTTCTATCAAATGACAGTTAGGCCTGAAAGACACTTAGCCTTTCATCTAACTGGCATAACTGACACATTTCTGTTAAATTCATTATTTTAGACCAGTTTCTACTATAATAATCTTTCATAATATCAATTACCCCTTTCAATCATTTTACATTCTATGGTTTATACCTATAGTGCCCATGCAATAATCCCAAAATATTACTATAATTTACGTGGATTACTCACCCACTACCAATATGAAAATTCACCTTCATATTATGAACTTCTGATAATTTCACATATATTTCCCATACAGAACTTCATACACTTAGTATGAATTTCCTAGTTTGCACATATAGTACCCATAAGGAAATTCATACACTTAGTATGAATTTCTTAGTTTTGCACACAAAGTGCCCATACGGAAATCCATACACTTAGTATGAATTTCTTAGTTTTGCACACAAAGTGCCCATACGGAAATTCATACACTTAGTATGAATTTCTTAGGTTTTTACACACTTAGTACCATTTGGTAATCACCATACATACATTAATAAATCATACAATTATAACTACCATAACATATACATACATAATTAAATGCACTCACCTGGATTGCCTTCTATTATATCCAAAATGCAAAGTTGATTATTCTGGTACTTTGCCTTTGTCTTTTATTTTGCTTGACTCAGGAGCTTAATTTCGATCTACTCAAGCATCCAATAAAGACACGTACAATATCAATTGTTAGTATTTTTTCCTAACAATTATACTCAAATGTAACTTGAGAGTACATATTATTAACTTTTCTACAACAATATCATCCTAATTTAATATTTCTAGCTCCTCAGTATCGATATTGCCACACTATAATACCGATATCATATTATGGTATCGATACCATTTTTGCATTATGTTTTGAAATGGTATCAATACCTTCCCTTCAGTATCGATACTCCCTCTTCAGTATATTGAATCAATATCGATACTAATCAGTTAATTCATCCCATTTTAGCCTATAGTATCGATATTGTTATATCAATACTGATACTTGTACCCAAAATTTCTAGTTTTTAATCTGATTATTAGCCAAATGGGGTCAAATTTCGTTATACTCACACCCAACAATGCTATTTAACTATTCTCTACTTATCCGTACTAACTTTCCTCCATTTAGTTACTTAAAACATCTAGCATCCTTCATTATCATTTTATTCTAAGAATCACACCACACTTTCTAACATGTTTTGAAACCCATCCAATACCTCTAATCACTTATTTACATATTTGATAAGTAAAATATACTAACAATAATCATTAAAAAAATCATATTCTAACATAACACTCAAAAACCCATTTCCTTCAATCTCTATTATCTCATCCATAACTTAGTTTTGATCCCATTTAATCATTTCTTAAGTTTCTATTATACTTAATGCTTCAAAAGCCAACCAAAAACGAAGGAATAAACTAGTAAATTGAAACTCATCTTTAGTTATGGAGGATAGCTTTTCCACAGGAAGAGATAGAAGAAAAAGAGGATAACTTTTGGTAACGTATTATCCCTTCCCCACTTTACTTAATATCTTATTAAAATAAATTTTAAATTCATTTTCCCTTTAAAGGACCAAAATGCCCTCATAATCATCCATTGCTACAATTTAGTCTAAACCATAATTTCAAATCATTCTCATCTTTTATTAATTTTTTAAATAAATCCTCAAATTTTAAATTCTTTCAATAAAGTTCCTGGTTCGATATTTGGGATATTACACTCTTGCATGCCTTGGCATAAATTTTTGACAATGTTCTTGAATGAAGAACCCCATATTCTATTAAAAAAATGATGATGAAAAGAAAAGAAAATTACGAATAAATGCTTCGACATAACTGTAAAGGGATACTCCGCCATGCAATGGTATTGCTTGGATAATGCATTTAAATAAATGGTAGCCACGACATATGAGTGAATGAAAGTAGTCACAGGATGACTCTACCGGACCAGCTCGGGGGTGTAAGGTATGCTCCCTTTCACCTAGAGTATGGGATGGTAGGTGTGATGAGTTGACTCCTCTCGTAGTTGTGTTAAAGAAGAAGAAGAAAACAATGTGGGATTAAACTTGTAAATGTAATGGTAAAACAAGTGATCTTGCTTAGAAATTTTCTAGATTTGTTAAGCATAGATTGGAAACAACAACACATACACACATAAAGAATCTTACCCTAGGGGACAGTACTTGATTTCTCAAATTAGTATAGCATGTTGAAGCCAACTGTTATGAGGGTTGTAATTCTATCCCATATGACTATCTTGAATCTGAACTTGGTATGGTATATTATTTTGCTTAATATTATCCATTGCTTGAGGAAAAACAATAGCTTGAGTTTGGGGGTGTTATAACTTCGTAAAAAGGACATATTTAAGGTCTTTTCACTTAAGTTATTGACTATCTAAGAGCTCATATAAGACCATATTGATGCATTTAGGAGCACATAATTACATGTGGTGGAAATATACTTTGTCATGGCATTTTAATTTGTGAACGGTGCTACGTTATGGGGAAGGTATTTTGTTTGATGATGTGCAGGATTTCGGAGAAAGGATAAGCAAGGAGAATTATAGTGACATGTTGGGAATGCTGAGCATAATATAAATGCCAATTCGGATGGCATTTTGGAAGCGAAAAAGACTAAAGAAAATATTTTCAAGAGCCAGTTATCCTTGTCTTCAGCTGCCAGACACCTAGGAGGGAACATTTGCCACCTGGGTCGGTTGATCATGTTGGCACGTACACTAAGCTTCCTAGAAGGGGTCTACTGCCACCTCTACTACACCCCCTCACGTGAAGGAAATTGGCTCGGAGTATCCTACTAATTTTAACACAAATTCCTAGGTTTACTCCCACTATAAATAGGAGATGAAGCCACCAGACTTGTAGACTCTTTTTCATGCCATTTTGAGCTTAATTTAAAAAGAAAAGGTCTCTCATTTTTTTGGTCAATCATTTTTGTTGTGGCATTCCTCCATTAACAAGCTAGAGGGAGTGGCGAGCTAGGCATCCAAGAGGAGCTAGCGAGCTAGGACAATTTATGGTGGCCGAGGGGAGCTGAGGCAATGCACGTCGAAGTCTTTTCCTCTATCCCTTTACTGTTTGTTTTTATTTATTTTAGTTGGGTTGTATGAAATGGATTAATTTCATTCCTTGTTGCTTGGAATATTCTAACCTTCCATGAACTAGTCTTATTTGGTGGGAGTTCATTATGGACACTTAATTTTTATTTTAATGGAAGGTTGTTTTTGTATGTTGTTATTTTTTTTTCTCATAATGCTTAAAGCCTTAAGGTTGTAGGAGCTATGAGAGTAACCATTCCTTAGGAGAATGCTTAGTGTTTGAGAGAATGACTAAGTAGCATATCTTTAGTGTTCGAGAGAAACTAGGGAGGATCTAATTAAGTAAGGGGTTCTAGATAATAAATAGGCCTAATCCAACCTTAGACATAAGTTTAGGATCTCAATTGACTAAAAGGAGTAGTGTTCAGTCGAGAGGTTAGATGCTAATGTTAATGTTGAGTGGTATTGCCATGACATAATATGTTGATCTGAACCAATAGGATTATGCACCTGCTAACATCAAGAAGTATTTCCAATGCATCTTCAACCTATCGAGTCCCTTAACTAGAGATAGCATAGGGAACCTTTAGTAAACTTTGTCGGGCAAGTAAAGTATAGAAGTAAAACTATCATGAGAAATTTGACTTAAGTTTCCTAAGTGAATCCTATTATTCATTCCCATAGTAGCTTGTTGTGTGAGGATCTAAAGTCATTTGAATCAAATCATGTGTTTACATTTCATTTTGCCTTTACATTTTCAATTGATTTCACTACACTCAATTTACTTTTGACAATACATTTTTATCCATTTTTCCACAACATGTCCATTTGCTGCCACATTACATTACACCATCATTCCATTCCTACCAACATCCATTTCATTTTTCAACAGCATTCTCATTTGTACATATCATCACTAACTATACTTAGGTAAAATAGATAATTGATTCAATTTAACTTATAAATTTCCTCCAAACAATGTGGATATGATACTCACTCATCACTATATTAGTTGTTCGATTATGTATACTTGCACATATTTTGTGACCATATTTAGTAGTCACAATTCGCGGACACCCCAGTAGTAGAGACTTTTGAATGTACGATAGTACCACCTCCCTCAAAACCAATTACTTCACCTGAGAAGCATACGGGAAATCTGACAAGATCTTCTAGCATGAAGACTCGAATGGCCATAACAAACCCTCATTGAAATCCTAAAAACTACTCAGTGTTGAATTTTGATGAGTTAAAAAGGTTAAGAGAGAAATCCTAGAACATTTAAAGGACTAATGTAAAGATTTCTTCAAAGGGATAGAGATATGGCTCCCAATAACAAATGGGCATTATAGAAGTGAGTTTAGTACTTGATTTGATCTTACCGCCAAAATTTAAAATACTTGAAATCGAAAAGCATGAAGAAAAGCGCTACGCCTTGCTTATCTCACTATGTTATGGATAAGGAAGATAGACTTCGTTGACTTCGTTAGAGATAAAGAACTTGTGATCCACTATTTCTAGTCAAGCTTAACCGATCGAGTCACGTTATACAAGGTTTCAGTAATTTAAGGGGTTTTAAATTAATTTTAGGGTCATCTTCATGAATCTTATAATTTAGTCTTGGTTTATTTTCACATTCGGTTATGGAGGCCCAAGTTGTATTAGGAGGAAGGATGAATGCGTTTCCTTCTTTAAATTCTTTTGTTTCTATGTGGGTTGGTATTCCTTTGCTGATGAAAGCCTGGATTGCATTCTGAAGCTTATCTTTTAACTCTAGTTTCTTGTAATTGCACCAAATGGAAGAGTTAGCCCATCCTCTTTGGCAAAATGGTATGTGGTGCATGTATCATCTCTACCCTCCTTAGAGGGATTCATTCATGAATCTGAAACATCAAAGGGAGATAGGTTTGAAACCTTAAAGGATGCACTCACTTCGTACTCACATAGGAGATCAATGTTGTATGCATTGTCATTGATATATTCAAGGACTTGGAATGGTCTGTCACCTCGTGGGCTAAGTTGAAATTTTTACTACTTTGGAAATCTTTCTTTTCGTATATGTACCCAAACCCAATCGTCTAGTTGAAATTTTACATATTGTTTGCCTTTATTGACTCTTTATGCCTCGACTTCCTATGTTTTCTCCATCTTTTTCTTGGCTTTGGTGTGAAGGTTCCTTAGAAAGACTACTTTTTGTTCGCCCTCCATGCTAGTAATCTGTTCTAAAGCTAAAGGAACAAGATCCAGAGTAGTAGAGGATAAAATCCATAAACTATCTCAAATAGAGAATAACCTGTAGTGGAGTGGATTGATATATTGTAAGTAAATTCAATAAAAGGTAAGTATTCTTCCCAATTATGTGTGTTCTTACCTACTACAGTTCTAAGTAAAGAACATATAATTCAATGGATTACCTTAGTTTGTCCACCTGTTTATGGATGACAAGTTGTTGAATAAAGAATTTTAGTACCAATTTTCCCCACAATACCTTCCAGAAGTCGCTTATGAACTTTATGTCACGATTTAAAAACAATTATAAGAGGAATGCCATGAAGTCGAACAACCTCCTTAAAGAAAAGGTCGGTTATATGTTTTGATCATCGATTTTGTGACATGGAATTAAATTGTGTCATCTTGTAAAACCTGTCTACAACCATAAATATGTTTTCTAATTATCTCTTGGTACTAGGTAAGCATAGGATAAATCAATAGATAAATCAATCAAATGAGAGGAAGAAATCAGCAAGGGAGTATATAAACCATTAGGATTCACCTTTGATTTGGCTTGCTTATAGGTTATGCATGAAGAACATGCTTTTTCTATGGTTTTTTTCATGCGTGGCCAAAAGAAGTATTTCATTACCATGTCAAGAGTTTTGTTAACACCGAAGTGTCTTATTAGTCCTCCTGCATGTGACCGTGGACTAAGAATTCTCACGAATAACCTAGCAGAATGTATATCCTGTTCAATCTAAAAAGAAATCTATCTACAAGATAAAACTTGTTAAAAGAGCCTTTTGAGAAATGGTTGGTAAATATAAGAAAAGTCTGGGTTAGAAGAGTAAAGTTCTTTAACGTGTTCAAATCCCATAATAGTAGCATACATTTGAGTAAGAAGTATGTACCTTCAGGATAATGCATCGTCTACTATGTTATATTTCCCTTGATTATAATGAATCACAAAAGGAAAAGATTCTATGAATTCAACCTATTGAGCATGTCATTTTATTAACTTGCCTTGACTGTTTAGCCACTTTAGTGATTGATTATTAGTATGTATAACAAACTCTTTAGGAAGAAGATAATTTTTTCATACTTCGAGTGTACAAACAAGTGCTAGGAGTTCTTTATCATAGGTAGAGTAGTTGAGCAATATGTTATTTCTTCTACACAAGTAATGAGCCGATGCCTATGCTTGAAGCATCGCATTCTAGCTCAAAAGTGTTAGAAAAATTGGGAAGATGAAGGATGGGTGAATAACATAACTTACCTTTTAGAAGATCGAAGGCTTTTTGTTGTTGAGGTCCTCTTTTGAATTCAACTGATTTCTTGATTATTTTAGTGATAGGTGCATCAATAGTGGAGAAGACTCAACGAATTGTCGATAAAAACTTGCCAATCCATGGAAGGATCGTATTTCAGTGATAGAAGATGGTGTGGGCCATTCCTGGATTGCTCTCACATTTTCTTAATCTACATTAATACCCTGTGCACTTATGATAAAGCCTAAAAAGATAAGCTTTTTACTACAAAACACACACTTGTCCAGGTTAGCAAATAAATGTTGTTTTTGGAGAAATTTGAGAACAGAACGAACGTGCTAACATGAAATTCAAGAGAAGATGAGTAAATAAGAATATCATCAAAGTAAACAACAACATACTTAACTATGAACTTTTTCAGAACATGATTCATTAACCGCATGAATGTACTCGGTGCATTGGTAAGGACAAAGGGCATGATGAGCCATTCGTATAGTCTGAACTTCATTTTGAAAGTTGTCTTCCACTCGTCTCCTTCTTTTATTCGAATTTGGTGATAACCACTTTTCAAATATATCCTTTTGAAAATGAAATAACCATGCAGTTCATCAAATATATCATCAACGCGTGCAATATGATGCCTATATTTGATTGTTATTTTTTTATTGGTATGCAATCTACACCCATTCGAAATGTGAGATCTTTCTTTGGCACAGAAATAGCTGGAACACCGCATGGGCTAAGGCTTTCACGAACATAGCCTTTTTGTAATAAAGTCTTAACTTTTCGTTTCAACTCCTTAGTTTCATTGGGATTATATCGGTAAGCTGGTCAGTTTTGAATGGATGATCTTGGTATGAAATCAATTTGATGTTCAATTCCTATTTTAGGAGGTAATCCATCCGGTGAATCACTTAAGATATATGTGAATTCCTACAAAAGAGAAACAAAAATGCTAGGCAAATTTGTGAGGTTAACTAAAACTGAAAAATGGTGTCTTTGAATCGGATATGGTTGCAAGTCTTATGGTGGGAAAAGATTTCTCTCAAATCTTTTGAACTCATATAGAAGTTTTTTAACACTATGCTTTTCTCGCAAATATATTCACTCCCCTCATGTGGGCCATTCTTATGGCTTTTATCGGTTTTGACCTCTTTTTTGAAATTCCCAACCTTTTTATAAACTCTTTTTTGATCCTGGAGAATGTCTTTTAGATGCACTGGTCGTAAACTATATGGTTTTCCATTAATGTTCAAAGAGTAATTATTTGCTTTACCAAATATATGACATCATTATCATATTGCCATGGTCATCCCAAAAGAATGTGAGATGCTTGTATTGGGAGTACATCACACCAAACATTGTATAGTATTTACCCATCTTCATATTAACGAGACATTGTCTTGTTACCTTTAGTTCAGAACTCTCATGAAGCCCTTGTAAGTAGTATGACTTAGGATGTCGTTGACTAGGCAACTTAAGTGTATCTAGGACATAACTGCTAATCACATTAACACAATTTCCATTATATATGATCAAAGAATAATCTTTATCCTTTATTTGACATCTTTTGTGAAAGATGTTTGTTCTTTGAATATCTGAGTCATCAATTGTTTGAATGCTTAAGTTTTACCTCACAACTAAGCATATTCCGTCAAACCCATCACTATCTGACTCATTTTTCGTCTTTTTTCATCTGATTAGACAATCTATTTTCGAGATGGCCAAACTAGTTCCTCCTCTTGGATTATCATAGTTTTCAAATTTATACAATCGCAACTGATATTACCATGCCTTTTCATTTAAAGAAAATAGGTTCTTTTCTTTGGGTCTGTTTATGGTTTTTGGTCATATCTTTATTAGCCACCTTAGGCGTCTCATCCCTCGATTTTTATTTGCGATAGAAGATGGAGTAGAAGAAGAAAGAATGAGATTAGATGAAGTACATGGGTAAGAAGAGGATGTACCTTGGTAATTGCCTCCGAATCTAAACTTTCTCTGAAGTTGTGCTTCGATTGTTACTGCTTTCTTTAATGTTTCTTCTAGAGTTTCACATCCATGTAAATCAAGAAAATTAACAATGCTTGTGTTTAAACAAAAAAAAACGAGATATTGTACCTTCTTCTTCTTTAGTGATGTCTACTCAGTTTATGAGAGATTGAATCTCCTTGTAGTAGTCTTCCATGAAACTATTTCCTTATCGAAGTCGATGGAGTCGTTGCTTTACTTCTCTTGTGTAGTGTGTGGATGAAAATTAGTTTCTCATGATGTTCTTTAGTGCAACCCATAATGTGATGTATTAGATCTGATTATTTAGTATTGCCTTTCGAGTCTGCATCCACCAAGTGCGTGCATAGGCCACGAATTCCATAGTGAAAAGGGGTACATGTTCTGCAATGGGGTAGTCATGGTAGGAAAACATGAGAACAATCTTTCCTTCCCAATCGACGTAGTCGTCTAGATCGTAGTCTCATTTGAATGGTGGAATTGTGAAATTTGGTTTATGTATAGCTGCATCATATGAAAGTTGGGTTATGCACTCCAAGGAACCATGAAGTTATTTTGTGTAACACCCATAACCCGTATACACAACCCAATACGAGTTATAGATGTCACATCAGAAATTCAAAATATTTCTTTAATCAAACTGAGTAAATTTTGGTTTCATTCAAACATCACCAGTTTTATTACTTGAACAATTATTATAAAATAATTATTCAGAGAAAATTGTTATATAATATTTTTTGTTACTAATTCAAAACCGTTTCAAGCAGTAATATACAGTTCTATTTAGTTTCATAAAAGAAATATGTTTGTCCACCGCGTTTGATTTAAAACCCAAATTAATTTTATTTAAGCATAGTTTAATATCACATTTTTTTATTCATACTTTTAATTTATTCATTTCTAACTATAGTAAAATTTTGAAAACATTTCATTCTCGTATACATGCCAGCTAGAATTTTAAAACACAGTAGGATGTCATCATTGTTACATGTAAATATTTCCTTAGTGATTGATACCAAGCTCAATTCCATACTCTTTTTCTTCCTTTTTCCTACGCGTGAAAATCATCACACGCTAAGTATATACTTAGTGAGGCAACCATATAAATATTTAAACAATGCAATACATAATTTAAAGGAATACCAACATTCAATGCAATAGATCACTTTACCTGTATACCATCCATATTAACATAAAATAACATGATATAGTTGTATATAAAATGTCTTACCAGTATACTTTCCATTTATCCCATAAGCTCGTAAGCTTATTTTTCTATATATCATTTAATAACCAATAAACTATAGCCCAAAGTGTAACCATATGAGGACCCCGGTATAGGAGTCCAATATTGCACTGTAGTACTGAGGTCGAGCCTTCATCACCTAATAATACACCGTAGTGTTGAGTTCGGGCCTTGTCCACCATATACACCATAGTGTTTTGTACCATGTGTCTTTTCTAGACACTCTGAGGCCTGCACTATGTTCCTTCGCTAGACACTCTAATGTTATCTAACATACAATTTCTAGACTACCATTGACCCTCATTAACATACTTGGGCATATAGACTATTTTTATTTGATCTATACATGGCAAAGTATTTCAACACCATAACTTATGGGCAGTTCATACCTGAAATAATGTTTATGATAAACATAATATGTATTCCTGATAACATCATATGTAATAAACAATGACCAATGCATTCTATATTCACCTTTGACATATTTAGAATATATCAATTATATGATAAATGCCATAAATATCATGACACTATATTTAAGGTGGACTTATCGCAAGCCCTACCCAATGATGTATAAAACATCCACATATAATGTTATACATGCATTTCAATTTACATTATATACAAGTTAAAATATAAGCCTCGCTAAGCTTTAACTTGATCATTTGATTCTAATTTGGTTAAATCCCAAAATTGGTCATAATTTCATATCCTAACAGTTTGCACTACCTTTACATATATTATTTAGTATTAATATAAACCTTTAAAAAATTCCATTTATTCCACTGGAAACTAGACTCAAATATGAATCTATCCATATAAGGTGAATTTTCAAAGTTGATCGACATAATATGTTTTGAGCAGAATCTGACGCCAATTTTCTGACCTATCATCGGTTAAAAATTTATATCTTTTTGTATACACCTAAAAACAATTATGTTTGTTCTAAACAAAACTAGACAGGTATATTAGTCCAATGGTATAAAAATCATCCTCTAATCATTTTTGTAGAATTTATAGTGATTTTCTAAACTTACTGTCCATAACATAAATTCTAATTAGCTTTCACCAATTAGCATTTTCAACTTATTCACTACTTCTATTATTTCACCAGATGCACATATATGCATGCATCACAAATTACATAATGTTTTAGCAGTCACTCCTTACCATAGTAATTCTGTCATTGGCTCATCGCAAGCTAATGTTTGTTCAATAACATAAGTACAAATTACCAAATATACACAAATTCAAACCAAATGTTAGAATCTTACTAACATAGGCATACTTTGGAAAATAAATTCCTAACAAATTTCTCGATGCTTATTCGATACATTTTCCATGTTACGAAATAAATGTTGACCTTAACGCTTCCAATTGACCATTTATATTACATTTAATCCATATTCATACTTGAAACTTATTCACCACCAATTATTTTAACACTTATTAATCCTTTTTAATTTTGGCACCAACTTTTCCAACTTATATATATGGTCTTTTACCATTTTACTAGTCAAAGTTTCAATACCAAAATTCCAGCATTAAAAAAATTACCACCCCAGTACATATACAAGGACATAATTACAATAACATTCCCAAACTATTCAAAATTTGCATCAAAATACCAAACTTTCCAAACATCCATAATGGTCATATTTCAAATCTTAACACTCATTTCAATTCCAAAACAGTAAATTCCAGCATAGTACATCAACTATTAACAAATTTCACAGCCATTCACAATATTTCCAAAATTGTCGAATTGGTACCTCAAATTTTCAAAAATTACATAATGGTCCTCAAATTTTCTAAGGCTTGTAGCATACTTCCTACATCATTTCCAGCCCTCGTATAATTTTCCATAATTTTCTCTGTCAACAACCGAATGCTTTAACCTTTAAAACCAAGTTTTCATGATTTTGTTCAATTTTGATTCAATTCAAGCATGAAATCAACTTCCATCCAACCTTAAATCATCCCTACAATCAAATTTCATCGAAACACAAAGTTTCCCCAACTTCATAGTTTGGTTGAAACTTAAAGAATAAGTTCTAGGATGATTGAACATGTTCTAATCATCATACATGCTTGAATATGAATCTACAACCTCAAAAACATTAAGATTTATCATAAATTTCATAAACCCTAATATGAACATAACCCTAGGTTTGGGATCTTTAAACACAAACAAAATTAACATGCAATATTGGTATCAAATGATAACGTTTTTCACGTAGATCAATTTTCTATTTCACGGCATAACTCAAAATCCAAAGAAAATTGCTCAAAAATGAAAAAGAAAGTTTCTCTCACCTCTAAGTATGATACACGACCATGGGAGCTGAAAATGGGTAAGTTTTCATGAAATTTCTAGCAAAGTTTCATGTTAATTTACCTTATATTAAGCTTAAATGAATATTTTATTTATTTAATGACAAATGTCACTTTTGCCATTAATGAAACTTGATAATTACCTTAATACCAAGCCACATAACCTTATCATCTTTCCAAAGTCAAAGATGAACAAATTATTTTACCCTTTTTCCAATTTTACCAAGCAATTTCCTAAAAACTACAATCTTGCCACTTTAATCCAACGGTCCAAATTTAACATGGAAATAAATCTTCAAATCCAATAATCCATATTATTTTCATCATTTTAACATGTGGGAATAATATATTTAAGCCTAATTTATCATCCTTTAATTTTCTCAAAATTTTTATTTAATCCAATTTATCGATTTCTTACGAGACTTTAACCCTTTTCTAGTTTTAAAAATAAATTCCAGATCAAGAATATAATTTCAATAAAACCCCACTCACAAGAGTAAACCATCTATTTATGGAATAAAAACTCTTTTTGGAAAAATCACTACTTAGGCCCCTTAACATTTCCTAATTTTATACTTTGGCCACTAAACTTTCAAAATTTATATTTGTGTCACTAACCAAAATTTGGGGTATTACAATTCTCCCTTCCTTAAGAAATTTTGTCCTCGAATTTTCCAATGCATACTTGATGTAAATAGACAAGGATGTTGCTTTTTCACTTTCGATTTCTTTATTGAACTTTAATAAGTAATAGTTCTTTTCATAAGTCAAATCTAGCCAAATCTCTAATTCCAATCGATACCTCCTCAGTATCTACACATGAAAAACATTATGGATCTTGTCTATCTCCGGAGGCACTTCTAGTTGATAAGTCACTGATCTAACTTTCTTTCCTTTCCTATATATTTCCAAGGTGATAATTAAGAAATACTTCTTTATCACTTTCATGGAATTCAATCTCTTTTCGCTTCAAATCTATATAAGACTTCTGTCGATCGGATGCTATCTTCAAATTATCCTTAATTATCCTCACTTTATCCTCAACTTCTTTCAATAAATTAGGACCAACAGGATTCTGATATTTTAACTCGAACCAATTTAATGGTGTTCGACACTTTCTCTTATATAAAGCTTCGTACGGAGCTATCTTCATGCTCGATTGATAACTCTTTTTATACATGCTTTTAAACTCTTTCGTCAATAATATAAACATTCATCAAACTTAACCTTAAAATCTTTAGTTTCACCTTTTTCTTCTTGTTCTATCTTTGAAAAGCACAACCATTTTCATCTTTTCTCTAATGATCCTTTATTCGATCTAGCAACATAAGCTTTAAATTTAATTCTTCAATCAAAACACCATCTTTCTTTAAAGACAATCACGCATTCAAACCTCTCAAAATAGAAATGTCTTTTGGCTTTATCGTATCAGCCACCACATTAGCCTTTCCTATTTGCACTTGATAAGCACATCATCATTCTTTAAGGAATTTAATCCAATTCCTTTCTTTTCACTCCTTTGAGTTAGCACATACTTTTGACTTTTGAGATCCGCATAAATATAATGTCACTTACCATATAGATAGTGGTGTTATATCAACAAAGTACACACAACTGTTGTTAACTCGAGATTATGAGCCAGATAGTTTATTTTATGATTCTATAGTTGCTTTGAAGCATTACCCAAATTTTTTCATATTATATGAACACGCATCCCAAACCATTAGGAGACGCCTTAGTATAATTCACATAATCTTTTCCACATTCTAATTATACTGACCTTGGAGCTTATGTCAGTATTCTTTTTAACATCTAAAAGTTTTCTTGGCACTTAACAATCCAAATGAATAAAACGTCTTTCCTTAGTAGTTTTTCAGAGGGAATATAATCATCAAAATGTTGTTATGAACCTTCGATAGTAACTAACAAATCCCAATAAACTTTGAAATTTGAAAGTATTCTTTGGAATTTATCATTCAACTATATCTCGAGCTTCCTTGATATATATATATATATATATATGTTATCCCTTTAGCTGAGTCTACATGGAAGGAATAAAAACTTAGACAACCAACATTTACACTTGGTCAACTTAACATGCAATATTTATCCCAAATAATTGGAAGAGCTATATAAAAACAATCATCATGTTCTTCCCTGGTCTTACAAAAGATCACAATAACATCAATGAATGCTACTACCAATTAATCCAAGAATAAATAAAATACTTAGTTTATACAATACATAATTGTCATGGGAATATTCATCAAACCAAACGACATTATCGCAAACTCGTAGTGTTCATACCGAATTTTCAAAATTGCCTTAGGAAGATCTTCTTCCTCATCTTTAACTAATAATATCCTGATAGGGGATCCGACTTGGGAGCCACTAATGCACTTTTTTAATTTATCAAAAGATTTTCAGTCCTTGGAAGATGATACTTTTTCTTCTTTGTTACCTTATTTAATAGACGATAATTCATACATAATTGCATAAACTCGTCTTTCTCTTTCATAATAATATTGGTGCTTCCCAGATGACACGCTTAGTCTTATAAATTCTCAGTCTTAACAATTATACTAATTATGCCTTTAATTCTATGAGCTCAGTCGGAGCCATTCGATATGACTATAGAAATAAATGGCATACCGAGAAACATCTCTATTTTACTTTCTACATCTCAATCTAGTGGTAATACAAGTAATATTTGGAGATACACATTTGGACACCCTCGAACAGTTGGAATATTTTCCAACTTAACTAAGAAAGTTTGAGTATCTACCTTTTTTACTAAGAAGGTTTGACAACCTAGTAGCAATAACTTCATAATATTTAGTGCCAAAATCCCAATAGGGAACATGTTTACTCTCTTTCCCTACCACTAATATCTTCAAACTTTTCTACTTCTTTTAAACCAATCGCTTTAAGAAATAATTCATCTTGACATGGTAGGGGAAATCAATCCATTAAAACTCAACACTTTGTATCATTATCAGACAATTACTATCTACAAATATGATTTACCCTTGTACTCTAGCCAAAAAGGTTAATCGCACACATTTCACTTAGGATCAATTCTATCAGACTGTTTTATTTTTCAATGAATACCGTTCTTATGCATAAACGAAGGTTTTTCTTAATCTAACATTGACACTTCCTGTTGTGCCAATACATCATCTTATTAGACTAAACATTAGAATTATGGCTAACATCATTACCATCACTATTAGCTTTTTTTTACTTCCTGTTCGAACATGTTCTTCAAAGCCTCGAATACACACAACTTTTTCATATACTATATTATTCACCTTTATAAGTAAGGAGTGACATCAATCAAACCTTATAATCACCAATTAGTAAAAATGACATCCTAGTGACATGTACACACTTTTTAACTTAAAACAAACTCGGTTTAGTCATAGAACTAGCTAAATCTATAGCTATGATACCAATAAATGTAACACCCATAACCCGTATACTTAAACCAATATGAGTTATAGATGTCACATCAAAAATTCAATACATTTCTTTAATCAAACTGAGTAAAATTTTGTTTCATTCGAACTTCACCAATTTTATTACTTAAACAATTACTATAAAATAATTATTAAGAGAAAATTGTTATATAAGATTTTTGGTTACTAATTCAAAACCAGTTTCAAGCAGTAATACACAGTTCTATTCTGTTTCATAAAAGAAATACGATTGCCCACCAGGTTTAATTTAAAAACCAAATTAATTTAATTTAAGCATAGTTTAATATCACATTTTTTTATTCATACTATTAATTTCATTTTATTTCTAACAATAGTAAAATTTTTAAAACATTTTATTCTCGTATACATGCTAGCTAGACTTTTAAAACATAGTAGGATGTCATCATTGTTACCTATTAATATTTCCTTGGTGATTGATGTCAAGCTCAACTCCATACTCCTTTTCTTCCTTTTTCCTACGTGTGAAAATAATCACAAGTTAAGTATATACTTAGTGAGGCAACCATATAAACATTTAAAATAATGCAATACATAATTTAAAGGAATAACAACATTCAATGTAATATGATCACTTTACTTGTATATCATCCATATTACCATAAAATAACATGATATAAATAGATATAAAATTTCTTACCAATATACTTGCCATTTATCCCATAAGCTCATAAGCTTATTTTCCTGTATATCATTTATTAACAAATAAACCATAGCCCAAAGTATAACCATATGAGGACCCTGGTATAGGAATCAAATATTGCACCGTAGTGTTGAGGTCGAGCCTTGCTCACCTAATAATGCACCGTAGCGCTGAGGTCGGGCCTTGCCCACCTTATACATCATAGTGTTTTGTACTGTGTATCTTAGCTAGACACTCTGAGGCCTGCACTATGTTCCTTCGCTAGACACTCTAGTGCTACCTAATATGCAGCTGCTAGAGTTTATGGCATGCCATTAATACCACTAACCCTCATTAACATACTTGGGCATATAGTCTATTTTTATTTGATCTATCCATGGCAAAGTATATCAACACCATAACCTTTGGGCAATTCATACCGGAAATAACATTTATGATAAACATCATATGTATTCCTAATAACATCATATGTAATAAACAGTGACCAATGCATTCTATATTCACCTTTGACATATTTAGAATATATCAATTATATGATAAATGTCATAAATATCATGACAATATATTTAAGGTGGACTTATCGCAAGTCATACCCAATGATGTATAAAACATCCATGTATAATCTTATACATTCATTTCACTTTACATTATATACAAGTCAAAATATAAGCCTCACTAAACTTTAACTTGATCCTTTGCTTCTAATTTGGTTAAATCCCAAAATTGGTCATAATTTCATATCTTGGCAGTTTGCACTACCTTTACATATATATTATTCTGTATTAATATAAACATTTAAAAATTATTCTATTTATACCAGTAGAAACTAGACTCAAATACGAATCTATCTATATAAGGTACTCCTTATAGTTTAATTTGTACAATTTATAGTGAATTTTCAAAGTTGACTAACATAATCTGTTTTGAGCAGAATCTGCCGCCCATTTTCTGACATATCCTCGGTTAAAATTCATATCTTTTTGTATGCACCTCAAAATTTGTTTCCATTTGTTCTAAAAAAATACTAGACTGGTATATTAGTCCAACGGTATAAAAATCATCCCCTAATCATTCTTGTGTAATTTATAGTGATTTTCTAAATTTACTTTCCATAACATAAATTGTAATCAGGTTTCACCAATTTGCATTTTCAACTTGTTCATTAATTCTATTATTTTGCCAAATGCACATATATGCATGCATCAAAAATAGTATAACGTTTTAGGAGTCACTCCTTACCATTGTAACTCTGTCACTGGCTCATCGCAAGCGAATGTTTGTTCGATAATATAAGTACAAATTAAATTTGCACTCACCTGGTGCCCTTAGCTTGCAACCTTCCTTGGAATTTTCCATTTCATCCTTAAGATTCTCCTTAGCTTTAATAATATTTTGATATTGATTTCAAGCACTCAATCTCTAAATGGACACCATTACCAAATATACACAAATTCAAACCAAATGTTAGAATCTTACTAACATAGGCATACTTTAGAAAATAAATTCCTAACAAATTTCCCGATGCTTATTTGATATAAATTCCATATCACGACTTAAACGTTGACCTTAACACTTCCAATTAACCATTCAAATTCCATTTAATCATTATTCATACTTGAAACTTATTCACCACCAATTATTTTAACACTTATTAAACCTTTTTAATTTTGGCACCAACTTTTCCAATTTATATAAAATGGTCATTTACCATTTTACCACTCAAAGTTTCAATAGCAAAATTCCAGCATTTAAATAATTACCACCCAGTACATATACAAAGGCATAATTACAATAACATTTCCAAACAATTCAAAATTTGTATTAAAATACCAAACTTTCCAAACTTCCATAATGGGCATATTTCACATCTTAACACTCATTTCAATTCCAAAACAGTAAATTCCAAGATAGTACATCAACTATTAACAAATTTTACAACCATTCACAACTTTTCCAAAATTGATGATTTGGTCCCTTAACTTTTCAAAAATTATAAAATGGACCGCAAATTGTTAATTCCTACATCATTTCCATCCCTTATATAAATTTTCTCACTCAACATACCATGGCCGAATGCTTTAACCTTTAAAACTAGGTTTTCATAATTTTGTTAGATTTTGATTTGATTCAAGCATGAAATCAACTTCCATCCAACCTTAAATCATCTCTAAATCAAAGCTCTAATCAAATTTCATAAAAACACAAAGTTTCCACAACTTCATAGTTTGGCTGAATCTTAAAGAATAAATTATAAGAAGATTGAACATGTTCTAATCGTCAAGCAAACTTGCATATGAATCTACAACCTCAAAAACATCAAGATTCATCATAAATTTCATAAAACCTAATATGAACATAAACCCTAGGATTTGGGATCTTTGAACACAAGCAAGACTAGCATGCAATATTGGTACTAAATGATAGTGTTTTTCGCGTAGATCAATTTTCTATTTCACGACATAACTCAAACTCCAAAGGAAATTGGTCAAAAATGAAAAATAAAGTTCCTCTCACCTCCAAGTATGATACAAGGCCATAGGAGCTGAAAATGGGTAAGTTTTCATTAAAGTTCTAGTAAATTTCATGATAATTTACCTTATATTAAGCTTAAATGAATATTTTATTCATTTAATGACAAATGTTTGCCATTAATGAAACTTGATAATTACCTTAATACCAATCCACATAACCTTATCATATTTCGAAAGTCAAAGATGAACAAATTATTTTACCCTTTTTCCAATATTACCAAGCAATTTTCCAAAAATTACAATCTTGCCACTTTAATCCAACGATCAAAATTTAACATGGAAATAAATCTTCAAAACCTATGATCCATATTATTTTCCATCATTTTAACATTTGGGAATAATATTTTTAAGCCTAACTTATCATCCTTTAATTTTTCCTAAAATATTTATTCAATCTGATTTACCGAATTCTTACTAGACTTTAACCCTTTTCTAGTTTTAAACATAAATTCCGGATCAAAAATATAATTTCAATAAAACCCCACTAATAAGAGTAAACTATCTATTTATGGAATAAAATTTATTTTTTGGAAAATTACCACATAGGTCATTAAAGGTTTCCTAATTTTATACTTTAGTCATTAAACTTTTAAAATTTACATTTTGGTCACTAACCAAAATTTTGATCATTAACCCTGTTGTTGATGTATGGACAAATTTAGGTCATTTATACATTTTTAAATTCCCTGCAATAAGGTGGGATGTCGATTTATAGCATTTACCAGTGTTGCTAAGGTATTGTTCAAAGTTTCTTCTCCCATCCTGAAATCACAACACTTAAAAGAAAAAAAAGTGAAAAGAAAACAAGAAACCTCACTAGTCACTCCAAGAAAGTAACACAACGAGAGGCAAAAAAGTCAATCTTGTACTCTTTAAAATTATATTCTACAAAAAAATTTCCAATGGTCGTATTGGAGTTCAATCACTAAAAATGAAAGAAAACATTACTTAAGGGTTCTAAAAGGCCAAAAAAGGATATGATTCCAAGAGAACGAGAATACAAGGAAGAATAAGTATGCAAACTCTTTAATACTACTAACACAAGGAAGAGAATGTGTTAGATGATGCAGAGAAACAATAAAAGGTAAAACAAAAGAACCTAAAGCAATAAGAGTCAGAGAAAAAGTTGGAAAAACTAAACCCGAAAAACCCTGATTGGCTGGATCAATTTGAGCAACGTCTTTGAGGGGTTATTGATCCCAAAATATTCTAAAAAAAATTTTGTATGTCTTCAAAATGGGTTTAATTTGGATCTAGAAACTTTGAGTCACCAAATTCATCCTGGAAAATTATGAAAATATCGACAAGAACCAGTGCTCAAATCAGTTGAACAATCTTGAATGATGGATTAGAGGGTTCAAGTGAATTCCGATTGATTTGAAATTTGGACTAGATATTTCTCTTAGGATAAGGCAAGTACTTGAAAAAAGTTATTCCCAAATCTCTTCGTTTGTATTTTCTTTATTTTTTTTTTATCTTTTTCTCTATATTTTTTGTACCCTTTTATTTTCGTTTTTATATATTTTTTTCTTTTCTTTTTGAAGAAAAAAATAAAACTAACAAGAAGAAATTGAAACTAGATTGAAAAATTGAGAAATAACCTGAAAACGATGAACTTGCCTAAACTAGCTCTGTTGGGGTACCTTGATGAAGTATGCATGTAAGAACAATCTAGAACACTTGATTCTCTCCAGGAATAATTCTAAATTTGATACCAATTAATAGATAAGTGGCAGCGAAGAATGATCGTTGCTCTTCGTCTAGTAATCAAACTGAGAAAGCTCTAGATTCGATCAAAGAACGAGATGATGAATAAAGGATGTGGGCGGTAATAAGGTGATTGGATTAGGGATTTTCGTCATTGATATTAAGAAAAGAAGAATATGTTAAGAAAATAAAATAAGGATAATATAATTCAACGACAAAAAGGTACATAATGTAATAAAATAAACTAAAAGAAAAAACATGTAATAAAGAAATTAAGTTATATTCCCTTGTAGTGGGTGGAAAAGGGCTTTTGTGGATGGATTTGGATGGAGGAATACTCGTTGGAAAGATAACGGGCTAGCATGATGGCGAGTCAAAGGCGTTCCAAATGCGTTCCAAATATGTCTGACATGGAGTTCTCTCTCCAAATGCTTTACCCGAGCTAGCAGCAAAAGACTGGGATTGTTTAATTTTCTACGAAGCTGTAGCAGAACTATCTCTATTGGTATATTGGGAACTCAAGCCCTTTCCTCTCTTAGGCATTCCAATTATTTTCCCCGTCTACATACTCTGGTCCACTGCTAGAGTCTCCTCTTGAGCTCTTTCGATATCCTTAGCTCGGTTTATAACTTCTTGCAAGCTAGGTAAGTTCAAAGCCAATATCATATCTTTATACTTTTTCCTCAAACCTTCAATGAACCAATCACGTCGAGCCTTGTCATTGAGAACTACCTCATTAGCAAAACGACTTAGTTTGTTGTATTCAACCTCATACTCATGTACTGCTCGATCACCTTGTTTCAAATTAAGGTCACTTGTTTTTAAATTCCTCCTATAAGAACTACCAGGTCACTTGTTCCGGGCGGTGCATAAATCATGGTATTTGACCACCATACTCGAGTTGATCCCCGAAGTAAAGACACAACTCCACCCAGATTTCTAGAATCCGAGAAGTAAAGACTTTCAAGCATTACCATAACATCAATTAGCCATAAATCAGCCTCCATAATACCTTCATCCTCTTCTCCCTGAGACTCAAGAGCTCCTGAACTCTTCAGCTCTTTTAGAATCAACATCCTCGGTGGTGGGGGAGGTGGAGGAGGTTGGAAATGTGTCAAGATGGCATCGAGAGCTTGCATAAAAGCTCTAAACCTAGGAACTGACATACCTTGATATGCAGGATCACTAGCATTTTTAGATGGAATCGACTGCTCTCTATTAGCCTCGTAACATTCACTACCTATTTTTTCTCTAATTTTTTATTCCCCTTCTCTTCGTGAGTTCAAAGATTCTGACATCTAATAGGACATACAAAATTATAATACTTAAGTTAGTAAGGAGTGACATCAATCACACTCTAATGACACCATATCAGTAACCTTGACAATCTTAGTGGCATATAACCCTTTTTAAAGTCAAGTAAACCTGGATTTCGACTGAGAATTGACTAAACATGTAGCTATAATACCAATAAATATAACACCCATTTCCCGTGTATGTTTCTGTACACAAGTCACACATGTCACATGACTTTTTTTCAAAAGAAGATATAAATGTCCTACAGTTACTGTAACTCAATCTTGGATTGGTGATCTCTACTGCACTCCTAACTTAGCTAGTCTTGGCTCTTACCTACACGTGAAATCAACACACACTAAGTATTTACTTAGTGAGGCATAATAATGTAAAGGAACTATAATTCATACATAAGTATATCATGGCTATTGAAATATGAACTAAATCATATACTTCATAAGAATCAGTTAAAACCATTTCGATTACACCAAGTTTCTTTCATATAGTCTTCGAAAGTATTCTTAGTATGCCCAACATACCTATTTTCTGTATATTTTATTTTTCCCAACTATCCTTCATTTTGACCAACATACCTTTTATAAATACCATGAGTAACACCTTTTATGTCGATAATGCATTGTTATGCGTTACACAAAATCGATCGATAGCTTTCATACACGAAGTATGTCCAAATGGCAATTCACCTTTTATGAATACCATGGGAGGGACCTTTTATGCCTCTAATGCACCGTTATGCATTTAACAAAATCGATCGATAACTTTTATTAGTGGCACCTTTTATGCCAAAATGCACCTATGACTCTCAATGAACATAAAATGGGCTTTTAAGTCTAATACAAAGATTTAAACATTTATTTGGGCCATATTGATAACTATTTCACAACATCAATGTTCATCCATTCATTTTAGAGCAGTTCATACTCTAAAACATACCCACAATATCATTCCCATATATATTATGAAACTATACCAAAATGATGTAAAACATATATTTAACAAAACATTCGAGGTTGACTCATCGCGAGTCCTCCTCCTTTCATTTAGGTACAATAAATGCACTCATCTGATATGCATGACTAGTATGCTGAAATGATGTCCACTACTTGGCAACTTTATCTTTGTCCTTTTTCTTGCTTGACTCAAGAGCTTGGTTATGATCTACACAAACATCAGCTAAGTACACATACCATACCAATGTTAGTATATTCTCTAACATTTATACTTTTAATAATACTCAAAAGTACTATTATATTCAATTTCTAACAAAATTTTCCAGACTTAATAGTACCGGTACCCCTACTATGGTATAGATACTTCTATTTTATGGTACCAATACTCTCTTTCAGTATCGATACCATTTTTGCATTCTCGAATCCATGGTATCGATACATTCTTCTTAGTATCGATATCAACAGCAGTATCGATACTAATCGTATCAGTATGATATTGTTCATCCTATTTCCCCAATTTTAAACCTATAGTATCAGTATTGTTCTTCCAGTACCGATACCCTTACCCATATTTTCCATTTTTCAGCTTGATTTTTACCCAAATTTCGTTAATTTCTCTTACTTTTACCTCCAACAATACCCTTAAACTTAACATCATTTAACCCAACTAACATTCCTCCATATAGCTTCTTATAACATCCAATTTCTCTAAAGAACACTCCAAACTAATAATCACACTAATTTTTCATACATGTTTTTAATCACATCCAAATCTCTTATTTACTTATTTGACAAGTCAAATATACTTGTAAACCTCAATAAAAACTCATATTTCAACATATCACTCAAAAACCCATTTTCTTCAATTTCAAATAAATCATCCATCTATTAGTTTTAATCATTTGAAAACCTTCCTTAAGCTTCCCCATCACTCAAGGTTTCAATACCAAACCAAAAACGAAAGGAAAAACTAGTTAGATGAAGTCTTACATTTGGCTATTGAGGAGACCACGGGCAACAGGGAAGAAGAAGATAACTTAGCTTGTTTTCAACTTTCCCCCTTTTTCCTCTTCTGAAATATCCTAATTAAAATAAATTTTAAATACATTTCCCTATAAAGGACCAAAATGCCCCTTTCATTATTCTATTCTTACTAATTGGTCTTAAACACGAATCTTAAATCATTTCTTATACTTTACCATTTATTTAATTTAATCCCCAAATTTCAAATTCTTTCATTATGGTCACCGACTCGATATTTTTTGGTATTACAATCTTTAAGTAATCATCGTGTTCTATTTTAGTTGGATAATACACCAATATATCATCAATGAACACAACCACAAATTGGTCCAAATAAGGTTAAAACACCTAATTCATCAAATCTATAAAGGTAACAGGGGTAATAGTTAACCCGAATGGAATAACCAAAAACTCATAATGCCCAAATCGAGTGCAGAAGTAGTCTTTGGGATGTCAGAATCTTTCACCTATAGTTGGTAGTAACCAAAGCTCAAGTTTATCTTCAAAAAGATGGTAACCCCTTAAAACTGGTCAAACAATTCATCGATATTGGTTAAAGGATATTTGTTTTTGACTGTGAGTTTTTCAGATTTCGATAGTCAATACAAAGTCTTAATGTCCCATCCTTCTTCTAGACATAGACAACTGGAGTTCCCCATAGTGAAATACTAGGTCGAATGAGTCCTTTATCCAAAAACTCTTAGAGTTAGAGTTTCAGTTCTTTAAGCTCCTCAGGGATCATATAGTAAGGAGCCATCGAAAATGGTCTAGAAATGGAATATACTTCAATCTCGATTTTAACTTCTCTATCCAGTGGTTATCAAGGTAACTTTTCAGAGAATACATCAAAAAAATCCTTAACAATCTAGATTCCTTCTATGTCAGATCGCGAACCTATGGTATTTAGAATATAAGCAAGTAACACCTTAGAAACCTTCCTGTTCATATTTTCAACCACTAAAGTAGAAACAACATTCGTCAAGAACCCACGATGTTTCCCGGACATCACTAACTTCTTGTCATCAACAGTCTTTAGAATAACTCTTTTGATCTCACAATCTAAAATTAACTAGATGCTTGTTCAACCAATCCATGCCAAGAATCAAGTCAAACTCCTCTAAAGGTAACTCCATTAGATCGGACAAGAAGATCTCCATGTGAATCTCTTTAAGACACCCTATATAAATTTGGTTCAACTCTATGGACTGGCCTAAGAGACTCTGAACTGTCACAGCACTTTTGATATTCTCAATCGAGATATTAAGATCCTCATATACGAAATGTGATATATAGGAATAGATAAAACCATTATCAAGTAAAGAAAAGTGTAGAACTTAATAAATAATAATAGTACATGCAATCACATCAAGCTCAACACAGTTCTGTCGATGTCTAAAATCATAAACCAAACTAGGCTATATGGCCTCAATTTGATTTGAACCCTTACTCTGAAAAGGTTGGCCTCTACCAACATACGTGATTGCTCTATCTTGACTATGATCCTCAAATAGAGTCTAAATTGCACCCTGAGTATGAGTCGGTGTCTAAACTAACATTTGAACGATAGGAGTTGGCTTCGGACACTCCCTCAAGAAATGGTCATCGGACCCACATCTGAAACAAGTACCAAACTTCTTCCTATACTTAATGAAGTGACGTCTCCCATAATTCTAACAGGTGGGTAATCACGGTAACCCAGAAAACCACCCTGACTTGCCTCTACCTCTCTTATTTTAGATATCAACTAGTCTATACCTTTCTTATTAAGACACACAGAAGAGTAAACAGAACTAGAAGGCTTCCTGAATTGATCTAGGTCTCTATCTCCTACGCTCCATACCCACTCACTCTATCTCCTAAGATGTCTTAGCTATCTCAACCAGAGCATTAAAGTTCCTTTTCTGGTGGTAGAAACCCGACTCTTGATCTCATATCAGATTCCTTTTTCAAATTTCAAGGATCTATCCAACTCAATATCAACAAGTCCAACACCATAGCGACTCAATCTGATTAACTCAATCTCATAATCAGTTACAGACATGTCCCCTACTCCTCATTCTAAAACTCATGACATCGCTCATTCATGTATTTGTCTCAGACATTAGCAACTCTGAAAACGTTCTTGGAAAAGATCTCAAGTCAATTTATTCTCCAGAATGCTCCTAGAAATTGATCCCCACCACCTATAACCTTCCTTCTTCAGAATGGCTATGGCCATATTTAACTTCTACTCAGGTATTAGTTCCATGTCGTCCAAAATCCACTCAGTATCCTCCAACTCCAACCAATACTCAGCATCAGTTGGAGGTCCCCCGATGATACATTCGAAAGAAACTACTCCAACAACCATCAAAGACTTCTATATATCAACAACAAACAAACCACTAGGAGTTCTAGCTGCCCTCCGAAAAATGCAAAATTAATATTTTATAAAAAATTTAGAAAATCAACTATATTACCAACCTGAACTACTGACTCGAACTTTAGGATGTTACATGTGTTAGTTTTCCATGGATTTGCTACAGTTTTTCCTTTATTTTCTTGGTTATATGTACTTTTCTCCTCCATTAAGGATTAGAAATATTTTTAACGATACATTTAACTGATTCATTTTTATAATAAAATTTATTTTACCCATAAAAGACATCATTTTATTCTTTTGGAACAGAATTGCAACAAAGCAACACATGCCATGCCCATTGTGGTTAGAACGAGAGTCGAGGATACTTTCTAGGTAGAGAATCCTCCCCATTCGGTACATATCGCTGTTGACGTTGACCATCATTTTTTAGATGTGGGGAACTAGCGAGGAAGTAATATGAATGGCGAGGTCTTTATCGAGAGTTGCTGGATTGTCCTAGCTATTTGTCTTAACGATAAATTTTTCACGTTTGCATTCTAAGCCATGTATAACACCTCATATATGCCACATAACTTAGCATCGAGAAACCGAACAAAAACCTACTGATTTTGAGAAGCCGAGCAGCAACCTACAATTTTTTTCATTGGTGATGTATGAAATAATAACTCTTACAATCATAACATTATATTTCATTATCCATGCTTACCTATGAGACATTGTATCCATGTTGGGATCGCATGAAAACCATCAACATTAGGCCTAAAGCCCTTGAGTTTGCCTGCATGTTGATGAACATTTGATCCACAGACGGATTAACATCTCCTTGTATCCGAATCTTCCCCCTCCTATTGTTGATATACTTACAGGACAATATGTTAAAGAATACATATCAACCGTGAAGATCAACCCAATACCCTTACCAAGTATCACCCAACTCTGCTACTACATTTTCGGTCTAGCAATATATTGCTATCGTCATTTGTAAATCTTCATAACAAGGTATATCAAGCCTATCAAGAATGATGGTATGCCTAACCAGCATAAGGGTGAACAATAAACTCATAATTATTGAAAATGGGATATTATAACCATGTTTCGATAAGAACCAAAATCGAAACCTTGAAAATAAAAAAAAAATGGATATAAAGAAGTAAAAACATGGGATCTTACCATGGAAAACCAAATATGTAATAGTTGATTCATTGTCTAAATAGATATTGATATATAACGGTAAAAGTAATGTCTAAAATCATTATATAGGGGTATGTTATCAAATATTTGGCGATGATGAGACCAAGAAATTTGTGGGTGTAATGTTTTGGTTCGGTGATTTTGATGGAAGTGATAAACCCTAATAACTCAAAGGGAATTTTCTTATTCTTGTTCTTGTATTTTTCTTGTCATTTTCATGAGAAACTTACTGGAACATGTTGAAAACACCATTCCAGTTATTGTATATTCTTTTTTTTTTTGATACTTCGATTTTCGATTCAATTGTTCATAGTTCACATTTTATTCTTCTTTGAGGCACCGGAATGATGTTTTCTACGTGTTCCACCAAGTTTCATATGAAAACGACAAGAAACAAAATAAGAAAATTTCCTTAATCAAAAAAAGAATATACAATAACTATCCGAACCATGGATGCCATTGCAATTGCCAACAAAGAAAGAAACATTCTTAAATCTTCGTGAACACAAAGTAACCAAACTATCCGAACCATGGATGCCATTGCCAACCTTAATCATGAACTTGACGTATGTTGGAAAAATGTGAATTTAATTGATGAATTTAATATTTATAGTAAATATATATTCCTTTCAACTATTGTAAATTAAAATATATATTTTTTTAATTTGAATAATAATAGGATTATTACTCTTTGAATATGTTCATTTAAAAATGTATTTTTTTATATTTTTAACTTTGAATATTAAAGATAATTATATACTTTTTAATATTTTAATTTAAATAATATCTATTTTAGTTTGAATAGTAAAAAGGCATCTATATCTTTTGAATATTTCAAATTAAAAGTTATTATTATTTGTTTACATTTGAATATTATAAGATATCTGGTTGGATTAAAGATCTCTTAGAAATCCCCTATAAATACTGAGGAAACATGTTAGGTTTTTTGCATCTAAAATTTCAAGAACTTCTATTTTCTTGGAAAAAATATTTTCTCTTATTCTTAGTTTTCCAATGATAAACAAAAAGGATAGTTTGTAATCACTCTAGTTGTACTACTGTAGTTGATCATCTAGTTGTTCTATCTTGGGAGATAGACGACCAAAGAACTCGAGCACCAAAGGAGTGGCCAAAATTTTGTCTTAAGGAAATTATTTAGCGACTGACCTCAATAGTTTTTGATCAAAAGATAAAAATAAAAAAATGAGTAATTTTATTTCCATTTATTTTTTTATTTGGTTTTAAGAATTTTAAATTCTTTTTTTTTTTTTCACAAGTTCAATTTCTTCTTAGATTGTTATTTTTGAATAACAATCTCAAGATAGAGTAAACTCGTTCTTTCCCTTTGATTTTATAATGATATTTTGATTATTATTTTTCTATATTATTTTTGATTAACACGATTTTTCTAACATTCCTAAGACAATTTTATTATTAGTTTCCAATATTATATATAATTTGTTTGAGTTTTATCCTTGTTGTGTACAAGGGAAGAGCAAAATATTCGGCAAAACAAATATTGACAAAATTCAAGAGGAATTTATGACAACGATAAGTTTCCTTCCATTTTGAATTTATGAATTTTAAATTATTTGAGAAACATGGTTCTACTATTTTATATGTTGGGATTCAAATAATTGGATTCCAAATTTTTTTGCAAGATTTTTGTGATTGCACACTTTACGGAGTTAATAATGATGATCAAGAATTCAATTTTTGGTTGAAAATGATGAAGTCAATGAGGTAAGTGAAATTTTAATACTTTTCTTTAATCCATAACTATTCGAAACTCTTTCTTTCTACCTTTCTTTAATCTGAAGTGGTTCGGATATCATGGCAAAATGAGATAACAAATAAATTTGTTTAAGGAATTATCTTGTCGTCTTAATGGGTTTGCTAAAATCTTAAAGTAGACAAATCTGTATAATAGAAATTGTCATGAAAGTAACTTTGGTTACTAATTTTGTTTTAGAATTTTGATTTTGTCCGATAAAAAATCAAATAATAAACAAAAACTAATTTACTGTTTATTGAAATATTTGATTTCATATTTAAAACCAATTGGGATTTTAATTCTATCGAGTAATAGAGTTATTTGTTTCTGATTTCATATTTAAAAGAAATTGGGATTTTAATTCTATTTATAATAGAAATCATTGGAAAGTAACAACTTTGTCACTGATTTGTTTCTGAATTTTAGTTCATGTCTAAATTTTGTTGATAGAACAAATCAAAATTTAATTTTGGCATATTGTTGGAAATATTATGAATTCTAATTTGGTATGTTAAATGAAATCATGATTATCAGCTATCTTGATCCATAAGGAGAAACATGTTGAATGTATTATCAGATACACTATATAATAATGTGTATAGTATTCATAAGGTAGATAAAAGAATTATGGATTACATTGAACCATAAATACAAAACAAAATATGTTGGTACTAATAATTTGTTGATAACCAAGTTATTCATGAAAGATAGCTCTATTTATGTCATCCTCATCCATCACAGTGTACTTGTCCTCAACAATGAGAAGGTCTCTCGTAGGTGTAACCGAATTGTCACAGGAAGTAAACAAATTGACACGCGGAGCAGGAGGATCTCGAGCTAACATTGGATCATATGTAGAAATAGAAGGTTGAGTCGCTCACCCACGATCATGACTATGACATAGCCTACAACCTCAAGCGCTCATTTGATCAGTCTACTAGACTATACATAAAAGGATTTAAACCTAAGTTAGACTAACAAAAAAATCTCAAATATATTTAGAACTCGTAAAATAAGATGACATTATGTTTCTAAATATTAGGAGATATCTTTTGAAAATACAATATTTAGAACTCATCTACAGTCCAAGTGTTTGAAATCAAAAGATTTGATACCACCAAATGTATCCCCCTAGATCCAGACTAGACGATACAAATGAATCTAGGTGAACACATATCATATTCAGAAATGTTTACCATATTTAAAATTTAGTTGAAATCTATTTCAATGAATAAAATGCATATAACAATAGAAAATATGGAAATCTCCAAAGCTAAGGTTATATCCTAAATATATATATATATATATATATATATATATAATTTGTATGAAATATGTTCATAACAAAATACAAATCATACATATATAAAAATACAGTAGCAAAAACTCATGTCACTAACATATAACAAAAAGGGAATATAGAAATATATATCGGTTAGAAAAGAGAAACAATGAATCCTCCTAATTTCAAGTCTGCTAGACTATTATCTAGTAAAATCTGAAAGGTTAAAAATTAATGTGTGAGTTAAAAGCTTCATTGCGCTCTTACAATGTGTACAAAAAATAGATAAAATACTTCGGTAAAAATAAATTTATAAATTGTGTTTTTAAAACATTAACACTACCCCCATCTTAACACCAGAATATGTAGGTTCCCTTGAACCATACACCCACATAAACCAAGTGTAACCCACTAGACCCAGACTATAAGTTACTATGCAACTAGGCGGCCATATATTGTATTGAGAAATCCTTTTCATATTTAAAATGTAGTTGAAATCTATTTCAGTGAATAAAATGCATATAATACAAGAAAATACAAAAATCTCCAACAGTAAGGTTCAACATTGGAAATTTTTATAAATCATGTTTATAACAAAATAATGATCATACGGATATATAAAGAAAGTAACAAAAACACGTGTCACCATATATAACAAAAAGGGCATATTGAAATATATAGTGGGTAGAAAAGAGAGTCGAACCTCTTGATGCCAACTCTACTAGTCTTGTGTGGTAAAATATGGAAGGTTAAAAATTGAAAAGTGAGCTGAAAAGTCTAGCATGCTCATTGTGGTTTATACAAATAAAACATTTCTATAAAAATTAATTTATAAAACGTGTTTCAAAACATGAAGACTACCCCATCTGAACACCAAAATGTGTCGATTCCCCTGAACCATACACCCATCTGTACAGCCATTAAGGACCTTATACTTATAGCATAAGGACTTAAAGTAAGGACTTACCTTATGCACAAGGCAGAGGGGTATGAGGTAAGGTCTTAAAAGTCATATTCTAAGCCTAAAATACTTACCCCAACAACACCCCAACGACGATAAATATGCATGCATTTCAACTCAAAAAAAAAATTAATATCAAAACATGAAAACAATTCATGGTATAACATCATATTTAGGAAAATACGGTAACCAAAGATCATGTCAGAATATACAGTAAATCATAATCCAATCAATAGTATATGATAAATCATAAATCATGTAACTAAAATGTCAAATATCATCAAAAGTTCAAAACTATGTAAATAAATAAGTCAAAAGAGAAATTGATCACCATCAGGAACACACCTGTATCGGTTTGAGAAGTCTGATAGGGTAGCCTACTACCGGGTCTACCTATCATGATTGACATCAATACTAGATCCTACATATGGGAGAAACTATATTACTAACCTAATATAATAATTAATAAATTTTATTTAAATAATTTACATAAACCTACGAGTAACTCTCAAAGTACGTAGATCACTTAGATTTGTTCGACGAGAATTGTTGAATTTAGTCGACCTTCGATCGGGAGAAATACGAGTACATTCATAAAAATATATTCTCAAATCAATTATATATTTAATACTGAAATAATCATGTAAAAATATTTAAAATAATAAACATTTTTTTGTTATCATGCTTATTTCAAGGCTTTCGGGTCATAATTTGGTGAAACGAACCTCAAAATCAGACTCGAGACGTCAAAAAAATTCAAGAGGGTGGTTTTTGAAAAAAGTCAATAGTCAAAGTAAACATTGACCAACAGTCAGCAACAGTGGTCAACAGTGACAATCAATGGTCAACAGTGACAGTCAATGGTCAACAACAACGATCAATGGTCAATGGCTCAACATGGCATAGTGCGACTCGACTTGGTGTGACGTAGCTTGGCTTGGTTGGATCGATTTGGTCTAGCTCGGCTAGATTGGTTCAGTTGGGCTGGTTAGGGATTTGGGTCAATTGGTTCGAACGGTTTTTAAGTTAGATCAAGAGGTAAGTTGATCAGCGGGTTAGGTTGTTCCGCTTTTAAAAGCTCTACCAGGAGGTGGAGGAGTGCTACACGCAATGGCTACGAGTACAAAGATGATGAGCATTGAAAAAATATGAAAAAATACTAAAATTCTTAAAATAATGTTTTGAGTCACTTGCCAAGCTCGGTTCATGACGATAAACAATGAAGAGCTCGATTTCACAACATCGAGTACATGTTCTCCTTTACCCCCTCATTTGCTCGCAACGATGACTACAAAACACAAACAGGTGGACTCGGGACAACATCAGGATCATGATGGTATTGGAGGTGTAAAAAGAGCTCCTATCGGTGACGAGATAACATTTGAAGCTTCTTGAATATAAATGGCTAAAAGAGGAAAGAGAGGGAAAATATGGAGGGATATGGCTTAAGGAGTTTCTAAAATGGGAAACCTCCATATTTGGGGGTTTTAAATTCACTTAACATGGAAAATGGAAAAGTTATACTCTAAGTCCTTGAAAAATTCCTAAGTTTCAAATTTAGTCCTTAATTTAATTAAAATTTCAATTAATCCCAAATTTAACTAATTGAAAGTTTTAGCCCAAAGATTATGGCGTAACATGGTGACTATAAAGATGAATAAGATATTATAGTCCTCGTCACTACTAACGTACCATATGTGGGAGTAAATGAAGACGCGTTAAAGTCATCATTTCAGTTGTTGGAATTTGTCAATGCTACTTTTATTTCTAAAGGGAAGAACAAATCCCAAAGTTTCTAGAGCACGAGAATCTAGCTGAAACAAACCTTAGCATGGGGAGTTAAAACTGGAATGGGTCTAGTAAAAAAGCTACAAGGACATATTGAAGTCGCGATCCTAGCACCTAAAATGGATAGCTTTGGGATTGCATAAAATCCATTATCCAGGAAAGGTTTAAAGATGCGCAGAAAATAAGAGAAAGGGGGAAAGCTAGAGAATGAGGAAAGGATATTGCTTGGGAGTCGTTGGTGGTACTGTACATTTCAGATACTTTTGTATCTGGAGGTTATGTGATCGATACACAGGAATACCCAGTGAGTAATGAGGAAGTTGTATGGGAAATAATATAAGGTATGAGCATCAATGTTATCAATGATGACCTTAACGACGTATGATCTTTGGAAAAAAATCCCTCATGTCCTCTTGGATACTTCTTGAACAACTTCAATGTTGAATAACTTCTTATACTCTTCATAACTATATCAGAGCAATGCGTAGTGATCAACATGTTACATTTTCCTGAAAGTAACACGAATATTTTGTAAAGGTCATACTATTATCAGTTTTTATTTCCAATAAATTGATGCATGGTTTTGTATTCCTTTTATGATAAGCATTTGGTTCAATTCTCTATTTAATTTTTTTTACTTTATAACTCATTCCAATAAATAGCCAAATCATTGTTCATAACCCAAGTTATCACGTCTCTAAACTAGAGGTCAATCTTGAAAATGATACGTGTCTATAGGGATATGAAGGTTATAAGGATGATGAGAAATGTTTATTAAACCTTGAACTTATTAGGTTGATGAAAAAAGAGGATAAACATATTTTGCCTTATCATGAGACATTTGAGACGGTGATTTTGGGACAGAGGAGGATAAAAAAGAGGTCAAGATTGAAACTTCACTTTCCTAAAAAATAAGACAGGATCTAATAGATTTTATACATGAGTTCAAAGATGTGTTCGCTTGGTCTTCTCAAGATATATCGGCCTTGGATACATAAATCGTAGTCCATAAATAACCAATCAGACCTAAATGTAAGTTGGTACAACAAAAACTTCAAATGATCTGACCCTATATACTATTAAAGATAAAAGAAGAGGTTAAGAAATAATTTGATGCTGAATTTTTATAGGTATCCAAATATCCAGAATGGGTAGCCAACATTCTGCATGTCCTAAAAAAGGATGGAAAGGTCCGAATGTTTGTTGACACAAAGACATTAACCATACGAGTCTTAAGGATAATTTCCCTCTTCTGTATATCGATACTTTCATCGTTAACATAATAAGACTTGTCTTGTTTTCTTTTATGGATGGTTTTTCTAGGTACAATCAGATAAGAATAAATCATGATGGTATGTAGAAAAATTATTCGTGACAATGTGAAGATCATTTTGTTACAAAGTAATGCCTTTTAGGTTGAAGAATGTTGGGACAACTTAATAGAGAACTGTAGCTACATTTTTTTATGATATGATTCACAAAGAAATCAAGGTGTATATAGATGATATGATTTCCAAATCACATAATGAAGAAGAACATGTGGAAATTATTAGTAAGGTATTGTTAAGGTTGAGAAAGTACCAGTTGAAGCTTAACTCAAATAAGTGCATATTCGGAGCCACTTTAATGAAGCTGATAAGATTTGTAGTAAGTAAAAATGGAATTAAGATCGACCCTAAAAAATCAAAGCTATTCAAGCCCTACCACCCTCAGAGACGCATAAAGAAGTACATGGATTTTTGGAAATGTTAAACTACATTGCCAGGTTTTATTTTCCATTTGATGAAAAAATGTGATCCAATCTTTTGGCTACTAAGGAAGCGTAATCCTAATATATGAGATGATAGTTTCCGAGATAACTTTGAAAAAGTCAAACATTACTTATCAAATGCCAAGTTTTGGTGTCATCTTTTCTAGATAAGCCATTGATTTTGTGCTTGACCATTTTCGAGAATTCAATGGGATGTGTTCTAGCACAACATGGTGAAATAGAAACAAAAGAATGAGCATTTTATTATCTCAATAAGATATTTACAAACTATGATAACAAATATTCTCCCTTTGAAAAATTATGGTTCACTTTTATGGACCACAAAAAGATTAAGATAATATTTGTTGTATTACAGCACGTGGTTAATATCAAAGCTAGATCCATTAAAATACATGAAGGTGTCTTCCGCTTTTACTGGAAGGATGGTCAGGTGGCAAATGTTAATGTCATGATTTGACATAGTGTATGTTAGTCAAAAGCGATAAAAGGCAATACCATCGCAGATTTCCTAGCAAGAAAAGCATTTGAGGATTATAAACTTGTGAATTTTGAATTTCCAAACGAAGATCTGATGTGCGTATCCATAATGGAAAATGATGAAACTCCAAAGTATGTAGTATAAAAGTTGAACTTTGATAGTGCTTCAAATGCAGAAGGTCATGAGATTAGGACAATTTTGGTCTCACCTAAAGGAGATCATCATCCTTTCACCAATTGTCTAAACTTTGAGTGTACCAATAACATGGATGAGTATGAAACATGTATTATGGGAATTCAAATGGCCATCAAACGTAAAATAAAAAATTTAGAAGTTTATGGGGACTTTGTGTTGGTCATTCATTAGCTTTGATGAAAATTGACGACGAAAGACTTGAATTTGGTAGATTATAAGAATTTTGTCTGGAATTGATCGAATAATCTGATGAAATCACTTTCAGGTATCTACCACATGAATAAAATCAAATGGTTGATGTCATGGATACATTAGTTTCAATTATGCCTATCCGGATGAGTATAAAAGAAGCCTCGACTCATTGTTGCAATGTTGAGGGTGAGGAAGATGATTTTCTCATGTGGTACTATAGTATTCTTCAGTACGTAAAGAATCAAACATGTGCCATTGATATGTGCTTGATAAAGTGAACCAATGAAAGATTGGCTACATGATATGTGCTTGATAGAGTGATATTGTACAAAAAGGAAAAAAATATATATTATTGAGATACGTGGAAAACGTTGAAGCCAATAAAGTACTTGAAGACAAGAAAGTACTTGAAGAAGTTCATGAAGGGTTTGTGGAACGCATGCCAATGGTTTCACGATGACCAGATAAATTATGAGGTTTAGGTATTATTAATCAAAAATAGAAGGGGACTGCATCAGTTATGCTTGTAAATGTCACAAACACTAGATCTATGGTGACAAGATGCATGTGCCTCCCTCACCACTCCACGTAATTAGTGCACCTTGACCATTTTCAATGTGGAGCATGGATGTCATTGGACCAATCACACTTTAGATAATTGAAAAATGGATTGAAGTAGCATCGTATGCTAGTTTCATGAAAAGATTAATGAGTACATTCTTGAAAAATGAGGCCATTTGTGGATATGGGATGCCAGAAAGAATCATTTTAGATAATACCTTAAATCTGAACAATGATTTTATTGAAGAAGTGTGTGCAAAATTCAATATCAAGCATCACAATTTATTTTTTTAGCGCCCTAAGATGAATGGGGTACTGGAAACAGTAAATATGAATATAGAAAACATCTTCACAAAAATGATAGAAAAGTATAAAGATTGGCACAAAAAATTCTTTTTGCCTTGTTGGCGTATCCCAGTTTTGTCCACACTTCAACAAAGGAAACACCATACACATTGGTCAAAGAAAATATTTTCTAAAGGAGCTTTGGTTTTGACTAAAATGGATGGAGATAAATTGCCTAATCGTATGAATTTTTAAACAATTAAGAGATACTATTCTTGAAAAATAAATAGAAAGAAAAACTAAAAATTAAAAAAAGGAAAATGAAAAATGAAAAAAACAAAAAACAAAAAACAAAAAACAAAAAAAAAATATAAAGAAAATGATAAAAAAAAAAAGAAATAGGGGGTTCAAGATGAAAATCCAATATGATATCTTGAACCCAAAGAAGATTCGAGTTGAAAATTAGTAAAGGATAGCCTAAATTTTATTGATTATGTCCTCGCATAGTTAAGAGAAGCCTAACAATTAGGGGAAGATTTGCATACTCAATCATCATTGACACGATCTGAATCCCCTAGACACAAGTTAACTTTCGAAAGAGATCTCTAATGAGAAGACATAATGATTCCAAAACTCAATATTGAGAGTACTTGATTTTTTTAATGTTTATCTTAAAAGAAACATTAAGTGGAAACTTGTACCTTCTTTTATCCCTCGTTAATGAAATTTTGATAATTTAATCACATTATTGCTTCCTTGCATAATGTATGTAAAATAATGATTAATAATAGTATTCAATGTGGAAAGAGTACTATGTTTTACTTTGAGGTAAGACTGAGAGTACATAAGTTCGAAATAAGTGTCTACCAAAGAACATGTCTGGAGGAAACACCTATCTGGTGGCTTGATTGATCGATGATAAAAAGTGGTTGTAGTTAGACATGGACTATAGGAGGCCAGACATGGACTATATGAGGATCACACTTTTTAAACAAGGTTAACAAAGAAAACCCATTTTCCAAAATAGAGGCATGCATTGAACTACACTTTACTTGCATATGCATCAAAGTTGCAAAATTGCATAAAATACATGTAGGACACATTGCATATAACACATTTAAAATCAAATCATGACACCACTTTTTGAAAGAGTTTTGAAGGTCCATCTCACTATGGAAGTTGGTGGATAAATTGATTGATGATTATGACATGGGAACCTTTAGAGGAATAATGAAGATCGTACCCTAAATTACAATTTGGCATCCTTTAGATAAAGAAGTAAGATAGCACCTTAATTGTGACTTGACGTTCTTTAGAGGAGTGAGATCATTCCCTAATTTAGGTATCCTTTAGAGAAAGAAGCAGATCGCTCCGATTACGACTTAGCATTATTCTAAGGAAGAAGTATGATCATTCCTTGATTTGGTGTCCTTTAGATGGAAGTGTAATTTTCAAAAGTTATGTATTTTAGTCTGTAAATGAATAGTTTTACCCAAGAATGGAATTTTCGTGTCGCTTAGATTTTTTCGAACAAAATTTGTACTAAAAGCCATAAAGTGATAAAATCCGAGAAAAAATTTGATAATCAAATCGAATTATAATTATGTGATATTTTGAAGGATGATAAAGAAAGGTTAATAGTTTCATTTCCATTCCTTAAAATGATAAGATTTAATATGAATAATTGGATTTAAGTTAATTTTCCATGTTAAATATGGGCTGTTGGATGAAAAATGACAATATTGTAATTTTGGAAAAGTAGAAGGGAAAAGTTGAAAGTTACTAATTTTTTGGTTCAGTTTTTACCTTTGTATTAAAAAAAATAGTCATTTGGATCGGTATTAAACATGAGATTATAAGTACAAAATGGTCATTTGACATAAAAATGAATTTTTAATTCATTTTAGTTTATAAAATGACAAATAGCTTGAATGAAATGCTTAGAAATTTCATGACATTTATTTCTTCTCCAAGCCATTTCTTTGAACCCTACTAAGGTAATCGAAATATTTTATTTTTGATTTTCAAACTAAATTATTAGGATTTTGGATGAAATCATGAAATACAAAATTGTTCTTTATGAAATTCTCTATCATTTGGTACCATTTGTTCATGCTTTTCATGCTTTAAACCCAAAGTTTTTGAATTGGATGAATGATGAGGATGCTAGGTTTTCATGTTCTAAGGTTGGATTATGATGTAGTTGATATTGCTAAATAATTTTCTATGCTTGAAAAGTGATGAAAAACAATTGGAAGTGATGTTTATGCAATTCAACTAATTAGGATTTTACGGAATTTGGATATTTTAATTGAAATTTATATGGGATTAATTGTAAATGCTTGGAAATAATGTTTAGAAAATAAATTCATGTTTAAATCAACTTGAAAATCATGCCCAAGGAAGCATTATAGGTTCGGCCTATAGGAAGAAAATAAGGAATTTTTTGTGAAAATTATTTTATGGTTAGACATGATGAATGGATGATTTTAAAAGCTTTGGAATGTTGTTTGGACCATTTTGGACGTTTTTAAAAGTTAGGAGGTCAAATCACAAAATATAGGAAATATGGGTTTTAAATGCTTTAGAATGCTTGAGTGTGATGCTAGAAACTTGAATTTGAACTTAAATGTCAGTGGATCATTTTGAATAAATTGAAAATTTTAGGATGAATTCTAAAAGAATTCATTTTGATGATCAAATAGTGCAATTGGAAATGTATGTGAATTATTACTTGAATTGAATATTGAGGAGCTTGAAGTTGTACATTGAAGTAAAGGTTGGCATTGATCGTATGAAATGGAATTAATATCGAATAAGTGTCGAAAGAATTTTTAGTTATTTTTATGCTAACATGTTCCTATGTTAGTAAGTTACTAATATGTACTTTGAAATGTGTATGTTTTTTAAATGATGTCCGTGTAGATCGTGATCGAAATCGAGTTTGAAGTGAGCTAAAAGAAAAGAAAAAAGTGTAAGAGTGAGGCTTATATCAATGATAAAGGTTTGTGAAACATATCAGGTGTGTTCATTACTATATTTGTATTATTATATGATACGAGGAAGACTTGTGATGAGCCAACCTCGAATGTTTTATAAATGAAAAAGATTTAAATCTTATTATGATATATTTTCATAATGGTTTGCTCGATTTTATTTGAATAATTTCGGGTATGAAATGTCCAATATATTGTTATATGATATTTTTGACATATATGTATCTATGGATGCTTCTGACAAATGAATGCTATGTGATTTTGATATTAAGCCCATTATATGTGCATGGAGAGTCATTAGCACATTTCACGTGTCGCGAGGTGGAGTGATTACTAATTATTGTATTGGTACATACATGTGCATTCTACTGGCACTATATGTGCATTATGGAGTTTATAAAGTTTGACATTGTGATATTCCTAATTACTTATTACTGGTGTAGTGATGTTGTGTTCTATAATACTTATACATTTGTTTGAAACTAAAAGTGCAATTTATTTATTGGTAGTAAAAATGCTTATTTCGCACACTCGTCCAATTCACATACCTTGTATTCTCATTTTTTATACATTGGGCTATAGTTTAAATGAATTTGAAAAGTGAAGGTTGACTTATTCAATTGAAATTAAGCCTTTCATTGAATATTCTAATTTGATTATATGTGTTTCATTTGAGAACTGTCGTTTTACAGGGAATATGATGAATGAAAGATATTAATAAGCGTGTTTTATATGTTCATAAACTATTCTATGAAATTTTTGGATAATGGTTTAAATAATATTTTATATCTACCGATATGTTTTATTTTTATATTAATAATGCCTCACTAAGTGCATACTTAGAGTGTGATGATTTCATGCGTATGTAAAGAAAGGCGAGTGGAGTAAGGAGTGTAGTTTGGAATCATTATTTAACAATCAGCTCCTCATTATTAGTATGACATCTTTTGATGTTTTTGATATTTCGAGTTTGCACATATATTTATGTGTTGTGTTTGTTATGATATAATAAGTATGTTGGAAACTAGTCATTAATAAAAAATAATATATACTGACTTATAAAAAATATTATTAAATACTGGTAGATATAAGAAATGGATGAATGGTGAGTATTTTATTAAATTATATTTTAATTACTATCTAGATAAATTTTTATTTTGGCATTTTTTAGGTAATTTCATTTGTTATATGATATAGTTGTGAACTGCTTAGTTGCTACATGAAATTCGATATGATTTAGATGATAAAATATTATATTTCAATTTTACTTGTGATTAAATAATTTTTAGTGATTAATATTTTAGAATGATTTGAAAGGAAACAAAATTTTATTGATTTTCAAATAAGGAATGTTTTAAATATTTCATGTGATATCTATAACTCGTATTCGATGATGAAATTGAGAAAAAGGGTGTTGTAAAATCACCCTCTGATTACAACTTGGCGTCTTTCAGATGAAGGAGTAAGATCATTTCATGATTTGACGTCCTCAAGAAAGAAAGAACAAATCACCCACTGATTACGACTTGACGTCCTCGAATTCGAATGATCAAGATCATTCCCAAATTTGACTCTTATGAAGAGTAATAAAGAAAAATAAACTTGTTTCAACCTTATCAAATGATGTATTGAAGTAAATCGAACAAAAATTAACATTTCTTAGAGTTACAATAAGTAGATCATCTTTTCAAGGTTATTCAAACCCATAGTGACCTTAACTAGAAAAATTGACTTTTTTTGCCTTGGCTCTATTCTTGTTGCACGCTAATGAGTAAAGAGGGGAAATTGTAATAGTCTTTTTTATTCAAGTTAAAATCTGATTTTTGTATTACGTCGTGGGTCGAATGAGAATAGATAGGGTCTTTTAGTGTTGGTATAATAATAATATAATAATAATGATAATAATAAATAATATTAATTAATAATAAAAATCAAAATAAATAAAAAATAATTAAAAAGAGAAAACAAAATCCATAGAATCAAGGCATTAACTGGAAGATAAACTGGAAGATAATAAAGTCCATATAATAACATTATTAAAAGATCCATAGTCAAGTATTTTTATGGCATGAACAATAATAATCCACTTAAGGCTAACATGTTATTGATTGATGACAATGAGTTGTCATTGACATAGAGATGTCAGAATTGATACATGATTATATTATTAAAGAATGTATTAGATTGACCTATCATGAGCATATTTCTTGGATTATTATGTAATGGTCATAACAGTGCTAATGGTGATGACTATATGTATGATCCGTAGAGTTGAGATCAATGTCATCCCAATATATATTGTTGTTTTTTTTGATACAGTTAAACATGCTCTGTAACTAGTTGCACTATAAAGTCTGTTATTGAATATATCTCAATATATGTAGTGGGATGTGTATGATTATGATAGGATTTGTCCTTCCTACATAATAGGAAATATATCATATTCCACTTGATTGAGTGAGACTAGAAATGCATAGCCATGCTCGAATAAGTTGATATGTGATATCACAAATTATTCGTTAATTATAGTCTACTCTAGATATCAAAAAACAATAGATGGGCTATACAAGTGTGACTATTCTAAGACTTGTGCCTATTCTAGATATAAAGGACAAAAGAATGTAATACATAAAAGAGTTAATCACGAAAATGATATGTCGAATCATAATTTCTTGTAACTTAGGTGACAATGATATATTTCTAGATGTCACTCATTGTAGGTAATATTAGAATTGTTCTAATAATAACTACTAATGTTTTAAGAACCTACAGGGTCACGCCCTAAGATTGAAATGAGCAAAGATCTACAATTTGTTATATGTTACTAAAATATATCTAGAGTTAATATATGTATATTTGATATACATATGATTTTAATTATCCCGAATATAGTAAGTAAACAATAAACGAATGTAATTTTTATTACAACTATTTTAATTGATATTTAATTCAGAATAATTAAATAAGATTTTAAATAAACATTAAAGATTGTAATTCAAATTATAAGTCTTTAATGTATATTTAATTTGAACTAATTAAATAAGAAATTTATTAATTCGAAATAAATTAAAATCCTAAGTGTTAGGGTAACTGATATATTTAAGTGAGGTAAGGTCTAGCAGCCGATTACTTCAGCCATTTTTCTTAAAATCGATTTTGGGAAAAGAAAATTTTGCTCTCAATCGGGTGAACTAAGTAGAGGCCGAGAAGTGTTTTCGTGGAGGCTTACGATTTGAACCATTAGTGATCAACACTTCCCGTTGTTGTATTTGTTGTTTTTCAAGGAACACATTGTAAGTATTTGCATCCTTTCCTCCTGATTTTGGTTTTACGTACTTGGATCATTGGTGAGACCGTCGAGTTTTATTTTCGCTGCATCGTGGGGTGTGTCGACGGTCCCAACAGTTTTATCAGAGCCACTTATACGATCCGAATTCGGGTTAAATTTTTGGTTGATGCAATATGTATGAGATGCATGTTCTAGTTTTATCGTTTTCGGCAAATATGCATGATATTATTGTTCGAATCGATAACCACAACAATTAATATGTTAATCTGTTAATTTATTTTTCAATCTATTTGTTGTTGCAAGGATTTTACGAAATCCATATGCCAATTGTTGACATGATGATCCGTGGGAGTGCGATAACAGATCGTGGTTGGCAGTGGAACAAAGGTTATTCCGATGCAGAAAACCTCCGGATTTGAAAATCCCAAAAGCACGATTCTATTGAGAAGTATTATCAAATCGTGAGGTTTTTTTATAGAAACGGATGTACTTTTTTTTTTCAAAAAAAATCCCACCGGATGTGCAAATTGAAAGCCCATATTAATATTTTTAACAAAGGCGTAACAACGTGTATATATATATATATATATATATATATATATATATATATATATATGATATGATATGTTTGTTTTGCACGGTGTTTGACATGCATTGTTATAGCCCCTATTCAATTTTCAATGGTTTAATTTGAAATACGGTCTGCGAGTCGTTCATTTCTATATTTGAGTTGTATTCCTCTTATCATCTTACTCCCTCGTATGTAAAACGAGTTTCTTTTAAAATTGTAATCCTATGAAGACTCACAAGGAGTAGAAGAATGGCGAGAATATACCTAGAGAGCAGTCTTAGACTTTAGGGTTTTTTGGTTCACCCATTGGCTTGGGATAAGCCACCTTAGTCATTGTTTTTGGGCTATAACCATTGCATCTTATTTATTTCTATATCTGTTATTTATGCAATGCATCAAATGATAAAATAAGAATGAATATTGATCAGATCAATATGGGCCTAATATTAAAATGAGCCATGATGAGATAATTACGCAAATCCCTCTTTATAATCTAAGTTAACTTAACCGTCCAATATTTACCCTCGTTAAGGCTTCGATCAATATTATCTGGGATTTGCCAAAGCATTGGCACATAAATCTATATTGGTTAAACACGAAGAATAAGCAAGTGATATTCACTGGTTGAGATATTGGTAATAACATAGATAGGTTATTCTAATAGGATTAGAAACCTAGAGGTTAAATATTTGGATAAGTCATTAGATGACTTGAACAAGAGTTGTTCACCAAAAGGAGTTACATGAGATGTAACTAGTAAAGTGTTACTTACTTAAATAATCACAATCCTAAAAGAAAAGCCAAATCTGATTTAGGAAATTGATGTATTATGGATCCTCACCCACTAGAAATGTTTTGTTGAATTTTTCCAAAATTAAAACAGAGAGTGTTTTTAATATTTGAATAAAATAGTGGGAGTAATTTGTAAATAAAGACCTATTTATAAATTTTAATTTGGTAAATTTACTTATTTTAATATTTCCATTGTTGTAGATTTAATGGAAAACAACACTTTATCACTTCGATCACTCCCCGAGAAGGATAAACTTAATGGCATAAACTTCCTTGATTGGTTTCATAATTTGAGAATTGTTCTCAAACAAGAAAGTAAGGAATATGTCATTGAAGAACCTGTTCTTGATGAACCGGTAGCTAATGCTTCAAGAGCCAACAAAGACAAATTCAAGAAACATATGGATGATATGTTAGATGTTGGATGTCTAATGCTTGTCACCATGACTCCTGAGCTTCAGAAGCAACATGAGGACATGGTTGCATATGAGATGATTCAAAGTCTCAAAGAAATATATGAAGGGAAAGCACGTTAAGAGAGAAATGAGACCTCTAAAGCTCTATTTCAATGCAAAATGGTAGAGGGAAATCCTATAGGAGCTCATGTCATCAAGATGATGGCCTACATCCAAACGTTGGAAAAGTTGGGATTTTCCTCTCAAAGATAAATTGGCTACCGATGTTATCCTGCAATCGTTGCCAGATAGCTTTAGCCAATTTGTCCTTGATTTCAACATGAATAAATTAACAAGACTTTTCTACAGTTACTTGGCATGTTACGAACTGCTAAAAGTAACATGAAAAAGGTTAGACCTAAGTTCATTATTATGGTCCACAAGGACAAAGGAAAGGGAAAGAAAAAGGAAGTGGCAAAGTTTAAGGGAAATGGTAAGGCCAAACCGAAAGGGAAAAATGCATTGAAACCAAGTATGGACTTTGGTTGAACCACCTGAAGGGGTCAAACCTATATGGAGTAAATGGGTTTTCAAGAAGAAAACCGACATGGATGGTAATGTACAAACATACAAGGGGCGATTCGTCACTAAAGGATTTTGATAAGTTCATGGTGTAGACTATGACGAAACATTCTCCTCTATAGCTATTTTTAAGTCTATCTGGAGCCTGCTCGCAATAGATGCATTCCATGATTATGAAATCTATCAAATGGACGTCAAAACTGCTTTCCTTAATGGAAAACTTGAATAGGACGTGTATATGAAACAACAGAAGGTTTTTTCATTACGGGAAATGTTGGAAAGGTTTGTAAGATAGAGATGTCTATTTATGGACTAAAGCAAGCTTCTTGAAGCTGGAATCTTCGTTTCAATGATGTAATAAAAGAGTTTGGTTTTATCAGAAATGAAGATGAGCCTTATGTTTATAAGAAGGCTAGTGGGAGCATTGTTTCTTTCCTAATATTGTATGTAGATTACATGCTCCTCATAGGAAATGATATACCTACTTTATAGTCTGTTAAGACTTGGTTAGGTAGTTTTTTTTTTCTATGAAAGATTTGTGTAAGCCAACGTATATCTTAGGAGTTAAGATCTATAGAGATAGATCAAGACGTTCTAGGTTTGAAATCTATCAAATGGACGTCAAAACTGCTTTCCTTAATGGAAACTTGAATAGGACGTGTATATGAACAACAGAAGTTTTTTCATTACGGGAAATGTTGGAAAGGTTTGTAAGATAGAGATGTCTATTTATGGACTAAAGCAAGCTTCTTGAAGCTGGAATCTTCGTTTCAATGATGTAATAAAAGAGTTTGGTTTTATCAGAAATGAAGATGAGCCTTATGTTTATAAGAAGGCTAGTGGGAGCATTGTTTCTTTCCTAATATTGTATGTAGATTACATGCTCCTCATAGGAAATGATATACCTACTTTATAGTCTGTTAAGACTTGGTTAGGTAGTTTTTTTTTCTATGAAAGATTTGTGTAAGCCAACGTATATCTTAGGAGTTAAGATCTATAGAGATAGATCAAGACGACTTCTAGGTTTGAGTTAAAGTACATATATAGACAAAGTGCTGAAAAGGTTCAATATCGAAGAATCCAAGAAAGGATTTTTGCCTATGAGACATCTCTTTCGAAGGAAATGTGTCCTTCAACTCCACATGAAAGAGAATGAATGAATAAGATTCTATATTCTTCGACTATTGGTTCTATCATGTATGCCATGATATGTACTCGACCAGATGTATCACATGCTTTAATCATAACGAGTCGGTATCAAGCAAACCCTGGTGAAAATCACTGAGTTATGGTTAAAAATATCCTTAAGTACTTAAGAAGAACTAAGGATAAATATCTCGTCTTTGGAGGGGAGGAAGAGATTAGTGTAAAAGGTTATACTGATGCCAGCTTCCAAACTGACAAGGATGACTCACGATCGCAATCGGGTTTTGTATTTTGTCTTATGGGAGGCTCTGTGAGCTGGAAAATTTTGAAGCAATACACAATAGTTGATTCTACAATGGAGGCTGAATACATTACAGCCAGTGAAGCAACAAAAGAGGTTGTTTGGATCAAGAAGTTCATATTAGAATTAGGGGTTGTTCCCAGCATATCAGATGTTGTAGAACTCCATTATGACAATAATAGAGCCATTGCACAAGGAAAGTAACCCAGATATCATCAACGATCTAAACATATTCTTAGGCGCTTTCATTTAATACGAGATATCATAGATCGAGGAGATGCAGAAATATACAGAGTACACACGGATAACAACATTGTTGATCCCTTGATGAAGCCTCTTACACAGCAGAGGCATGATCGTCACACTGAGTCACTCGATATTAGATATGCGATTGATTGGTCTTGATGCTAGTGGGAGATTATTAGAGCATGCCCAAAGACCAATCATATGATGATTGTAATAATACATTTATTTACCGATTTTATTAAATAAAGGTATTGTTACTATTATTTTTAGTTATATATATATATATGTTTAACATAAACTGAAAGATAATAAAGTCCATCTGGATCTTGGTTGTAATAGTTGCATTCCATGATTATGAAATCTGACAAATAGACATCAAAATTGCTTTCCTTAATGGAAAACTTGAAGAAGATGTGTATATGACACGATCAGAAGGTTTTATCGCTCCAGGAAATACTAGAAAGGTTTGTAAGCTACAGAGGACTATTTATGGATCAAAACAAGCTTCTTGAAGCTAGAATCTTCATTTCAATGATGTAATCAAAGAATTTGGTTTTATCAGAAATGAAGACGAGCCTTATGTTTATAAGAAGGCTAGTAGGAGGATTGTTTCTTTCTTAATCTTATATTTAGATGACATACTCATCATAGGAAATGATATACCGACTTTACAGTCTGTTAAGACTTGGTTAGGTAGTTTTTTTTCTATGAAAGATTTGGTTGAGGTAGTTTATATCTTATGAGTTAAGATCTATAGAGTTAGATCAAGAAGGCTTCTAGGTCTGAGTCCATGTACATATATAGACAAAGTGTTGAAAAGGTTCAATATGGAAGAACCCAAGAAATGAATTTTGCATATGAGGCATGGCATTTCTCTTTCTAAGGAAATGTGTCCTTCAACTCTAAAAGAAAGAGAACGGGTGAATAAGATTCCATATGCTTCATCTATTGAATCTATCATGTATGCCATGATATGTACTCGACCAGATATATCGTATGCTTTAAGCATGATGAGTCGGTATCAAGCAAACCCTGGTGAAAATCACTAGGTTGCGGTTAAAAATATCCTTAAGTACTTAAGAATAACTAAAGATAAATTTCTTGTCTATAGAGGGGAGGAAGAGCTTAGTGTAAAAGGTTATATTGATGCCAGCTTACAAACTGACAAGGAAGAGCTTTAAGTATTTGTATCCTTTCATCTTGATTTCAATTTTCGTACTTGGATCGCTGATGAGATAGTTGAGTTTTGTTTCCTCTGTACCTGGGGTACGCCGACGATCCCAAATAGTGGTATCAGAGTCATTTGTACAATCTAAATTTGGGTTAAATTCTTAGTTGATGTGTTAGAGTATGCCCAAATATCAATCATATGATAATTGTAATAATAAATTTATTTATTGATTTTATTAAATAAAGACATTATCACTATTATTTTCAGTTATATGTATGTGTTTAACATAAACTGGAACATCATAAAGTCCATATAATAACATTATTAAAAGATCCATAGTCAAATATTATTATGGGCATGGACAATAATAATACACTTAAGACTAACATTCTATTGATTAATGACAAGGAGTTGTCATTAACATAAAGATATCAGAATTGATACACGATTATATTGTTAGAGAACAATGTATTGGATTGACCCATCACGAGCATATGTCTTGGATTATTATGTAACGGTCACAACATTGCTAATGGTGATGACTATATGTATGATCCTCAGACTTGAGATCAATGTCATCCCAACATATATTGTTGTATGTTTTGATACAGTTAATCATGCTCCGTAACTGGTTGCACTATAAAGACTGTTATTGAATATATCTCAATATATGTAGTGGAGTGTGTATGATTATGATAGGATTTGTCCTTCATACATAATAGGAAATATATCACAGGCCACTTGATTGAGTGAGACTAGAAATGCATGGACATGCTCGAATAAGTTGATATATGATATCACAAATTATTCGTTAATTATGTCTACTCTAGATATCAAGAAACAATAGATGGGCTATACAAGGTAAAAATTCTAAGACTTGTGCCTATTCTAGATATAAAGGACAAAATGATGTAATACATAAAAGAGTTAATAACGAAGATGATATGTCGAATCATAATTTCTTGTAACTTAGGTGACAATGATATATTTCTAGATGTCACTCATTGTATGTAATGTTAGAACTGTTCTAATAATTACTACTAACGTTTCAATAACCTACATGGTCACACCCTAGGATTGAAATGAGCAAAAATGTACAATTTGTTGTATATTACTAAAATATATATAGATTTAATATGTGTATATTTGATATACATATGATTTTAATTATCCCAAATATAGTAAGTAAAAATTAAAAGAATGTAATTTTGATTACAAATCTTTTAATTGATATTTAAGTTGGAATAATTAAATAAGATTTTAAATAAACTTTAAAGATTGTAATTCAGATTATAAGTCTTTAATGTATATTTAATTTGAATTAATTAAATAAGAAATTTATTAATTTGAAATAAATTAAAACCCTAAGTGTTAGGGTGACTGATATATTTAAGTAAGGTAAGGTTTAGCAGCCAATTACTTCAGCTGTTTTTCTCAAAATTGATTTTGGGAAAAGAAAATTTTGCTTTCAATCGGGTGAACTAAGTGGAGGTTGAGACGTGTTTTCGTGGAGGCTTACGATTTGAACCGTCCGTGATCACCACATCTCGATGATGTCTTTTCTTTTTTTAAGGAACCCATTCTAAGTATTCTCATCCTTTCCTACCGATTTAGGTTTTAAGTGCTTGGATCGCTGGTGAGACCGTCGAGTTTTGTTTTCGCTATGTCGTGGAGTGCACCGACGATCCCAACATGATGTGATATGTGTGAGATGCATGTTGTAGTTTTATCGTTTCGGTGAATATGTATGATATTATTATTCGATTCGATAATCACAATGATTAATATGTTAATCTGTTAATATGTTTTGTATAGTCTGTGTGTTGTTGCTGAATTTTACGAAATCTATATGTCAATTGTTTACATGATAATTCGTGGGTGTGCGATAGCAGATCGCGTTTGGCAGTGGAACAATGGTTATTTCGATGCAGAAAACCTTCAGGATTGAAAATCCCAAAAAAACGATATTGTTGATAAGTTTTATCAAATCGTGAGGTTTTTCTATATAAACATAAGTATTATTTTTCAAAAAATCCCACCGGCCATACCGCGAGGTTTGCCCACTGTCATCCTCATTTTTCTCGTCTGAGGATCTTCACACCTTAACCAATCTAAAGGAAATACCTTGGCCTTAAGAAAAAGGGAGTACTCATCCCACATTTGAGGGAAGTTTATTCACTATCCATTTTAGTAGGAAAAAAAAAGAAAGAAAACTCATAATAACTAAACAAAAAGAAATGAAAAAGGAAAACAAAGAAAAGAGAGGTCTTACCCTTGAAACGTCCCTCATCAGAGCACGAAAATCTCAAATTGGAGATTCCTCTGATCAAAACTTTCACCGATGATTGGGGAGTTACGTACTGTAACGAAAGCTTTATCGGATGGTGGGTTTGACGGCAATAGGAGGTAGACACATTGACTTCCCTTGTTAAACTAGAGTTTTGGGGCTAGTTTTAAGTGAAAACAACTAAAGTTTTGGGTTAAAGAGTGTAAGGGGAGTATTTTGGTTAAATTTTTTTGTCACCGACGGCTGTTGTTGATGTCCACGAATGGTGATCGATCGGATTATTCTCTAGCCCATATGAGAGAAGGGGAAGAGTTTGGGGTTTATTTTTACACAAAAGAGGCTTTATTTCAAATGAATCCTTGTGGCTTATTTTAGTCTTGGTTTATGCTTATATTCTCAACTCCAAACGACATGGTTTTGAGGTAGAAAACTATTTGTTTAGCGTCTGGGTTAGTCACACAGGGATGGTCTCAGGGTTTGTATCATTTACGTTCTGGTCACTAAATGAAATATTCCTTTCCATGTTACGAGCTCCTTATTTTTTTAATTTCATTTTCATCCTCGTTTGGTTATTAAAGCATTATGTTAATATTCTTGATTTTGGCTGCCATCTTACATTGCTTTTATTTTAGTCCTATATTTGTTAGATACATTTAGTTTCTATAGTTTGCATTTGAATCCATTATGCTTTGATGTTTACATTTTAGCCCATTTTGTAGCTTATACATGTACACGTACTATACTATATACTTTATGCTATGGTTTATATATATATATTGAAAATATTTTATGACTCACGTACTATACCATATCTTATATAAGTAAATATATACAAGTTATGTTTTGATTAGTAATACATATATATATAATACACGTATTTCATATGTTGTCTATATATTTCTTACATGTACTATATAAGTATATCCATATCGAATGTATTTGGGCCTTTATATATAAATTTACGTGTATGCATTATATCACACATGTATGTATTTAGGGTAAATTACGCGTTTAGTATATAAACTATCAATTTTAGTCCATTTTAGTACCTAAACTTTTAATTCTTTTCATAGTCCTACCTAATGTTTGGTTTTTTGTTTCGTTTTAGTATCTCATCGTTAAAAACTTAATAGGTGATTTGCTCGTGGCACCTTTTTTATGGGTAAATTGCATCATTCATCACTCAAATATCTTCTCACTCCTATTTTGGTTACTAAAGTTTACACTTTTTTTTAATTTAACTACTTAACTTTCTAACTACTCCTAATTTAATCATTCTAAATTCTAAATTCTAAATTTATATTTAATTTTAAATTATATATTAATAAAATAATAATAAAAATTTCATTTCACAAAAAATATTAATAAAAATTAGATTGATTAATATAGGAGCAATTTGATAGTTGTGTAAATTGAAAAATTTTAAACTTTAGTACCGAAATAAGAGTTAGAAGATAGTTGAGGGATGGATGGTGAAATTTACCCATAAAAAGATGCAATGTCTTTAAGTTTTTAAAGACGATGTATTAAAATGAAACAAAAACTAAATGTTAGGAATTATTTTGAAAAAAATTAAAAGTTTAGGTAATATAATGGATCAAAACTGATAATTTAAGTACTAAACGGATAATTTATCCATGTATTTAATACGTTTCAACTCTAATGTTTATATTTTATGCGTGTGTGTATATATATATATATATTAAAATATTGTATATTTGACCATATTCTTTAACATTTCACACGTGTATTTTCGATGATATTTATCGTAGGAATAGTCATAAAAAGCCCTCTTACTAGCAGTTGTCGATTCAATATGACTATTCGAGAAAAAATGAACCTGAAATATATTGAGTCACTTTAAAGTAAATAGCTCGTAAAATTTTAAAATCGAAAATATTTTATTCTTAATATATTTATTTTAATAGATATGTGCTAATTCTTTGATATTATGCCTAGATCCTTTATATGTTTATTTGGGGTTTTAGTACGTACACATCACGACCATGTGATTTCATTTTCAAGAAAAAAGGGTGACATTTTACCGTAAAGAATCGATGGGATAAACTTCTTAATAGTGGATGTGTGCATCTTGTAGGTCCTTTTCAATGTAAAATCATATCATTATTTTAAATAAATAAATCAATATTTAATAAAAGGATCATATTTTAAATTTATATTTGAATTTACAATTATCATCATTACGATAATGTATAAGCAATTATGTACTAATTTTGGATATTGTGGATGTGTTAATCATTCCCCACACATAAACGACTTTTGAAGCCTTTATACAAATAAATTTCTGGTTAAGCGCATACTGGTTTTACTTTTAAAATGTTTTCTTAAATTTATTTAAAAATTATGTTTTTAGGTATTCGACCTACATAACCTAAAGGTTTATGGCGGCTCGAAGTTGATAAAAAAATCCAAATTTTCCTAAATAAGTCGTGAACATGGTTTTTCATTTTAGAAAATAAACCTATGAGAAAATGTTATGATACATGCATCCACCAAATGAGTATGCTAGAAAGTATAGTTATGAACAATGAAATGCATCAAGCATGCAACGCAGCAAGCATCGTGGAGTAATTCAGAGTTACAAAATCTTGCAGCAATACCGATATATAACTAAAGTGCCTTAACACTGGTTCTAAAGTGCCTCAGCACTGACCAAACTGTATTAGCACTAATAATGAAGTGCCTCATCACTAATAGGAACATATATGAATATTTATCATATAATATTAGACGATCGTCATATGAATAAGTCGCTTGGGTGTTCTCATCGTTTACTAAGTGTCAAAAGAAGCATAAGCCTTATGGAATATTACCTCATAACGTTCTAATGCTTATCAATTACTCAACGTTTTCACTTGCAAGCTTTTATTATTAGGATTTCTAACCTTTAGACCCATCACTTGAACCCTTGAGCCAAATTAGACATCTAGCACTTTTTGATCAGATGGTACTGATACTTACCCCTGTAGTATCAATATTGTTTGGGATCGTTAGTGCACCTATGATGTAGTAGAAACAAAAACGTGACGATCTAACCAGCGATCCAAATATGTTAAATCCGAAACCGGGAGAAAGAGATGTGATTACTTACATTGGGTTCCTTGAAAATTAGCAAATACAACCGTGACTAATGAAATCACGAAGGTTCAAATCCTAATCTCCACGAAAATTCATCTCAACCTCTACTTAGTTCACCCAGTTGAATAGTTGTTAAGAGTAAAACCTTTTCTAAAAGGGTTCTAGGAATTTCAGGAGTTTTTGGGGGGAAAAAATCAATCGGCCGCTATACCAATATATCCTTTATATATTTTTCGCCCTAGCTATTAGGGCTTTTTAAAAATTCCAAATTTAATTGGGAGTATAATTATTTTAATTATATTATTAAATCTGATATTCTTGTGTAATTAAAATTGCTCACTCACACACACACATAACACACACATATATATAATACACAATTTATTCATGTACAATCAAATTGTAAATATGTGACACATTTATGAGTTGCTATCTTTTCAACCATTGGGTGTGACCTGTAGGTTCCTCTAACGTTAGTAGTAATAATTAGAATTATTCTAATTTTACAAATAATGAGTGACATCTAGCAATATGTCATTGTTAACTACGTTACAAGAAGTCATGATTCGACATAACATATTCGCGACTAACTTTTTTAATGTATTATATACTTTTGTCCTGTATATCTAGAATAGGAACAAGTCTTAGAATAGTCACACTTGTGTAGCCTATCTATAATTTCTTGATATCTAGAGTAGACTATAAAAATAAAAAAATTGTGATATCTCATATCAACTTATTCGAGCATGACCATGCATTTCTAGTCTCACTCAATCAAGTGGCATGTGATATATTTCCTATTATGTAGGAAGGACAAATCTTATCTCGATCATTCACACCCCGCTACATATATCGTGATATGTTTAATGTAAGTCTTTATAGTGCAACTATTTATAGAGCACGCTTAACTTTATCAAAACATACAACAATATATGTTTAGATTGTAATGAACTCAAGTCTAAGGATTATACATATAGTTGTCACTATGAGCAATATTGTGACCATCACATAATAATCCAAGACATATGCTAATAAAGGGTCACTCTAATATAATGTTCTCTGACAATATATTCATGTATTAATTTTGACATCTCGATGTCAATGACAACTCTTTATCATCATTCAATATCATGTTAGTCTTAAGCGTATTATTATTATTATAATAATAATCACATTATTAACATTATTATCTTTTAGATTATTCGATGCACAGAAAAACAATAAAAAGAAAATAATGATAATGCCTTTATTTAATAAATACAGTAAATAAAACGTGTTAATACAATCATCATATGATTGGTCTTTGGGCATACTCTAATAGGTACAGCTTCCATATGGTATTTATACAACCTCGATTATTTATACCCAAATCATATTTGATGTTTTTGAAATGACTTCTAGTAGTGATACCCCTATATGGAGTATCAATACTTATCTCTTAAGGGTATTGATACCCCATGGGTATCTGTACCAAATTTGGAGTGGACGTTGAGAAAAATCCACCTAGTGTTGATACCCTTGCATAGGGTATCCATACTAACCTTTAATGGTATTGGTAATGCCCAAGTATTTCTATAAATTTTGCATTTTAGAATTTGTAACCAGCCTCTGATATCGATACCATGCCCTTGGTATCGATGCCCCAAAAACAATATCGATATTCTATGAACTTGGTATCGATACTAAGTTAGAAAAATCCATTGACCTTGTCTTTTAGATGAATGAAATTGATATTGTTCATTCCGTATCGATACCGTAAACCCAAAAACTATTTTTCACGAAGTCATTTCAAACTCCTACCCAGAGCCTTCCTAAGGCCCTCAAAAGTTATTTAAAGTTTATGAGAGTTTAAGAGGATCATAATATGTCATTTAAAATCATGAGTAACATTAAAACACCTCATTTCCCTTATGAACAAAAATATATCCATTATGTTCCATGCACTCATATAAGTAAGCAAATTGCACCTAGTGATCTACATGCATTATAGAGGAACTACAAGTGTGTTACCTTGACCTTACTTGATGGAGAAACACCTCAAGCTCACCCAAGCATAAGCTTCTCTTTGTTCTTGCTTTTGAAGCTCTCTCTAACTTCTTTAGCTAATCAAAAGTTAGGAAATGGGTTACTAGCTCACCTAAGAAATTAAAAGAGGTATAAACATGATTCTAAACACTTAGAAAATGATTGGAATAATAGGATCATCGATACACCCCATGACACAATGGAAAAAATATCCAATTATCTCACTAGTGATACATGTATGAAAAATCGAATTCGGAAGGAAGAGATGCGTGATATACCTTGGGTTCATAGAACAACAACAAATCAATAACAATCACGAATAGTTTGAATCCTAGCCTCCACAAAATTGTCCCGGTCTCTACTCATTTCACCCGGTTGAAAGGAATTTTCTTTTCTCAAAACCATTTTGAGAATTTTTTTTCTAAAGACTAGAAATGCTGCTAGGCCATCATAATCCTTTTATACTAAAATAACCCTAACTTTTAGGGTTTTATTCCAAATTTATTTATTATTCCAATCTTTATATTTATTAGAAGAATCATAATCATAATTATATTCTTTTAATACTTATTTATTATATTTGGGATAATTAAAATCGCATATATATCAAGTATATATATATATATATTAACTTTAATTATGTACAATGAAATTGTGCAAGTATGACTCGTTTAAAATTTTGCTCATTTCAACCTTATCGTGTGACACTGTAGGTTCTCGTACAATTAGTAGTAATTATTATAACATTTCTAATAATACAAACAATGAGTGGCATCTAGAAATGTATCATTGTCATCTAAGTTACAAGAAGTCGTGATTCAACATAACATCTTCATGACTAAATCTTTTATGTATTATATCTTTTTGTCCTATATATCTAGAATAGACACAAGTCTTGGAACAATCACACATGTACAACCCATCTAAACTTTCTTGATATCTAGAGTAGACATTAATAAATGAACAACTTATGATATCTTATATCAACTTGTTCGAGTATGACCATGCATTTCTAGTCTCACTCAGTCAAGTGGCCTATGATATAGTTATTATTATATAGGAAGGAAAAAATACTATCTTAATCATTCACACCTCACTACATATATCGCGATATGTTCAACATCAGTTTTTATAGTTTAACCAGTTACGGAGCATGTTTAACTTTATCAAAACATACAACTATATATGTTGAGATAGTAATGATCTCAAGTCTGAGGATCATACATGTAGTCATCACCATGAGCAATGTTGTGATTATCACATAATAATCCAAGACATATGCTCATAGTGGGTCAATCCAATATGTTGTTCTCTAACAACATACTCATATATCAATTTTGAACTCTCTATGTCAATGACAACTCGTTGTCATCAAACAACTCTATGTTAGCCTTAAACGTATTATTATTGTCCATGCCCATAATAATACTTGACTTAGGATATTTAATAATAATCATATTATTATATGGACTTTATTATCTTTCATTTTATTTGAGAAACAAAAGTATAATTGAAAATAATAATGGCAATGTCTTTATTTAATAAATTCGGTAAAGAAAATATATATCATTAAAATTATCTCATCATTGGTCTTTCGGTATACTCTAACAATCTCCCACTAGCACTGAGACCAACCACTCACATATCTAATATCGAGTGACTTAGTGCGACGATCATGCTTTTGATGTGACATAGGCTTCGTCAGGGGATCATCAATGTTATCATTCGTTTGTACTCTGTATATATTTCCACATCTCCTCAATCTATGATCTCTTAAATGAGATAAAAGTGCCTAAGATTATGTGTGGATCGTTGATGAGATATGGGCTCCTTTACTTATGTAATGGCTCCACTATTATTGCAACAAATTTCTATAGCATTTGATATACTGCAAACAACTCTAGTTCATATATGAACTTCTTAATCCAAACAACATCTTTTGTTGCTTCATTAACTATAATGTATTTAGCCTCTATTGTAGAATCAACTACTATATCTTTCTTTAAACTCTTCCAGCTCACAGCACCTCCATTAAAACAAAGCACAAAATTGGATTGCGATCATGAGTTATCCTTATCATTTTGGAGGCTAGCATCCATGTAACATTTTTACACTATGCTCTTCTTCACATTCATGTACAATAAATGCATCCTTAGATCTTCTTAAGTACTTAAGGATATTCTTAACTATAACCCAGTGAACTTTACCAGGATTTACTTGATACTAAATCGTCATGATAAAAATATATGATATGTCTGAATGAGTACATATCATGGCATACATGATAAAACCAATAGTCGAAGAATATGGAATCTTATTCATCCATTCTCTCTCTTGTGGAGTTGAAGGATACATTTCCTTGCAGAGTGATATGCCATGTCTCATTGGTAGAAATCCTATTTTGGATTCTTCCATACTAAACATTTTAAGTACTTTATCTATGTATGTACTTTGACTCAGACCTATGAGTCATCTTGTTCTATCTCTATAGATCTTAACTCCTAATATATATATGTTGCCTCACACAAATTATTCATAGAAATACAACTACTTAACCAAGTCTTAATAGATTGTAAAGTAGGTATATCATTTCATATGATGAGTATGTCATCTACATATATGATTAGGAATGAAACAATGCTCCCAATAGACTTATTATAAACACAAGACTCATCTTCATTTTTAATAAAACTAAACTCTTTGATTGCATCGTTAAAATGAAGATTCCAACTTCGAGAAGATTGTTTTAGTCCATAAATAAACTTATATAGTTTACAAACTTTTCTAACATTTCCTGGAGTGATAAAACCTATTGGTTATGTCGTATACACATCCTTTTCAAGTTTTCCATTAAGGAAAGTGGTTCTGACATCCATTTTTCAGATTTCATAATCATGAAATGTCGTTATTGCAAGAAAGATCCATATGGATTTAAAAATAGCAATTTGGGGATAAATTTTCGTGATAATCTATACCATGAACTATTCAAAAACCTTTGGCAACCAATTGCCCCTTGTATGTTTGTAAATCACCATCCATTTCAGTTTTCTTCATGAAAACCCATTTACACCCTATAGGTTCTTAAGGCGGTTCAATTAAAGGCCATAATTAATTTACTTACATGGAATCCATCTCAAACCTCATGGCTTCAAGCTATTTCTCAGAGTCTGGGCTCGACTCTGCTTTTTGATAAGTTCTAGGCTCACCTTGATCCATAAGAAGAACGTTTCCATGCGTAGTAACAAGAAATCTATATCAATCAGGTACATGGTGTTCACTTAAGGAACTTCGTTGTAGTTGTGTTTCTAAATCTATTGATTGTTCCTCAAAAACTTGTAGAACTTGTTCAACCTCTGGTTCATTGATATGTTGTTCTTGAACTTCTCCAAGTTCAATATTTCTACCATTCCCTTTCCTTAAGAGAAATTCTCTATCTAGAAAGACTCTCGTTCCAACAACAAACACTTTGTTCTCATTAAGGTTGATGATATGATCATGATTATGAGTTTTGAGTTCTATATATGATTAGCTGATCTTGATTCTAGTAAGAGATTTAATTGCTTGCTTTGAACCTGAAAATCATGACTTGTAAGATGTAAATGAAAGATAGAGATGTAATAGAAATGAAAGAGTAAAATATGAATGATTTTTAGGATTTTCTTAAGTACGGAAGATGATGGAAGTTGTAGTTTGGATATAATGGAAGTATGGCGAAGGTTTGGGTTGGTAATGGCGTGGAATGTGTAAGATGGATTGAAAATAAAATGGATTATTACCCTCAACTATATAGAGTTAGGAACCATCAATATAAAGAGATGGAATTGAAGTGGAAGTAGATGGAATATGACCCACTAGCTATAGATGAGCTAGAAACCAACGCTATAACAAAAGGATATGGATGAAGACTACAAGACTATATTGAAGACGATAAAGTTCTACAATAGAACAAGAATGAAAGAAACCTCTCAAAGATGTTTTATATACTCAAATGTGTCTCTACAAATGATTCCCAAAGGTGCCTATTTATAGTATTTGTAGCACCCATAACCTGTATACAGGAACCAATACGAATTATATATGTCACATCAGAGATTCAAAACATTTCATTAATTAAATTGAGTAAAACTTTATTTCATTCAAACAATCACCAGTTTCAAGCAGTGATAGACAGTTATGTTCGGTTTTATAAAATAAATAAGATTGTGTAACACGTTTGTTTTAAAACCCAAATTAATTTTATTTAAGCATAGTTTAATGAAATAATATTATTTCATACTATTAATTATATTTAATACAAACTATATTAAGAAATTGAAGATATTTATTTCTCATATACATGCCAAGTAATACTTTTAGTACACAGTAGGATGTCATCATTGTTACCTGTAAATATTTCCTTAATGATTGATGCCGAACTCAGCTCTTTACTCATTTTCCTTCTTTTTCCTACGCCTGAAAATCATCACACGCTAAGTATACACTTAGTGAGTCAAACATATAAATATTCAAAGCAATGCAACACATATTTTAAAGGAATAACAATATTCAATGCAATATGATCACTTTACCTATATACCATCCATGTTACCATAAAATAACATGATATAACCGGATATAAAATTTCATATCAATATACTTGCCATTCATCCCATAAGCTTGTAAGTTTATTTGCCTCTTTTTTATTTATTAACCAATAAACCACAACCCAATTTAAACCCTGAGGACCCTGGTTACACGAGTCAAATATATGCACCATAGTGCTATGACACATAAGATCGTCCCCACCACCTGTACTAGTTATACTTTAGTACAGTATCGAATATGACACATAAGGTCATGCCCACCATATGCATTAATACTTTAGTGAAATTCCTAATATGCACCTGCTGCTAGACTCTATGGCATGCCAACTATACACTGTCCCTCAATGACTTACTAGGGCATATAGTCTATTTTTATTTAATCCATCCATGGTAAAATATAACAATACCATTTAAACTTTGGGCAGTTCATACCCAAAATAACATTTGCAATAAACATTATATATATTAATGATAAACATCATGTATAATAAAAAGTGATCAATGCATTGTATGTTCAACCTTTGACATATTTAGAATATGTCAAATATATGATATATGTCATAAATTATCATGCCAATATAATCCTTGCTTCTAATTTGCTTAACTCTAAAAATTGGTCATAATTTCATATCCTGGCAGTTTGCACTAACTATAAAGAAATATTATTTTGTATTAATGTACACCTTTAAAAATTATTCTGTTTATGTCACTGTAAACTATACTCAAATATGAATCTATCCATATAAGGTAATCTTTCTAGTTCAAATTTTAAAATTTATGGTAAATTTTCAAAGTTGACCAACATAATCTGTTTTGTGCAGAATCTGCTACCCTGTTTTCTGACCTTTCCTTGGTTAAAAATTCATATATTTTTTGTATATACCTTGAAATCAGTTTCCGTTTGCTCTAAACAAACTTTGACTGATATAAGAATCCAATGGTATAAAATTAATCCATTAATTAATTTTTTAGAATTTATGGTAATTTTCTAAACTTACTGTCCAAAACATAAATTCTAAACAGGTTTCACCAATTTGTATTTTTAATTTGTTCACTACTTCTATTAGCTCACCAAATGCACATATATGTGTGCATCACAAATCTAATAACATTTTAGGAATCACTTCTTACCATAGTAACTTTGTCACTAGCACATCTCAAGCCAATGTTTGTTTGATAACATAAGTACAAATTAAATTTGCACTCACTTGGTGTCCTTAGCTTGCAACCTTCCTTGGAATTTCCATTTAATCCTTAAGCTTGCCCTTAGATTTAATAATATTTGATCTTGATTTCAAGCACTCAATCTCTAAATGGACACTATTACCAAATATACACAAATTCAAACCAAATGTTAGAATCTTACTAATATAGGAATACTTTGGAAATTAAATTCCTAACATTTTCGAAGCATATTCGATACAATTTACATGTCACAACATAAATGTTGACCTTAACAATTCCAATTGACCATTCAAATTCCATTTAATCCATATTCATACTTGAAACTTATTCACCACCAAATATTTTAACACTTATTAATCCTTTTTAATTTTTCCACCAACTTTTCCAACTAATAAAAAAATGGTCCTTTACCATTTTATCACCCAAAGTTTCAAGACCAATATTCCAGTATTGAAATAATTATCACCCAAGTACATATACAAAGGCATAATTACAAATAAGCACTACAAACTATTTGAATATTTCGTTTAAAACACCAACCTTTCCATACTTCCAAAATGATCTAATTTCACATTTTAACACTCATTTCAATTCCCAAACATCAATTTCCAGCATATTACATCAATTATATAACATTTACAAAACAACACATCATTTTTCAAAAATTATCAAATTGGTCCCTAACTTTTCAAAAATTGCCAAATGAACCCCAAATTTTTTAATGCCTATAAAATACTTCCTACATCATTTCCAGCCCTTACATAAATTTTCCATAATTTTTCTCAACCGAGCAACCTATGGTCGACTGCTCCAAAGTTCTAAAACTAGGGTTTTCATGACTTTGTTCAATTTTGATTCGATTCAAGCATGAAATCAACTTCCATCCATCCTTATAAAATCTCTACAATTAAATCCCTAATAAAATTTCATCAAAACACAAAGTTTCCCAACCTCCTAGTTTGGTCGAAACTTAAAGAACAAGTTCTAGGAAGATTGAACATGTTATAATCATCAAACAATATTGAATATAAATCTACAACCTCAAAACATCAATATTCATCATCCATTTCATGAACCCTAATGTGAAAAAAACCCTAGAATTTGTTATCTTTGAATTCAAGCAAGATTAGCAAGCATAAATGGTACCGAAAGATAGTGTTTTTTGCGTAGAACAATTTCCTAATTCACAACATAACTCAAAATCCATAGGAAATTGCTCAAAAATTGAAATGAATCCAATTGTTTATATTGTTTTACATCATTTTAAAATGTGAAAATTCCGGACCAAGAAATGAATCCTAATTTATCATCCTTTAAATTTTCTCAAAATTTCTATTCGATCTAATTTACCGATTTCTTATCGGACTTTAACCCTTTCTAGTTTTCAACATAAATTCCGGACCAAGAATCTAATTTCAATAAAACCCCACTTTTAAATAGTAAACTATCCATTTATGGAATAAAAATTCTTTTTGGAAAAATTACCACTTAGTTCCCTAAACTTTTTCAAATTTTATATTTAGCCACTGAACTTTCAAAAGTTATATTTTTGTCAATAACCAAAATTTGGGGTATTACAATTCTCTCCCCCTTAAGAAATTTTTTCCTCGAATTTTCAATAAATATTTGATGCTAAAATGATGAGAATATTACTTTGTTTATATCTCCTTTATTGTCCCCATAATTTCATCAACTTCAAAATTCATCTTAATAACATTAATATAACAAGTGGAATGGTTTAATTGCTTAGTTCTTTAGCTCCATGTTTCTAGTAACCATTTCTTTCTCATAAATCAAATTTGACTAAAATCTAAAATTCTCGTAATGATATCGTTGGAAAGATGAACAATTCCTATGAAGTATCGATACATTAAACATATCATTGATCTTGTCCATTTTGGAAGGAAATGCTAACTGATAAGCCACTGGTCCGACTATTTTCAAAATCCTATAAATTCAAATAAATCTTGGACTCAAATTTTCTTTGCATCTAACCCACAATACTTTCTTCCAAGGCGATACCTTGAAAAATACTTTATCACTCGCTTGATATTTAATATATTTTCTCTTTAGGTCTGCACAAGACTTTTGTCGTTTTGAAACTATCTTGAGACTATCTTAAATTATTTCCACTTTATCTTTCATTAATTCAACGAAATATAGATCTCATTCTTTTAGCTCGAACCAATTTAACGGTGTTAGGCACTTTCTCATATCTAAGGCTTCATATGGAGTCATCTTGACAGTCGATGGATAACTGTCGTTGTAGGCAATTTCTGCTAAAGGCAGATACTTTTACCATAACCCCTTGAACTCAATTTCACATGCCCTTAGCATATCCTTCAATATCTGAATAGTTCATTCGCACTGGAACAAACTATGCCGACTTAGTTAACTGGTCAACTATCACCCAAATGGAATCCTTCTTATTTGGTGTCAAAGGTAGCCCTGTAACAAAATCCATAGAGACTTGTTCCCACTTCTATTCTTGGATTGAAATCGGTTGTAATAATCCCTAAGGGACTAGATGTTCAATTTTTACTTGTTGACATATCAGACATGTAGTATCAAACTCAGTAATGGCTCTTTTCATACCCAACCACTAATACCTACTCTTTAAATCCTGATACATCTTGTTCCCACCAGGGTGCATAGACAGTGGACTAAAATGTACCTCAAAGATAATATCTTTCTTCAACTCATCATCATGTAGAATGCAAGTTCTTCCTTGGTAATAGAAACATCCATCGGACTTGAATTCAAAGTCTTTAGTCTGACCTTTTCCACTTGTACAATCTTTTCCAAGCATCTCCCGTCTTTCTTTTACAGTTCTTTTATCCGATCTAGAAGCATCGGATTTATCCTTAATTCATCCAATAGTGTACCATTTTGTTTTAAAAATAGTTGTGATTCCAAATCTCACAATGTTACAAAAGTCTTCCGACTAAGTGCATCTGCTACAATACTTGCCTTCACTGGATGATAATCAATGAACAAATCATAGTTCTTTAAGAGTTCTATCAATCTTCTCTGTCTCACGTTTAGCTCTTTTTGAGTCAACATGTACTTTAGACTTTTAAGATCAGAGTAGATGTAGCACCACTCACCATACAAATAATGACACCAAATCTTTAGAGCAAATACCACTACTGCGAACTCAAGATCATGTGTGGGATAATTTCTCTCGTGAGTATTTAATTATCATAAACCATAAGCTATAACCTTATCTTCTTGCATAAGTACACAACCTAAACCATTATGAGATGCATCGCTATACAGCAAATACTCTTTACTAGATTACAGTTACACCAGCATTAGTGCTTTCAATTAAAATATTCTTTAAAGTTTCAAAACTCTTTTTGCACTTCTCAGTCCAAATAAATAAAATATCTTTTCTCAAAGCTTGGTCAACGAAGAAGCAATCATCGAAAAGTTCTTCATGAACCTTTGATAATACCCAACAAATCACAAGAACTCCAACTTCTAAGACGTACCTCGGGTTTTCCAATCCATTATAGCATGAATTTTCTTACGATCAACCCATATGCCATCTGCCTAACAACATGTCCAAGAAAAGCAATTTCTGTAAACCATAATTCACATTTCGACAGCTTGGCATACTATTTTTTCCTCAAAGAGTCACCAAAATTTGATTCAAATAAAGCTGGAACACTTGATTAATCAAATCCATAAATTTTGCAAGAGAATTAGTCAATCCAAATGGCATCACAATAACTCGTAGTGTCCATACCACGTGTGAAGAACTATCTTATGAATATCCTCCTCTTTAACCTTTAATAGATGGTATCCAGACCGAAGATCGCTCTTAGAAAACACTATTGCTCATTCTAATTGATCATACATATCATCAATTCTAAAAAGGGAAAACTTATTCTTATTTTCACTTTATTCCTTATCGATAATCTATACATAATCGCATGGATCTGTCTTTCTTTTTCACAATAACACTGATGCATCCTAGATTACACGCTTAGTCTTGTAAATCCCCGGTCTTAACAATTCTACTAATTATGCCTTTAATTCTCTTAGCTCAGTTAAAGCCATTTTACTTTCTACATCTCAATTTAGAGGTAATCCATGTAACTTTTGCAAATACACGTTTGGATACCCTCGAACAGTTGGAATATCTTCCAACTTAATTAAAAAAAATCAATATCCACCTCATCGACTAATAAGGTTTAACCACCTTATAGCAATAACTTCATAATAGTTACTACCAAAATCCATTAGGGAAAATATTTATTATTTTTCCCTACCAATAATATCTGGAAACTTTTCGAATTCTTTAAAATCAATCGCTTTAAGCGATAATTTCATTGCAACATGGTATGGGGTAATCAATCCATTCCAAAAAATACCTTCGAAGGGTAATTCTATCAAGTATATTATAAATCAACACGTTGAATCCTTAATAAAAAATTATTGTCTACAAATATGACTCACCCTCGCACTCTGGCCTGAAGGGTTAGTCGCACACTTATCACTTAGGATCAATTCTATTAGAATGTTTCATTCTTTCATCAATACTATACTTATGCATAAACGAGGATTTTCTTTAATCCAACCTTCGCACTTCCTATTTTACCAATACATTATCTTATTAGACGAAATAGGAGAATGATGGTTAATATCATTACTATCACTATTAGCTTATTTTTGAACCTCTTGCTCAATCACTTTATTCAACCCTTGAATACACACATCTTTTTAACACACTATATTTATTCACCTATATAAGTAAGGAGTGGCATAAATCGAACCTTATAATCATCAAATTAGTAACAATGGCATCCTAGTGGCATGTATACACTTTTTAACTCAAAACAAGCTCGGTTTAGTCGTAGAATCGGCTAAAATGTAGCTCTGATACTAAAACGTCTAACACCCATAACACGTATACGGGAACCAATACGAATTATAGATGTCACATCAGAGATTCAAAACATTTCTTTAATTAAACTGAGTAAAATTTTGTTTCATTCAAACAATCACCAGTTCCAAGCAGTAATAGACAATTATGTTCAGTTTTATAAAATAAATAAGATTGTCTAACACGTTTGTTTTAAAACCCAAATTAATTTTATTTAAGCATAGTTTACTATCATAATATTATTTCATACTATTAATTATATTTAATACAAACTATATTAAGAAATTGGAGATATTTAATTCTCGTATACATGCCAAGTAATACTTTTAGAACACAGTAGGATGCCATCATTGTTACCTGTAAATATTTCCTTGGTGATTGATTTCAAGCTTAGCTCCTTACTCCTTTTTCCTTCTTTTTCCTACGCATGAAAATCACCACACACTAAGTATACATGTAGTGAGGCAAATTTATAAATATTCAAAGCAATGCAATACATAATTTAAAGGAATAACAATATTCAATGCAATATGATCACTGTACTTGTATACCAACCATGTTATCATAAAATAACATGATATAACCGGATATAAAATTTCTTACCAATATACTTGCCCTTCATCTCATAAGCTCGTAAGCTTATTTGCATGTTTATCATTTATTAGCCAATAAACCATAGCCCAATTTAAACCCTGTGGACCCTGGGTACACGAGTCAAATACATGCACCGTAGTGCTAACCTGAGTATGACACATAAGGTCATGCCCACCACCTGCACTAGTTATACTTTAGTGTTGTCCCGAATATGACACATAAGGTCGTGCCCACCATATGTATTAATACTTTAGTGCAATCCCGAGTATGCAGCTTGCTGCTGGACTCTATGGCATGCCAACTATACCCTGTCCCTCAATGACTTACTTGGGCATATAGTTTATTTTTATTTGATATATCCATGGCAAAGTATATCAATACCATTTAACCTTTGGGCAGTTCATACCCAAAATAACATTTGCAATAAACATTATATATATTCATGATAAACATCATGTATAATAAAAAGTGATCAATGGATTATATATTCAACCTTTGACATATTTAGAATATATCAAATATATGATATATGGCATAAATATCATGCCAATATAAACAAGGTAGACTTATTGCAAGTCTTACCCAATGATGTATAAAACATCCATGTATAATGTTATGCATGCATTGCACTCATTTTGACATTATATAAAAGTCAAAATATAAGTCTCACTAAGCTTTAACTTGATCATTTGCTTCTAATTTGGTTAACTTCCTAAATTGATCATAACTTCATATCTTGGCAGTTTGCACTACCTCTAAAGAATTATTATTCTGTATTAATATACACCTTTAAAAATTATTCCGTTTACGTCACTGTAAACTATACTCAAATATGAATCTACCCTTTAAGATAATATTTCTAGTTCAAATTTTACAATTTATAAAAAAAATTCAAAGTTGACTAACATAATCTGTTTTGTGCAGAATATGTTGCCCCGTTTTCTTACCTTTCCTCGGTTAAAAATTAATATATTTTTTATATACCTTGAAATCAATTTCCGTTTGCTGTAAAAAAAACTAGACTGATATAAGAATCTAACAGTATAAAAATAATCCTTTAATCATTTTTTAGAATTTATGGCAATTTTCTAAACTTACTGTCCAAAACATAAATCCTAAACAGGTTTCACCAATTTGCATTGTCAAATTGTTAACTTATTCTATTAGCTCACCAAATGCACATATATGAATTCATCACAAATCAAATAACATTTTAGGAGTCACTTCTTACCATAGTAACTCCGTCACTGGCTCATCGTAAGCCAATGTTTGTTCGATAACATAAGTACAAATTAAATTTGCACTCGCCTGGTGTCCTTAGCTTGCAACCTTCCTTGGAAATTTCCATTTAATCCTTAACCTTCTCCTTAGCTTTAATAATATTTGATCTTGATTTCAAGCACTCAATCTCTAAATGGACACCATTACCAAATATACACAAATTCAAACCAAATGTTAGAATCTTACTAACATAGGCATACTTCAGAAAATAAATTCCTAACAACTTTCCAGATGCTTATTCGATACAATTTCCATGTCACAAAATAAATGTTGACCTTAACACTTCCAATTGACCATTTAAATTCCATTTAATCCTTATTCATACTTGAAACTTATTCACCACCAAATATTTTAACACTTATTAATCCTTTTTAATTTTGCCACCAACGTTTCCAACTTATATAAAAATGGTCCTTTACCATTTTACCAATCAAAGTTTCAATACCAATATTCCAGTATTGAAATAATTACCACCCAAGTACATATACAAAGGCATAATTACAAATAAGTACTACAAACTATTTGAATATTTCGTTTAAAACACCAAACTTTCCAAACTTTCAAAATGATATTATTTTTACAGTTTAACACTCATTTCAATTCTGAAACAGCAATTTCCAGCATAGTACATCAATTATATAACATTTACGCAAAAACCGATCATTTTTCAAAAATATTTAAATTGGTCCCCAACTTTTCAAAAATTTCCAAGTGGTCCCCAAAATTTTCTAAGGCATATAGAATACTTCCTGCATCATTTCCAGCCCTTATATAATTTTTCCATAATTTTTATCAACCAAGCAACCCCTGGTCAATTGCTCTAAAGTTCTAAAACTAGGGTTTTCATGACTTTGTTCAATTTTGATTCGATTCAAGCATGAAATCAACTCCTATCCATCCTTATAACATCTCTACAAATCGCTAATCAAATTTCATCAAAACACAAAGTTTCCAAATCTCCTAGTTTGGTCGAAACTTAAAGAACAAGTTTTAGGAAGATTGAACATGTTCTAATCATCATACAAGCTTGAATATAAATCTACAACGTCAAAAACATCAATATTCATCAAATTCATGAACCCTAATGTGAACATAAACCCTATAATTTGGTATCTTTGAAATCAAGCAAGATTAGCAAGCATAAATGGTACCAAAAGATAGTGTTTTTTCGCGTAGAATAATTTCCTATTTCACGGTATAACTCAAACCCCAAAGAAAATTGCTCAAAAATTGAAATAAAACTTTCTCTCACCTTTAGAAAGGACTCGCGGCTTGAAGATGGAAAAGATGAACAAGTTTAGATAATTGTTAGATATATTTCATGTTAATTTACCTTTAATTTAACTTAAATGAATATTTTATTCATTTAATTGAGAAAATACTAAATTACCCTTAATGAAACTTCATATTTACCATAAAACCAAGATTCCTCAACCTTATCATCTTCCACAAGTCAAAGATGAACATATTATTTCCCTCTTTACCGTTTTTCCCTTGTAATTTCCCAAAAATTACAATCTTGCCACTTTAATCCAACGGTCCAAATTTAACATGGAATTAAATCCTCAAATCCAATGGTTTATGTTATGTTCCATCATTTTAAAATGTGGAAATAATATTTTTAGGCCTAATTTATCATCCTTCAATTTTTTTCAAAATTTTTATTCGATTCGATTTACCAATTTCATTTTGGACTTTAACCCTTTTTAGTTTTCAACATAAATTCCGGATCAAGAATATAATTTCAATAAAACCCCACTTTCAATAGTAAACTATCCATTTATGGAATAAAAAATTATTTTTGGGAAAATTACGACTTAGATCCCTAAACTTTTCCCAATTTTATATTTTAACCATTAAACTTTCAAAAGTTACATTTTGGTAAATAACCAAAATTTGGTGTATTAATATTTCTAAGCAGCATACTTGAAGACTCAAAATTTGAAAACATTCTCATCAATTTAGCAATAAAATGCACTTGAATGATTTATCTTCTTATCTTCAAGGTTGGCTGAATATTCTAGATCATTTTGGGGATAAATCTAGACAATTTGAAGCTGAATTTGGCCTTAATTTCATCCAAAGGGTGGAAGAGTCTTGCTATTCCATGTTGAAAATTGTCTCAATAAGTGAACTAAATCGCCCTTCATTGCATGCTTCCTTGAAGACTATGAACAACCCTTGAATTTAGATGATAACAATCAGTTTTGAATGCATTGAATGAGTGAATTAAGAGTCCTTAAATGTCTTTTCACTTGGCTGGAGTTGAAAATACTCCCTTGGCTCAAGCTCATCAAAATCATCCATGCATAAAATTCTCGTAACAAATTTTCAGCCTGTACTGTCTTCAATAAATCAATCATATCTCAAGATTTCGATATCGGATTGAAGTGATTCAAAAGGCATTGGAAAGCTAAGAGGTAGGGGATAATTTCCAATTGATTTATGAAACCAAACATGTATGTATCATATCCAGAATTGGAAGACATTCTGAATGATATTCTTGTATCTGATGAAACCGTTCAACTTCTCTCATGCACCAGATACAAAAGTGAATTGTATTCAATATTAATTGAAAACATGCATGAAACAATTTAGAGTTAGTTTAATAAATGAACTAGTTTGATCAAGGGACTAGTTTAATTAATGAACTAACTTTATTAAATGAACTAGATGCATGAATGAAATATCTTACTATATGATCTAAATGCATAAATAAACTACTTCCCTAAATGAACTAGATGCTTTAAATGCAATGCATGCTTAAATGAACAACACACTTATTAAATGCAATGAATGTTATGCAAACTTTTTAAATTCTCATGCAAATTCAAGCAAGTAAAAGATAAAATCCTCCCTTAAACTTGGTTTCTCCTTCTTCATGTCCCAGCCTTGAGTATGATGGTGGAGGTTTTTCTTTTGGATTGTAAAAGGCTTTCAGAAATCTAAACTTGGCTTGAAATTCCCAGCTTAAGCTCAAATAATCTTCTTGAAGATTTCTCGAATGTAAACAACTTGCCTCGATCAAACAATCTTAGGCAGATTGTAGAAAATGATGTAAGGCGCATAGCCGGGATCACATCAGTTGAAGAAATAATACCTTTAGTTTCTTTAGGATATCTAACAAAGATACACTTTTGAGATTTAGGTTCGAGCTTTGTAGACATCGGATGTTTGACATAAGCTTCACAACCTTAAATCTTCATAAAAGACATACTATGATGCTTCCCAGTCCGTATCTCATATGGTGTCTTTTGAATCGATTTATATAGAACACGATTTATTGTGAAAAAAGCTTTTTCAAGTGCATGTCCCCATAAAGAATTTGGAACTCATCATCGATTGAACCATGTCTAACAGTGTTTGATTTCTCCTCTAAAAAACTTCTTTATAATGTGGTGTGCCAAGTGGTGTAAGATGTGAGACAATCCCACACTCTTTTAGGAGTTCATCAAACTTGATGCTCAATTATTATTCACCTCTATCCGATTGAAGTGCCTTAATACTCTTTCCTAATTGGTTTTGTACTTCATTTTTGAAATCCTTGAACTTTTCAAGGGCTGCATATTTATGGTGTATAAAGTAAATGTACCCATACCGACTGAAGTCATCAGTGAATGTAATGAAGTATTTGAACCTACCTTTGGCTTGTGTATTCGTTGGCCCACATACATCACTATGTATTAATCATAACAAATCACTTGCCCAAGCATCTTTACTACTAAATGGAGCCTTAGTCATTTTTCCCAACAATCAAGATTCACACACATCAAATTGTTCGAAGACAAAGAATCTAAGAATCCATATTTCACTACAACAAAGTTGCTTATTTTTTACATCTAAAATATTGCCACCAAAACTTACATTTACATCACTATTTGTATTTTGTGACGTAAAATTTGATGTCATGGTAAAGTCACCTTAGGTATGTCACTAAATGTCAAATATGATGATATATATATTTTCGTCACATATTGTTATAAATGTAATGATGTTAATGAATATCATCACATTATAATTTGTATTCAGTGACAATTAATTACGTCACAAAATAATATAAATTTTTGTTACTGATTATTCATATAGTCATCAATAATTAGATAATTTTATTGTATAATAAAAAAATCTTCATAATTTTTATTTAATTTTTTAAAAATATTAAAAATTAAAAATTCATGAAATTACGTTTAGATTTATTTATATATTAAAGGTTTTTTTTATAAATTGTGATAACGGATAAATCTTTTTGTAATATAGGATAAATCTTTTCATAAATTATAATAGAAGATATTTTATTTTATGAATTACAATCAAGGACAAATATTTTTATAATTTACAATCAAAACACAAATCTTTTTACAAATTAAAATGAAAGTAAAAATTTCACATAAATTACAATAATGACATAAATTTTTTTACAAATTGCAATAACATCTCATATTTTTACAAAATAAAATGAAGATCCAAAATTACATAATCATTATATTTTGATCTCTTCCCTCTAAAATACTCCAAAACCAACCCCACATTAAAATCACAGTCGATTGGTCGTCACTACTATCGGTAGCCAATGACTTAGGTCACCATTCCAAACTCTTGTAACTACGAAATTAATAACTAAATGATAAAATGTTATAACTAAATGATAAAATGTTATAACTAATGAAAATAAACAAACATAAATAAAAATATAAGGGACAAAACGAAATAGAGATATCAAATTTTGGTTGTAACAATATTTATGACAATCATAGCAATATAAGCTTTTACGAAAAATAATAAATTTTGCATTGGTATATTAGCTATTAGTAAATAGAGATATTAGGGAATATTTATAACAATATAATAATTAAATAATTAGCTAAATACAAATTCATGAAGGGAAAGGCTTGGGTGAATAACAATTCTAAGGACAATGGGCAGTCCTTACCAATTTCAGATAGTGGTGTTGTGGGCTGTGAGAAAAGGCTGTAAATTAAGAGGGGAATTAGGGATTTGTGGTTGGTTCAAGGAATTCCCAAATGATTCATTAAATTCTGCAATGTAGTATCATGAAAAAAATATTAATGAGCAAGTTCACAGTAGAATAAGAAATCAATAATATCCTAGCTTGAGGGAGCAAGTAATTGAGCCATGGCATTTTGCCGACCACTAGTCGCCCAGTTCCATTGCAAAAAATAATTCCAAGCTAAATAAAGCTAACCCAACTTGTAAATATAACTAAAAATATGTAAGCAATTAACTTGTAAACATATTCACTAAAATGAAGCATGAAATTTTCATTTTTTTAGAGAACCCAAAGTCTGAAACGTACTAGAAATTGCTTGAAATGAACAACTATGGGCTGTGAGAAAGGCTGTAAATTAAGAGGGAATTAGGGATTTGTGGTTGGTTCAAGGAATTCCCAAATGATTCATTAAATTCTGCAATGTATCATGAAAAAAATATTAATGAGCAAGTTCACAGTAGAATAAGAAATCAATAATATCCTAGCTTGAGGAGCAGTAATTGACCATGGCATTTTGCCGACCACTAGTCGCCCAGTTCCATTGCAAAAAATAATTCCAAGCTAAATAAAGCTAACCCAACGTAAATATAACTAAAAATATGTAAGCAATTAACTTGTAAACATATTCACTAAAATGAAGCATGAAATTTTCATTTTTTTAGAGAACCCAAAGTCTGAAACGTACTAGAAATTGCTTGAAATGAACAACTAATATGATAATGTTATTCAAAAATTAAGAAGGAATCAATAAAAATTTAGAAGAACTTGAGAGGATTAAAGCGAGGGAATTAGATGACCATACAGGGCTGAAAGGTCAAGTGAAGGAAGATGGCCACCAAGCACAGTAATTTAGTCTAAAAAACAATAATCATCAAACATCCATGCGCTGGGGATTCCTGAGGAAACCAACTCCACCACGTTCCGTTTCTTTCAAGATATAATATCCCAAGCAAGGACTCGATTAAGTTACGACAGTTGAAGAACAGGTTGTAGCAGAAATAGAGAAAGAATAGAGAATGGAATAGAAGATTCAAGATAAGATGGATGTGAATGGGGTGAAACGTGATAGTGGTGAACAACGGAAGGGGCAAATCTAAGCGACAGTGATGAATTTTTAGGGATTGATTTAAGTAGGCGGTGCTGATATTCAAGAAAGGGTTTGAGAAGGGAAAAGCCATGAGGGTTTGGGAAGGGAATAGTGAGAAATAAATAAAATAGAATAAAAATATATAAGTATAAATATATTTTTATAAGGAAATATAGGCGACACAGTTAAGGGGAATCAAGTAGATGGTTTTAAAGGGTAGATCGTGGAGTTAAACCTTTTATTTCTTTGAATTTTCATAATTGGCAATAAACATTTCATTTTCCAGTTTACAACTCTTGAATTCAAAATTTCCTCTAATTTAGTCTAAATTTCCTCTAATTTAGTCTAAATTTCCTCTAATTTCCATCATATTTTTAGATTAAAACAATAATTATTTTACTAAAATTTATTTTGTATCAAAAAAATAAAAATATTTTTATTTTAATAAAAATATATATAACCTAGAAAAATAAAATGAAACAACTAGACCCTTATATTTTCCTTTTAAAAAAAATTGATGAATGTAAGTAATTTTTACGGACATCAGAATCAGAGAGATTGGAAACACTATTAGATCTTCCAAAATTAAATTACTCATTAAGACTATATTATCACATTAGAATTCAACTTCGAAGAAATCAACTAAAGAATAATTTTGACGATAAAATTTGTATTAAATATACATACAAATATATATATTAACCAGAAAAGTTTTATTAAACACATAAAAATATGTATTAACGAAAAAAAGTTTTATATAAATACATAAACATATAAAACACACAAGTTGAAGAAAATTAGTGACGACAAAAGTGACAAATTTGCAACGTCACTAAATAGTGACAAATCAAATTGTAGTGAATAAAATATATCAGTCACTAAATAGTGACAAATCAAATTGTAGTGAATAAAATATATCAGTGAAAAATTTGCAACGTCACTAATTAGTGAAAAATCACATTGTTGCGAATAAAATATTTCAGTGACAAATTTGTAACGTCACTAATTCGAATCGAATTTTCATTACAATAAATGATCACTAATATTTTCGTTTCATTGGGGTAATTTTATAACATCAATATTTTATCTAAATGTCATTAAAATTTTTCTCCAATTTTTTTGAGTGAACTTTTTGGCTCCAAATATATAGTGACGAAAATCAGTGATCATTTTTAAAATTGTCAAAAAAGATATACCATCGATCATTAAATCTGAGGAAAATAAAAAAAAAACTTCACTTTTAAAGTATATTTTGTGATGTTATACACGTCATATAGAAATTTCTTCATTAATTGAAAAACAATTGTAGTGTTTATAGAGTTTTGATATGTATTTCTCATTTATATGTCCTAAGCGACAGTTCCAATGACAAGTTTGATTTGAGTCATTATTTTTATATTTTTGTATTTATATTATAAATTGCATTATCTTGATCCAAAATATAAAGACCATTAATCAATTTTGTCGATCCATAAAAAACACTATTGAGATAAAACAAACAACAATTATTCTTGATAATTATCTCAAAACCAATCTTATCCAAACAAGACATAAAAATAATATTTTAGTCAAACTCGACAAAATAAAGCAATTCTCTAAATTTAAATAAAAAAATTCACTAGGCAAAGATAACACATATATCTCTATAGCTAATGCAACAACTCTTGCTCCATTTCCCACTCATAGGTCCACATCTCTCTTAGCCATACTCATTCTCTTTTGTAGTCCCTACACAAAAGAACAAATATGAGAACCACAATCGGTATCTAATACCCAATTAGTAGATGTTGATACATTAATATTAATAACATAAATGCCTGGAATGAACATTTTGTTTTCCTTTGCCATTCTGACCTCTTCAACGTAAACATGGAAGTTAATTTTTCAGTGTCCAGTCTTGTCCCAGTGGAAACATTTTTCTTCCTGTTTAACTCCTTTAGGTTTCAATGCATCGTTTCCTTTGGGCTTGGGTTTGGCCTTGCCGTTACCCTTATGCTTTGTCGTCATCCTATTATTTCCCATTCCTTTATCCTTGCTGACCATCATAATGGGCTTAAGTCCAACCTTTTTTATATTACTTTCAACAGTTTGTAACATGCCAAGTAACTTTGGCAAAGTCTTGTTAATTTCAATCATATTGAAATTAAGGACAAATTTATTAAAGCTATCCGACAACGGTTGCAGGATGACACCAGTAGTCAATTCATATTTGAGAAGAAATCATAACTTCTCCAATGTTTGGATATATCCCATCATCTTGATGACGTAAGTAATACCCTAAAATTTTGGTTAGTGACCAAAATATAAAATTTAAAAGTTTGATGACCAAAGTATAAAATTGGGAAAGTTTAAGGACCTAAATGGAAATTTTCCCAAAAAGAACTTTTATACCATAAATGGATTTGGTTATTGAGCAAAATGTAAAATTTAAAAGTTTAGTGGCCAACGTATAAACTTTTAAAAAGTTTAGGTACTAAAGTGTAATTTTAAAAAGTTTTGTAATCCAGCCATGTAAATGAATAATTTAGCCCCAAGAATGTAGTTTCTGTGGGAATCATATTTTTTGTACGGATTTGGTATTAAAAGTTATAAAGTGATAAATCCAATAAAAATTTGGTAAATCGAATTGAATTAAGCTTAGAAATATTATTTCCACATTCTAAATGATGGAAAATAATATGGAGAATTGGATTCGAGGATTTAATTCTATGTTAAATTTGGACCGTGGGATTAAAGTGGCAAGATTATAATTTTTGGAAATATTTTGTTTATCTTTGACTTTGGAAGATGAAAAGGGTTATGAGGCTTGGTATTAAGGTAAATATCAAGTTTTATTAAGGGTAAATTAGTAAAGATATTTTAATTTTAAGGGTAAATTGTTAATTTAGCATTTAATGAATTTTTAATTCAATATTTAATAAAGAAAGATGAAGAATTTTCAGGGGAATTTCTTCATCTTCACCAGCTTTGCAGTGAGCCTTGCCAAGGTAAGAAAAAAAATTCTTCTGATTTTTCAAGCCAATTTATTAGGAATTTGGATCATGCCATGAAAGAGAAAATTGTTCTATTTGAAAAACGCTATCATTTGGTACCATTATTGCTTGCTAATTTGGTTTGTGTTCAAAGATCCCAAATTCTAGGGTTTATGTTCATATTAGGGTTTATGGAACTGATGATGAATCTAGATGTTTTTGAGGTCGTAGATCCATTTTCAAGCTTCTATGATGATTAAAACATGTTCAATCTTCCTAGAAATGTTTCTTTGATATTCGGCCAAATTATAAGTTGGAGAAACTTTTTGTTTTGATGAAATTTAATTAGGGTTTTTATTGTAGAGATGATGTAAGGTTGGATATAAGTTGATTTCATGCTTGAATTGAATCAAAATCGAGCAAAATCATGAAAAACCTAGTTTTGGAACTTTGAACCATTAGGTCTTTGTCTTAAAGGATGAGGAAAATTATTGAAAAAAATTATGTAAGGGCTTGAAATGATGTAGGAAGTATTCTACAAGCCTTAGAAATTTTTGGGGACCATTCTGCAATGTTTGAAAAGTTGGGAGACCAAATTGGAAATTTGGAAAAGTTATGGGTTGTTGTGTAATTGTTTAATAGTTACGTGATATGTTGGAAATTAATGTTTGAGTGTTGAAATTGAAGTTAGGATGTGATAATTGATTATTTTGGAAACTTGTAAAAGTTGAGGTTTAAATCACAAATATGGAAAGGTTGGGAGCTTAAGTGAAAATGTTATGTAAAGTTGGGATAAAATGGAACTTGAGTGGTCAATTAGAAGTATTAAGGTCAAAATTAATGTTGTGACATGGAAATTATATCAAATGGACATCGAAATATTTGTTAGGAATTTATTTTCCAAAGTATGCCTCTGTTAGTAAGATTCTAACATTTGGTTTGAATTTGTATATGTTTGGTATTGATGTTCATCTAGAGATTGAATACTTTAATCAAAATCAAATATTATTAAAGCTAAGGAGAAGCTTAAGGATGAAATGGGAAATTCCAAGAATATTGCAAGATAAGGACACCAGGTGAGTGCAAATTTAATATGTACTTATGTTATCGAACAAACATTAGCTTGCGATGAGCCAGTGACAGAGTTAATATGGTAAGGAGTGACTCCTAAAAGTTTTATGTGATTTGTGATGCATGCATATATGTGTGCATTTGGGGAGCTAATAGAATTAGTGAACAAGTTAAAAATGCAAATTCGTGAAACGTGCTTAGAATTTATGTTCTGGACAGTAAAAATTAGCATAAATTCTACATAAATGATTGGAGGATTATTTTTATACCTATAGATTAGTATACCAGTCTAGTTTTGTTTAAAACAAACAAAAACTGATTTCGAGGTGTATACTAAAATATATGATTTTTAACCAATGATAGGCCAGAAAACGGGCAGCAGATTTTGCTCAAAATAGATTTTGTCAGTCAACTTTGAAAATTCACCATAAATTGTACAAATTGAACTAGAATGAGTGCCTATATGAATAGATTTTTATTTGAGTCTAGTTTCCAATGGTATTAATTTAATAATTTTTAAAGGTGTATATTAAAACATATTAATACTTAAAGGTAGTGCAAATTGTCAGAATATGAAATTATGAGAAATTTTGGTTTTAAACAAATTAGAAGAAAGGATCAAGTTAAACTTTGTGAGGCTTATATTGTGACTTGTATATAATGTCAAAATGAGTGAAATGCATGCATAACATTATACATAGATTTTTATACATCCTTGGGTAGGACTTGCGATAAGTCTACATTTTTTACGTTGATCATTGTTTATTATATATGATGTTTATTATATATGATGTTGATCCTTGGGTAGAACATAAAATGTATTGATCACTGTTTATTATATATAATGTTTATCATGAATGTATATGATGTTTATTTTGAATGTTATTTCGGGTATGAACTGCCCAAGGTTAAAATATATTAATATATATATATATTGTCGTGGAATGAATAAAAATAGATTATACGCCCAAATAAGTCATTGAGAGACAGGGTATAGTTGGCATACCATAGAGTATAGCAACTTTAGGTTTATATTAGCACTAGTGTGTAAGGACACTAAGTGCAGGTGGAGGGCACATCCTTATGTGTCATATCCGGATTAGTACTAGAGTGTAAACCAAGTGTAGGTGGTGGGCGCGACCTTATGTGTCTTATCTGGATTAGTACTAGGGCGTAAGCTTAGTGCAGGTTTAGCACTACGATGTATATATTTGACTCGAATACACAGGGTCCTCAGGGTTTAAATTGGGCTAGGGTTTATTGGTTAATAATTGATAAACTGATAAATAAGCTTACATGCTTATGGGATAAATTGAAAATATATTGGTAAGAAACTTTATACCTGGTTATATCATGTTAGTTTATGGTAACATGAATGGTATATAGGTAAAGTGAACATATTGCATTGAATATTGTAATTCCTTTAAATGTATCTGTTGCATTGCTTTAAATATTCATATGATTGCCTCACTAAGTGTATACTTAGCATGTGATGATTTTCACGCGTATGAAAAATGAGGAAAATGAGTAAGGAGCTGAGCTTGGTATCAATCACCAAGAAAATATTTACAGATAACAATGATGACATCCTACTGTGTTTTAAAAGTTCAAGCTGGCATGTATACTAGAATGAAATGTTTGAAATTTCTTAATGTAGTTAGTATTAAATATAATTAATAGTATGGATAAATATTTATATTAAACTATGCTTAAATAAAATTAATTTGGGTTTTAAATCAAACGTGATGGACAATCGTATTTATTTTATGAAACAAAAATGAAATTGTCTATTACTGCTTGAAACTGGTTTTGAATTGGTAACCAACAATATTATATTACGATTTTTCTCTGAATAATTATTTTATAATAATTGTTCAAGTTACGAAAATTGAGATGTTTGAATAAAACAAATTTTTACTCAGTTTAATTAAAGAAATGTTTTTCAAATTCTGATGTGACATCTGTAACTCGTATTGGTTTACATATACAAGTTATGGGTATTACATCATAAGCTCTTACAGGAGATCCCTCGCTCACTTTTCATTGAAATAGAACTTTGAATCTCATACCTCTCTTTACGTGCTTGCTCCTCATAAAATTCTATCAGGTTCTGAATCATATCATATGAAACCATTTCCTTATATTACTTTTAAAGCTCAGGGGGTCATGGTGCAATCATTAGACATCCTACTTCCAACTCGTTATCCAAGTATTTCTTGCACTTGTCTTCTTCAGCCCTAGGTGTAGTAGCTGCTATTTCACTAGGAATTAGTTCACCAATGACATTCACTTTGTTCCTATTTAAGAATAATTCTCAAGTTACGAAACCAGTAAAGGAAGTTCAAGTCACTTAGCTTATCCTTCTCAAGGATCGATCGCAATAATATTGTGTTGTTTTCCATTAAATGTACAACAATGGAGATATATTTTGTGAGTAAATCTACCGAGTTTAAAATTTATAAATAGGTCTTTATTAATAAAGTATTCCCACTATTTTATTCAAAATTAAAAACCCTTATGTTTTAATTTTAGAAAAAACATCTCGAAAGTTTTTTAGTGGGTTAGGATCCATATTTCACATATCCCAAGTCATATTTAGCTTTTCTCTTAAGAGAATGGTTATTTATTTAAGCAACACTTTGCTAATTACATCTCATGTAATTCCTCCATTTGGTGAATGACTCTCATTCAAATCATCTTATGATTTATCCAAATAACTAACCTCTAGGTTTCTAATCCTATTATAATAACTTAGCTAAGTTATTACCAATATTTCAACCAGTGAATATCACTTGCTTATTTTTCGTGTTTAACCAAGATATACTCATGTGCCATTGCTTTGGCAAAACCAACATAATATCGATCGAAGCCTTAACGGGGTAGATATTGGATGGATAGATTAACTTATATTTTAGAGGGATTTTCCATAGTGATATCATCATTTGACTCATTATTGATCTTATTAATATTAGCCCCTTATTGATCTCATCAATTTATTATCATGCTAACATATCATTCATTGCATCACATACATGATACATATAAAGTGGTGATTAAAACTACAATGGTTATAACTGAAAAGCAAACTAAGGTGGCCCATCCCAAGCCAATAAGAGAACCAAAATCTAAAGATAAAGATAACTTCTCAAGCATCTTCTCACTTTAGTCAGTCTATCATTCTTTTCATTCAAATATTCAAACGATTACAACTTTTAAAACTTGTTTTACATACAAGGGAGTAAGATGAGAAGAGAAATACAACAGAAGTATAGAAAGGCACGATACGTAGGCCATATTCATAAAATTACAACCATAGTAAATATTGGGCTCTAACCATGCTTTCAAACACCGTACATATCAAACACAACATACACTCTTTTTAATGGATTTATTAAAATTTATAAAGATAGGCCTACAACCTTTGTTACCTATTCAAGGGTCAAGGGGAAGAGACCCGAGATCAAGGGCAGAGCCCTATGGGGGTTCGGCGACCTTGATGACATTGGTGGGCGTGTTGAGAATTTTTTTAAAACTAGCACTCATTGTTTCTTTGGAAAAACCTCATGATTTGATAACATTTATCAACGAATTCATGTTTTTGGCCACCATGGCCACATCTAAAGATGATGGGCTTGAAATAAATCTCTAAGAGAGGAGATTATCTTTCTTACCTTCAAAATTTTAATTTAGTAAAGTTGGGCAACAAATTTCTCATCTTTAAAACTTACAAGAGGAAGAAAAAGAAGAAAGATAAGAGAAGAGGAAAAAGAAATGGGAAATATGCCCTTCTTAACATGTGACCTCACCCAAATAAATAAAGATCAACCTTTTTTCAAACAAGTGGTTAATTATCTCCTTATTCCCTTTTCCTGTAGCCACATTTCAAAAACACCCTTTTTAATATCTTTCAGGCTCAAACCAAGAACAAATCCTTCATGAAGGTCTATTATATTCACTCTAAGCCCACTCGGATCAACCCAAAAATACTAGTCCTATATTCGAGGTGTGATAGGATGGGGGTCAGGGTTGTTCTACTTGTCTCTGTTCATGTTGGAGGACGAGTTTCATATCCCATCATATGATGAGTTTGTTAAGGAAATGATTATCACTTATTAAGTGGGTCAGGGTCAATTGTTCAAAGTTTCTTGGTGGAAAATCATTGAATATTTGATCATGTATTAACAAAGAAAGTGAAACCAGTTAGTAGGTATACTAAAAATTCTTTTCACCTTAAGTGGGGTGGCTCAGAACATTTTTATTGGTTTTCTAAGCTTCACAAAGAGGTAAGCCAAGTAGATGTCGTCTTCAATCCCCACCTAAAAAGCTACAAACATAAATACATTCTGAAGATTAAGCTAACGAGCTTAGTTTCATACAAATAAATATAATATACTATACACAAATAGAATAGTTCAAAAATAATATCATAAATGCAATCAATCCACAATATACAAGTAGAGATCATGATACAACCTAGTGTCTACTAACAATGATAATTTGGATTAGACCTGAGTTACACATGTATTAGGAATATATATATCAATTGGTCCATTATTTCTAAGTACCTCAGGTGAGACTTGGATCACATATGCATAAAGAACATACACTCAACTAGTCTACTCCTCTAGAGTATTATGGATGAAGTCTAGGTTATATAGCATTAGAACATCATTGAGCATCATTCTCAAGTGCCTTAACATAATTCTTGGGATATCCATATAGCCCTCCAAAAATACTTGATGAGAATCATGAACAAGTAACTTGGGTGTCCTTATCATTTATCGAGTATTAAAAATATATAAACCCAATGGAATCTCACATCATAATCTTCTTATACTTATCAAACACATTAAGTCAAGTTATTGCTTTAAATATTATTATTCAGTCTCAATATTACTAGACTCTTCACACTCGAGTCTCATTTGATAACAAGACCCATTAACTATTTTCTCACAAATGATATTAATACCTACACATGGGTATCAATACAAAGAATAATTTTTGAAGTTCAAATAATGATCCCTAGTAGTGATACCCCTTCGCAGATATCAATACACACCCAAAGGGTATCAATGCTCTCCTTGGGTATCGACACCATTTTACGTCTCGAAGTCGAATTAATATTTCCAGTACTGATACTTTTATGTGAGAATTGATATTCACTTAAAGCAATAACTTGAATATTAATATCAATTCTAGCCTTGTGTTTGAATAACTAGCCTCAACATCAATACAACATCATCAACATCGATATCAAATAAATAATATCGATACCTTAAAAACAAGGTATCTATACTCCCTACACAAAAATCCATAAATGTCTTACTTTGCTTGAAAATAACATCTAAACTCATCAAAAAACTATTTTTAAGCCTTGGGTAATTATTAAAGCTTATAGAAGATTCAAGGGATTGTAATACACCATTTTTATGCATTTTTAACGTTCAAATCTGACATACCAATATACAAGAAATGAAATCACCAAAATATTCTTCAATAACCAAAAGGAATAATAAGAAAATTACCCCAAATGTTTGCACAAATAGTCATTTTGCCCATATTCTTGTTTTAGCATTTTATCTCCCAACGCTTCAATTTTTTGTCAAAATAGATCATGTTTGATGGAAATTTTTAGTTGACTAATAGTTAACACATGTTACTAGCATGAAATTTTCATATGTGTTCAATTACTAAGTGATGATGTGGAATGTGTTACATCACCTAAAGTGATGACATGACATGTTTCATGTCATCCAAAGTGATGACGTGCCATGTCACTAATTAAACATATGTGAAAATGTATTGTCAACAATATGTGTTGATTATTAATCAAATAACGGTTTCCGCCCAACATGGTATATTTTGACAAAAAATTAAAACATTGAGAGTTAAAATGATAAAAAAAACAATATGGAGCAAAATAATCATTTGTGCAAATGTTCAAGGGGCAATTTGATCATGATGCCTAACCAAAATAAGCAAGAAAACAATATATAATGAGCTACATATAGTACATATAAGTTAAGAGAGTGTTACATTAACTCCAAAGCAACCAAGGACATCTCTTGCCCAACTAAGCATAATGTCGAAACGATTTTTTAAAAGGGATCTCGCTTCGAATAATTTAGTGACCTTTTAATAATAAAACGTGTTTTAAGGAGTCATAACCAATCTTTGATTAGGGTGCGATTGGGCACCCAAAAAATATTTTTCATTTTAAAAAAATATTCATTTTAATTAAAACAACAAATTTGCGGTATGCGTTATCAAAGTTCGAGTTTGGGAGTCGGATTCGTGTGGGGATGGATTACCACCCCCACAGTGCCCTAAATCGGTACCTAGTCGATTAATTAGTTGTATTTGCAATGTAATTTAAGAATTCGAGTCTAATTTAATTCAAGATCCCATACAAATAATATTCTTTGAATTTAAGATGAAGCACAATAATATTTAATTATTTTCTATCGAGAAGAATCGACCTCTCATACCCTAAATCAATAAATTCTTACTCAAATCGAAATAAAGAAATATTAAAATTCCATTCTAAAGTTCATTATTAATTCAAAATAATTATAAGAGAGAAAATTATAATATCTAATTATTTTGAATCGAGAATAAATGACCTCTCATGCCTTAAAGAAGTCATTTATTACTCCAATCGAAATGAAGAGATATCTATATTTTGTATTAAAATACAATATTTATTTGAGTGAAAATGATAATCTCTAATGATTTCCAATCTAGAATAAATGACCTCTCATGCCTTAAATCATTCATTTATTACTCTAATCGAAATGAAGATATATCACTATTCTGTGTTAAAAATCAATATTGATTCGAAAGAAAACCATAATATCTAATTATTTCCAATCATGAATAAATGACCTCTCATGCCTTAAAGCAATCGTTTATTACTCCAACCAAAATGAAAAGATATTACTATTTTCAATATTAATTCAAGTGTTATTTATTTTGAAATCCCCTTGAAAAACACATGCAACAATAAAATGAATTAGAAGTATTCATCAAGCAAGTATAATTAATTATTTATTTTACCAATTTTTAATGAGAATAAGGATGTTCAATTACTTAAATACATTGAGACGGGACCTTAAACTCGATCTACCAGTCTTTTCTCGGTGAAATTAATTAAAAGAACATGATCTTTTCCTAAATCCCCAAATTTTAAAATGGATTCAATTTAATTCGTGTCACTAAATGGGATAAACTTTTATTTTAAAATTATCGAAAGTAACTTTCTTATACGTTAAGACAGTCGCTTTATGACAATATTAAAATTAACGAAATTAACCTTAGTCAAATTATTTTGATTCGAGTCAAGAAATGCTTATGAGGGTATCATGCAAAACTAATTAATGACTAAAATGAGATAACCCACGAGCAACATGCCAAAATTAATATAAACAAAATGTAAATAGGACTAAAATATAAACAATCAAATAATCATAATAAAAATTAAAACAAAATAAAGTGCAATAGTGACTAAAATGAACATTTTTAATATTAAGCATTAAAATTACAAAGAATAAAAATAATTAAAACATGGGGACCAAATTAAAATAAAATAAAATTGCATGGCTAAATTAAATTAAATAAAAAACAAATTACATTTTGAAATAAAAACATGCTAAAATTACATGGACCTTTTCATAATTATTCCTTTTTAGCCTAAAACATGTTTTTAAAGATAAATGGGTAAATTACCTAATCAGTCTAGAAACATTTAAAAAATTGAACAATCACTACACATATCCAAAATGTAAAATCATGCTAAAATAGAGGGACTAAAATGCAAAAAAAAAACCTAAATATATATAACATGCATAAAAATAGGTAAATTGTAAAATCGGTCCTAACAGGTGATTAACATGTAAAAACATGGCTAAAATAGGGGGACTAGAAAGTAAATAACCCTAAAATATAAAGCATGCATGAAATTGGGTAAATTGATGAATCGGTTCTTACAAGTGACCACTTTGTAAAAACGCGCCAGAGTTAGGGGACCTAAGTGCGAGTTTACCCTAAATTTCCCTATATATGCAACTTTTCTCTTTTTTCATTTAAAATTGAATTTGTAAAAAAATTTAAAATCATCTCTCCCTTATCTCTTATTTCCTCGGTCGGCCCACTGTCGACCGCCTTACCCCGCAGTCTAGCTGCCATTTCGACAGCCAGACACGGTGTTCAAAACACCTAAACCTACCTCAAAATACTCCTCTCACCCCGATCTACCCTCCTGGACACAAATCTATGGCTAAAACCATCTAAAAGAACCCTAAACAAACCAAAAAACCCATTGACCTTTTGGTTATCTCATACTCTGGCCGCCACGAAGATGAACCGACCCTTCGACGAAGTCCCATACAACTTAGGTAAATAGATCTAACCCTCTCTCCTTTTATTTTGGTTTCACACAAAGCTTCAATTTTTTTATTTCATATTTTCTTCTTTTTGGGAACTGAAAATAAAATAAAACTGTACCTTGAATCGTTTCTGTTTTTTGTATTGCTTGTATTACTTTTTTCTGAAAACTGAGAGGGGAGAACCCTTTTTTTTTGCATAGTTCGGGTTTTATAACCCTCGACATTACAAATTTTTTTTTTCATGATTATACTATTACCTTGCGTGTTGTTCTGGGTGACTTGCAGAATTGGGTTGAATTTATGTGGCGGGGGCTAATGGGTGATTAGTGGAAATGGCAATGGCTGGGGACTGGTGCAGTAAGGCAGTGGCAGGTGATTGATGGAGATGCCGGTGGTAGGCTCCTCATCTGGTGTGATCGGGGTCGTTGGATCTTTCTGATTCAACGACTATGATGGTGCGGCTGGAGTTGACTAAGGGTGAAACCCCTAACGGGTTTGTGATTTATTTGGGTCAGGTTAAAAAGGGTTATGGGTCAGTTCTGTTGGGCTCCAGTTTTGGGTCGATTGGGTTTGCTGTAATTTGGGGCCCATTTTTGGGCTGGTTGTATAGGCATGTAAAATAATAATAATAATAATAGCGAGACGAAAACGGGTGTCAATAGGTACCCCTCTTTGCCCATTCTTGTGTTAACAAGCATAGGGCAAAGAAAAAGAGACAGTGAGTTTTCGCCTGGTCAAATTTGTATTTAGAGATATGATATTGTCTCAAATGAGATTGGAAATTAACATCTGAAGAGATATTTTTGAAGATGGAGTCTAAAAAGAGATCTACTCCGCTGTTTCTTCAAGGTAGATCAAATCTGGAAACATTGATTCACTCCACTATTCTTCAGGGAAGATTGAACCGAGGCATAGTTGTTCCACTGCTACTCAGGGAAGATCAAGTCTGGAAAAAAAGGGGATATGTTCCACTGCTTCTTCAGGGAAAATTAGATCTAGAGACATTGATTCATTCGAGTGTTCTTCGAGAAAGATTGAATCGAGGCAAAGTTGTTCCATTGCTACTCAAGGAAGATCAAATCTAGAAAGAGATGGGATCTTTTCCAGAGCTTCTTTAGGGAAAATCAGATCTCGAGATGTTGATTCATTCTACTTCTCTTCAGGGAAGATTGAATCAAGGTAGACTTATTCCACTGCTACTCAGGAAAGATCGAATTTGGAAAGATAGGGGATCTGAATTGGTTACTTAATATTGGGTCTCTTCATCTCAGCCTTTCCTTTTGGAAAACCTGTACTATCCCAACATACTGAGCTTTAACGTGAAACCCAAGATTTTAACTTTGTGTAGCCCATCATCATATAAGCCTCATGCTACAACCATTTTTAAGCTTCAGAACACTTGCATTTTTCCAAAACTTTTTGTACAATAATACAAAATGATCTAATGTTTCCCAAGTTAATCTATATGTTTTTATTTTCAAAATTAGGATGCTTGCAACATGGTTTTAACAAGAAAAACCACTTTTTTATTTATATAAATGTAAAGAGTTTTTTAGTAAGTACATGGCAAACTTTTAACTAGAATAATCAAAAGAAAATAAAGTAGGCATCCTCATATATCAATAGTACAAATGCTTTTGAACTCGAACGTCGTAGAATGACTCAAGTGGAGCTTCTGTTAAAGGCATCTTGAGAATTGTGTCAATGTGAAAGGGTGTGAAGTTCCCCCTATACCACCAAATTCCCTAAATATTGGATGCCGTAAACCAATATTTGAATAGCATGTTTTATTCATTTCTTTTCTAGTTATCCAAGCCTTTTTAACCTCTCTCCCTAACCTTGACCATTATTTGATGTCACCGTACAAGTCTTTAAAGCTAATTCAGAACAACCACTACGCATGAATTATGAATTTGAATAATTCTCAAGTTTCCCTTTGCTGGTTTTCAACTTAGGAACTTTTTTGGTTTCAAGACGCCCTTTACAAGTTTTCATCTTGAACCCCTTTTATTTGTTCTCTTTTCTTTTCCTTTTGTATTTTTTTTGTTTTTTGTTTTTTGTTTTTTTGTTTTTGTTTTTTCATTTTTTCTTTCTTCAGGCGGAGTATTTCCTGACAGCTTCAGAATTCACAGGGTTAGGTAACTCTGGTTTATTTATCTTGGTGAGGATCAACGCTGCTCAGGAAAAATGCATTTTTCATAACATAGGGTCCCTCCCAATTTGGCATCCATTTACCTCTGAAGTCCTTTTCAATTGGCATAGTACCAGATCTCCTTCCTAAAACTCTCATGGGTGAACTTTCTTATTATGTGCCCTCATCATACGTTTCTGGTACATTTGCCCATGACATATAGCTTTTAATCTTTTTTCCTCAATCAGATTCAGTTGGTCATACTTAGCTTGTACCCATTTTGCTTCATCTAATTTAACCTCTAATAACACTCAAAGTCACAGAATTTCTACCTCAATGGGTAACACAACTTCCATCCCATAGGCTAAAGAAAATGGAATTGCCCCAGTTGATGTCCTTACTGAAGTTTGATAGGCAAACAAAGCAAATGTCGCATACCAGTCTTTATAAGTCTTATTTATTTTCTCTATGAGCCTCTTGATGTTCTTATTGGCCGCCTCTACTACCTCATTCATCTTCGGGCGATAAGTGGTGGAATTATGATGTTTTATTTGGAAATGCTTACATATTGATTCCATCATCTTCTTTTTTAAATTCAAGGCATTGCCAGTGATGATTTTTTCTGGTAACCCATATCGACAAATAATCTCTCTCTTTAAGAACTTGCAAACTATTGACTGAGTGACATTTGCATAGGATGCGTCTTCTACCCACTTGGTGAAGTAGTTTATTGCCACCAAGATGTAAAAATGACCATTTGAAGCTTTGGGCAAAATTTAACCAATGAAATCCATGCCCCACATAGAGAATGTCCACGGAGCAGTCATCATGTGCAATGGATGAGGATGGATATGGAGCTCGTCTCCATAAATCTGGCACTTGTGATATTTTTTGGTATAATAGAAATAATCTATTTTATAGTTGACCAGTAATACCAAAATGTCATTATTTATCTAGTCATTGCATGTTCATTAGCATGGGTTCCACATACTCTTTCATGCACTTCTTCAATGATTGTTTTGGCATCCACACAATGATTGTTTTGGCATCCACACACCTCAACAATTTATGATTATGACTTTCTTGTACAAGATCTCGCTATCAAGAACATACCCTGCAGCCATTCTTCGAATAGTTTTTTGTCATTCTCAGTTGCTCGTTCAGGATAAGTTTAAAATCTGATGTATTGCAGGAATCATAATACTAGGGATTTCCATCATCTTCCTCCTATATGTTATAGTAGTGCGCTGGATACTCATAAGCTTGCATCTCAGTGGGCATCATATTTGAATTTTCATTTACTTTAAAGGTTGCTCCCAAAGTGGCTAGAGCATCCGCCATTTAATTATCTTCTCTGGGAGGTAATGGAATGTCACTTCTTCCAACTCTTTGATAAGTTTTAGGATCAACTTGCGGTATCCCACCAACTTTGGGATCTTTCATTTCCCATTAGCCTCTAAGTTGATAAATTACCAGGGCTAAATCCCCATACACTTTAAGTGTTTTCACTTTACACTCAATGGCAGCTCTAAGACCCATAATACATGCTTCATACTCAGCCATGTTATTTGTGCAATCAAAATTTAACCGATTAGTGAAAGGATGGTGTTCTCCACTAGGTGAGACCAAAATTGTCCCAATCTCATACCTCAAGGCATTTGAGGCACCATCAAAATTCATCTTCCAATGTTCATCAATAGAGGAAACTGCCACTTTAGTTGAAATATCCATAAAATCTTCATCAGGGAAATCAAAGTTTAGCAAATCATATTCTTCAGAAGCCTTGCTTGCAATGAAATATGCTGTAGTACTCTCTTTAATTATTTTTTGGCTCACATACTAGATGTCAAACTCAGACAATAAAATCTTCCAACTATCCAATCTTCCAGATAAAGCATGTACACCTATTAGATATTTCAGAGGATCAAGTCTAGAGATCAACCAAGTAGTGTGATACAACATATATGACTTGAGCCTTCGAGTAGTCCAAACAAAAGTACAAAACAACTTTTCGATCAATGAGTACCTTGTCTCGCAATCAGTGAATTTTTGTTGGGGTAGTATATTGTTCTATCTTTTTTTCTCGGTTTGGCCATGCTGCTCTAATACACATCCCATCAAATTCTCGAAGATCGACAAGTAAAGAATTGAGGGTTTATCTGAGATAAGTGGCATTAAGAATGGAGTATTTGACAAATATCACTTTATTGCTTCAATAGCTTCTTGGAAATCATCACTCCAAACTTATAGGTTGTTCTTACGGAGAAGGCAAAAATGGGATCACATTTCTCGGTTAATTGTGAAATAAAACGAGCGGTGTGTTTAATCTCCGAAAGAATCCTCAAACTTCTTTTTATATTTATAGGGGTGGTAAATCTTGAATAGCTTTGACTTTGTCCAGATCTACTTCAATCCTTTTTTGCTCACTATAAACCCTAAAAGTTTCCATACATTACCCCAAAACTACACTTATTTGGATTGAGTTTTAGTTGGGATTTTCTTAATCATTGGAAGAGTTTTCTCAAATTCATCACGTGTTCCTCCTCTATATTAGCTTAACAATCATATCATCGACATAAACTTATATTTCTTTTTCAAATGAGAACTCTTTTTTGTCGATCGCCTTGTAATTCAGTCAAATCTTAGACACGAAAATAAACAACAGTACACCCTGACTGACAACTCTGGTCATACACTCTTTGGTTGGACATGACTCTGATTCTCTTTACTCTTAAACCAAGACACTACTCACGACCAACTACTTGATCAGCGACAAACCTCTTGTATTATCCCATCATGCTAAGCTTTAACATGAAACCCAAGATTTCAACTTTTTGTAGCCCATCATCATGTAATCCTCATGCTACAACCATTTTTCAGCTTCATAACACTTGCATTTTTCCAAAACTTTGTGCACAATAATAAAAAATGATCTAATGTTTCCCAAGTTAATCTATATGTTTTTATTTTCAAAATTAAGATGCTTCCAACATGGTTTTAACAGGAAAAACCACTTTTTTATTTATATAAATGTAAAGAGTTTTTTAGTAAGTACATGGCAAACTTTTAACTAGAATAATCAAAAGAAAATAAAGTAGGCATCCTAATATATCAATAGTACAAATGCTTTTGAACTCGAACGCCGTAGAATGACTCAAGTGGAGCTTCTATTAAAGGCATCTTGAGAATTGTGTCAATGTGCAAGGGTGTGAAGGTCCCCTTGTACCACCAAATTCCCTAAATGTTGGATGTCGTAAACCAATATTTGAATCTCATGTTCTATTCATTTCTTTTCTAGTTATCCAAGCCTTTTCAACCTCTCTCCCTAACCTTGACCATTATTTGATGTCACCGTTCAAGTTTTTAAAGCTAATTCAGAACAACCACTATGCATGAATTATGAATTTGAATAATTCTCAAGTTGCCCTTTGCGGGTTTTCAACTTAGGAACTTTTTTGGTTTCAAGACGCCCTTTACAAGTTTTCATCTTGAACCCCTTTTATTTATTCTCTTTTCTTTTCCTTTTGTATTTTTCTTTTGCTTTTTGTTTTTTGTTTTTTCCATTTTCTTTTTTCATTTTTTCTTTCTTCAGGCGGAGTATTTCTTGATAGCTTCAGAATTCACAGGGTTAGGTAACTCTGGTCTATTTATCTTGGTGAGGATCAACGCTCCTCAGGAAAAATGCCTTCTTCATAACATAGGGTCATTCTCAATTTGGCATCCATTTACCTCTGAAGTCCTTCTCAATTGGCATAATCTTTTTAAGTACCAGATCTCCTTCCTAAACCTCTCGTGGGTGAACTTTCTTATTATGTGCCCTCATCATACGTTTCTGGTACATTTGCCCATGACATATAGCTTTTAATCTTTTTTCCTCAATCAGATTCAGTTGGTCATACTTAGCTTGTACCCATTCTGCTTCATCTAATTTAACCTCTAATAACACTCGAAGTCACATAATTTCTACCTCAATGGGTAACACAACTTCCATCCCATAGGCTAAAGAAAATGGAATTGCCCCAGTTGATGTCCTTACTGAAGTTTGATAGGCAAACAAAGCAAATGTGTCATACCAATCTTTATAAGTCTCATTTATTTTCTCTATGAGCCTCTTGATTTTCTTATTGGCTGCCTCTACTACCTCATTCATCTTCTGGTGATAAGTGGTGGAATTATGATGTTTTATCTGGAAATGCTTACATATTGATTCCATCATCTTCTTTTTTAAATTCAAGGCATTTCCAGTGATGATTCTTTCTGGTAACCCATATAGACAAATAATCTCTCTCTTTAAGAACTTGCAAACTATTGACTGAGTGACATTTGCATAAGATGCATCTTCTACCCACTTGGTGAAGTCGTTTAATGCCACCAAGATGTAAAAATGACCATTTGAAGCGTTGGGTGAAATTTACCCAATGAAATCCATGCCCCACATAGAGAATGTCCACGGAGCAGTCATCATGTGCAATGGATGAGGATGGATATGGAGCTTGTCTCCATAAATCTGGCACTTGTGATATTTTTTGGTATAATAGATACAATCTATTTTATAGTTGACCAGTAATACCAAAATCTCATTATTTATCTAGTCATTGCATGTTCATTAGCATGGGTTCCACATACTCTTTCATGCACTTCTTCAATGATTGTTTTGGCATCTACACACCTCAACAATTTATGATCATGACTTTTCTTGTACAAGATCTCGCTATCAAGAACATACCCTGCAACCATTCTTCGAATAGTTTTTTGTCATTCTCAGTTGCTCGTTCAGGATAAGTTTAAAATCTGATGTATTGCAGGAATCATAATACTAGGGATTTCCATCATCTTCCTCCTATATGCTATAGTAGTGCGCTGGATACTCATAATCTTGCATCTCAATGGGCATCATATTTGAATTTTCATTTACTTTAAAGGTTGCTGTAGAGCATCCGCCATTTAATTATCTTCTCTGGGAGGTAATGGAATGTCACTTCTTCCAACTCTTTGATAAGCTTTAGGATCATTTTACTGTATCCCACCAACTTTGGGATCTTTAATTTCCCATTCGCCTCTAAGTTGATAAATTACCAGGGCTAAATCCCCATACACTTTAAGTGTTTTCACTTTACGCTCAATGGCAGCTCTAAGACCCATAATACATGCTTAATACTCAGCCATGTTATTTGTGCAATCAAAATTTAACCGATTAGTGAAAGGATAGTGTTCTCCACTAGGTGAGACCAAAATTGTCCCAATCTCATACCTCAAGGAATTTGAGGCACCATCAAAATTCATCTTCCAATGTTCATCAGTAGAGGAAACTGCCACTTTAGTTGAAATATCCATAAAATCTTCATCAGGGAAATCAAAGTTTAGCGAATCATATTATTCAGAAGCCCAGCTTGCAATGAAATCTGTTGTAGTACTCTCTTTAATTATTTTTTGGCTCACATACTAGATGTCAAACTCAGACAACAAAATCTTCCAACTAGCCAATCTTCCAGATAAATAATGTACACATATTAGATATTTCAGAGGATCAAGTCTAGAGATCAACCAAGTAGTGTGATACAACATATACTGCCTGAGCCTTCGAGTAGTCCAAACAAAAGTACAGAACAACTTTTCGATCAATGAGTAACTTGCCTCGCAATCAATGAATTTTTGTTGGGGTAGTATATTGATCTATCTTTTTTTCTCGGTTTGGCCATGCTGCTCTAATACACATCCCATCAAATTCTCGAAGATCGATAAGTAAAGAATTAAGGGTTTGCCTGAGATAGGTGGCATTAAGAATGGAGTATTTGACAAATATCACTTTATTGCTTCAATAGCTTCTTGGAAATCATCACTCCAAACCCTAGGTTGTTCTTACGGAGAAGGCGAAAATGGGATCACATTTCTCGGTTAATTGTGAAATAAAACGAGCGGTGTGTTTAATCTCCCAAAGAATCCTCAAACTTCTTTTTATGTTTATAGGGGTGGTAAATCCTGAATAGCTTTGACTTTGTCCAGATCTACTTCAATCCCTTTTTGCTCACTATAAACCCTAAAAGTTTCCTATATATTACCCCAAAGCTACCCTTGTTTGGATTGAATTTTAGCTGGCATTTTCTTAATCATTGGAAGAGTTTCCTCAAATTTATCACGTGTTCCTCCTCTGTATTAGCTTAACAATCATATCATCGGCATAAACTTATATTTCTTTATGCATCATGTCATGAAACAATGTTACCATGGTTCTCTGGTTTGTTGCCCTGGATTCTTTAGCCCAAACAACACTACCTTGTAGCAAAATGTTCCCCACATGGTGACAAGAGTAGTCTTTTCCATATCTTCTGGATGTATCTTTATTTGATTGTAACCTGAAAACCCATTCATGAATAAAAATAGGTAATTTCCAATAGCGTTTTCCACCAGGGTGTATATGTGTGGCAAAGGAAAATTATATTTTGGGCTCGCTCTATTAAGATCTCTATAGTCAATGTACATGCAAATTTTCTCATCCTTTTTGGTACCGGGATAATATTTTCCACCCGCTCAGGATACTTGGCTACTTTAAGGAATCCAACATCGAATTGATTCTTTACTTCTTTAATTTTTATTAACATTTTGGGTCTCATCCTTCTGAGCTATTGTTGTATGGATTTACATTTCAGCTTTATCGATAATATATGCACCACCAACTCAATATCTAAACCTGGAATGTTCTCATATGACCAAGAAAACACGTCTTTATACTCTTGAAGCAGTTTAATCAAGCTCAGTTGTCCCTCAGCAGATAGGGTGGTGCCAGTCTTTACTTTTTTCTTATTTTCATCTGACCCCAGATTCAAAATTTCAATGGGCTATTCATGAGGTGGAATCTGTTTATCTTCCCTCTCCACCATTTTTAGCAGTTCAGAAGGTAAGTTACATTCCTTATCATTATCATAACCCTCGATTTCCCCTTGACATATTGGCAGCTCAAAATCTAACTTTGGGTCAGAGTCATCAATATTCATATTATTGATAACTGAGGTCTTGAAAGAATAACGAATGAGAGGATATATATATATACATATACATATACAGGATAATCTATCCCATATCAAAATAGAATGAAATAATATACACATAATAAATAAAGAATGAAAAAAATATGCACGAGAGAATGCCAATTTATGAATTAATAAGAATGCATCTTTCATTGAATATTTAAAAACAAGTAGATAAACCCTTTACAAAATATCACCTATTGCCACGGGTTTTAGATAATAGGAAAAGTTTTTGTGCATTACTCTTAATTTATTTTTTAAACTATAGGTAATTCCTCTACAGTCCAATTGTTTAGCACAAAGCCTGGCGGCATAGGATAGATGCCTACAACTCTTCCTTTTTCAGCCTCATCATCTGATATCATATTAATGCCCATATCTCCCAAGGCATTCTCGACAATTGGTTCATTAGCTCACTGGTCTCCCTGAAACATGTGGCCTCTAGACATGAAAATGTCACACAGTGGCAGAAAAGTCATAGGCTCCCACTTAATATCATCTCTGGCTAACCATGCTCTCCTCTTATCCTGGCTCTTATGAACACCTTTTAACTTCTCTTTTAAGGTCGGGGTATACCCATGCCAAAGTGATCTCTTTTGATGGTGGTAAAAACTAGATTAGCATATCCCTGTAGGCGGTTCTCTAGCCCTTTTTCCAGCCTTCGCTCCCCTTCCCAAAGTCATTTTTAGTTTCATTATGGTACAGTTGGACAACCTAGGCTTTGATATATTCTTCCCCTCAGCCATGAAAGTGGCATTAAGAAATTCCAAGGATCTAAAAGAACATTCAACAGCCTCTTCCTCCACTTCAACATATGGAGCGGTAGCAGACACAGAAGCAATGATGTCTTCCTCAGCATTAATGCATACCATTTTTCTCTCAATTATGAACATAGGCTTCTGGTGCAGTGTGGATGGAACGGCTCCTGCCTGGTGAACCGAAGGCCTTCTAATAGAAAATTGTAGGTCGGCAGAGTGTCCATGACAAGGAACTTGACCTCGTACATAGATGGGCTTATGGTCAAAACAATATCGATCTTCCCTATATCTCTCTTTTTGTTTCTTCAAAAGCTCGAATTATGCTCTGACAATTCCTCATGTGTGTACTATCAATTGGTAATTTCTTCAGGGTCACTAATGAAATTACATTCAGCACAAAGCCGTTGTTGATCGGTTGGAAATATATATGCTTACGCAAGCAATTCTATTCAAGTATACACAATTGAATCAAGTAATATAGGGTAAGTGAGTTATCATCTCCTCGGGGATTGGTCGGTCCTTTTTAAGTTTCACCACAACTAGAACTAGTTGTCACAAGCTAATTCCTGTAATCTTGTCAAACTAGAAAACTATTAGTAATAAAGCAAAACAAGAAAATATTGTAAAGTATGATTGTAAAAAGTTTGGCCGAGAAAAAATAAATATGCAAAACTATCGAATTAAAATAAATAAAATAAAGGCAAACGTTGATTCAAATATATTCAAAACAACCTCACATATTCAGACTTTTCACAGATACTTATGCTAATCTTTTGTTATGACAATCAATTATTCTAAGTCTAGAATGAATTGTTATGACATGCTTAAGCTACTTGACAGGATTACTAAGTATTCTTAGGCGGTTGTTATGGCAATACTAACTCATCGTTAACTATAACCCATTGTTTGTAAGATTGTTGTTGTAGTAATACCTCTCAACATAAACTCTAATCGTTGTATATCCTACTCTAGCGTCTATACCTTTTAGTCGATTAAAACCCTATCCTTATCTCTAAGGTATACAAGTTAGAACATCACCATCCTGGATCTATTCCATTGTTCACGTAGATCTATCTTAATTCTCTCAAATCTAAGAATAAATATCTAGACAACCGGTAATCTCTCGATGCTCTTACATTTTCAAGATATATTTCACCCAGACCCCAGGTAATCTCTCGAAGCTCTTATAGTGTCTAGGCAAAATAATTAAACAATGAACAAAATAGTCATGAGAAAAATTATAATTCATCATTCATAAAGCAAAAAATAATTGTTTAGGCAAAAAAAAAGACTAACACCAAGTAAAGCAGTTCATGGTGTTATCAAGAAGTCTACCAAAGTATCATCGTTTTAATATAACCCCAAACAACATAAAGAAATTAAAAACTAAGAAAGAACAACTCCCAAAATCGGGGCCTCTGTCATGACATCTCTGATCAACACACGCCTACCCTAGTGCCCAGCCTCTCTCGAGGCTTGAATGCAACTCTGCTACAGCCAGGCTATGGAGGACACCAAGGACGATCGGTTGGAAAACAGCGGGGAAGCACTACAGTTGCTCGCTCACGCTTCAGTTAAAGCTCTCTTTATTCCTTGCCTCCTTTTTGGCAGCTATGGCTGGGTATTTATAAAGGGAAATCTCCTAGGGTTTTGCGTAAGTGAAGATTCCCTAAATACCCATTATTCTCTTGTCCAGGCTAAAAAAGGAAAGGTGGCTGGTTGTTGTAAGAATCTTGAGGGCTTGCTTGCACGTGAGGGTAGTTGTACAGTTGGCATGTGACATAGGCAATTTCTTTATATCCGCTTCATACTTTACAAGATAAATATTTCCTTGGCGAGATAAATATGTTCCTCACTGTCTTTATCTTCTCTATTCTACTGGCCCTTGCAAAATACTTTTCGCGAATGAAATGTTCTTGTTTAGGAAATTTCCTGCACATACACAAACCACACAGGGCCTTTCTCCTTGGCAGCATCAGTCAAACCAAATAAATTTTTTCGAAGTATAACTTATCCACCACAAGAAAATATAACCTAAATGCAACTAAATGAAACTAATATGATGTGCATAGTTTGTTTAGACGAGCAATAACTTAAGTAAAAATACTAGAAATAGGATCTTTTTATGATGTTATCACACCCCAAACATAAGTGATTGCTTGTCCTCAAGCAATGGACAGTAGCTAGAGAAAAAAAATTAAGATTGTCATGGCAAAATAGTGTTAAGAAAACTATTTGGTTTGAAATTTCAACCCTCAACAAAATTTTAGCCTCAACATTTTCGACTGTCATATCAGTTAAGTACCTTCCCTAGTCAGAATTCCTTGTTATCGTGTGTGCGTGATTGTAATCAATTTATGCATTAAAGTAATTAGAAAACTTCAAGTAAGTGCTTTTGTTTTGTCAAGGCGCCAAAGTATTTGCCAGGCTCAGTTTCCCCTCCTAGTTATTTATAGACTTTTTTTTGGATTCAGCTCATCACACTTACTCTTCCACACTCTAGATGAAAGGGAGAATACCTTCCACCCCCAAGCTAGTAGGGTATGGTCATCATGTGACTACTTTCATTCACTCATATGCCTCGGTAACTCTTAATCTTTATGGAGTTTTTTGGTTATGCCATTAAATAGAGGAGTGTCTCTTTTATTCTTTAAGTTTTAAATATTAGGGAGTTCGACCTTAACCTTAAAATTTTTCGATGTCTTGGCAAGAAGAAAGTTCTTTCCTAAACGTTTTACTGATTACCTTAAGCACAGACAACCTACAATCATGTTTATAATTTTTTTCAAAGAATCAAGCCTAAGGTTGGTTTTCTTCTTTCGGCAATCTTAAAGATATTTCTGGTCTAGGCAATTAAATGATGTATTCATCATCGGGCATTCCTAATCCATTCCAAACAATAGGCTTAACATGCTTAAATCATGACAACCAAAATTTTTAACCGAATATCATCAATTTCTTTTTAATAAAGTGTGCTACAATACCTCCCCCAAACTTGAGGGATATATTGTCCTCAATGCATGAAAAACTAAACTACATGTATCTATATGCAAATGCTAATATAAAAAGAAAAAATTAAAATGCGATCTTACTGTGGTGGTGTGGCTTGACCAGACGCACGCGTTCTGTGTAATTTTGGAGGAGGTAGACTTTGTGACCCCCTAGTTGCGGCTGCAATCATCGAGAAAGTTAGTTGATGGACACTGTCCGCTTCTTGCTTGATACGTCACTTGGTGATCGGGGCTCTTATTGGTGTTTGTTGGTCTTCAGTGGGAGTGGGTTGAGCAGGAACTAGAGTTTGGCTTTGAGTTGTTTCAGGATCTGGCATTACTTGACGGATGAGGGATTGTTCTAGTGCATGCTCGGGTTGAATCAGGGCTGAAGTGAAGTCTTCATCAATAAAGAATTCGGGTGGAATCTCTTGATTTCTTTCGGAAGTAGAGAAGGAGGAGCTGAAGAATTCATCTGTGTCGCCTTGACCTTCCTCTTGTATGGGCAAGACATGAGTGGCCAGTGGAGGAACGTCTGTGGGTACCTCTGGGGGAACATTATGTGTCGAGGCATTAAATGTACTGCCGCCAGTAGTGTGTTTCAGGATAACATCGGGGTAGGGCGGCAGATCGTCGTTGGTGATTGGGAATAGCTCCTTGAAAAAGGCATTGAGTAGTGCATCTCGTGCCTTGACATACCCAAAGAAGATCTCTATGTGATTTTCTAAACACTTGATCCTCTCATGAGTTTCTCGCATGTAAGTGACAACTACTACCATTCTAGACACGACAACAGATTTTTCTCCTCTCTCCAGACCTTAATGCGAAGCATTATCATCAAAGCTCTTAATTCTGGCACTTTCTTCTTGGTGATTCCCTCCTTGGATTTGATGAAATCCTCAAATGGTTCTTTGGGGACCTTCTTTTTCCAACACAGAGTAGTTATCAAGTTAGAAAATAAGAGATTACCTTAGTTTCTATTGGTGCATTTGCGGATTTGCTCAAAGATAAGTTCTCCAACATTAATCGCTCACCCATAGATTATCAAATGTAACAGCATCAATCTTTTCCCTAGAACGGTCGTGTTGTGGGAGGTTGGCATTAGCTTGCCTTTGAGAAAGTGAATCCACAACTTCACCACCTGGTTAAGGGCTTGGCAATTGACCCGTTTCCTTGTTGGTGTGTTTCCCTTGAATTTGGCCCACCTTAAACAGAGGTCCTCAAGTACTCCACTATAAGTTTATTGGTCCTCATCAGCCACAAACTTCTTATGATAGTCTTTCACTTTTCCCAACTTGAAATATCGATTAAGTGTTGAAGGGGAAAACTGAATGAGCTTTCCTCTTACATAAACGGTGTGTTGGGATGGGTCTTCGAGATTGGCGTAAAATTTCATGACCATTGCCGGTGCTACGACTTTAGGGTTGTGAGCAAATTTATCCCATTTGTGTTTTCTAACCATATACATCACTTCTGGTCTGAATGGTTCTTCGTATTTTGATGGAAAAACAAAACCATCCTCCAAGTATACTTGTCAATTTTTAGAGGTTCTTGAATCGTTCCTCGGCTTTAGCTGTCTGGAAACGCTTAAAGCTTGGTGTTGAGGCTGGAGTTTTCTTTGATCTTGCCAATGATACTTGCTTAAAGTTTGGGGATGATATGCCATAGCTATCCAATGTCGTACTCCATATCTTTTCAGTGCCTTGGCAATTAATTTGTTGTCAAAGTGTGCGCCTTAATCACTGATGATAACTCGTGGTGTTCCAAAATGTGTGAATATGTTCTTGTGCAAAATTTTCAAGATGATCTTGGAATCATTTTTAGGTGTTGTTATGGCTTCCACCCATTTGGAAACATAGTCTACTGCCAAGAGTATGTATAGATCACCAAAAGATGTGGGAAAGGGTCCCATGAAATCTATCCCCCATACGTCAAAAAGTTCATCCTCCAGAATATTTTTCCATGGCATCTCATGTCTCTTTGATATGTTCCCTATTCGTTGGCATCTATCACATGACTTATAGAATTTGTGCGCAGCTTTGAACAAGGTTGGCCAATAGAACCCAGATTAAAGAACCTTCACCGCTGTTCTCATCCCACCAAAATGTCCTCTATACTGTGATGAGTGACATTGAAGTAGAATTTCTTTGTGCTCTTCTTCTGGGACACATCTTCTGATTACTTGGTCGCCACATTGCTTGAACAATAATGGTTCATCCCAGTAATAATGTTGCACATCATGTCTAAACTTTTTTTGGCTTTGGCTAGATAAATCTGGAGGTACAATACCACTAACAAGAAAGTTGACTATGTCAGCATACCACGGCGCAGCTGTAACACCCATCTCCTGTATACGCTTATGTACACGAGATATGGATGTCACATCACTATAAAATAATGTTTGTCATTTGAAACCCGTATAAATTTGTTTCAAATTGATCAACTATAAAATATGATATTTCTGAAAACAACATACTAAAACTATCACATAATTACATTCCAAAATATTTACCATAATTGAATTACATGCCAACTAAGTTCTTAAATTGAATAAGATTATCATAATATTACTGACGAGTCAACCTTTAATTGATGAAATATGTTGATACTGCTACACTCCTTACGCACTAGTCCTTGCCTCTACCTACGCGTGAAATAAACACACGTTAAGTAATTACTTAGAGAGACACAATATTGTATTTTAACCTTTGAATATACATAAATATTTCACATTTATTTATTTCGCACTAAATTGTATATTCTTTAATTATCCCATATTCCTCCTCATTTAAACCGTATTTCATTCACAATTTTCACAATTCTTTTTCGTATGCCTAACATACTTCTTCCTTTACATTTTTCCTTTCCATTTATATCTTTATTCATTAGTCTTTATTTTCATTGATAGCCTCCATTCATCATTATAATGCACCTATATGCATTTCAATTATGTCATCCTTACATGCCTTTTATACATTATTATACCTTTCATGCATTTGATATTATGTTTACCTTATTCCTTTATAACATCCATTCATACCATTATGCATTGTTGTACAATATATATATATATCATCCCTTCATATAACAATACATTAAAATTTCTTTATTCTCTTACTCAACAGTATTTAACGTTTGTTTAACTGGCATAATTGACACCTTTGTGCCAATTCATAATTAGGCCATTATTCTTTTACTCAACAGTACTTAACCGTTCATCTAACTGGCATAATTGACAATTTTCTGCCAATTGCACAGCTAGGCCATTTTTCATTTACTCAACGGTACATAATCGTTCATCTAACTGGCATAATTGACACATTACTGCCTATTGCACAGCTAGGCCAATTTTCTTTTACTCAACGGTACTTAATCGTTCATCGAACTGGCATAATTGACGTATTTCTTCCAATTACACAGTTAGGCCTTTTGATCTTTTATTTTAGAGCAGTCTTTAGTATAATAATCATTCATCATATCAATTAATCCTTTCCATCATTATACATTCTATGGTTTATTCCCATAATGCCATTGCACTAATACCTCAATTTTACTATAATTTACATGGAGTACTCATCCAATACAATTACAATAATTCACATTCTATTATGAACTTCTGATAATTTCATCTCTCATGGGATCTTTCAATTCAATTCATATTCCATGATTTACATTCTTAATGCTAATATCATCATTTATCAACCATTTCTAAAATCTGTGTGGTTTACCTACTCATTACTAATATAAAACTCTTTTCCTTTTTAAGTAATTCTTATGTTTATACCCATAAATTTCCCATAAAGAAATTCATGGACTTAGTATGAATTCCTTATCCTTTAGCACACAAGGTGCCCAATACAAAAATTCATACACTTAGTATGAATTTCTTATCATGTTAGCACATGAAGTACCCTATATGGAAATTCATACACTTAGTATGAATTTCTTAACATTTTGCACACGAAGTGCCATTTGGTAATCACCATACTTACATTAATCATTTCTACAACTATAACTATTCTAGCATGTACGTACATAATTAAATGCACTCACCTGACTTTCCTTTCTATGTATCCAAAATGTAAATGCTGATTACACCAGTAATTTTCCTTTACCCTTAGTTTTGTTCATCTCCGGAGCTTGGTTTCGATCTACTTAAGCATCCATTAAAACATGTACCATACCCAAATGTTAGTATACTCCTTAACCTTGTACTTTAAGAATATTCAAAATATCATTATCTCAATTTTTATAACAATTTCAACCTAATAGGCGGTTTCAAGCTCAGTAGTATCGATACCACTACCCTGGTACCGATACTTCTATACTATGATACCGATAGCCCTTTTTGGTATCGATACCAATTTTAGGTTCAATGTTACCTAGTATCGATACCCTTACCATGGTATCGATGCTACCCTAATAGGGTATCGATACCCCTTACCGGTATCGATACCCCTTACCGGTATCGATACCAAAATTAGATTCGATGTTTCTTGGTATCGATACTACCTCATTTGTATCAATACTAATTCAATCAATATCAATACTACTCATCTAATTTATCTCATTTTAGCCTATAGTATTGGTATTGTTCTTAGCAGTACTGATACCCTTGCCTAGAATTTCCAATCTTCAACTCGATTTTCATCCCATTGTGGTCAATTCTCGTTATATTTACCCCATACCATGCTATTAAAATCATGTTTAACTATCCATACTAACATTCCTTCATTTAGCCTCTTATAACATCTAAAATCATTCAAGAACATTCAATTATAATAATCAAACCACTTTTTCTAATATGTTCTTTATCCCATCTAATACTTCTAATCTCTCATTTACCCATTTGACAAGTTAAATCTACTAGTAAACATCCATAAACACTCATATTTTAACATAACAATTAAAAACCTATTTTCTTAAATCTCTAATATCTCATCCATAACTTAGTTTTGATCCCATTTAATCATTCCTTAAGCTTCTATTATACTCAATGCTAAAGTCATCCAAAAATGATGGAATAAAACAGTAAATTGAAAACTCACCTTTAGCTATGGATGAGAGTTTTTCCATGGGAAGAGAAAGAAGAATAAGAGGATAACCCTTTTTGGTAACCTATTTTCCCTTTTCTCCTTTCTTTAATACTTCCTAGAAAATGAATAATAAAAAAATTCATTTTCCCCTTAAAGGACCAAAATGCCCTCTTAATTCATCTATGGCTACAATTTAGTTCAAAACACTATTCCAAATCATTTTCTCATCTTTTACCAATTATTCAAATAAATCTTTAAATTTTAATTCTTTTCAATATAGTCCCTGACATAATATTTGGGGTATTACAACAGCCGTGACAAATAAAATTTTCTCATCAGGGAAATCCTCTTGAATATCTTTCATGTCATGATAATTAATTTTTGTTATCTAGTTTAGACAAATGATCTGCTACTTGGTTTTCCGTACCCTTTCTATCATTGACCTCTAAATCAAACTCTTGTAGTAATAATATCCATCTGATTTGCCTAGGTTTTGCAACTTTTTTATTAATCAAATATTTAATGGCATAGTGATCCGTATGCACAATGACTTTAGTTCATATGAGATATGGCCTAAACTTATCGAATGCAAATACTACTGCAAGAAGTTCTTTTTCAGTGGTGGTATAGTTTACTTGTGCATCATTCAGAGTACGACTAGCATATTAGATAACATGAAAAAGTTTACTTTTTCGTTGCCCTAGCACTGCTCCAATTGCGTAATCACTAGCATCGCACTTGAGCTCAAAAGGTTCGTTCCAGTCAGGTGGAACAACAATTGGTGTTGCTGAACATTTTTTCTTCAAATCTATAAAAGCATTTAAACAATCATTATTAAATAAAAATGGTTGATTTTGTTGAAGTAAAAGACACAAGAGTTTTGAGATTTGAGAAAAATCTCTTATGAATCACCTGTAGAAGCCTGTATGTCCAAGGAAACTGTCTATGCCTCTTATGTTGGTGGGTGGAGGTAGGTTTATGATTACTTCCACCTTGGCTCTATCAACTTCAATGCCTTGATAAGAAATTTTATTACCCAACACTATTCCCTCGGTTACCATAAAACGACAATTCTCCCAACTTAGTACTAGGTTGGCTTCTTCACATCGTTTCAATACGTTAGATAAGTTGTCGAGACATTGGTTGAAATTGTCGCCTGAAAAGGAGAAGTCATCTATAAATATTTCCAAGAAATCTTCTACCATGTCAAAAAAATGGTCATCATACATCTTTGAAAGGTAGTTGGATCATTACATAGCCCGAACGACATTCGTCTAAATGCATAGGTACCGTATGGGCATGTGAAAGTAGTTTTCTCTTGATCCTATGGTGTTATGGCTATTTGATTCTATCCTGAATATCCATCAAGGATGTAGTAAAATGCTTTTCCTACTAGCCTATCAAGCATTTGGTCAATAAAAGGAAGGGGAAAGTGGTCTTTCTTTGTTGCTTTATTGTAGTCCATACATATGCGCCAGCCCATGACTGTTCTAGTAGTTAAAAGCTCATCATTTTTGTTTTTGACCACGGTCACTCCACCCTTCTTTGGCACGCACTGCACCGGATTGACCCATGAGCTATCGGATATTAGATAAATCACTCCTGCATCCAGCCATTTTATGATTTCCTTTATGACTACCTTTTTCACGATTGGGTTTAGTCTTCTTAGATGTTCCACTGAAGTGCTATGACTATCTTCTAAGTTGATCTTGTGCATGCATATGGTAAGGCTGATTCCATTCAAGTCTGTCATGGTTCACCATAGAGCCTTTTTGTGCTGTGACAAAACATTTAACAAACTATTCTCATGCTCGGAGGTTGGACTGGCAGAAATTATCACTGGTAAAGTCTCATCACTACCTAAGTAATCATATTTCAAATGCGATGACAAAGTTTTAAGTTCCAATTTGGGTGCATGCTGTAAAGATGATTCTGGAGGGCTAACTTCATAAAAATCTGAGGGTTCGATTTTCATACTTGATCTAGTATGAAGGTAACTAGATTGTTCCTTTGATTCTCCTTCATAACCCGCTTTGGTGTCATTGGCGGGGAACCCATTTAGTGCTTTAGTTAAACATATGTTGTCAAGGCCATAGTTATCAGAACCGTCTTCTGAAAAAATTTTGCCTGGGCCATGATTTTCGTATTGATGCATTATGGACATCAAATCGGGGCACAAAGTGTTGTATTCATCAATCTTTAAAAATTCACCGAGAGTAAGAATTATTTTTCCTCTTCTTCCATTGAGTCCATGTCTCTAATGCATTGGCATTCTTCCGAATCGTCCACATATCTCATGGAGTTGAATACATTGATTGTGACACTTTGTTCTCCTACCCGCATCATGAATTCTCCATTCTCGTAATCAATTAGGATTTATTCAGTAGCCAAAAAGTGTCATCCAAGGATGATAGGTGCGTTTTCATCATCTTCACAATACAACATGAGGAAATCAACTGGAAATACAAATTTGTCCACATTCACAATGACGTCTTCTATTCTACCCTCAAGACGCACATACGACCGTTCAGTTAATTGTAAGATAAATGCAGTTGGGCAAGCATTATATCCTTCTAGTTTTAAAAATATGGACTTTGGTATCAAATTTACGCTCGACCCTAAGTCAACGAGAGATCGCCCTACAAAGTTGTTACCAATTTAGCATGGTATCACGAAACTTCCAGGGTATTTTTATTTTGGTGGGAGTTTGCTTACTGCAGAGCATATTTATGTTGTCGTGGCAATATTTTCTACCTTCAACTTCTTTGTGACAATGTCTTTTAGGAACTTTACATAGGAAGACATCTTCTCAATGGTTTCAAGTAAGGTACGTTGATATACAACTGATCCAAAACATCGACAAATTTCTTGAATTAGATGTCATCATTGTGTTTCTTCAATATTTGAGGAAATGGTGGTGGAGGTCTCACATCATCTGCTGTTGGGGCTGAGGAATTTCTGGCCTTGGCTATAAATTTTCCATTATCAGGTTGAAGATTTTCGGAGCCTTCATCCTTTTCCTTCTCTTCAGACAATTTATCCTATTCCACATCTTAAGCTCGATCTTCTGGGTGTGTAATGCCTTGAAGATAATTGTCCAGCTGTTTTCCCGTAAACCTGTCATTCAGGTTAATTTGTGTTCCACTCCTTAGTGTAAGTACACTGCACTGCTCCTTTTCATGATGTTTAGTGATTTCAGTATCACTGGGGAGATTTGACCCACTTGATTCTCCAATGCTCTTAGGGATGAACTATGGCTTTGTAAAAGAGCAGCTAGGCTTTGCAATAAATTTCCTTGGTTTTTTATTGTTGATAAGTGCTCGTGCATCAGAGCCTTTGTTGAAGCCATGAAATCTTTTGTCGAGTCCATCAATTCCTACAACGAAGCTTCCAAGGAGTTAGCATTGGAATTGGTATTAGAGGAAGAAGTTGTACCTTTAGTATTTTGCCAGGGCATCTGATGATGTTGATTCTAAAAAAGTTGATGTTTCGAGTTACTCTGCTCTGGCCTATTATAATTTCCTGCATGATTGTTGTTGCTCCCTTGATTGCCCCATGAAAAATTTGGATGTTGTCTTCAGCCAAGATTGTATGTATTTGAGTAGGGGTTATTGTTGTTTCGATTATAGTTGCCCACAAAATTGGTAGATTCATGGTTTTCTGGACATTCACTCTCATGTTGGTTGCTGTGACACAATATGCATGCATTACTGGTTGCTTTGACTTCTTTCACCTTATTAGGACGCTGCAAATTTTTCAACATATTAGTTGTGGCAGAAAGTTGAGCTGCTACTGAATCCTTTCCCTTAATTTCATATACTCCAGATGCTTTTCTACCAGTTCCCAGCCTTGTAGTCCGGAATTGATAGTCATTATTTGCTATCCCGTCGAGGATATCAAAGGCTTCATCGGGTGATTTGTCAAGTAAAGTACCATTTGTTGAGGCATCTAACAAATTTTGAGTAGGTGCATCAAATCCGTTGTAAAACATCACGACTTGAGTCAAGTCATGAAATATATGGTTTACACATTTGCGAAGAAGACTTTTATACCTATCCCAACATTCATACATTGATTCATCATCTCCTTGGTGAAAACTTGCAATATCTTTGCGTAACTGTGTATTCATATTGGGTGGATTGTATCTAATTAGGAAACTCTTGCATAAATATGCCCAAGATTCCATTGAGCCTGAATGAACTCCACTGAGCCACGCTTTCGCTCTATCGCATAGGGAATAGGGGAAAAGTTTAAGTTTAAGCACATCTTCATGCACTCCTTGTTGTCGGAATGAATTGCACACTGCAAGGAATGAATAAATATGTTGTCTAGCATCCTCATTAGGTGAACCACCAAATTGACCGATAGTGTTTAGCATGTTGAACATCACCGGTTTAAGCTCAAAATGGGTTGCTTGTATTTCAGGTGCCACGATGCCTGGATTTTGATCGTCAAGAATTGGGTTCAAGTGATCTTGTATTGCTCATGGTCTTGCAACTTCTCACTGAAGATTAATTGCTGCATCAGGATCTGTCTAATCTCCTATATTGTTGCTTGAAATTGTAGCTTGAAATTGTAGCTGATTCATATACTCTCTGGTTCGTTGGTCACGTCGCCTTTATTTGAATGACTGTTCAATTTCAGGGTCGAATAGTTATAATGGTTTACCAGCAGATCTCAGGTTCATGAAATGATAAGTCCTTCAAAAAAAAGAAAATAAGTTAACTAAGTAAATTAAAGGTGACAAGAAAAGCTTGTTATGGCGAAAAATAAAAATTTTGTTAGTTGTCAATCCTCGGCAACGGTGCCAAAAACTTGATCGCTTGGAAATATATATGCTCAGGCAAGCAATTGTATACAAATATACAAAATCGAATCATGTAATATAGGGTAAGTGAGTTACCGTCTCCTCAGGGATTAGTCGGTCCTTTTTAAGTTTTACCACAACAATACTAGTTGTCACAAGCTAATTCCTGAAATCTTGTCAAACTAGAAAACTATTAGTAATAAAGAAAAACAAAATATTGTAAAGTATGATTGTAGAAAAGTTTGGTCGAAACAAAATAAATATGATAACTATCGAATTAAAATAAATAAAGGAAAGGCAAAAGTTGATTAAAATATATTCAAAACAACCTCATATATTCAGACTTTTCAAAGAGCACTTATGCTAATCTTTTGTTATGACAAGAAATTATTCTAAGTCTAAAATGAATTTTTATGACATGCTTAAGCTTCCCGAAAGGATTACTGAGTATTCTTAGAAGGTTGTTATGGAAATACTACTCAGCATTAACTACAATCGTTTGTTTGTCATAAAGTTGTTGTAGTAATACCTCTTAGTGTAATCTGTAATCGTTGTCTATCCTACTCTAGCATCTATCCCTTTTAGTCGATTGAAACCCTCTCCTTATCTCTAAGGTAGACAAGTTAGAACATCACCATCCTGGATCCATTCCATTGTTCACGTAGATCTATCTTAATTTTTTCGAATCTAAGAATCAATATCTAGACGTGTTTCACCTAGACCCTAGGTAATCTCTCAAAGCTCTTACAGTGTCTAGGCAAAATATTTAAACAATGAACAAAACAGTCATGAGAAAAATCATAATTCATCATTCATAAAGTAGAAAACAATTGTTTAGGCAAAATAAATATTAACACCAAGTAAAACAGTTCATGGTTTTATCAAGAAGTCTGCCAAAGTATCATCATTTTAATACAACCCCAAACAACGTAAAGAAAATAAGAACTAAGGAATAACGACTCCCAAAACCGGGGGCTCTGTCGTGACATCTGTGATCAACATCGCGCCTGCCTTGGCGGCCAGCCTCTCTCGAGGCCTTACCGCGGCTCTGCTATAGCCTAGCTATGGAGGACACCAAGGACGATTGGTTGGAAAATGGTGGGGAAGCAATACAGTTGCTCCCTCACGCTTCAATTAAAGCTCTCTTTCTTCCTTGCCTCCTTTTTGGCGGCTGTGGCTGGGTATTTATAAAGGGAAATCTCCTAGGGTTTCGTGTAAGTGAAAATTCCCTAAATACCTGTTATTATCTTGTCTAGGCTAAAAAATGAAATGAGGCTGGTTGTTTTCATAATCTTGAGGGCTTGCTTCCACGTGACGGTAGTCATACAGTTGGCACGTGACATAGGCAATTTTATCATATACGCTTCAGACTTTGCAAGATAAACCTTTCCTTGGTGAGATAAATCTTCTCCTCACTGTCTTTATCTTCTCTATTCCACTGGCCCTTGTGAAATAATTTTTCGCAACTGAAATGTTCTTCGTTAGGAAATTTCCTGTACATACACAATCCACACAAGCCTTTCTCATTGGCAGCATCAGTCAAACCAAATAAATTTCGCCGAAGCAAAAATTATCCACCACAAGCAAATATAACATAAATGCAACTAAATACAACTAATACGATGTGCATACTTTGTTTAGACGAGTAATAACTTAAGTAAACAGACTAGAAATAGAGTCTTTTTATGGAGTTATCAAGTGTCAATTATCACTTGTGATAACACATGCCCCTTGCACCCGAGGATAATATGCATGGCTTTGGGATTACTAATAATCTCAGATGGGATCTCGTCATCAAAGAAAGAGATGAAATTATCGGTTTGGTTATTCGTAACTAGTCGATCTATTTTTTCCACAGTTATATCTCTCGGCACGAAATTATGATTCAAGACTTTCAAAAAAGCATTCTGGTTATTCCACGATTTTATACTCGATATGTTCCAAAAAATTTAAAAAATCCACAGCCTTGCTTTCTGTTACATGCTCATTAATGATCATCTCATCATCTTTCAGCAGTATTTCAACTTTCTTCCTTTTATCGGCGTCAGTTGTCTTCTTGGGTTCCTTGGTCTGATTGGGAGAATAACATCTCCCACTTCTGGTGAAATGGCCTACCTCATCCACTTCTACTTTGGTGGCCTTTGAAGTAGCCACGTTATTCGTCTGGTACACATATCTCTGTGGGACTTGTTTATTATCCTTATAAGGGAATGAAGACAGGGTGTGATCACCACCTTTAGAGTTACTCTCTCTGCCATACAAGTTTTTGGTGTGATTACTAGAGGATAGTTGGCATTGTAAACTCCCTTGGAAGAACCCTCAGATGCACAAATCTCTACTTCTTGTTTTTCAACAACTTCTTGGAAAAATTCTATTCCCTTGTCATCTATCAACCTTTGAACTAAAGCTCGGAACTCAACACAATCTTGTATTCTATGACCCTCACAGTTGTGATATTGACAAGCATGCTTACTCTTGTCCACGCTAAAGGCCAACAAGTCTACCTTGATCATCTGCCCCTATACCTAATACATGGGTGACTTTACCTCACATACTTTGGTTTTAATATTTTTTCCCTTTTCTTCAACAATTGCATTGACCCCTACACCTACATGGTTTGGCAGCAGGTTCTGAGCCACATTTGGTTGCTCAATATCACTAAAGTTGATGGCGTTCCTCTTGCTTAATCTTTGGATAATATGTTTAAAGGTAATTCAATTCTCTATTGAATATCCTGAAGCCCCTGCGCGATATTCGCATTGGGTAAATGTGTTATACCATTTAGGGTAGGGAGACTGCATCGGTGATATATAGTAAGATGACACCACATGCTTATGATATAAGATCTGAAACAATTCATTGTCAGTTATGGGAATCGAGTCAAATTGAAGCCTTTCCCTCTTTTGTCTTGGTTATCTTACCCCTTGTCTGGCAGAGTTCTGTGTGGATAACATTTTGGCTTGAGGTTGAGACATAGTAAAGTTATTGGAGTGATACTTCCTCACATTACTAACTTCATTATTCTTCTTTTTCAATGACGGTTTCCTGTTAGATTCTCATTCGTAAAGTCTTCCATTCTTGATCACCATTTCGATAATCTCTCCTGATGTGACCACATCAGCAAAGCTCTTGGATGAATTTCCTATGAGGTGGCCAGTGAACGGATCTCTCAGAGTGTTTACAAAAAGCATGTTAGTTTTCTCTTCTTCAAGTGGTGGATGAACTTGTACTGACACATTTCTCCACCTCTAAGCTTATTGTCTGAAACTTTCATTAGATTTCTTCCCCATGCTCTGCAACATGATTCGATTAAGCCTTACATCCTTCACATGTTTATAATGCTCTAGGCCAGCTTTAGCCAAATCCTTATAGGATTTAATATGAGCCATGCTCAATCGATTGTACCAACGGATGCTTGATCCTATCAGGCTCTCCTGAAAGTAGTGGATTAGCGGTTGATCATCCCCCACATAACCGATCATTTTTCTATATAACATAGTGATGTGTGCAGAAAGACATCTCGTGCCATCAAATTTTTCAAAATCTAGAACTTTGAACTTGGATGGCAGCACTAAATCAGGAACCAGACTTAGCTCCTTAGCATTGATCCCATACATGCTAGTATCTTCTTTCATAGCTCTTATTTCAGTTTTTAGTTGTTTCCAATTTTCCACTAGTTGTTTCGTCTGCTCTTTCTTTCCCTCCTCGCTGAAATCTGGGACATCTTCAAGATGGTGCGGGTTTACAAAGGTGCCAAGTAAGTTTATGTGTATCTTTCTTGGTCGAGCAGTCGTTGTTTGTTGTGCTATAATATGCAGTGGTGTACAGTTGAGATGATATAAGGGTTCTTCATAGGAACCAACACTAAGAGGCTTTACACCATCAACCCGTGGTTCAAAACCCGGGGGATACACATGGTCTTCGATATTAGCACCGATAATTGGAGACTTTTCGCGACTTGCATTCTTTCCTTGCAACATACTTGCTAGTTTTTCATCATATCATTATGAGCTTTCAACATTTTTTTTCGCACATCTCTTCTTGAGCTTTCCTGAAATTCTGCTGCATTTCGAGCTGAGTCTTCTCAATTTGGGCAATTCTCTCATCCGTTACCATTTCTCAAGTATTGTATGGATGCTTAGAAGTTTCCAGTATTCTGCCATACAATCCTTTTATTAATGAATATGAAAAATATGACTATTAATGAATAAAATGCAATACGGAAAGTAAAATGCAATGTAGTTGCAAAAATGCACGGTATTTATTCTGTAAAGATTATTTAGAATAAATTTTTATATTATAAACGATGTTTAGTTACAAGGCTTAAACATATCATATATAAATCTGAGCTATCTCTCCTAATTACTGCATATCCCCCAATAAATCTAAAATCCTCTGAGCTTCTTCAGTCTCGGGTTCTAATCCTTCGCTCACAGCATCAGCTTCATATGATAAGTCAACCAAGTACTGAGCCACTTCTTCAGCATGTTGCAGATAGCTTGCGATGAGGTCATCCCTTTGCTTAAATCTCCACTGAGTCTGTTTCCAACGATGGCGCCATTGTATAACTCCTTCATAGAGGACTATTGACAGTTCACTTGTCCATCTCTAGAAATCTTGAACCATAGTTTCAAGTTCACTCACACGCTTCTTTAAATTTTTAGCTTTCGTACTATTCAAATTGCCTTCTCGACTTTGGTACCATCGTAAATCTGTCTCTAAACTCAAGACTCTACCCTTCAATTTCTCATTCTAGGCCTGACTCTCTTGCAGATGTTGTTCTAACACAACCTTTTCTCTTGAAAGTAGTGATGTCTATTCTTCTTAAGCTCTTCACTACTTTCCCCAACTTCTCTCTTTAAACTTGCCACTTCCTATTTCCTTTCAGCAGGAGACTTACTTGAGATGGTGGTCATTCGTTGGTATGACAACTGGAGATCATCAAAATCAAATCTGAGTTGTTTTTCTACCTTTTCGATGCGGTCAGCTCGACCCTTTTGGATGTTGATTTCTAAGCTTTTCAGGCACAATTCATCCTCCATTCTCTGTAACGTTTCCTTCCACTGCTTTCTTTTAGCCTCAAAATCATGTCTGACTAGTTCTAGTGGAGATGGTACCACTCTGAAATGTTCTTCCATAGGCTGAGTATTTTCAGGATTGACTATCGAGATATTATCATTAACTCTGTTGCTTCTCCACTCCTCGTATTCCTGTGATAACTTTAAGTCAAATGTAGAGAGATTTACTATACCAGTATGCTTTCAAGCATCAGCAACCCCTTTGACTTTACTTTTGTCCTACTCTCCTTTAAATATGAACTCTGACCTAGATAAATCCCACGTTGCTCGAATAAACTATCTCGACCCATATTACTTGGAAACCAGTAAAGGATCATACCCTACAGAACCCCATATGCATGGCAACAAAACCCAATCTCGTTCTCCACACCTATATAGTATGTCTGAAGAAACGTTCTAAGAAGCATGCCATAATATATCACTGCCTCAGATATCTTTAAAAATGACCATCCATTTCTCTTCAGTGAAACCCCCAAGCCATTCTCGAGAAAAGAAATCCTTCAAAGGTGAAAATACTTTTAAAAACACTCAACTAGGTGTCCTCTCAACTTGTTTGAAGATATTGGGGATTCATACTAGAAATAGCGGTACACACCCTAAAAGCAGCCTTCTACTTATCGTCTACAAGAATTCAAGAACAAAACGTTTCTACCAAGATAACTAGAATTAAATCCACATGTATGTCCAGACTCTCGAGCAAGTCAACCACTGATACATGTATGTGCCCCAGAACCTTCAGGAATATGAATAACCCATAAACACCAAGAGAAAACATGTCAATCTTCTTTCTCCTATCAGGATTACGGTCAATTACTTCTCTCAGAGCTATCCAGGTAATGCACTCAATATCTCCCTTCTTCTTGATGCCTCTTACGACCCACTTTTCACTCATGTCAGTCGTCAAAAGTAGTTTCTTTTTTAAGGAATGAGTATTTAGTCGCTTGGTGTACACCTTGTCTTCTTGGAATCTCGGACACTGAATCAAGGCATGGTACTCCTCTATGGTAGGCGTCATGTCTGCTCGGCCAAAAGTAAAGCAACTATAAGAAGGATTCCAAAACTACGGAATAGCGCTAAACAAATTTCAGTCAATCGGAACATCTAAGAGATCATGTCTGCTCGGCCAAAAGTAAAGCAACTATAAGCAGGATTCCAAAACTGCACAATAGCGCTAAACAAATTTCAGTCAATCGGAACATCTAAGAGATACAAGATGTCACTATAGAGTTGATAAAAAAACTGCTTATCAGATGCTTTCCACTTTCCCCAAATTTCTTTCAGCTCACTCAGGTCATTCTGACGGACATTGATGTGTGTGTACCCAATTAGATCTGACACGTACCCAGGCTGAAAGTTATCTCCATTTGTTAGTTGGGACTGCTCTGGCCATCTCATAATGACTATATTTTCTTCTACCTCTTTTTGAATCCTTCATTCCGTAATACTAGCCTTCTACATGGACATCGATCATGGATCAACACCATTGAATGAATAGTGTAATATAAAAATGGGAACAAAATAAAACAAAAGGACAAGAGAAAAATAGTCAATAATCATAAAGGAATTAATCGGACATAATATAATTTGTCGATAAAAACTTACCCGACATGTTGGATACCCAATTATGCTTTAGCATATCCTACCCAAACAGGATTTCTACCCACATGTTTTGTTTATAGAAAATCCTAACCTCATGCCATCTAGTTCGCATGCTAATTCGAAAAAATAAACCTAACTACATGATCTCTAGTCTGCATACATTTATTCAGAAATTAAAATTACACTACAAAAATTAAAAAACTCAAAAAGGCTTTTCCTTGTGTACTCTCCTCATGGGATTTTTAAGATATGGGTAAGGCTCTATCTGGATTCTAAGCTCACTATATGTTGGGTTCAACACTAAAGTAAGAAGTCCTTGAATTGTCCTTGTCAGTGCCCTTTAGACTGCCAACCCTCAATATTAGCCCATCACAAGCTTTTGGATTTAGTTTAATTTGAGGGTTCATACCTCCTTATCTAATACGAAGGTAAAAACCATCACGAGGACCGTCAGACATGAGCATTATGAGTGATACACTATCTCATATGCATGTGAAAACCACACGAGGGAGTAGTTTCTTACTCCATAAATAGGACGGAGCAGGGTTTTAGCTCATGTTATGCAAATTTAGTTGTGCAGTGTGTGAGGAAAATTGAAAACAAAACAAACAACACCAAATAGAAGTCTTAAAAAATTGAACATTTATTTACACTGAAAACATTAGTGAACAAATCAGTACAACTATTTAGTGGTTAATCAAATTGCAAACAAAAATCTATTCAAACCACACAAGGGGTCAAAAATCAAATTAGAATGAACTTGTAATTTTCATTTGCAAAGATAATTAATTAATTGACTATCAGCCTGACTCTCTAAAAAAAGCCCCTAACAGAGTCGCCAAGCTATCGAAATGTATTTTAAAAGGGGTCTCGCTTTGAATAATTTATTGACCTTTTAATAATAAAACGTGATTCAAGGAGTCACCACCAATCTTTGATTAGGGTGTAATTAGTCACCCAAAAAATATTTGTCATTTTAAAAAATATTCATTTAATTAAAATAACAAATTTGCAGTCCGCGTTACCAAAGTTTGAGCTCGGGAGTCAGTTACGTGTGGGGAAAGATTAGCACCCCTATAGCGCCTTAAATCGACACCTAGTCAATTAATTAGTGACCTTTACAATGAAATTTAAGAATTCTAGTCTAATTTAATTCAAGATCCCTTACAAATAATATTCTTTGAATTTTAGGATGAAGCACAATAATATTTAATTATTTCCTATTGAGAAAAATCGACCTCTCATACCTTAAAGAAATCGATTCTTACTCCAATCAAAATAAAGAAATATTAAAATCTCATTCTAAAGTTCATTCTTAATTCAAAATAACAACACAAAATAATTCTAAGAGAGAAACGATAATATCTAATTATTTTCAATCGAGAATAAATGACCTCTCATGCCTTAAAGTAGTCATTTATTACTTCAATTGAAATGAAGATATATCACTATTTCTGTATTACCCCAAATATCAAGTCAGTGACTTCATTGAAAAGATTTAAATTTTGATGATTAAATTGAATAATTATAAAAGATAGGAAATGATTGGAATAATGTTTAAGACCAATTTGTATAAATGAATGAATATAGAGGGTATTTTGGTCCTTTAAGGATAAATGAATTTAAAATTTATCCCTTATTAGGGATTTAGGGAAACAAAAGGGGAAATTAAAGCTAACATATTCATCTCTCTTTTCTTTTTCTTTCCCGTGGAAGAACTCTACTCAATATCTCAAAGGTAAGATTGCATTTGGTTAGTTTTTCCTCTTTTTTTTGGTTGGCTTTGAATCATTGATGATTATAGAGGCTTAAGGAGGTGTTGAATAAGATAAGAGATGGATGAGATGATTGAGATTGAAGAAAATGGGTTTTTAAATAATATGTTAAAATAGGAGTGTTTATTGATGATTACTGGTAGATTTGACTTGTCAACAAGGTAAATAAGATATTAGAAGTATTGGATTGGATTAAGAACACCTTAGGAAAAGTGGTGTAATTCTTAGAATTGATTGTTCTTGGAAGATTTTAGATGTTTTAAGAGGCTAAATGAATGAATGTTAGTATGGATAGTTAAAGAAGAGTTTAATAGTATTGTATGGTGTATATATAACGAAATTTAACCCCATTTGGGTGATAGTTAGGTTGAAAACTGGAAATTCTGGGTACGGGTATCGGTACTGATAGAACAGTACTAATACTACAGGCTAAAATGGGATGAATCTGCTAAGTAGTATCGATATTGATTCAATCAGTATTGATACCGAAGAAAGAGTATCGATACTGAAGGGAAGGTTTCGATACCATTTCGAAACAGAATGTAAAAATGGTATCGATACCATAGCATAGTATCGGTACCATAGTATGTTAGTATTGATACCATGGTATGGGTATCGATACTAAGGAGCCAAAAATTGTTAAATAAGTTGATAATGTTGTAGAAAAGTTAATAATAAGTTTTATTGGGTAATGTTTAAGAGTAATTGTTAGGAAATACACTAACAATTGATATTGTACATGTATTTAATGGATGCTTGAGTAGATTGAAATCAAGCTCCCGAGTAAAGCAAAACAAAAAGGAAAAGGCAAAGTACCTGAGTAATAAACTTTGCGTCTTTGATATAATAGCACGGTAATCCAGATGAGTGCATTTAATTGTGTAACTATAGGTTGTACTAATCATATATGTATGAATGTTTAATATGTATGTGGTGATTACGAAATAGGCACTAAGTGTGCATTCCATAAAATTCATCCTATGTGGATGAATAATCATTTCGGCACTAAGTGTGCATTTCACGGAATCCATCCTGAGTTGATCAATAACCGTACAGAAACTATATGTGAAAACCCACGTAATTCATCATGAGTTGATGAATAACCGTACATGCAATATATGTGCAAATCCACGGAATTCATCATGAGTTGATGAATAACCGTACAGGCACTATGTGTACAAATCCACAGAATTCATCATGAGTTGATGAATAACCGTACAGGCACTATGTGTGTAAACCCATGGAATTCATCATGAGTTGATGAATAACTGTACAGGCACTTTGTGTGCAAACCCACGGAATTCATCATGAGTTGATGAATAACCGTACATGCACTATGTGTGCAAACCCACGGAATTCATCATGAGTTGATGAATAACCATTCATGCACTATGTGTGCAAACCCATGGAATTCATCATAAGTTGATGAATAACCATACAGACACTATGTGTACAAATCCACGGAATTCATCATGAGTTGATGAATAACCGTACAGGCACTATGTGTGCAAATCCACGGAATTCATCATGAGTTGATGAATAACCGTACAGGCACTATATGTGTAAACCCACGGAATTCATCATGAGTTGATGAACTACCGTATAGGCACTACGTGTGCATCTTAATAAATGAACATGAATATGAAATTGGTAAATTACCATGTTAGCACTAAGAGTGCAAATGTATAAGGTTTATAATAAATTATAAAGAGATAATTGATATTATAAATAATTATTAGAGTAGAAACTAGTCCAAAATAAAAGATTAATGGCCTAGTCGTGCATTTGACAGAAAGGTGTCAATCATGCCAGTTAGAAGAAAGGTTAAATGCCTTTGAGTAAAAGATTAGATGGATAGCAATGCAAAACGGTGTATAAAAGACATGAAAGGATTCCATAAATGAAATGTATAATGGTGTATAAAAGGCATGAAAGGATGCCATAAATGAAATGTATCATGGTGTATAAAAGGCATAAAAGGATGTATAAACGAAATTAATAAATAATTACTAAAGAATAATAGGAAAATGCACAGAAAGAAAAGTATGTTGCATATACTAAGAATGGTTACGATGATAGTATCAAAGGAATTTGGTTTAAATAATAGGGACTTATCTAATCCTTATGGATGATACGGAGTAGCTCGAAAATAAATGAGCATGATATACTTATGTATATAGAAATGTTTCTTTATAATTTTATGTCTCACTAAATAAGTATTTAACGTGTGTTGATTTCACGTGTATGTTAAAGCAGAGATTAACCGAGTAGGGAGTGCAACAGTTAAGGCTGTTCATTCGGTTAAAACCGAACCGAATTAACCAATTTTTTTTCTTTAACTGTTAAACGAACCGATTTTTTTTTCGAAAATATTAATCGAACCGAATAAAATTCAGTTAATTTTCGAATTAACCAAAAAAAATTAAAATTTTCTAATTTATATAAAAATTAAATGTTTTTAAATTCAAACAAAAGTTTATAATTAATTTAAATAATATATAATTATAAAATAAAAATTTTAGATACATTTTTTAGTTAATTAATATTGATATAGGTTTAAAAGTTATTGGATCTTAAATTATTAATTGGGTTTTAAATGGTTTGGGCTTAGCCCATATGTTATATATAATATATTTAATATTTTTTAATTAAAAAATAGTTTACAATTAATTTAAATAATATATAATTATAAAATAAAAATTTTATATAATTTTTTAATTAATTAATATTGATTTAGGTTTAAAAGTTATTGGATCTTAAATTATTAATTGGGTTTTAAATGGTTTGGACTGAGCCCATATGTTATATATAATATATTTAATATTTAAAATTTAATTTCGGTTAATTAACCAAATTCGAACCGAATTAACCGTTAACTGAATTCTAAAAAATTTTCTTAATCGTTAACCGACCGAACTAATTTGGTTCGATCGGTTAACCGAATTAGTTCGGTTATTTGAACACCCCTAGCAACAGTAGCATCAGATATCATCAATTAAGGTTTACCCTCATCAGTAATAGTAGGACAATCATGTTATTTTGAACAATTGCTGGCATGTAATCGAATTTAAAAAAAATGCTCTTGAATGTATATCAAGTGAAATTTTGGTAGTATATTTCGATGATTTTTTTATGATTGTATTTAAATGTTTTAATTTAAATTTTTGAAGCAAACTTTTAAGGTTTTTCAAAAGAAAAATTGTTTTCAAAGTGATGTGACATCTATATCTCGTATATGGAAAGGTATATGGGAGATGGGTGTTACAATTTCATCTTAAAATTCAATATTGATTCGAGTGAAAAGATAATATCTAATGATTTCCAATCGAGAATAAATGACCTCTCATGCCTTAAAGCAATCATTTATTACTCCAATTGAAATGAAGAGATATTACTATTTCATCTTAAAATCAATATTGTTTCGAAAGAAAACCATAATATCTAATTATTTACAACCGATAATAAATGACCTCTTATGCCTTAAAGCAGTCGTTTATTACTCCAATCGAAATGAAAAGATATTACTATTTTCAATATCAATTTGAGTGTTATTTATTTTGAAATCCCCTTGAAAAACACATGCAACAATAAAATGAATTAGAAGCATTCATCAAGAAAGTATAAATAATTTTTTATTTTACCAATCTTTAATGAGAATAATGATATTCAATTGTTTAAATACATCGAGACGAGACCTTAGATTCGATCTAATAGTCTTTTTTCGATGAACTTAATTAAAAGAACATGATCATTTCCTCAATCCTCAAATTTTAAAATCGATTCAATTTAATTCGTGTCACTAAATGGGATAGACATTAATTTTAAAATTATCAAAAGTAACTTGCTTATACGTTAAGGCAATCACTTTACGACAAATTAAAATGAACGAACATTATCCTTAGTCAATTTATTTTGATTCGAGTCAAGAAATTCTTATGAGGGTATCATGCAAAACTAATTAATGACTAAAATTAAATAACCCACAAGCAACATGCCAAAATTAAAATAAAACAAAATGTAAATAGGACTAAAATATAAACAATCAAATAATCATGCCAAAAATTAAAATAAAACAAAGTGCAAAAGTAACTAAAATGAACATTTTTAATATTAAATGTTAATATTGCAAAGAATAAAAATAAATAAAACATGGGGACCAAATTAAAATAAAATAAAATTGCATGGCTAAATTAAATTAAATAAAAAAATAGATTACAGTTCAAAATATAAACATACTAAAATTACAAGGATCATTTTATAATTATTCATTTTTAGCCTAAAACATGCTTTTAAAGGAAAATGGGTAAATTACCTAATCAGTCCAAAATCATTTAGAAAAAATTAAACAGTCACTACACATGACCAAAATGTAAAAACACACTAAACATAGAGGGACTAAAAAGTAAATAACCCAAAATATATATAACATGCACAAAAATGGGTAAATTGAAAAATTAGTCCTTATAGGTGACTAACATTCAAAAACACGGCTAAACTAGAGGGCTAGAAAGAAAATAATCTAAAAATATAAAGCATGCATAAAAATGGGTAAATTACTGAATTGATCCTTATATGTGATAACTTTGTAAAAACATGCGAGAGTTAGGGCACATAAGCGCGATTTTACCCTTAATTTTTCTATATACACAATTTTTCTCTTTTTTTCATTTTAAACCAAATTTCTAAAAAAATTCAAAATCCTCTCTCCCTTCTCTCTTCTTCCCTCGGCCGCCCAACAACTGGCCATCTTTCCCCGTCATCTGGCCACCGCACACGGTGGCTAGAACACCTAAAACTACCTCAAAATGCTTATCTCACCTCGATCTACCTCCTAGACACAGATCTAGGGCTAAAATATATAAAATGATCCTAAATAATTCGAAAAGCCCCCTCGACCTTTCGATTATCTCACACTCTGGCCACCGCAAAGACTAACAACCCTCGACGAAGACCCCTATGACTCAGGTAAACAGATCTAACCCTCTATGTAATACCCCAAATATCATATTAGTGACTATATTGAAATGATTTAAAATTTGGAGGATTAAATTGAATAAATGTAAAGTATAAGAAAATAATTTAGAAATTAAGTTTAAGACCAATTAGTAAGAATGAAAGAATGAATGGGGTATTTTAGCCCTTTAAAGGGAAATAAATTTAAAATTAATTTAATTAGGGTATTAAAGTAAGGGGAAAGTGAAAAATATACTAAGCTATCTTCTCTCCTTCTTTCCCTTGTAAGTGCTCTCCTCCACAGCCAAAGGTAAGGATTCATCTAACTAGCTTTTCCTTTCGTTTTTGGATTGTTCTTGAAACGTTGAGTGTTATAGAGGCTTCAGGAATGGTTAAATAGGATTAAAACTAAGAGATAGATGAATTATTTGAGAATGATGAAAATGGGTTTTTGAATGATATGTTGACATATGAGTTTTTATTGAGGTTTACTAGTATAACTGGCTTGTCAAATAAGTAAATAAGAGATTAGAAGCCTTGGATGTGATTAAAAACATGTATGAAAAAATAGAATGATTCTTGGTTTAGGACGTTCTTTGGATAAATTAGATGTTATGAGAAGCTAAATGGAGGAAAATTAGTTTGGTTATGTGATGTGAAGTTTAAGGGTATTGTTTGAGGTAAAAGTAAGGGAATTTGATGAAATTTAGGTAAAAATCGAGCTGAAAATGGAAAATCTGGGTTAAGGTATCGGTACTGGAAGAACAGTATCGATACTATAGGTTTAAATTTGAAGAATTACGATGAACAATATCAATACTGATGCAATTAGTATCAATACTGATGCAATTAGTATCGATACTGATGTGAGTATCGATACTAAGAGAAAGGTATCGATACCATGGATTCCAGAATGCATAAATGGTATTGGTACCATAGTATGGAAGTATCGATACCATGGTAGGGGTATCGATTTTATTGAGCCTAGAATTGTAAGATATGTTGAAATTGTAATAGAAATTGAAAATAATAGTACTTTTGAGTATTATTAAGGTATAAATGTTAGGGAATATACTAACATTGGAATGGTATGTGTCTTTAATGGACGCTTGTGTATATCATAACCAAGCTCCTGAGTCTAGCAAGAAAAAGGGCAAAGATAAAGTTATCGAATAGCCATACATCATTACAGCTTATCAGGTGAGTGCATTTATTGTATTTATATGAGATGAGGAAGACTTGCAATGGGTCAACTTAAAATGTTTTGATTTAATGTATGTTTTACAATATTTAATAAACTTTCATTATCTGTATTTAATTGATATTATAAATAAGTTTAGAGTATGAATTGCTCTAAATTGAATGAACAAATGAAAATGCATAACGGTGCATTATCGGCATGAAAGGATGCCACAAATGAAAATACATAACAGTGCATTATCGGCATGAAAGGATGCCACAAATGAAAATGCATAACGGTGCATTATCGACATGAAAGGATGCCACAAATGAAAATGCATAACGGTACATTATCGATATGAAAGGATGCAACAAATGAAAATGCATAACGGTGCATTATCGGCATGAAAGGATGCCACAAATGAAAATGCATAATAGTGCATTAACGGCATAAAAGGTGCCACTCATGATATTTATAAAAAATGAATGGCCATTTTGGCACTTCAGTGCAATACATTTACATTACATTCTCATTTAACATACATATCGCAAATAAAGAATAATTGGGGAGAATATACAGAAAGATAGGTAAGCTGGGCATACTAAGAATAATTTTGATGATTGTATGAAAGAAATTTGGTTTAACTAAGACGGATTTATCAGATCCTTATGAAGTATGCGATTTAGTTCGTAATTAAATTGTCATGATATACTTATATATAAATTTTAGTGTCTTTAAAATATTTTGCCTCACTAAGTAAATACTTAACGTGTGTAGATTTCATTCGTAGATAAAAGCAAAGACTAGCCGAGTAAGGGGTGCAGTAGCAACTATCAAAAATCTAAGGTTGACTCTCATAAGTAACAGTGAGATAATCATGTTTATTTTAAAATTTGCTGGCATGTAATCGAATTTAAGAAAAATGTTATGGAATGTATTTAAAGTGATAATTTTTGGTAATATATTTCAACGAATGTTTTATTTTTGTACTAAAATATTTTATTTTAATTTCGAAAAAAAAATTATGGGTTTTACAAATGAGTGATTGTTTTTTAAAGTCATGTGCCACCTATGACTTGAGTACGAAAACGTATACGGGAAATGGGTGTTATATTTATTGGTATCAGAGCTACATGTTTAGCTGATTCTTGACTGAAATCAGTTTTTTTTTTAAATTAAAAAAAGGAATTACATGCCATTAAGATTGTCAAGGTTATTGATATGGTGTCATTAGAGTTTGATTGATCACACTCCTTACTAACTATAGTATTATTACTATGTATGTCCTAATAGATGTCGGAATCTTCGAACTCGTGAAGAGTGGGGGAACGAGAAATTAGAGAAGAACTGGTAGCGAAAGTTACGAGGTTAATAGTGAACATTCGATTCCATCTAAAAATGTCAGTGCGCCTGTATATCAGGGGATGTCGGTGCCTAAGCTTGGAGCTTTTATGCAAGCTCTCGACACCATATTGACTCGGTTTCAACCTCCTTCACCTCCCTCTTCTCCTCCAGCACCGAGTATGTTGATCCCAAAAGAGCTAAAGAGGTTGGGAGCTCTTGAGTTCCAGGGAGAAGAGGATGAGGGTCTTATGGAGGCTGACTTATGGCTAAATGATATTATGGTAATTCTTGAAAGTCTTCACTGCTCGGATTTGGAAAAGTTGGGTGGAGCTGTATTTTTTCTTAGAGGATCAGCTCGAGTATGGTGGTTAAATACTACAATGTATGCGCCACCAGAACAAATGACCTGGCAATTCTTCCTGGAGGAATTCAAGAACAAGTATGTGGGTGAGCTGTTTAGACGGGCAATACTGCTAAAGTTCCTTAATTTGAAACAATGTGATCGAGTCGTACATGAGTTCGAGGCTAAGTACAATAAGCTGAGCCATTTTCCTACTGAAGTAGTTCCAAATGACAAGGCTCAACGTGATTGGTTTATAGAAGGTTTGAGGCCAAAGTTAAAAAAGATGATGTTGGCTTTTAACTTGCCTAGTTTGCAAGAAGTCATAAACCGAGCCAAGGCTATTGAAAGAGATCAAGAGGAGACCCTAGCAGCGTAGCAGAGTTTGCAGATGGGGAAAAGCGTTGGAATGCCTTTAACTCCCCATCATGCTAAGAGAGGCAAAGGCTCGAGTTCCATATATAATGATAGAGATGGTTCTGCTGTAGCTTCACAGAAAACTAAACAAACCTAGTCTTTTGCTGCTAGCTCATGTAGAGGATTTGGGAAAATGACTCTATGTCAAATATATGGTAAATTGCACCGTGGAGTATGCAGACTTCTCAGTGGAGCTTGTTTCCAATGTGGTGAGACTGGTCACTTTGCCCGAAACTATCCTAAGAAATCTGAGGACACTTCGATGCAATCTGAAAGATCTGTAGTAGCCTCTAATAGAAGCAGAGGAAGGGGTAGATCCAGGGGACAATCTGAATCAATACAGCGACAAGAGACTTGGGTAGTCGCCAGAATTTACAACATTAAGACCAATGAGGATCAGGATGTCCCAGAGAACATAACAAGTACATTCCATCTTTTTGATGAGCCTGTATTTGTTTTAGTTAACCCTGGTTCTACAAACTCATACATTAGTACAAAGTTGGTTAGAGCTAGAGGAATTCTTTTATAACCAATTGTTAGTGAGATGATAGCGATAAACCCAATGGGTCATAGTGCGAGAGTAACTTGCATATGTAGAAAATGCCCGATAAAGTTTCAATAGATTCTGTTTTCAACAAACTTAATGAAGTTGCCTTTTGATGACTTTGAACCCATTTTGGGCATGGATTGGTTGTCTCCATATAATGGATGGGTCGATTGTTGTAAGAAGCAATTATTTCTAAAAGATGAGAAGGCTTAGAAATCGTAGTGATCGGTGAAACCAATGTGATATCAGACATGACTACAAGGAAAATGCTGTCAAAAGGGTGTACAGTTTTCCTAGCTAATGTGATAGAAACTCGAGTAACGGAAGCGAGATTGAATGATATCCCAACAGTTAAAGAATTTCCAGAGGTCTTTCCAGAAGAATTACCAGGTTTACCTCCAGACCGGGAAGTAGAATTCAAGATTGAGGTTTACTTGGGTACCAAACCTGTTTCTATGGCTCCGATGGAGTTAAGAGAATTAAAAGCCCAACTGCAAGAGCTACTCGATAAGGGATTTGTCAGACCCAATGTTTCTTATTGGGTATCACATGTGCTCTTTGTGAAAAAGAATGACGGGTCTATGCGATTATGCATCGACTACCGTCAGTTAAATAAAGTAACGATAAAGAACAAGTATCCTCTTCTGAGGATTGATGATTTGTTAGATCAATTTAAAGGTGCAGTAGTGTTATCTAAGATAGATCTAATGCTCCTGTAGTATTTATGTACTTGATGAAGCGAGTATTCCAACCTTACTTGGATCAATTCGTGGTGGTATTTATAGACGATATTTTGGTGTATTCAAAGTCAAGAGAAGAACATGATGTCCATCTTCGAGTGGTTCTTCAGACACATCGAGAAAAGAAGTTGTATGCCAAGTTGTGCAAGTGTGAATTTTGGTTAGCTGAGATTGTTTTCCTTGGTCATATAGTCTCCGCAGAAGGCATAAGAGTATATCCTAAAAAGATTCAAGTGATAGTGGATTGCAAACCCCAAAGAATATTTCTGAAGTTTAAAGTTTCTTGGGGCTTGCTGGTTATTATAGATGATTCATGAAAAACTTCTCAATGTTAGCTTTGCCACTAACTAAGTTGTTACAGAAAGATGTGCATTTTGTTTGGGCGGAGAAATGCCAAGAAAGTTTTGAAATGCTAAAGAGAATAGTAATAGAGCCCCCAGTGCTAGTACAACCTGGGTCGGGTAAATACTATGTAGTCTTTAGTGATGCATCTCATAATGGGTTGGGATGTGTACTCAAGCAAGATGGAAAATTTGTGGCTTATGCCTCAAGACAGTTGAAGAATCACGAGAAAAATTACCCGACACACGATTTGGAATTGGCAATGATCGTGTTTGCCTTGAAAAATTGGCGTCATTATCTGTATGGTGATCCGTGCCATATTTATACGAATCACAAGAGTCTAAAGTACTTTTTGACTCAGAAAGAACTGAATTTGAGATAGAGAAGATGGATCGACCTTTTAAAATACTATGATTTGATCATTTATTATCATCCTGGAAAGGCTAATGTGGTAGCGGATGCACTTAGCCGAAAGACTTTTGCCACTTTACGGGCTTTGGATGCACGGATATCTTTAAAGGAAGATGGTACCTTGATTGATGAACTTGAGTTAAAGCTGATGATTTTGGATTGGGTAAAAGAACTGCAAGGTCGAGATTAGAAATGCTTGGCACAAATGGGGCAAGTAGAAAAAGAATAGGTCAAAGACTTTGAAATAAGGGTTGATAGATGTTTATATTATCGTGGAAGATAAGATGTATCAAGATTTAAAGAATCGTTATTGGTGGCCTGGCATGAAAAGAGTCAGAGTTTGTTGCAAGATGTTTGACATGTCAGCAAGTGAAAGCTGAACATCAAGTGTCATCTGGATTATTACAACCGATATCCATTCCTGGGTGGAAGTGGGAACGAGTTACAATGGATTTTGTTTCGGGATAACCTTTGTTACAGGGTAAAAAGGACTCGATATGGATGATTGTAGACAGATTAACCAAGACAGCTTACTTTATCCCAGTTTGGGTAAATTACTCAATGGATAAATATGCAAAAATGTATGTCAAAGAGGTAGTTTGGCTGCATTTTTGATAGTCTCCCATCGAGACCCAAGGCTTACTTCAAGATTTTGGAAATCCTTACATGAGGCATTAGGTGCTCGCTTGAATTTCAACAATGCTTTTCATCTTCAAACAAATGGACAATCAGAGCGAACTATTTAAATATTAGAGGACATGCTAAGGGCATACATGATTGAGTTTAAAGGATCATGGGAAAGGTATTTGCCTTTAGCAGAATTTTCTTATAATAACAGTTATCAATCGAGTACTAAGATGGCCCCATATGAATCTTTGTATGGGAGAAAGTACAGAACATCATTAAATTGGTTTGAACTAAAAGATCGAGACCTAGTTGATCCTGATTTAATAAAAGAAATGGAGGAGAAAGTGAAAGTTATCTAGGATAATCTAAAGATACCCTCCGATCGACAAAAGTCTTATGAAGATTTGAAAATATAAGAAATTGAATTTCAAGTGGGAGACAAGGTATTTCTGAAAGTGTCACCATGGAAGAAAGTATTACGGTTTGGACGCAAAGGAAAACTGAGTCTGAGATTTATTGGACCTTATGAGATTTTGAAAAGATTCGGACCAATAGCTTATCAGCTAGTTTTGCCTCCAGATATAGATAATATCCATAATGTCTTTCATGTGTCGATGCTCAAAAGGTACCGATCATATCCATCTCATATTATCACACCAAAGGAGATAGAGATCCGACTAGATATGACTTAGGAGGAGGAACCAATGCGGATCTTGGCTCGAGAAAGCAAAGAATTGTGTAACAAGAAGATTCCTCTAGTTAAAGTACTTTGGAAAAACCATAAGGTAGAAGAATATACTTGGGAAAAAGAGGAGGACATGAGGAAGTAGTTTCCATACCTCTTCGTATTATGTACTTCTTTAAATTCCGGGATGAATTTTCTTAAAGGGATTTAAAATTTGGAGGATTAAATTGAATAAAAGCTAAAATATAAGAAAATGATTTAGAAATTGTATTTAAGACCAATTAGTAAGAATGAAATAATGAAAGGGGTATTTTGGCCTTTTAAAGGGAAATGAATTTAAAATTCATTCTAATTAGGGTATTAAAGTAAGCGAAAAAGGGGAAAGTGAAAAATACACTAAGCTATCTTCTCTTCTTCTTTCCCGTGTAAGTGTTCTCCTCCATAGCCAAAGGTAAGGCTTCATCTAACTAACTTTTCCTTTTATTTTTGGATTTTTCTTGAAACCTTGAGTGATATAGAGGCTTAAGGAATGGTTAAATAGAATTAAAACTAAGAGATGGATGAATTATTTGAGATTGAAGAAAATGAGTTTTTGAATGATATGTTTAAATATGAGTTTTTATTGAGGTTTACTACTATAATTGACTTGTAGAAGTAAATAAGATATTAGAAGCCTTGGATGTGATTAAAAACATGTATGAAAAAGTAGTATGATTCTTGGTTTGGGATGTTATTTGGAGAAATTAGATGTTATGAGAAGCTGAATGGAGGAAAATTAGTTGAGTTAAGTGATGTTAAGTTTAAGGGTATTGTTTGAGACAAAAGTAAGGGAATTTGACGAAATTTGGGGAAAATACAGTTGAAAAATCTGGTTAGGGTATCGGTGCTGGTAGAATAGTACCGATACTATTGGTTTAAATTTGAAGAATTACGATGAACAATATTAATATTGATGCAATTAGTATCGATACTGATGTGGGTATTGATACTAAGAGAAAAGTATCGATATTAAGGATTCCAGAATGCATAAATGGTATCGGTACCATAGTATAGAAGTATCGATACCATGGTAGGGGTACCGATACTATTGAGCTTGGAATTGCAAGATAGACTGAAATTGTAATAGAAATTGAAAATAATAGTACTTTTGAGTATTAATAGGATATAAATGTTAGGGAATATACTAACATTGGTATGGTATGTGTCTTTAATGGATGCTTGTGTAGATCATAACCAAGCTCATGAGTCTAGCAAGAAAAAGGCTAAAGATAAAGTTTTCAAATAGTCAGACATTATTATAACTTATTAGCAAGGCTTATCAGGTGAGTGCATTTATTGTATTTATATGAGATGAGGAAGACTCGCAATGGATCAACTTAGAATGTTTTGATTTAATGTATGTTTTATAGTATTTAATATACTTTCATTATGTGTATGGAATTGATATTACGAATAAGTTTTAGAGTATGAACTGCTCTAAAATGAATGAACAAATGAAAATGCATAACGGTGCATTATCAGCATGAAAGGATTCCACAAATGAAAATGCATAACGGTGCATTATCGGCATAAAAGTATGCTACAAATGAGAATGTATAACGGTGCATTATTGGCATGAAAGGATGTCACAAATGAAAATTCATAATAGTGCATTAACGACATAAAAAGTGCCACTCATGGTATTTATAAAAGATGAATAACCATTTTGGCACTTCAATGAAATACATGTACATTACTTTCTCATTTAACATTCATAGGGCAAATAAAGAATAATTGGGAAGAATATACAGAAAGATAGGTATGTTGGGCATACCAAGAATAATTTTGATGATTGTATGAAAGAAATTTGGTTTAACTGAGATATATTTATCGTATCCTTATGGAGTATGCGATTTAGTTCGTAATTAAATAGCCATGATATACTTATATATAAATTGCAGTGTTTTTACAATATTTTGTCTCACTAAGTAAATACTTAACGTGTGTTGATTTCACGTGTTGGTAAAATCAACGACTAGCCGAGTAAGGGGTACATTAGCAGCTATCATCAATCTAAGGTTGACTCTTATCAGTAACAGTAGGACAATCATGTTTATTTTGAAATTTGTTGGCATGTAATCAACTTTAAGAAAAATGCTATGGAATGTATTTAATGTGATAATTTTTGGTAATATATTTCAATGAATATTTTATTTTTGTACTAAAATGTTTTGTTTTAATTTCGAAAAAAGAATTATAGGTTTTTGTAATACCCCAAAAATTTAGACAATGGCCAAAATGAAAATTTTGGAAGTTTGATGGTCAAAGTAGAAAATTGGGGAAAAGTTTAGGGAATTAAGTGATAATTTCCTAGAAAGAATTTTATTCCATAAATAGATGGTTTACTCTTGAGAGTGGAGTTTTATGGAAATCATATTTTTGGTTTTAAATTTTAGTAAAGAAAAATTAGAAAGGGTTAAAGTCCAATAAGGATCGGTAATTCCGATCGAATTGGAATTTTACAAAAATTTGAAGATGTTATAAATTGGTTGGAAATATTAGTTTAATATTTTGGATCAGAGAAATTTGGTTTAAAAATGTGCAAATTTTCAGATTTAACCGAAACAGTGGAATTTAGTGACTAAAACGCAAGATTTGAAAATTCAAGGTGAATTTCGGAAATAAAAGTCAAAATAATTCATGTTTGACTTTGTAATATGATAATAATTAGATGGCTTGGTTTTATGGTGATTATGGAGATTCATTAAGGGCAAAAATGGAATTTCCTATAGTGTTGAATAAAAAAATTCCATTATGATATATTATTAAGCATGTGTTAGACTATTATATCATTTAATATCAATCATGGAAGAGCATTTCCAGCTTCTTCTTCCTCCAAGGGCCGGCACCTCCCAGCTTGTAAGGTAGGTATTTTTGGTTTTGAATTTTGAAGCTATTTGTTGAGAATTACACTTAGGTGTGATTAGGAAAAATATTCTACGATCAATTCTCTACATTTTGACATGAATATTACTAGGTTTTCATGTTCAAGTTCATCTTGAGTTGATGAAGGGTATTTTGATTCTTTTGTTTTATGGTTTTGAAGAGTTAAGTGATTTTAAAGAATTGATTGTAAGAATTGATGAAGAACCTAAGAATGAAGTTAAAGAAAACAGTTTGGATTTTGAATCTGGCAGTAGGTTCGAAAATTCACCAGAAATTATATAAAAATAATTGAGAGGTTATTTTTATATATTTGTGTTCATATATCGATCTAGTTTCGTTTAAAACAAACGGGGATCAATTTTATGGTGTATACAAATAAATATGGATTTTTAACCAAGGAAAGGTCAGGAAAAAATCGGACAGCAGATTCTGCAAAACCGATTCTGTTGATCAACTTTGAAAATTCACTATAAATTGTACATAATGAATTAGGAGTTCTTAATATGGATAGATTCATATTCGAGTTTAGTTTTCAATGGAATAAACGGAATTGAATTCCAGTGTGTATATCAATACAAAATATTGATTCTTTAAAGGTAGTACGAGTTGTCTGAATATGGAAAATTGTTGTGTAAGTGTTGTATAATTGATGTACTATGCTGGAATTATTAGTATTAAGAAGTTAAGTGGTAAAATGGTGAAGGACCGTTTTGGATGAATTGGAAAAATTGGTTCCAATGTAAAAAGAATTATTAAGAGTTAAGTATTTTGATAGATAATGAGTATCAAAAATATATTATGGAGTTATTTTTAGGATATGTTTATGTTAGTACAATACTAACATATGTATCATTATGAATTTGTGATTTATACAGATTATGATTGATTTGTGATTGAAGCAAGTCAAGTATAAAAAGGGTTTATTGTGAAACACAGTGAGGCACAAATATTTGAAAAAATTATAAAGTGTCAAAGTGAGTGCAATACATGCATGAAATTATACATGGATGTTTTATACATCATCAGGAAGACTTGCGATAAGTCGACCTTGTTTTATCAACATGATATTATATCATATTTGTATAAACTGACATGACATTGATATGTCAGAGTATGAAATTATAATGCATTGATTTTGGAAAATGTGATATTTTACCATGAATGTTATTTAGGATATGAACTTCCCAATGTTAAATATTGATAATATATTGTGCCATGGATGGATCAAATATAATAGATAGTAAGCCCAAGTAAGTCATTGAGGGACAGGGTATAGTTGGCATACCATAGAGTCTAGTAGCAGGCTGCATATTCGGGAATACACTAAAGGATACCTAGTGTATATGGTGGGAACAACCTTATGTGTCATATTCGGTTTTATAATAAAATTATGCATGAATTGTATTGCACTGTAAAATGTTTTAATTGCCTCACTAAGTTTATACTTAGTGTGTTATATTTTCACGCATAGGTAAAAAGCCAATAGCGGATTAAAGAGTTCAAAGTGGCATCAAGCATCGAGAGGTATATTTCAATATCAGTAAGACATCCTACGATGGAATTTGATTTTAGATAGTGGCATGTAATTTGAAAATGTTCAATTTAGTTGTTGAATAAATTTTGGAATTTTTTATAGTGATGAAAGGTTAATTTTTATGAATTTATATGTATTTTCAGAAGTTACTGTAGCAGTTAATGTAGCGTATCGATGCACTATAGTAGTTACTGTAGCGTATCGATGCATAATATTAATTTGATGTTTTGATGCATCGATGCACTGTTCATGTTACTGTAGTGTATCGATTCACTTTTCACGGTATTGTTCATCACTATTCACAAAAAAATCTTTTGAATTTAATTTGCTATAACAAATATAAATTATATTCTATGATATTTTTATAATATCAATTACCATTTTAAGGAAATAAATTTTAAATCGTTTTTGAAAAGAAAATGGTTTTAAAATTCGGGTGACATCTATAATCTGTATAGGTATAATTATACGGGTTATGAGTGTTACAGTTTTACAAATGAGTCAATGTTTTTTTAAATTTATGTGCCACCTATGCCTTGTGTACCGAAACATATACGGGAAATGGGTGTTACACTCTCTCCATTCGTTTTGGTTTCATGCAAAGCTTCATTTTTTTATTTCATTCTTTCTTCTTTTTCGATACTGAAAATAAAATAAAAAAGTACAATGAATCATTTCTGTTTTTTTGTATTGATTGTATTGCCTTTTTTAAAAAAAATTGAGAGGGGATAACCCCTTTTCTTTTTTACATAGTTCATGTTTTATAACCCTCGACATTACATCTTTTTTTCATGATTATATAGTTGCCTTGCATGTTGCTGGGTGACTTGCTAACTTGGGTTAACTTGATGTGGCAGGAGACTGATGGGTGATTGGTGGAAGTGGAGGTGGTTGGGGACTGGTGCAACAAGGCGGTGGTAGGTGATTGACGGAGATGGTGATGGCAGGCTCCTCATCTGGTGTGATCGTGGCCGTTGGATCTCTCCCAGATCCAACAGTTATGATGGTGCGACTGGAGCTGACTAATGGTGAAAACCCTAACGGGTTTGGGCTTCATCTGGGCCAAGTTGAAAAGGGTTATGGGCTTATTTTGTTGGGCTCCGGGTTTGGTCGGTTGGGTTTGTTGTAATTTAGGGCCCAATTTTGGGTTGGTTGTATAGGCATGCACAAAAAAATAATAATAATAATAATAGCGGGACGAAAACGGGTTTTGACACATAAAATTATCTTTGTTATTGCCTTTGAATATTTCTCTAAACTCTTTACCTAATCAAACAAGCCAAGTATGAATTATTAACACCTATAGGAACTCAAATGAAGAAAACAAACTTGGAAAGCTTAAAACGTATCCAAAATAACTAGGTGAGCTCAAGGGGTCAAAATCCACCTTAAACTCTTCATAAACCCCTTTTCTAACCACCCCACTTCTATAGAAGATATTAAGTTCAATCTTGAGATTTAAGGTGATGATTATCACAATTATCTTTATAATTTCAGACTAGATTTGTAATACACGAAAGTTTGTTCCTTTGTTGCACTATCAACTTGAAAGAAGAGAGAGATATGAAGAGAAGAAAACAAGGAGGTGAGAAGATAAGAAAAGGGAGTGCTCAGCCTTTTTTTCTTGATTTTTCATCGGGTGACATGGAAAATTGAATGATATTTAACCTTTTTATTCTCTAATGGTCTAATTACTTGTTTGGTCCCTCTTCCTCTGTTCTCAAATGAAAACCACTTTTTTATGACCATTTAGGGCCAATTCTAAATAGATTAGGCCTAAACTTGATCCAACTACTCTAGTTACTTAATCATAACAGTCCATAGACCCCTCGGGTCAACACTTATTCATTAGCTCAGAAATTCAAGGTGTTACAGATGATTTACAATATAGATGTTCAACCAGAGAGACAGCAAGAGAGTAAGGGAGTCTCCTTCTCCATCTTTGCATGATGACTTAAATATAAATTCTTAGTATTGATGTGACGTTTTGGGTGATAATAGTTATTTTTAGGTTGACAAACTAAATAAACTTGATAGTTAGATAATAGATTTAGCTTATCGCGTAGATTTGTCAGTTATTATGTGAATAATTTATAGCTGATCGAATAACAAGAAACTTTGAAAGTTTTGAAGAACTTCGAAAACATTTATAGACAAAAAAAAAAAATGATAGTGAAGGAGGTCCCAAAGAGCTACAACAAATCATTAATAGTGTAGTTAAAAAATCATGATGTTGAAACTGGCCAAGTCCAGCTTACATTAACTAGCACTCGATGGAAGGAACAAGTTGCCGGTGTGCCAGCTATAAAGAAAGGTCAAATCAGAACGTTCTTCCTCCACTTTCTTTCCACCATGTACTCACATGGGGACTGTGTACAAGCTGCCATCAAATTCAATTTTATACCATTAATTTATTTCTTAAATGTTTGATGCAAAAATAAGTTTTCAAATTATATATAAAGTTAATTTTTGGTGTATAATTTTTTTTTTGTTAAAAATATGTGTCTGATATTTTTTCTGTTATACTTTTAGGTACTTACTATTAAAAAAATTATTAAGTTACGTTCATCTTTCTAAAAAATATTTTAAAAAATATTTTATTTTCAATAAAAAAAAATAAACATAACAAATACTTAAAAGTATAACAGATAAAACGTTAAATATATATCTTTAACAAAAAAAAAATTTGACAAAAAAATTAACTTTAAGTATAATTTATACATTTATTTTTGTATTAATCCTTTCTTAAATAATCATGACTCCATAACACGACAGTCTCTTATTGTACTTCCAAGTGAAGATAAAAATCAATGAAGATATATGGTTTTTTTTATGTAAAGAATCCTTAATGAAGGGTGAAGGGCTTTGTGTAGGTGGGTCAGATTTTGGTGGTGTTATTCTTTAATCTCACTCAATTTTTTTTTCTGGGCCACCAAAACAAAGCTTTCATTATGTGTGGATTGCTGTGGTATAATCCACGTGATGCTAACTTAGCTTCACATTAATTGCAATCTAAGATATGCCCAAGAAAATTCCAGGAAAGTTCCTCTTGCCTTCATTTCAAGTCTGCGTTTGTTCTTCAATGGCGCTCACTATTTCTGACCTTTCTCTGGCTGTATCTCAATTTGACTTTAGACCATGCCACATGCAATGAATTTGTCGTAAATTTAATTCAACGGAGGGAAACATGAAAAACAATAATAAAAAATCAGGAGTTAAATTGAAATTTATTAAATAATTTTAGTGATAAATAAGAATAGTATTTTATCTAGAGATTATGGATTTCAACATTTACGTATTTTCATATATCAAGAAAATTTTAAATAAATATTATTTAATAATCACTTTAAACTAGACTATTTAAAAAAACCCAATGGTAGTTAATTTGCATGTTGAAACAGATACCAAAGAATTTTCGAGGAACTACGTCGGTAGAATATGTATGTATTATCAAATGATTAAGGAAGTTCTAAATAGATATTACATTATAATCATCTCAGACTACTATTAAAAAAATCAGGGGTCAAATTGCATCTTGAAACTAAAATCACGGACAAAAGGAATATTAACCCTAGAAAATTATTCATATAGTTAATCTCATTTTCTTAGATTTTCTTCCCCTTTTGTTGGTAAGCTGCACTTTTCTTAACAGAAATTGAAGATTTACCGTCTGCAACATATAATAGATTTCTTACCATAACTAATTCAAGAGAAACCTCAATTTGTGTATGTGGTAGTAAATTGACATCAAACTGAAATGAATTTCTTACCTCAGGGATAAATATAGAGAGGGAGCTGGTATTTATTTTCACTCCACAGATATTTATTCGTTATCTCAAAAACAAAAATATTCTTAACCTCCCTATTTTAACTACTAATTACACACACAATCCTTAATAAATCCATCTCTCCCAAAGTCCTGTTCTTTATAAACCAATAAACAACCAAATCTTCATCTTCCCCTCTTTGTTAACAGAGCCATTGACAGAGCTGCGTGTTTGTAAACCAAAACAGAAACAAACCCATCATTTCAAGATTCTCATTTTCATCATCAAAATAAGACAGACGTAGCCAAAGTCACTGAAAGCTCCATTGCCGCCGCCGTTACCCATTCCCGCCCAGAAAATAAGAACTTTTATAAAGAACTTCCCTTTAGCAGGAATATCCATTTTTTCCAAACCCTAACCCTGAAAATTCAGGAGGAAGAGATTTTCTTTTTGGTTCCAAATTCTGGGTTTCATTAATGTTAGAGAAAATGTATCATTTTGACAACATTCCATAAACGCCCGGGAAATTCAAGATGGAAAGATCGCCCTACTTTCACAATAGATTGATGAGGTGGCACTCCTCTCTTGCAAAGCTCACGTTTTGGTCCTTTATGTTCTTGGGATTGATCTTGATCTTCTTCTTTCGATCTCCTTCCTTCAATCCCCTTCCGCAAGATCCTTCTCGCCGCTCTCTCCGTACCTACAACTGGGGTGGACCCGCTTGGGAAAAACGGGTCCGTTCATCTGCCCGTATTCGTTCTCCCAACGGCATCTCCGTTTTGGTCACCGGAGCCGCCGGTTTCGTCGGTACCCACGTGTCGGCTGCTTTGAAAAGGCGCGGAGACGGCGTTATTGGACTTGATAATTTCAATGACTACTATGACCCTTCGTTGAAAAGGGCTAGGCAAGCTCTTCTGGAACGAAGTGGGGTTTTCATTGTCGAAGGAGACATCAATGATTCGACTCTTTTAAGGAAACTTTTCGAGGTTGTCGCATTTACCCACCTTATGCATTTAGCTGCTCAAGCAGGCGTCAGGTATGCAATGCAAAATCCTGGCTCTTATGTGCACAGCAATATTGCTGGTTTCGTTAGTTTACTCGAAATTTGCAAATCGGCGAATCCTCAGCCGGCGATCGTGTGGGCGTCGTCGAGTTCGGTTTACGGTCTTAATACTAGGGTCCCATTCTCTGAGAGAGATAGAACTGATCAACCTGCTAGTTTATATGCTGCTACTAAGAAAGCTGGTGAAGAAATTGCTCATACTTATAATCATATATACGGACTTTCATTAACAGGTTTGAGGTTTTTCACCGTTTACGGTCCTTGGGGTAGGCCGGATATGGCATACTTCTTTTTCACTAGGGATATACTGAAGGGGAAGTCGATATCGATATTCGAGGCATCGAATCATGGTACGGTGGCTAGGGATTTTACCTACATTGATGATATTGTCAAAGGGTGTTTAGGTGCCTTGGATACTGCTGAGAAGAGTACCGGTAGCGGAGGGAAGAAGAAGAGTCCGGCTCAATTGAGGGTATACAATTTGGGGAACACTTTCCCTGTTCCGGTTTCAGATTTGGTGAGTATTTTGGAGAGGCTTTTGAAGGTGAATGCGAAGAGGAAGATTATGAAGTTGCCTCGGAACGGGGATGTTCAGTTCACTCATGCCAACATTAGCTTGGCTCGGAGGGAGCTCGGGTATAAGCCGAAAACTGATTTGCAGGGTGGGTTGAAGAAGTTTGTGAGGTGGTATCTGAGTTACTATTCTGGTGGGAAGAAAGCTGCTGGATAAATTTATTCTTTGAATTTGTGGTAGAATTCTTGTTCATTATCATATTCTTAGGTCATTGTTTTTAGCATCTCTCTGTTCATTGCCGGATTATTGTTATTTCTTGTATCTTTGGTGAAGCCATTTAAGGAGGGATATTATGCCCTAGTTTGAAGAAGTTTTGAGATGATTAGAGGTATCAATAGTACACCAGAACAAATTTCTCTTTTCTTTCTTGTGGGATGTAATGGTTAGTTTTTTTTTTTTTTTTGGCATTGTAGTAGAATTCATGACTGATTGGTCATTGCTATGCAATTCCAGTAAAATAGCACACCAGAATGTGTTCTTTCATTCCTTTGTAGATTAACTGACAAGTTGATGTGCTCCTTTGGTCTATCTTGGATAAACTATTAGCCTATTAGCCTATACTTGTTAGAGGTGTTCACAGTCGGTTTGGATCGGTTTTTGGCTAAAATTTCATCCGATTCGAATGTATAAATGTTTGCGTTTTGGATTGGTTTGAATGTTTCTAAAAAAAAAATCCGATCTGATCCGATCTAATTAAGTGCGGCTTGATTCAGTTTGAATTTGTGTGATTTTTGGATTCTAATTTTTCAAAATAATTCTTGAATTTTTTTCATAAAAAAACAATATATGTGTAACAAAAGCAAAAAGAATATATATTTTAACAAATATAAACTTGTGAAGCTTACACAAAGAATATATATTTTAACAAATATAGACTAATATATGAACTTATCAATCATTCTAAACTTTTGAATGGGAAAGGTCATTGAACTAAATATTTATTCTGCATGTTTTCAAGATTTGTCGTAATATTAAGGTCGAAATTAAATTAATAAGCAGGTATTGTACTCAAGAGAATCCCATAACACTTGTTGAGAATTTGACATGGCAGGGAGATAGACATTTATTGTAAGAGACTATCGGTTCGATTCGGTTTGGATCGATTTCGGATTTTTAAACTGAAACCGAATCGAACCGAACTGAACCGATCGATTTTAAAAAAAAACGAACATACTAATTCGGTTTCGATTTTTTTCGGTTATCGATTTTTTAGATTAATTTTTATTTTTTTTTTATCAAATTAGATATCATCGTCTCTAAACTAAACACCATCAATGCCTCTGTCTTGGCATATATGGAGTTGTCTTTGCTTGTCTATGTGCAAAATCAAGATTGATTCTTTTTGGAGTCCTAAGTAAGGGAGAGTATTTGAATGAGTCAAGTTAATAAATTTTTAGTCGAATTGATGAGTCATTTTATAATTCAATTTTTTTTTTGAAATTTTGAGTTGAATTTATGAAATTTGAATTAAGTGGAAGTGTTCGAATTTCTATTTAAATCTTTTGTAATACATCACAATGTTGTACATGCCTTTTAAACTATGCTTTAATTTTCGGCCATTAAAAATAGTTCTATCCTATGATATGTAGTTTGAATGCTAGAATGGCCTTCTTGAGAGGAGCCATGAAGCCTGTATAAAAATTACTTCCTTAATTCTCCTTGACTCCCCCCCCCCCCCCCCATAAACTCTTCCCGTGAACCTGAGTACTACTTTAAAATAAATTCATTTAGATGTGATTATTTTATGTGCAAACTCATCATTTTCAATCTTGATATGATAGCTGTTACAATCAACTGTAGTAATCCAGACTCCTATTCATATTGTCTAAATAAGATATCGACCATCATATTGCTCCTTCCTCATCTATATTCCCTAAAAGTTTAATCAACCCTTTTTTTCCCCTAGATAATTGCAGTTCTAACAAGTACTTACGGAGCACATGATTAGTTTTAAAGAAAGTACCTTTATTTGGAGACACAAATATTCTCTTTCATAGACAGGGAGATCACTACTGAGACAAGGCCCAAAAGTCTTAAGTCGCTGATCTTCCTTTTTTAGATAAAATAAAACCATTTCCCCTTGAACTGACAAAATTAGTACCGCTGCTTGACACAAAACTTCCTTATACTTGTTAACTGCTTCTTTGGCTTTTGGTCTCCTACAAAAACTCTTTTTTAAGCATGTGAACGAGAGGTCTACTGATTTTCCAATAGTTTATAATGATATTTTTGTAATACCCTGTCAAGTCCAGAAATAGACAAATTTACCCAAAAATTTGAAAATGTGGTATTCTATTGAGTTAATCGATCGGATGAAATATCCAAGAGGGGGTGAATTGGCAAATAAAATTTTGGTGGAAGCTTGACAGAAAATAAAAAAATATTTGCACATAGAGTGGTTCGACTTTCTCAACTAAAGTCTATGTCTACTACCTTAGCTATTCACACTAAGGATTTTTCAGAAATTCAGTCATTTGTCTTTCTTTTGAGGTCAAAGAGTAACCTTACAACTCCCTCAAGAATTATAACACAAATTCTTGAGACACTATCTCTGAAAGAGAAAATTACAAATTTCGCAAACTTAGAAGAAAAACCTCACAAGGTAAGATTGTTTGCACAATTCTAGAACAAAGAAAGAACACTAAAAAATAAATACGATTGAGCACAAATTGTGTTCTTGAAAACAAAATGAATGAATACGATTGAGCACAAATTGTGTTCTTGAAAGCAAAATGAATATTGAATGGATGTTAGCTTAAATTGCTCAAACTTGTTGTTTAAAACTTTCTCTTTTGTTTCTCTAGCTTCTCTTTTATCACCAAGAGCTTCAAGACTTGTTTAAATACACCTCTGATCAATTCTAGACGTTGGGGATGATCATTGAGTCAATAGAGCCGCTGTAGTGTGAAATCCATTTGAAAATTCTGCTGGGAGCATATGGGTATCGGTACTCCTTCATAGGGGTATCTATACTACCTGTATAAAATTCAAATATTTTGACCGTTGCAAATCAACGGTATCAATACCTCTCATGGTATCGGTACCCATTTTTCATTCGATGTTTGTTTCGGAGTCAAAATTAAATAAGTAGTATCGATACCCATAACCATGGTATCAGTACTATAATATAAGGGTACCGATACCCTTCAGGGTATCGGTACCTCTGTTGTATTCGATGTTTTGGGGGTATCGATACTGTCCAAGGAGGTATTGGTACTACCCTATTTAAAACTCAATTTTTGACTCGATTATGGTTCGAAATACTTTGTAAAAATTGTTTCAAAAATATTTTAAGAGTGAAATATAATTTTTCATTTAAGTAAGGAGTAAAATTGAAATTTGAAGACTTAGAGTAATATTTATAATATTCGAATAACTAAATTAAATATTTTATTTGAAATCGAATATAAAATCTTAAAATTCATTAATATTTTATTTGTTATATTGAAACATCAAAATGTTTTCAACAATCTCCCCCTTTTTGATATAACAAAACATTTTAGAAATTTTAAGATTTTCTTTCGAAAAATCACTTTGTAAATTTATGATTACTCCCCCTTACTATATTCTCTCTCTTTTTGTTAAATCAAAAAGACTCAATAAAATTTAAACAAAATAGCCAAAATGATGTATAGTTTAAGCTGCTAAGATCAAGCCAAGAGAAATTTTAGCCATTAGTTCACATAATCAATATTCATAAACAATATGCAATTGGGATTGGTCATAATATTTCTAATATGTAAAAGGTGCATGAACTAAAGAAATAAACATTCAATAAAGTTCAAAATAAAAATCATTCAAAATAAAACATTCAAAACACAAAATATCCAAACAACGAAATATTCAAAACACAAATCCATCAAAATGTTAAGACAATGTTTAGGTTCAAAACAGAGATCAACTAAAAGAAAACTAGCAAGAGTGGTCAATCATCCGTAGGAGGATCGGGATCGAATCGATGTGCTCTAAGGAAAGCAACATCACGAGTGAGTGCGTCGAGTCTCTCATCTACTGCATTAAATCTATTTTCAATTGCTTTGCGGTGAGCTCGAATTTCCCTTCGATTCTCCAACTGTTGAGTTCTCATAGCATTCAAATGAGACTATAAGGATGCCAACTTCAAGTCCAATATCTCCATAAAAGACTGAAAGTATGGAGGTATTGTATTGCTTTGTCTAGCTGGCTCGTCTTTAGGTTGATTTATAGGATCGTCGACATCCTGTAAAAGATCTTCAAGCTCTTGAGATGGAGCCAAAGACGGAGCAGCTCGTGATGAGCTAGCACCGGGTGTTTTCTTCGTTGAGCGAACCTAATTGTCTTTGTCACCCGTCCATCCCGATTTTTGAAGAGATGTGAAGTTTATTTCGGAGGTTAGTGGTATGCTACCTCTAGATCTACCTTAAGACCAGATTTCATAAACATATTACTAAGTAGGCAACCATAAACTAAAGTTTCTACTCGTTTTGAAGGAATATTGTTTACGGTGTCTACTAGTTCCCCAAAGATAATTTGAGAGAGATTTATTTTCTTATTATGTTGGATACAATGTATCCACCATAAGTCAAGAGCTCTAAGCGTGAAGTATTTTCCTCCGGATGGTCTAAACCACCAAGAGATGATAAGATGAAGAAAACGTTCTTGGTACTCTAAAACACTCACACTAGACTTGACTTCATAAGAAGACAATACTAAATATCTTCCATTATCTAACCCTCAGTTATCTAGTCCAAATGCACTAGCTATATAGTCCAAGTCTATATTAATGTATTTCCCCAAGAGATAGGAGCGAATACTTTCGGTCACGGTTTGAGACTCATTTTGTACACACATGGCATTTGAATAGAAAATACGAACAAGTTGCTGATAAACAACTAGTTTTATCTTAAAAAGGTTATCGAATTTCCAAGATTTGAGGGTAGGGAGGTATTTAAATTTCATTTATACCATAGCCTTAAGAGATGGGATACATTCTTCCCTAATGTTATAAGATTCAAAATGGGTAACGTACCTTTCGTAGAGATCCCTACGGTTAGGTTCGTTAAAGCAAGAGTTAAGGATGTTCATTTCGGGTTCATTAGGGATAGGATTTTCATGTGGAATAGGAGGTGGATTTTGTGGTAGGTTTGATCGACTAGATGATAACCTAGCTCATTTAGACATGGTTTAGGAAATTAGAATGGTAAGCCTACAACTCGACAACATATGTATGCAACACAATTAATCCCAAAACTCAATATGAGTCCTCAATATTCAAGGTTCTCTAACTTAGTGTCTAATGGGAAATATTGAAAACTATTTTGAAAACTAAGTTTGAAAAATCATAATATGTATAGTTTTCATGAAAATGACATAATTAGATAAAAACAACAATTAAATCAATAATAAATTTTTTTATTTCAAAATTAAAAAAATTTGAAAAATCTTGTGTTTTTTATAAAATTAGTTGTAGATTCTAGTGTAAAACAATAATCTACTAAATGACGATCACTAATTTGAATTAGAACTGACTAAAACTAGTCCTATGTTCAAAAATCAATAAAATAGTGTTTTAGAAAAATTTACCTTGAAAAATCGGATTGAGATGGAATTGGTGTTGTTTGCACGATTTTAATGATACTAGCAGGATTTGGAGTTGAAAAAATGTTGAGTTCCGACTTGAAATCGTTGATTTTGAGCAATGTGGAGATTTAGGGTGTTTTGAGAGAGGAGCGACGGGATGAATATATTTGGGGTTTTGGAAAAAAATATGAAGATTTTAGGGATTTATAACCTAAACTCGACAGGAGGTATCGGTACACCTCGAGGGGTTTCGATACTTCAAGGCAGTTTTCGAGTAGTATCGATACCTGGGTATCGATACACATTCAAGGAGTATCGGTACTGTTAAGAACAATAACGATACCTATTGAAGAAGTATTGATACTATGCTAGTAGTATCGATACCTAGCAAGAGAATTATCGGTACTGGGTGACCAGTATCGATACCGAGTGCATAAAATTGTCAAAAATCTATATTTAAACACTTAGCATGCAAAATTAATCAGCTCTAGTGATATTGGCAACTCATATTTCGAAAACTAACCATGTTCAATCAATTAAATCTACACTTAAGATTTATTTGAACATATTATTAATTTTCACTAAAGATCATAAACTCCCCCTAACTGATAGCATAGAAGGCATTAAAAAATGTTATTTTTACATGCATTTTTCCTTAATCATTAAAAGTGCTAAAATGATTTTAAACACTAAATCAAGGTAGGTTTGTAAGACCTAATTCTCTCCTAAGTGTCCAAAATCTTTCTTTGTCTAAAGGTTTTGTAAAAATGTCCGCTAATTGATGCAACGTATCTACAAATTCTAGAACTACATCTCCCTTTGTGACATGATCTATAATGAAATGATGTCTAATTTCAATGTGTTTAGTTCTAGAGTGTTGGATGGGATTTTTAGTGAGACAAATAGCACTAGTATTGTCACACTTGATAGGTATGGTACCAACTTCAATTCCATAGTCTAAAAGCTGTTATTTCATCCATAAAACTTGTACGCAACAACTACCAGCTGAAATGTATTCCGCTTCAATGGTAGATAATGCAACACTATTTTGCTTCTTTGAAAATCAAGAAATTAACATATTTCCTAGGAATTGACAAGTACCGGAGGTGTTATTCCTATCTATTTTGCATTCTTTATAATCTGCATCCGAGAAGGCATGCAAGTTAAAGCTAGAGTCTCTAGGATACTAAAGTCCTATACTAGGAGTATCCTTAAGATATCTAAAGATTCTCTTAATGGCTTGTAGATGTGATTCCTTAGGGCATGATTGGAATCTAGCACATAAGCAAACACTAAACATAATGTCTGGTCTACTTGTGGTTAGATAAAGCAAAGAGCCAATCATAGGCCTATAAAGTTTAACATCTACATATTTTTCAAGCTTTGAAGATGAACTCATAGGAGTGGCTTGGGGTTTGATATTTTCCAATCCAAACTTCTTGAGCATATCTTTGACGTACTTTGCTTGATTGATGAATATGCCATCTTTCATTTGCTTGATTTGGAGCCCCAAGAAAAATGAAAGCTCCCATATCATGCTCATCTCAAATTCATCTTGCATTAGCTTAGAAAATTCTTGGCAAATAGCATCATCAGTAGAACCAAATATTATATCATCAACATAAATTTGAACTACTAATAAATCTTTACCTTTTCATTTCAAAAACAATGTAGTGTCAACCTTCCCTTTTGAAAAACCTTTTTCAATTAAAAAATTTGACAATCTTTCATACCAAGCTCTAGGAGCTTGTTTTAACCCATATAATGCTTTTGTCAATTTAAAAACATGATTTGGAAATTTTGAATCTTCAAACCAGGAGGTTGTTCATACACTTCTTCTTTTATAAAACCATTTAAAAATGCATTTTAACATCTTTTTGATATAATTTAAATTCATTGAAACATGCAAATGCCAGCAACATTCTAATAGCTTCCATCCTAGCTATGGGAGCATATGTTTCATCAAAATCTATTCCTTCGTCTTGAGTATAGCCTTGAGTAACAAGTCTATCCTTATTCCTCACTGTGTTACCACTTTCATCAAGCTTATTCCTAAACACCCATTTAGTACCTACAGTAGATTTATTACTAGGTCTTTCAACTAATGTTCATACTTTACTTCTCTCAAATTGATTTAACTCTTCTTGTATAGCCATAATCCAATTTTCATCGGTTAATGCTTCTTTAACATTTGTAGGCTCTATGCATGAGATAAATGCAACATAATTACAAATGTCCCTAAGAGAAGATCGAGTAATTACCCCTTTTGATGGATCACCTAAAATCTCACCATCCTTGACATAGTTGTACTCTCTTGGGTATGAGATTTCCCTTTCTTCAATGGTTAGATTCTTGAAGGCATCTTGAGTTTCCTCATCCTTCAATTCTTCCTTTGATGATGGTTCTCCCACGCCATTTGCATTTATAATACCTGCGTCATCATCAACACAAGAATCCTTCCTCGGAAGGGGATTATCATCGAAAACAACATGGGTAGACTCTTCTACCACTAAAGTTCTTTTATTAAATACTCGGTAAGCTTTAGAATTTAAGGAATAACCCAGAAAAATTCCATCATCACTTTTAGCATTAAATTTGTCAAGATTGTCTTTACCGTTGTTTAAAACAAAACATTTACATCCAAAAGAATGAAAATAGCTAATGTTAGGCTTTTATTTTTGAAATTTCATATGGAGTTTTCTTTAAAAAAAGGCCTAATTATTACTCGGTTAATTACATAACAAGTGGTATTTGTGGCTTCCGCCCAAAAATATTTTGGCAAATTATTTTCGCAAAGCATGGTTCTAGCCATTTCCTCTAAAGTTCTATTTTTCCTCTCAACAACTCCATTTTGTTGAGGGGTTCTAGGTACCGAAAAATTATGGCTAATCCCATTTGAATTAAAAAATTCAGTAAATCCAAGATTTTCAAATTCAGTACCATGATCACTCTTAACACTTGAAATGGAGTAACCTTTTTCATTTTGGATTACTTTTGAAAACGTGATAAAATTTTCTAATGCTTCATCTTTAGTACTTAAAAATAGAACCTAAGTAAATCTAGAATAGTCATCTACCAATACAAAGGAATATTGTTTTCCACCCAAGCTAGTAGTTCTAATTGGCCCAAAAAGATATATATGGATCAATTGTAATACTCTACTAGTTGATACATCGTTAATGGATTTAAAGGAAGCTTTCTTATGTTTTCCTTTTGCACATGCATCACAGATTTTTTCTTTATCAAATTTTAGCTTTGGCAAACATCTCACTAAATTGCCTTGAATAAGTCTTTGCAAAACACTCATGCTTGTATGTCATAGTCTCCTATGCCATAACCAGCTATCATGCTCATCCTTGGCAACTAGGCATAAATTAGTCATATTAATTAAATCTAAATGCACCATGTATATGTTTCCTATTCTATGACCAATAAGCATAATCATATTAGATGCAATGTGAACAACTTTACAGCCGTTTGATTCAAACAAGACATTGTAACCTTTATCACATAATTGACTAATACTTAATAGATTATGCTTTAACCCATTTACATATAAAACATTTTCTACTTGTATGGAAGAGGTATTACCTATAGTACCTATACCTTCTATGTAACCTTTTGAGTCGTCACCAAAGGTTACCACTCCTCTATTTTTATCGTTAAGCTCAGTAAACCGGCTCTTGTCTCCGGTCATATGTCTCGAGTATCCACTATCAAGGTACCATGTATTTGAGCTTGTATTTTATGCCTTGAAGGAATGCTCATTTTCCTACAAACATAGATTAAATTTTGATTTTTGGTGCCCAAATTCTTTTGGGTCTATATTCATTAGTTCCTAAAAGCCTTGTCCCCTTAAGTATTAATTTGTTTAGGATATCCTTATCTTTAGTAGTATTGAGTCCTTTAGGAACCCATATACTCCTAATGATTTTACCATTTGAGGTTCTTTGGGGACCTCTATGATTGTAAGATTTAAAATTCTTTCTAATATAGTTGGATTTTGAACTTTCTCCTTTTTCAAAACGTGTTGATCCAAATTTATTGAAAGAAGCTTTAAGATCATCAATTTCCTTTTGATGATCATCATAAACTCTAGAAATAAGTTTTACAAATCAGAAAATTTCTTTTCAAAATCATCGATTTTAACTTGCAAATCTTTAATCTTACTTTCAAGTTCAATGTTAGTCTTGGATATGAGATCTTTTTCATTTTTCAATTTTGAAATATCTTTCTTGTATTTTGAAAATAATTTCTCATAATCCGAAGCCAAACTATTATATTACTCTAATAACTCGTCAAATGAATAATCTTCTAAATTAGATGAGTTAGAGGTTACCAGAGACCCCTCCCCGAAGGCCATTAAGCACAAGTTTACTACTTCTTGTTCCTCTTTATCATATTATTCGTCATCGCTCCAAGTAGCCACGTGTTCTTTATGCTTATTCTTTGAAAGACCATTCTTCTTCAATTGTGGGCAATCGTATTTAACATGCCCAGGCTTTTTGCATTATTAGCAAATGATTGGGTCCTTCTCCTTGGACTCATTTTTGAAGCCTTCATTTCGTTGGAATTTTTTTCTTCTATTTGGCTTCATTAATTTTCTGAATCTTCTGGAAAGCAAGGTCATTTCTTCATCCTCGTTATCGTCAGAATCACTCTCATCTTTGGTAGATTTAAGAGTAGCGTCAACGTTCTTCTTCTTCTCCATCTCATTCTTTATGTCTTTTTTCTTCTCATTCTCTACCTCATATTGAATCATTATTTCATGAGCGAGGAGAGAACCACACTAAGGATTTTTCATAAATTCACTAATTTGTCTTTCTTTTGAGGTCAAAAAGTAACCTTACAACTCCCTCAAGAATTATACCCCAAATTCTTGAGACACTATCTCTGAAAGAAAAAATTACAAATTTCACAAACTTAGAAGAAAAACCTCACAAGGTAAGATTGTTTGCACAATTCTAAAAAAAAGAAAGAACACTAAAAAATGAATACGATTGAGCACAAATTGTGTTCTTGAAAGCAAAATGAATATTGAATGGATGTTGGCTTGAATGGCTCAAACTTGATGTTTAAGGCTTTCTCTTTTGTTTCTCTAGCTTCTCTTTTATCACCAAGGGCTTCAAGACTTGTTTAAATACACCTCTGATCAATTCTAGACGTTGGGATGATCATTGAGTCAATAGAGCCGTTGTAGTGTGAAATCCATTTGAAAAGTCTGCTGGGAGCGTATGGGTATCGATACTACCTGTATAAAATTCAAATATTTTAACCGTTGCAAATTCAATGGTATTGATACCTCTCATGGTATCGGTACCCATTTTGCATTCGATGTTTGTCTCGGAGTAAAAATTACATAAGTAGTATCGGTACCCATAACCATGGTATCGATACTACTATATAAGGGTATCGATACCTATTCGATGTTTGGGGGGTACCAATACTGTCCAAGGAGGTATCGATACTACCCTATTTAAAACTCAATTTTTACTCTATTATGGTTCGAAATACTTTATAAAAATTGTTTCAAAAATATTTTAAGAGTGAAACACAATTTTTCATTTAAGGAGTAAAATTGAAATTTGAAGACTTAGAGTAATATTTATAATATTCGAATAACTAAATTAAATATTATATTTGAAAACAAATATAAAATCTTAAAATTCATTAATACTTTATTTGTTATATCGAAACATCAAAATGTTTTCAATATATTCTAATAAACAAATGCATATTTTACTAGAAATACCTTATGTTGAGGTGGTAAAGACACTTCTGGTAAAAAAAACATCTTATGCTGATATGACTAAGACATTTTCTATAAAATATGTATTTTGTATCACAAAATACACTTTTTAAAAAATTAAAAAAGAATAAAACTATAGGATAAAAAATATAATTTAATTAAAAAGGTATTGGTGTTAATTTAGTATACAAATCCTCTGTCCCATTTTCCTACCCATGGTTGTTCCCCTTTAAAACAACTGGGACACATGTCCTTTTCAAATTTTCTCCTTCCTTTAAATTTCTTCTAAATTTTATTTTTGAAATTTGTAAATTTAAAATAATAAAAATTAATTAATAAAAATATAAATAAAATATATCAATTCATATTTTTTTAATTTATAGAATAGAAAATCAAAAATAAACTTTTGACTGTTTGAAAATAATAATTAATATTTTAATTTATAATTGAGGTTTTTAAATTATAGTTAGATTTTTTGGCATCCTTCTTATTCACTAAATATTTAATAGTTGAGTGATCAGTGTGAACAATAACTTTGGTGCCTATCAAGTATGCCCTAAACTTATCAAATGCAAATAACACGACAAGTAATTATTTCTGAGTGGTTGTACAGTTAAGTTGTGCATCGTTCAAGGTACGACTAGAATAGTAAATGACATGAAAAATCTTACCTCATCACTTCCCAAGCACTACTTCCATGGCATAGTCGCTAGCATCACACATCAACTCAAATGATAAAGTCTAATCGGAGGGAACAACAATGGGTGCAGAGATAAGTCTTTGTTTTAGCACTATGAATGTACAATGGCAAAATTGATCGAACATGAAGGGTTGATTTTGCTTTAGCAAAATGCATAAGGTCTTGGAGATTTTGGAGAAGTCCTTAAAGAATCTCTTGTAGAAGACAATGTATTCAAGAAAGCTTCTAATACCCTTCACATTGGTTGATGGAGGTAACTTCTTGATCACCTCAATATTGGCCTTGTCCACCTCAATACCTTTGTGTGAGATCTTATGGCCTAGAAATATGCCTTTAGTTACCATGAAGTGACATTTTCCCAATTCAATACAAGGTCAACCTCTTCACATAGCTTGAGTACCATTGTCAGATTGCCAATACATTTTTCGAAGTTATCTCTAGAGAGAGAAAATTATCCATAATGATTTCCAAAAAGTCCTTAACCATGTCTAAGAAAATGGCTTACATGCATGTTTGAAAAGTTGTTGGAGCATTGCAGAGTACAAACAGAATCCTTCAAAAAACATAAGTTCCATATGGGCACGTGAAGGTTGTCTTCTCTTTGTCCTATGGCACTATGGTAATTTGGTTATACCAAGAGCATCCATCTAGGAAACAATAATATGCCTTGCCCACCAACCGACCTAGTATTTGATCGATGAAATGTAGAGGAAAATGGTCCTTCTTGGTTGCCTTGTTGAGCTTGCAATAGTCCATGCATATCCTCTATCCAATGACGGTGCATGTAGGTATAAGCTTATTGTCCTCATTGCTTACCACGATCGTGGGTCCTTTCTTCGGGACGCATTGCACCAGGCTTACCCATGAACCATTGGATATTGGGTAGATAACTCCAACATCGAACCACTTTATGATCTCTTTCATCACCACTTTTTTTTATAAAGGGGTTGAGCCTTCTTTGTGGTTCAATAGAATTGATGTAGCATTCATCAAGCAAAATTTTATGCATGTGAATAATAGGGCTTATCCCCTTTAAGTCAGCCATAATCCAACCTAACGCTTTCTTATGTTGTGACAAAATGGTTAGCAAACTATGTTCTTGGTCAGGATTAAGACTACAGGAGATAATCAAAGGCAATGTCTCATCTCTACCTAAGTAAGCATATTTAAGATGTGATGTAAAAGTTTTTAGCTCTAAGGTAGGGGCATACTATAGCGAGGGCTTTGGAGGAGTAAATTCATCAAAATCAAGAGGTTCAAATCACGTACCTGGTCTAGCTATGAGTAAGCTACACTTCTGCACCTCTAGTGGACAATCATCAGGGTTCCTCTATGCATTCTTCTTCTTTAAGTGTCTCATAGTCTTCCAACTATATGAAATTCTTGTAGCAAAATTTCTCAGCTTCCCCTTCTATCATTGATTCTATTTCCAAAATGCTATGACATTCTTTAGAATCATTCACAGACTTGAGAGTACATAAGACATTCATGCTCACACTTTGATCAGCCACTTGCATAGTGAGCTCACCCTTCTCACAGTCAATAAGAATACGAACAGTGGCTAGGAAAGGCCTCCCCAAAATTATTGGTGCATTGGTATCAACCTCGCAATCGAGTATAAGAAAATAGATGGGGAATACAAACTTATCCACTTTTATAATGATATATTCGATCCTCCTCTCAGGACGAATATGGGAACGACTGAGTAGTTGTAAAATAACAAAGTTGGGTCGTTCATTTTCCATACCAAGCTTCAATAATATAGACTTAGGCATTAAATTTACACTTGATCCAAGGTCATATAATGACTTTCCAACATAGTGGTCTCCTATAGAACATGGAATGATGAAGCTGCCCGAAACTTTTTGCTTTGGTGAAAGCTTGCTCAACGCAGAGCAGTATTCATTTGCCATGGCAACAGTCTCATACTTCTCAATTTTCCTCTTCTTGGTAAGGATTTCATTGATAAATTTAGTATATGTAGGCATTTGGTCAATGGCCTCTAATAGTGGAACTTTAATATATAGTTGATCGAGGATGTTTACAAACTTCTTAAACTTAATGCCATCATCATGCTTCTTTAGTCTTTGAGGGAAAAGTGGTGGAGGTATGACTTCCTCTACTGCTGGTGTAGGAACAACTTTTGATGTGGCATTTGTGGTGTAAACTCAGTAGGTTCACTTATTGAACCCTCATCATTTTCCTTCTCTACAAGTGCCTCTTCTTGCAACTGAGATTCAGCTTGCTCAATTCTGGGGTTGGAATCATCCTTCTTCCTTCCCCTAAACTTATCTTGTTGATTAATTTGGGTGACACTCCTTAGATTAAGTTCACTGCATTGCTCATTTCCATGTGGTTTCATGACTTCGGTGTCACTAGTAGACGACCTGGTTGATGTTCTTGTAATGCTGCAACAATTTGGCCCACTTGGTTCTCCAAGACTTTCAGCGACAAGCTATGACTTTGTAACAAAGCTCATTCATTCTTAATGGGTTAGAATGATCTTGTAACAAGGCCTTTGTTGAAGCCATAAAGTCCTTAGTAGTTTCCATGAAATCTTGTAACAAAGATTCCAACAAGTTGGTACTTGACGAAGATGTTACCCCCTTGTCAGAATTTTGCCATGGTAAATTCTATTGGAAGACTGGGAATTCGTTCATAGTTTGTTGCCTCATAGAGTGACTAGAATTGTTGTCTCCTTGATTTCCCCAATAAAAGTTAGGATATTGACTCCATCCTGAGTTGTAGGTGTTGGAGTAGGGGTTGTTTTTGCCTCGGTTGAAATTTCCCACATAGTTGATGGACTCTTGATTGTCTAGGCATTCACTCTTATTGTGATTTCCACGACATAAAATACATGCTGAGTTGGCCACCTTTACCTCCCTTACTTCGCTAGGGCGTTGAAGATTTTTCAACATGTTGGAGATGATAGACAATTGAGTTGATACAGAGTCCTTAGCATCTAACTCACAGGTCCCTTGAGCCTTTCTCCCTATTCTTAGTCTCGAGGATGTAAATTGGTAGTCATTACTTGCTATCTAGTGAAGTATATAAAAGGCTTCTTTAGGTGACTTGTCCAGTAAAGTTTCATTTGCCAAGGCATCAACATCACAACTTGCATCCAGCCATGGAATCCATGGTTGGTTAATTTGCATAACAATCCTTTATATCGGTCCCAACACTCTTACATTGACACGTCATTAGCTTGAAGAAAATATGCTATGTAATTTTAAAGTTGAGTGTTCATATTGGGAGTATTATACCGCAGCAAAACAACTTTTGCATAAATCTGACCATGACTCCATCGAGCTAATTGAAACTCTATTTAACCAAGCTCTTACACGGTGAGTAAGGAAATAAATTTAGTTTCAGCATATCTTCATGTACTCCTTGTTGTCTGAATGAATCGCACACCTCCAAGAAGGAAAAGACATACTGCTTGGCATCTTCGTGAGGCGCACCACCAAATTGCCCGATTGAGTTCATCATATTGAACATCATCGGTTTGAGTTCAAAGTAGGTTGCTTGGATCTCAGGTGCCACTATACCAGGATTTAGATCATCTAAGATATAAGCAAGGTGATCTTGAATAGCATGAGGTCAAGAAACAATCATAGCATTTGGAATTTCTATGAAATTTGGATCTACAGGATCCTCTACTTGGTCACCACTTTGGTTATGAATTGCATACATACCTCCTTGAGCAAGTTGAACATGTTTCCTTTAACAAAAAATTGTTCAATCTCAGGTTCAATATGGAGCAGTGGTCCTTCAGATTGTCATCGGGTCTTACACCCACAAAACCTGAAAAAGACAAGTAAAGTAACAATTAAAACTATAAAAATTAAAGAAGTAAAATGAAAATACTATAACAAAACTATTAAACTTTCAATTGCCAATCCACGACAATGACACCAAAAACATGTTGCACGATTGTGAGTGCTATTAAATTACGCAAAAATATGTGCAAGTATACACAATCGAACAAGTAATATAGAGTGAGTGAGCATCGTCTCCACAAGGATTGAAGGAAATTACGAGTTAAGTTAAAGCACCAATCCAGATTATCTAAGGTTGTTAGTGTGATGGTATGAACAAATGATAATGTCATGGCAAGATGAAACATATGCATATGGAATCTCAATAGTGGTGTGGAAAGGTAGCAAATGGAAATTTATGGAAAATTGAGATGTATTAAGTGTAACCAATTAACAATGCTAAGACAAAAACAATTGAGAATCTAGGATTAAAGAGATAACCTGACAATCCTCACACAAACAAGCTACAATGAGAATGATTGATGGGGTCACTAAGGAATCCTAAGCTTTGTCCTCTAGAATGGTTCAAACTTATATGAATTACTTGCTCAAATGAGTTTACTGAGAGTGTCATATGCTATCTCTAGTCAGGGAACCTGACAGATGAAAATGCCACAACAATACCTCTCAACGTGAATAGCAGCATAAAACCTATCGATTAAGATCTACTCCTTTTAGTGGTTGAAATCATATCCTTGTTTCTAAGGTGGATTAGGTATTAATTAGAAGCTAAAACACGTTGCTCATGCTGATCTTCACCTAGTTTCTCTCGAACATTAAGTATCAAACCACCTAGTTTCTCTCGAAAACTAAGTAGTGAACTTAAGAAACGACTACTCTCATTGATCTTACAATTCTAAGTGATTAAATGCAATGAATAAAACAAATAATAACCATAAAACTTAAATCATTTATTAAAACAAAAACTTAATCATCCATAAATAACTCACACCAAATAAGGTTTAGTTCATGGTGGGGTTTAAATCATCCAAAGAAACCATTTGTTACATAACAACCCACAAAATATAAAGAAAAAAGTACAAAGGTAGAGGAAAAACTTCTAACGCATGCTACCTTGAGCTCCCTCGGCCACCACAAACCACCTTAGCGACACTAGCTTCTCTCGAACGTCTAGCTCGTTACTCCCTTGAGCTTCAGAATGGAGGACACCACTAAAAATATGAAAAAGGGAAGAAAAAGAGAAGCTTGTAGCCGCCCCTCACTCTTTCTTAGCTCACCCTTTTTTTCCAAAAAGAATTCTCTCCATTTCTGTTCCATCATGTTTTATTTATACTAAGGGAATGTCCTAGGGTTTTGTTCCAAAATTCCATTAGTACCCTAGATATCACTCTCCTTATGTGAAAGGGAGTAAAAAGGTGGCAGTGGTTCCTTTATAGATGGTTGGTAGCACGAATCACATGTGGGTTGGATAACTGGCTTATTTATAAAAATATCTTCATCTTTTTTGTCTTTTTCTACGCCTATAAATGTCATCCTAGCCGACACGACATTTTCCTCTTCCTTTATCATCCCAAATTGCTACGGCAATTCTCCCTGCTTACCTTTTGCTTCATGAACCTGCATACATCAATCAACAATAGGTTCCCCATAAAGCAACATCATTTGCATAATAAAATGCCACAACAATTTTGAAGCCACCAATTGCAACTACATGGTCCTAAATGCAACTATATGACCCTAAATATGCCATAAGATAACCAATAACTTAAGTGAAAATGCCCTAAAAATAGTGTTTTTACGGAGTTATCAATAGACCAAGTGATTAACACTCTAAAACAGGGGTCTTTATTACCCTTAAATAAAATATTGAGGACCAAAATGCTCTAAAAAATAATAAGGGCCTATTTTGGTAATAGTTTGGGATGATTTTAGTATTATGCCAAAAGAAAAAGAAATGCATATTGATTTTAAATGGTGTTAAAAAAGGAAGGGTAAACTATACCATGGACCACTTACCTATATAGCCATTTTACTTTTACTATTGATATTTTAATTTTGTCAATCATACCACATAACTATTTAATTGTAATCAATCAAGTCATTAGCCATTAATTGTGGACATAAATACTGACATGACAGTATAATATTTTGGTATAATTACACATATAGTCCATTGTTTACACATTCATTCAATTTAGTCTAATTTCAATTTGATATGTTTATTTCCCACCATTTCACCCTCTGATTGTAAGAAAACAAACAAAATAAAATAAGGTTAGTGAGATTCAATCCAAGGGTGAAAGGGATATCAAGCAAATGTCCAACCTTTTAAGCAAGCCCACTTCTTGCTAAGAAGTGGCAATTTCACCAGCATCTGACGGGTTCTGACTCAATTTGACCTGATAGGATCGATTTTTTTAAAAATTTTGGATTTAATTGGGTTGGTTCGAATTTTTTAAAGGGTGAAGTCGGGTTGGGTCAATTTTTGGTGGAGGGTGAAAAATTCCGACCCGACTCGAGGATAATAATGTAATTTCCTTGAAATTTTTATTATTTTTAATTAAATCTTTAATTACCAGCATCTGACGGGTTCTGACTCAATTTGACCTGATAGGATCGATTTTTTTAAAAATTTTGGATTTAATTGGGTTGGTTCGAATTTTTTAAAGGGTGAAGTCGGGTTGGGTCAATTTTTGGTGGAGGGTGAAAAATTCCGACCCGACTCGAGGATAATAATGTAATTTCCTTGAAATTTTTATTATTTTTAATTAAATCTTTAATTTATATCAGGTCGGGTCGGATTTATGCTCTAAAAAATTGGGTCGAGTTGGAGTCGGGTGGAGGATATATATTTTCCAAGTCGATTCGGGTGAATGTAAGATATAAAATTTTAGGGTCAGGTCGGTTTGATAAAAAAAATTGACCCTAACCCGACTCGTTGCCATCCCTACTTCTTGGTTTAAAATAGACAGTACTTTGTATATATTTTGTATCATGATGTATACATACTTAAATTAATAATATTTTATATATCTTGAAAAATATATTTTATTTTTATCTTAAATTATAAAATATAAATTTTATTATTAACTTAATATAAGAATATTTTATTACTATTTTAATTTAAAAATATATATTTTATTCCTATCTTAGCTTAAATATATATTGTATGGTTATTTTAAATTTTAAAAATATTTTTAAATTAAAAATAAAAATAGTCTTAAATATATATTTAATAAAATTAAAATAAAATATATTTTTAAAATTAAAATAAAAAAAAAATTAAAATTAAGTTAATAGTAAAATATATTCAATAAGTTAAGAGGAAAATAAAATATATTTTTAAAGATATATAAAATATTATTAATTTAAATATTTATACATTATGATATAAAATATATACAAAGTGATATCTATTATAAAATATATACAAAGTTAATAGTAAAATGGGTCGGGTTTTGGCTGACCCGACCAAAAACTTTTACATCCTTCGCCCGACCCGACCCGACCAAAAAATATATATCCTCCACCTGAATCGAATCCGATCCAAAATAATAAAAATATTATTTTTTTCAATCAAAGCGATGATTTAATTGAAAAAAATAATATATAGAGGTGTATTATTGTAATTATTCCTAAATATATAAGGTAAAAATATATTTTTTTGGGTCGGGTCAGTTTGGGTATTTTTCAACCTAAACCCGAATCTGAACCGACCCGAACATTACCTTTAAAAAAACCCGACCCGACCCGAACCTGAATCATTTTTTAAAAAAAAACCCTGACCCAATCGGGTCAGGTCGGGTCGAAACCCGTCGAGTTCGGGTCCCATGCCAATCCCTAGATATAATCGTTTCATTTAACAAGTTAATTAACAAAATTGTTAATATTAAATGGTTTTAGTTAACCAAACCGGTAAAAATGATGGTTAACGGTTAAAATTACAGTTACAAATTTTGATAAATGGTTAACCGTTAATCATTAATAAATTAAATATATAATTATATTTCTAAATTATTATAGAGTTTGAAACAAATAACTTAATATAATTTTTATTATTTATAATATATATATATATATATATAAAATAAAATTTGAATACAAATAACTATTTTTTTAATTTTTTATTTTTTATTTCTTTAAAAATATAGAAACATACTTACATCAATATATGTGTTTATTGTTAGTTACTAAGATATTGGGAGATGTAGATACTTACACCGGATTAAGTATGTGTTAGTGCTATACTTTTTATGTTATTCATTTACACCGATGTAAGTATCTGTTAAGTGTTACACTTTTTATTTTATTCACTTATACTGGTGTAAATATGTGTTAAGTTAAACATTTTGTTGTTGTTGTATGAATTATGAATTTTTTTGAAAAATAATTGTAATAGGTTAATCGTAGGTTTGCCTGTAACTGAACCATTAATAACAATTAACTGTTAGTGGTGAACCGTTTCTTAACCGTTAGGTTACGGTTAGAAAAATCTCATAACCTTTATAGCGATTAACCGACCGTTTATACTAAATGGTACAGTTAACCATCCATGAACAGTCCTATTAAGTGTTATAATTTTGATTTTATTCACTTATACCGGTGCAAATATGTGTTAAGTGCTACACTTTTTTGTAGTATGAATCATAAAATTTTTTGACAAATAATTATAATAGGTTAACCGTAGGTTAATCTATAACCAAACCATTAATAACTGTTAACCATTAGCGTTAACCGTTTCTTAATGGTTATGTTACGGTTAGAAAAATCCCATAATTGTTATAACGATTAACCGACCGTTTAGGCTAAACGGTACTGTTAACTGTCCATGAACAACCCAAGTGATTGATAGTCCCTTTGCCCCTAGATGAAACGTGGCATCATTCAATTGAATAATTTAATTTATTTTTAATTTATTAAAATAAGAGTAAACTGAAAGAATATGTAAACAACATGGATCAAATGTGTAATTATACCAAAATATTTAACTACCACGTCAACATTTCTGTCAACTGTTAACGACTAGTGGTTTAATTGACTACAACTAAATAGTTATGCGGTCTGATTGACAAAATTGAAATATTAATGGAAAAATAAAAGGACTAAATAAATTGAAATATTAATGGAAAAAATAAAAGGACTAAATAGTTAGGTGATCAATTGTATAGTTGACCCTAAAAAATAACTAACAAAGGATAAGCGTCACTTCTTTGCGACACCATAAAAAGGATTATCATAAGCTCAAAGCTTGATTCAAAATGAAAGGTAAATCTTATGATTCTATATGTTTCAAATCAAACTTGATTGAAGTTCTCACTGATTCTTGATGGTTTTATTCTACTGGTACTACCCGATATAATGAATTGATTCATTTTGATACAAACTTGATGTTTCTAAGTTTAATGTTGCGTTTGGACATAGTTGTTACAATTTATTTAAGAATAACATTATTTTTTGGTTCTAGGAAACCTATTAATGGTTTATATGAATCAAAATTTAATGATATATATTTTTAGAATACTTACTTACAATATTATTGGGATTGAAGGTAGTATGCTTAATAAAATTATGTTCATTATGAAAAACATTTGGGTCATTTATCCAAAAGAGAGATTGGTAAAAAAAGTTACCAATCTTGATATATGAATGGATTTCATTGAGATAAGGCAAACCATAAAAACGCCACTTGATGATTTTCACATTATGGAAATATTTATATTGCTTGATGAAAAATATCAATCAAAGAAATACTCCGGCAATAAACTGTAGTTATATTGTGCGACAGTCTAATTTAAGGTTAATTTACAGTGGATCTTAATCTATATTACACAAGTGATAATAAATTCGATTTCTACTGAGAACACATTACGAGTTTTGACTTAAAATGTTTTTTGTCTACTATAAAAAAATTAAACAATTGATAATAATTTTAATTACAATCGAAAATGTCTTGACAGTAAATTTTTACGATGCAATCAAAATAATTATGCAATTTATTTAAATTGATATAAAGAAACATAATATTTTCTATTTCAACCTAAAACATTATTTAATTTACTATAAAAAGTTACACTAATGATAAATTTTTCGATAACATTTGATTTTTACCCATTTTTGATTTTATATTAACCGGTTATATTTTAAAGTCATCATGCAATAAACATTAATGAGATGATCACATCAATAAAGATAACTATAATGTCTGGATGGATAATTGTCACATCATTCTTGGTTGTATCAGAAATCTACAATAACTAATTTAATCTCACAACATGAAATGTTACATTGGGGTTTCGAAAATATAATCAGAAGTCATTACATAAAATTGAAACTCAACTTGCCAGTTCCCACCACCATTTTCACAACCCTATGCAATGCTGCTTTCCATGATATTCCTACATGAAGATGCCAGAGGAATGAGCGATTCGCCGCCGACACCGGCCGCAGTGTAATATCCTGTTAGAATACAAGGCAAGAGGAGCGATGCACCAGCCTTCCCCGTTGATATACTAATAAAAATTCTCCAAATTTCCTTTTAGAACTCCTGTGAATCAAAATCAGGCTTTGATGGATATTCGAGGCCCTGAAGTGCTGGCATTCGTCGTAAATCCTCGTCTGAATAAGCTGGAATGAACCAGTATCGCTGGTCTGTTCCAAACACCTGTATTCAGACAAACACCAAACCATGAGTAAACTGATGCTCTTTAAAAATGGATACAGAAAATGTACAGCAAAAGCAGTAACCTGTTCGAAATTTTTCTTCCGACCAAGGTCATAACGCCATTTTGGAGCGGTTTTCTTCTCATAAGCCTGTCACACACACAACAACAGATTTCGCTGGTACATTTGAGTCCATTTATACTGGATTCTGGGGGGAATACAACACATAATCCGGTTATCCAAAAAAAATCATTTATTCTACATTGGTATTATGGTATTGAGTTTGTTGGAACATTAACTATTTCTTTTCATACCTCTACTGAACAAGAAGAGGGGTCAAAATACCCATACATATGAAGTTGAGCATCACTCTTCAAATCAATGTTAAAGTAATAATAAAGACTAGTGCTCGAAACATCAAATATCATGACATGAAACTAAAATTTGAGATCAAGCTAAATACCTCAATAGTTGTTGTATTAGCAGCCACCAAAGATATGTGCATGATCAAAAAGCCCAAGACACTCAATGCAAATGCCAGATTCAAAACTGCCACAGCAGAACATAGTCATACATTTGTACATACTGCATGGTCACTAAAATAAAGAAAGATCAGAAGAGCAGTCTGATAAGGCCATACCAAAGGCAAGGAAAGTGGTAGCCAAGGTTCCAGGAGTTCCCGGAATTTCCACATCACTAAAGAATGCAATGAGTTGAGGCAATAAACCCAAAGTCACAAGACTCGTCTCGAGGAATGTGTAAAACTGCATTGAGGTTTAAAATCATAGTCAAAAGAAATGCTAAGAAAACAGGCTCCATCAACATCTCATAGATTCCATAATTAGTTATATTACTATAATCCACGCAAATAGGAATATGTCAGCGGACAGAAACACTCCGTGACTCGTGTTATGCTTCCATAAGTTCTTGAAGTAAAGAATAAAGAAAGCAGGACCTAGGGGTCATAACATGTATAAGAAACTAATTCGAAAAATAAAGCAAACATACCAAGAAAAGAAGGAAATATTTGTAATTTAATGCACCGACACAATTGACAACCCACACGCAATGATGGTCCATCTTTAGCACACACTGTCCACCTGAAACAATGAAATCGATGATGGCAACATTATTAGCACATGAAGAGAAAGAAACGGCAACTTCAGTGCAAGAAAAACGCACAAACAGAACAATGATGGCAGCGAGGTGGTTTCAGCTGGTTGCACTTCCGACAATATCTAATTCTTTTATTCGAAGGGTTTTCGTGCAAAGTGGAGAACTCTGAACCATTCAAAGGGTCAGTCTCCCCTCTCTCCTCATCCGAATCTAGCCTCCAGTTAGCCGGTATGCTACCCGGATCAGTGAAAATAACAGAAAAGTAACTCCATAACAGCATTGCCAGCTGCAGAATAACAGATAATTTACATATTTAACGTCAGTTTTCACCTTACATTTATCAATCCAGTATTTTAATTTTTTTAAGCTTACATTGATCGGATTTGTTCTCTAATATGTAAGAAACAGCAATAAATATAGAAATTTCAAGGATTCATAACATTAGGATAAAAAGGGACAAAATTTGAGATCCTGAAAGCTCAACCTTAACTAATGAGTGAGCAAACACAAATTTCAAGCTTTAACATTTTCAGAACCACGTTAATCATTTAGGAAAAAAACGACCCTTTACTTAGTTGAATGTAATTTCATAGCAGCTGACTTTCAGTGAAATTGCAGAAACAGAACGAGACATAAAATGTTAATCTATTTAAACAGAGGCGCAATTCTAAAACCCAATAAAGAAAAATTTGGGACACTTACCAGACAATGAAACAAGATCAAAACGACAAGTGCAGCAAGGGAATCAAGGCCGCCGTCGAACAAAGCAGGGCCATAAACGGCCAAAACGACAGAGTAGTAAGTGAGACCCACAACCCCTAAAACCAAGAGGATCATGATCGAGCCCAGACCCCTCAGAGCCGTACAAAACCTGAACACGTTCCACGCCATCGTTGCTCCAGATCTATGCATATTACCCAGGTATATAAAAAAACCCACACCCAAAAGACAAAGAATGTTTGATCCTTTTTTCTTCTGAAAGTGCTTGCAACCCTTTTAAACCTAGGAAGAACGACTAAAACCGTTTTAAAACTTAAATTACCTAGTTAAGATAATCAAAGTGAAAGATGTATACTATTAATTCTTGGTTTTGTTGGTATTTTTCTAATCATATTTAAAAGCAAAATTAAATAAAAGCTCTAACAAACTAGTAATAAACAATACCTTTAGGACTACAGCTGAGCTGCTTTAGTTTGTATTTTAAGGAAAGAGTTTGTTTGGGGCCGGTTGCCCACCTCACTACTTTAAATAAGAAGTTATTACCAAATTAATCGATCTAATAATTAATGATATTTATGTTATTTTATTTCAGCTTAAAATAAAATTAAGTGTTTAATATTTTTTTGTTATATTTTTTAGGTGCATAATGTTTTTTAACACTTTTAGGTATCTACGCAATAACGGTCGTTAAAAAACTTGTTAAGTGATATATGTCATATTTATATTTTGGCTTAATACAAAAGGAAGTGTCCAAACTATATTCTATGTTAACTTTAGGTGTATAACACTTCCGATATTACACTTTTTTGTGCATATGTAGTAACGTCCGTTAAATTTGACCACTTTCTAACACATTTCATGATTATATATATTTTTAAATTTTATTTATTAAAATATTTTTTAAGAAAAAAATCGTTCCCACTCTCGTCTGTGCAAAAAAAATCCTCCTCATCAATTGCATTCAAAACCACTCTATCGTCCTTATAAATCCCTAAAGTTAACTTAGGTTGATAATGATAAACTTGGGGTTAGGGATTAGGATATTAGGTTTAAGGATTTAAGTCCAGATTTATGGATTTAAGGAGATTGACACAACGACAAGAGGGATAGTCAACAATGAAGACTCAACGACAGGTGAGTGTTCGTTTAACGATGGTGAAGGCAACTGTCAATTGTCGATGACAATTGGTATTTTGGTTGAAATGTGAGATTTTAGAGTTATAAAGCTTTAAATTAATCTTATCAACTTTATCTTTCGAAAATAAATTTTTTAAAAGAATATAAACATGACATGTGTCACTTAGTAAGTTTTTAACGGTTGTTACTACATAGGCACTTAAAAGTGAATAGAGAAAACATTATGCACTCATTTTTAACAAAAAAAATCTTTAGGCACCTAAAGTTAACTTGTGTTATATTTTGAACACTTAATTTTGTATTAAGTCAAAATATAATCATGACACGTGTCACTTAACGATTTTTAACGGTCTTTACTCCGTAGGTACTTAAAAGTGTAAATAAAAAACTTTGGACATCTAAAAGTGTAACGGGAAACATTACACCTATTTTTAACGAAAAATTCCTTAAGCACTTAAATTTAACTTTGGGTATAGTCTCGACACTTATTTTTCCATTAAGCCTTTTATTTTATGTGAATTCAAATTTGGGCAAACTATATCAATGACCACTTAACTATTTCTCATTTTACTTTAACCAATGATCTCTTAATTTTGTATGTAACACTCTAAATCTGATGGGGCCTAAAGTGCCATATTGGATTACTGAGGCAACCACTAAATTTAAAAACCTTTTCCATTTCCATTTAAACCATGATATATTTTTCAAAATAGACAACCATAACCGTTATAAAAAATACTCTTACAAACCGGAGCTTCGTGACATATAGTTTTAAAAAAAATAATGCAACTAAAAGCTTACAAATCCAAATACATAAGTAGGGTTCTATGAATACACATACCCAATAAAAGTTATAGTATAGTACTTTATAAGAGATGGTGGAAGTCCTGCTATGATAATTCTCCTTGAATGACTCAATCTACTAATCTAAGACTGGAAACATCCAAACGTTGAGCTTACAAAGATCAGTAATGTAATCGTTAATCTAGAGCAGCGCTATGAGTCTCTTAAACATAAGCATGCTAGTATATATGCTGATAAGTAATAGGTACATGCATGATCATAATAAAGTGCTACCTACTTAAAGTTCAATTGTTCTATCACTATAATAAGAGTCTTATGCTTCCCTTAGTCCTCAACTAAGGACATCACCATGAGAATATGACAAGCTTCGTATATTGACAAATAAATAAGCATTTTTCTCAGATAAATAAGCTAAAAACGTAGTATAGAGAAGAAATTGTCAATCCACAAGGACCATTGAGCTTCTGATGTTGAAAGGTTTTGATTCTGATTTGATGTAAGCCTATCTACGCCCTCAATGAAGAAGATGATAGATAGCCCATATTGTTTTCCCAATCTAGGAAATGGTAGCAAACATTACTCCAGATTCAATAAGTATGGCTGCAAAATAATAAGGATAATAATATGGATTAGTAATGAAAATGATGATGGAAATAAATAGAAAATGAAATGAATTAAATATGAAGAAATAATTAGAGTTGTTGCGAAAAGAAGTATGGCAATAGTAACCTTCAAAAAGATGTTATTGAAGATGGCCTTGAAGTAATGGTTTGGATGGCAATGAAGGATTATGAGGATGGCTAGATGTTTAAGTGAAAGATAATGAATATGGTGGATGGAAATAGAAAGTATCTTAGACAAGTTAAAGAAGAAACTATACTATAGAGAGTATAGCCCCTGACTTTGCAAACTCGAATAAGGGGTGGTGTTTAGGACTTAAACTACTAGTTTTGGAAACTAGGAATTATAAGTATCAAGTGAAAGAAGTGACGCCACAAGTATAAAGAATTATACTTGCTTAATCGATATAGTTCTTAAAAGAACTTGAAGAGAGATTTCTCACAAAATAAGTTTTATATCAAAAGGGTTTACAGATGAATTAAGCCTCTCTTTTTATAGTAGTATAGAGGGTTGGCTGAATAGATATGTGCCCATTCGGCAAGGTACATGTCTTAATGAAAATGCATAACTATTAGGATGAATGAACAAGTCCCTTGGTCTTCATGTTGGTTTGGTTATCTCTTCACAAAGGAATTAATTATTCGGCTAACATATGCATGGAACCTTCCTTGGCTGAATGGTGAGATATTGGTTCATATTAGCGCCAAAACTCCTTGTGCATGGCGTGTAGGGGCTGGCCGAATGGTCATGATTCTTGTATCATACCTCTTCGAGATTTAGGCCTCATTTTAATGAAAACTCTTCACCAACGTGCACCTAGATGTCATGGCTCTTCAATGGACAGTAACTTTCATGAAAGGTCACAATGGTTGAAAAGTAATCCTTCATGATTGAGCTAGTTCTAATATGAATGAGCTGGAGGTGAGCTGACCATAGGTGAGTTGTATGATGATGAGTGTTTTGGCAGCTCCTTGTGAAAAGTTATCTCTGGGAAAGACACATTGTTGCGAAAAGGTACGATTTATGAAAATTTAACTTGACCATATTTGAAGTATTCTGAATGGTGATGTTAATGGTGCAGCTCCCCAGCTGAAATGATGTCATCTTCTAGCTCAAATTTTCATCTCAATCCAGCTATGAGCTCACTTGTCACCGGACAACTTTTCACCAATTGTTCCTTATGCTCTCTTGAGTGTTCCTATATGAGTCTCCTAGCTTTAGCCTTCATAATTTAGCTCAAATTAGCTCCCATTGGCGAGGCTGAATGTACCTTCATTCAAGGATAAAGAAATTAAGTTAAGCATATGAAATATTATAAAATAACAATGTATATAATATAATGATGTGTACTATAGTTATAATAATAACTTCATGCATCACATATTCATGAGAGATATTATTTTTATAGCTATATATGTAATATATATATATATAAAGATATAAATGTCATAACAAAGAAAATATAATATATATATATATATATATATATATATATATATATATATATATATATATATATCATGACCATAATGTAAAATAAGAATGAGTTATAGAAAATCCCCATTTTAATCTTGTGAAAGGTTGGAGATGCAAGGATGAATATGGTGCTGATTTGGGTCACGTCATCCTTTTTCTTTTAAGCGACTTGTTCTCAAATCGAAAGATGATTTCTCCTTAATGTCCTTCTATCCAATAGTTGTTGTTTCGTTATCAAGAGTTATCTTCCCAACAGGCACTTGTTCAAAACATTCTTTTTTGAAAATATATCTTTCTGAAGGCATTTCTTTGTATAGTATCATACCAACAGTTACATTTTTGAAAAGATTCTTTTCATAAGTCATGTCATTTGAATAAAAGTTGTGAATGTTCATGTCATGAAAAGAATGGAAACTCTCATAAGTAAGGGAATTATTAATCATTAGTAAGTTAAAGGTATAATTCCTATTCACATCTTTTGGATGGCCAAGAGTTATGTCTTTTGAATCACAAGATATGTTGCTTTGAACGATCATAACTTTTGGAACTCCAAAAGACACATTCTTTGGTTCTCTAAGAGTCATGTCCATTGATTGAAGAGTCACAACCTTTGGTAATTGAAGCGATAAGTCTTTTAACTTACATGGATCACGTCTCTTGGTTTCTCCATTTGACAAATTGTGCCTTTTAGATTTTCCTGCTAATCAAAGAAAAATTATATAGTTTCATGGTTAGAATAAGTGTCTTGAATCTTGCATCTCGACACTAAAAACTCTCGGATCAAGTACTTAGATGAATAGGTACTTATTTTCTGATTTATTTCTTCCTTGCTTGATGACGCATTCCCTTTCCTCATAGTTTCAATGCTTTGTTTCATCTTGAATTGATCACTCTGAACTTGTCTCGACGTTAAAGGAGTAAGGACAATATTCTTTCCTCCATGGTTGAACGAGTATTGGTTGGTGAAACAATCATGGAGATTTCTTTTGTCATATTGTCATAACCTCATCCTTGTATTTTCCAATTGAAAAGGGAACTATCACCTGATAACGTTGATTTCTCCTCATTCGTTAAGCCATTGTAACATATATGGACTCGGATGCTTCATGGCTTTTAACCCAAGCTTTTCCACCATGATTGTGCTAGCTACATTGGTACAACATTCATAATCTATGATCATGAAATATAACTTCTCATTCACATGCATTGGGTGTGAAAAATATTTTTTCTTTGTGCATTGTCCTTCTTCACTTTTGTACTACAACTTCTCTTAATTACCAGGATTTCTCCTTGAACTGGAGCCTAAATTTATGCTACTTTATTGGCATATTCTTGTGCATCTTCTTCTTCAGGCTCGAACTCTATGTCACCATTCCCAAGTAGAAGCATTGTATTTCGGTTGGGGCATTGTGTAGAGACATGCCCTCTCCCAAGATATTTAAAGCACTGAATGTCCCTTGAGCGTTCAGTTGTTTGTTTTCCTCGGTTGTTGTCTTTGTTCACTTGTTGAGCTTTAGAAGAATCAACTTTCTCTTTGCTAGGAGTAGAAGTGGATTTCTTCAAATTATTTTGTCCCCATTTTGTAGGTATAGGCATAACATTACGAGATGTATGCCCTCTCCGTAATTGCCTTTCTATCTTTATCGCCATTTGCACCATTTCATCTATTTCAATGTAATGGTAACTCTAAAGTGTTAGACATTTCTGGATTAAGTCATGTAAGAAAACTATCCATGGTTGCTTCATGATCCTTCTCAATGTTGACTCGGATCATTTCCACTTCCATTTATTTATTGTAGTCCTTCACACACCTATGGCCTTGTCAGAGATTCTGCAATTTCTGAAACAAATCTTGGTGATAATGAACAGGAATGAAACTTTTTTGCATTATACCTTTCATTTTATGCCAAGTTGAGATTGGTCTTTCCCCATTCCTTCTTCTACTTATAGTAACTTGATCCCACCATATCAAAGCATAATCTATGAATTTCATGGCTGCCAATCTTTCTTTCTTTAATTTTGAATAGTTATGGCAACTAAAAACATGTTCCACCTTGTTTTCCCATTCAAGATAGGCTTCTAGATCAGTTTTTCCTTGAAATGAAGGAATTTTAATCTTTATGTTACTCATGTTGTTATCAACATTAGCTTGCATGGGTCATTGTAACGTTGCTTGTTCTTCCTCATCATAATTGTCTAGAATGTCATCTTCTTGGAGAAGTTGTTTTCTCCTAAGAGCACCATTGTTTCGAACTTGTGGTGGACCTTGCCGTTGGTTCATCGTTTCATGAAGTGCATCAAATTCTTCAAGAAATATTCACATCATTTCGTAAATGAGTGTAAGCATTTGTAAGTTTGGTTAACTTGGATTTTCTCGAGAAGAACTTTGAGACATTGTTAGTAATAATAATAAAGAAAAAAACCTTACCATACACTCACAAAACCTCACTATCTTTACTCCAAATAAATTTGATAGGTCACTCCACTCAACACTCGTGTTTACACTCGGAAATATATCATGGCTTTTGTCAATTCCCCTTTTGATTTCACTCACTCAATTTGTCTTTTACCACTCAATCTCTCTTGTAGAGGGTTGGCTGAATAGATATGTGCACATATGGTGAGGTACATGTCTTAATAAAAATGCATAACTATTAAGATGAATGAAAAAGTCCCTTGGTCTTCATGTTGTTTCGTCTATATCTTCACAAAGGGACTTAATTATTTGGCTAACACATGAATGGAACCTTCATTGACCGAATAGTGAGATGTTGGTTCATATTGGTGCCAAAACTCCTTATACATGGCGTTCGGGGGTTGGTCGAATGGTCATGATGCATGTCTCATAACTCTTCAAGATTTAGGTTTCCTTTTAATGAAAACTCTTCACCAGCGTGCACCTAGATGGCATGGCTCTTCAATGGACAGTAATTTTCATGAAAGGTCACAATGGTTGAAAGGTAACCCTTCATGATTGAGATAGTTCTAATGTGAATGAGCTGGAGGTGAGCTGACCATAGGTGAGTTGTATGATGATGAGTGTTTTGGCAGCTCCTTGTGAAAAGTCATCTCTGAGAAAGGCACCTCATCGTGAAAAGGTACGATTTATGAAAATTTAACTTGACCCATATTTGAACTATTCTAAATTATGATGTTAATGGTGCAGCTCCCCAGCTAAAATGATGTCATCTTCTAGCTTAAATCTTTAGCTCAATCCAGATATGAGTTCACTTGCCACCGGACAACTTTTCACCAATTGTTCCGTATGCTCTCTTGAGTGTTCCTATATGAGTCTCATAGCTTTAGCCTTCATCATTTAGTTCAAATTAGCTCCCATGGGCTTGGCCGAATGTACCTTCATTCAAGGATAAAGAAATTAAGTTAAGTATATGAAATATTATAAAACAACAATGTATATAATATAATGATGTGGACTATAGTTATAATAATAATTTCATGCATCATACAATCATGAGAGAAATATTATTTTCATAGCTATATATGTAATATATATATAAAGATATCAATGCCATAAGAAAGAAAATATAATAAATATATCATGACCATAATGCAAAATAAGAATGAGTTATAGAAATCCCCCTTTAATCTTGTGGAAGGTTGAAGATGCAATGATGAATATGGTGTTGATTTGGGTCACATCATCCCACCTTCTTTTAAGCGATTTGTCCTCAAATCGAAAGGTGACTTCTCTCTAATGTAATTCCATCCAATAGTTGTTTCGTTATCAAGAGTTATCTCCCCAATAGGAACTTCTTCAAGACATTTCTTTTTGAAAAGATATCTTTCTAAAGGCATTTCTTTAGATAATAGGATACCAACATTTCCTCTCTTTGTGGATTGTCCTCCGTCACTTTTTTACTACAACTTCTCTTAATTACCAGGATTTCATCTTCAATGAGAGCCTCAATATCTTCTTCTTTATTGGCATCTTCTTGTGCATCTTCTTTTCAGGCTTGAACTCTATATCACCATTCCCAAGTAGAAGCATTGTATTTCGGTTGGAGCATTGGGTAGAGACATGCCCTCTCCCAAGATATTTAAAGCACTGAATGTCCCTTGAGCGTTCAGTTGTTTCTTTTCCTCGGTTGTTGTCTTTGTTCACTTGTTGATGTATGCCTTCTCCGTAATTGCCTTTCTATCTTTATCGCCATTTGTACCATTTCATCTATTTCAATATAATGGTAACTCTAAAGTGTTAGAAATTTCTGGATTAAGTCATGTAAGAAACCTAGCCATGGTTTCTTCACAATCCTTCTCAATGTTGACTCGAATCATTTCCACTTTTATTTCTTTATTGTAGTCCTCCACACTCCTATGGCCTTGTCAGAGATTCTGTAATTTCTGAAACAAATCTTGGTGATAATGAACAAGAATGAAACTTTTTCGCATTATACCTTTCATTTTATGCCAAGTTTAGATTGGTTTTTCCCCATTCCTTCTTCTACTTATAGTAACTTGATCCCACCATATCAAAGCATAATCTATGAATTTCATGGCTGCCAATCTTGCTTTCTTTAATTCTGAAAAGTTGTGGCAACTAAAAACATGTTTCACCTTGTTTTCCCATTCAAGATAGGCTTCTAGATCAGTTTTTCCTTGAAATGCAGGAATTTTAATCTTTATGTTACTCATGTTGTCATTAATATTAGCTTACATGGGTCATTGTAACCTTGCTTATTCTTCCTCATCATAATTGTCTAGAATGTCATCTTCTTGGAGAAGTTATTTTCTCCTAAGAGCACCATTGTTTCGAACTTGTGGTGGACCTTGCCGTTGATTCATCTTTTCATGAAGTGCATCAAATTCTTCACGAAATATTCACATTATTTCGCAAATGAGTGTATGCATTTGTAAGTTTGGTTGACTTTCTTTTTCTCGAGAAGAACTTTGAGACATTGTTAGTAATAATAATAAAGAAAAAAACCTTACCACACACTCACAAAACCTCACTATCTTCACTCCAAATAAAATTGATAGGTCACTCCACTCAACACTCGTGTTTACACTCGGGAATATATCATGGCTTTTATCAATTCCCATTTGATTTCACTCACTCAATTTGCATTTTACCACTCAATCTCTCTTGTAGAGGGTTGGCTAAATAGATATGTGCCCATATGGCAAGGTACATGTCTTAATAAAAATGCATAACTATTAAGATGAATGAAAAAGTCCCTTGGTCTTCATGTTGTTTCGTCTATATCTTCACAAAGGGACTTAATTATTTGGCTAACACATGCATGGAATCTTACCGAATTGTGAGATGTTGGTTCATGTTGGTGCCAAAACTCCTTATACATGGCATGCGGGGGCTGGCCGAATGGTCATGATGCATGTCTCATACCTCTTCAAGATTTAGGCTTCCATTTAATGAAAACTCTTCACCAACGTGCACCTATATGTCATGGCTCTTCAATGGATAGTAACTTTCATGAAAGGTCACAATGGTTGAAAGGTAACCCTTCATGATTGAGCTAGTTCTAATGTGAATGAGCTGGAGGCGAGCTGACCATAGGTGAGTTGTATGATGATGAGTGTTTTGGCAACTCCTTGTGAAAAGTCATCTCCGGGAAAGGCACCTTTTCGTGAAAAGGTACGATTTATGAAAATTTGACTTGACCCATATTTGAACTATTCTAAATTATGATGTTAATGGTGCAGCTCCCCAGCTGAAATGATGTCTTCTTCTAGCTTAAATCTTTAGCTCAATCCAGATATGAGTTCACTTGTCACCGGGAAACTTTTCACCAATTGTTCCTTATGCTCTCTTGAGTGTTCCTATATGAGTCTCCTAGCTTTAGCCTTCATCATTTAGCTCAAATTAGGTCCCATGGGCGTGGTCGAATGTACCTTCATTCAAGGATAAAGAAATTAAGTTAAGTATATGAAATATTATAAAACAACAATGTATATAATATAATGATGTGGACTATAGTTATAATAATAATTTCATGCATCATATAATCATGAGAGAAATATTATTTTCATAGCTATATATGTAATATATATATAAAGATATCAATGCCATAAGAAAGAAAATATAATAAATATATCATGACCATAATGCAAAATAAGAATGAGTTATAGAAATCCCCCTTTAATCTTGTGGAAGGTTGAAGATGCAATGATGAATATGGTGTTGATTTGGGTCACATAATCCCACCTTCTTTTAAGCGATTTGTCCTCAAATCGAAAGGTGACTTCTCTCTAATGTAATTCCATCCAATAGTTGTTTCGTTATCAAGAGTTATCTCCCCAATAGGAACTTCTTCAAGACATTTCTTTTTGAAAAGATATCTTTCTTAAGGCATTTCTTTAGATAGTAGCATACCAACATTTCCTCTCTTTGTGGATTGTCCTCCGTCACTTTTTTACTACAAATTCTCTTAATTACCAGGATTTCATCTTCAATGAGAGCCTCAATATCTTCTTCTTTATTGGCATCTTCTTGTGCATCTTCTTTTCAGGCTCGGACTCTATATCACCATTCCCAAGTAGAAGCATTGTATTTCTGTTGGAGCATTGGGTAGAGACTTGCCCTCTCCCAAGATATTTAAAGCACTGAATGTCCCTTGAGCGTTCAGTTGTTTCTTTTCCTCGGTTGTTGTCTTTGTTCACTTGTTAAACTTTGAAAGATTCAACTTGCTCTTTGCTAGGAGTAGGAGTGGATTTCTTCAAATTGTTTTGTCCCAATTTTGAAGGTGTAGACATAACATTACAAGATGTAAGCCTTCTCCATAGTTGCCTTTCTATCTTTATCGCCATTTGAGTCCTCCACACTCCTATGTCCTTGTCTAAGATTCTGCAATTTTTGAAACAAATCTCAGTGATAATGAACAGGAATGAAATGTTTTCGCATTATATATTTAATTTCATGTCAAGTTTAGATTGGTCTTTCCCAATTCATTCTTTTACTTATAGTAACTTGATCCCACCATATCAAAGCATAATCTATGAATTCCATGGCTTGCAATATTACTTTCTTTAATTATGAATAGTTGTGCAAGCTAAAAACATGTTCCACCTTGCTTTCCCATTCAAGATAGGCTTCTAGATCAGTTTTTCCTTGAAATGGAGTAATTTTAATCTTGATCTTACTCATGTTTTCATCAACGTTAGCACACCTGGGTCATTATAACGTTGCTTGTTCTTCCTCATCATAATTGTCTAGAATGTCATCTTCTTTGAGAGGTTATTGTCTCCTAGGAGCACCATTGTTTCGAACTTGTGGTGAACCTTGCCGTTGATCCATATTTTCATGAAATGCATCAAATTCTTCACAAAACATTCACATCATTTCACCAATTAGTGCTTGCATTTGTACGTTTGGTTGACCTGTATTTTCTTGGGAAAGACTTTGAGACACTGTTAGTAATAATAATAAAGAAAAAAACCTTACCAGCATAATCACAAAACCACACAATCTTCACTCCAAATAAAGTTGATAGGTCACTCTATTAAAGTATGCCCAAAGACCAATCATATGATGATTGTAATAATATATTTATTTACCTATTTTATTGAATAAAGGTATTGCCACTATTATTTTCAGTTATGTATCTATGTCTAACATAAACTGAAAGATAATAAAGTCAATATAATAACATTATTAAAAGATCCATAGTTAAGTATTATTATGGGTATGAACATTAATAATACACTTAAGACTAACATGTTATTGATTGATGAAAAGAAGTTTTCAATGACATAGAGACATCAAAATTGATACATGATTATATTATTAGAGAATGAGCATATGTCTTGGATTATTATGTAACGGTCATAACATTGCTCATGGTGATGACTATATTTATGATCCTCAGACTTGAGATCAATGTCATCCTAACATATATTGTTGTATGTTTTGATACAGTTAAACATGCTCCGTAACTGGTTGCACTATAAAGATTGTTATTGAATATATTTCGATATATGTAGTGGGGTATATATGGTTAAGATAGGATTTGTCCTTCATACATAATAGGAAATATATCACAGGCCATTTGATTGAGTGTGACTAGAAATGCATGGCCATGCTCGAATAAGTTGATATATGATATCATATTCGTTAATTATAGTCTACTCTAGATATCAAGAAACAATAGATGGGCTATACATGTGTGACTATTCTAAGACTTGTGCCTATTCTAGATATAAAGGACAAAAGGATGTAATACATAAAAGAGTTAATCACGAAGATGATATGTCGAATCATAATTTCTTGTAACTTAGGTGACAATGATATATTGCTAGATGTCACTCATTGTATGCAATATTAGAAATTTTCTAATAATTACTACTAACGTTACAAGAACCTACAGGGTCACACCCTAGGATTGAAATAAGAAAAAAATATACAATTTGTTGTATGTTACTAAAATATATATATCTAGAGTTATGATATGTATATTTGATATACATATGATTTTAATTATCCCGAATATAGTAAGTAAGCATTAAAAGAATGTAATTTAGATTACAACTCTTTTAATTAGTATATATATAATTCGAAAAAATTAAATAAGTTTTTAAATAAACATTAAGATTATAATTCAAATTATAAGTCTTTAATGTATATTTAATTGAATTAATTAAATAATATTTTATTGTTAATTTGAAATAATTTTGAAAACCCTAAGATGTTAGGGTAATGGATATAAAAGGGTGTGTTAGGTCTAACAGCCATTTTTAACACACACATAAATCTTCAGCCGTTTTATCTCAAAACAGTTTTGGGGAATACAAATATTGCTCTCAATCGAGTGAATTGAGTAGAGGTCGAGACATGATTTCGTGGAGGCTTATGATTCAAACTGATCCACACCACCAGTATTCACTACTGTTCTTTCTGTTTTTAAGGAACCCGATGTAAGTATTCGCATCCCTTCCTCCCGATTTCGGTTTTACATACTTGGATCGCTGGTGAGACCATCGAGTTTTGTTTTTGTTGTGTCGTGGGGTGCACCGACGGTCCTATCAGTGGTGTCAGAGCCACGTGTACGATCCGAATTCAGGTTAAATTCTTGGATGATGCGATATGTATGAGATGCATGTTCTAGTTTTATCGATTTCGGTAAATATGCTGATATCATTGTTCGAATCGATAACGATTAATATGTTAATATGTTTTTCAAACGATTTGTTGCTGCAAGGATTTTACGAAATCCATATGTCAATTGTTGACATGATGATCAGTGGGAGTGCGATAGTAGATCGCGTTTGGCAGTGGAACAAAGGTTGTTCCGATGCAGAAAATCTTCGGGATTGAAAATCCCAAAAGCACGATTCTATTGATAAATGTTATCAAATCGTGAGGTTTTTCTATAGAAACGTAAGTACTATTTTTCAAAAAATCCCATATTAATTTTTGCACGGTGTTTGACATGCATGGTTATAGCCCTTGTTCACTTTATAATGGTTTAATTTGAAATACGGTATGCGAGCCGTTCCTTTCTATATCTCTGTTGTATTTCTCTTCCTCATCTTACTCCCTCGTATGTAAAACGAATTTCTTTTAAAATTGTAAACCTATTAAGATTCACAAGGAGCAGAAGAATGGCGAAAAGATACCTAGAGATCAGTCTTAAGCTTTAGGGTTCTTAGTTCTCCCTTTGGCTTATGATGGGCCACCTTAGTCATTATTATTTTGGGCTATAACCATTGCATCTTATTTATTGCTATATTTGTTATGTATGCAATACATCAAATGATAAAATAAGAATGAATATTGTTGAGATCAATAAGGGACTAATATTAAAATGAACAATGATGAGATTATTACTCAAATCCCTCTTTATAATCTAAGTTAACTTAATCGTCCAATATTTACCCTCGTTAAGGCTTCAATTGATATTGTGTGGGCTTTGCCAAAGCATTGACACATAAATCTATCTTGGTTAAACGTGAAGAATAAGCAAGTGATATTCACTGGATGAAATATTAAAAATAACTTAGCTAGGTTATTCTAATAGGATTAGAAACCTAGAGGTTAAATATTTGGATAAGTCATGAGATGACTTGAACAAAAGTTGTTCACCAAAATGAGGAGTTACATAAGATGTAACTAGTAAAGTGCTATTTACCTAAATAATCACTATCCTAAAAGAAAAGCCAAAGCTGATTTAGGAAATTGATATATTATGGATCCTCACCCACTAGAAAAATATATGTTAAATTTTTCTGAAATTAAAACAGAGAGGGTTTTTAATTTTGAATAAAATAGTGGGAGTAATTTGTATATAAAGTCCTATTTATAAATTTTAATTCGGTAAATTTACTTACTTTAATGTTTCCATTGTTGTAGATTTAATGGCAAACAACACTTTATCAGTGCGATCACTCCTTGAGAAGGATAAACTTAATGGCATAAATTTCCTTGATTGGTTTTGTAATTTGAGAATTGTTCTCAAACAGGAAAGGAAGGAATATGTCATTGAGGAACCTGTTCCTGATGAACTGGCAGCTAATGCTTCAATAGCTAACAAAGACAAATTCAAGAAATATATGGATGATATGTTAGCTGTTGGATGTCTAATGCTTGCCACCATGACTCCTGAGCTTCAGAAGCAACATGAGGACATGGTTGCATATGAGTTGATTCAAAATTTCAAAGAAATATATAAAGGGAAAGCACGTCAAGAGAGATATGAGACCTTTAAAGCTCTATTTCAATGCAAAATGGCAGAGGAAACTCCTGTAGGAGCTCATGTCATCAAGATGATGGGCTACATCCAAACGTTGGAAAAGCTGGGATTTCCTCTCAAAGATGAATTGGCTACTGATGTTATCCTGCAATCGTTGCCAGATAACTTTAGACAAATTGTCCTTAATTTCAACATGAATGAAATTAACAAGACTTTACCACAGTTACTTGGCATGTTACGAACTGCTGAAAGTAACATGAAAAAGGTTGGACCTAAGCCCATTCTGATGGTCCACAAGGACAAATGAAAGGGAAAGAAAAAGGTAATGGCAAAGTCTAAGGGCAATGATAAGACCAAACCAAAAGGGAAAAATGCCTTGAAACCCAAAGGGGGAGTTAGCAAGGAAGGAAAATGTTTCCATTGCAATAAGACCAGACACTAGAAGAGAAACTGCCCTGTTTACCTTGAAGAGATCAAGAAGACAAAAGCAAACGGAACGTTTGTTTCAGGTATTTATGTTATTGATGTTAATTTGTCAACTTCTACTTCTTGGGTATTAGATAATGATTGTGGTTTTCATATTTGTACTTCTGTACATGGACTGCAAAAGAGAAGGAATCTGGCTAAAGGAGACGTGGACCTACGAGTGGGAAACGGAGCAAGAGTTGTTGCGTTAGCTATAGGGACATATATTTTATCTTTTCTTAGTGGACTTGATTTTAAATTTAGAGGATTGTTATTATGTGCCTAGTTTGACTAAGAAAATTATTTCTATTTCTTGTTTGGATAATATTGGTTTTGAGATTATTATTAAGAATAATTGTTGTTCTTTTTATCTCGATAGTGTTTTTTATGGTTCGACACAATTGGTTAATGGTCTCTATATTTTGGATCAAGAAAACACCATTTATAACATAAATACTAAGAGATCAAAAACAAATGACTCGAATCAAACTTATCTTTGGTATTGTCGTTTAGGCCATATAAGTGAAAACACATATCAAAACTCCATAAAGATGGATTCTTAGATTTATTTGTTTTCGAACAATATGATATATATGCGAATCTTGCTTTTTGGGAAAAATGACTAAAGCTCCTTTTAATAGTAAAGGTGAGCGAGCAAGTGATTTATTGGGGTTAATTCATAGTGATGTATGTGGACAAATGAATACACAAGCCAGAGGTGGATTCCATTACTTCATTACTTTCACCGATGACTTCAGTCAGTATGTGTATATTTATCTTATTCGCCATAAATCTAAAGCCCTTGAAAAGTTTAAGGAATTTAAAAATGAAGTACAAAATAAACTAGGCAAGAGTATTAAGGTACTTCAATCAGATCGAGGTGGAGAATACTTAAGCATAGAGTTTGATGAACTCCTAAAAGAATGTGGGATTGTCTCACAGCTTACACTACCTGGTACACCACAGTGGAATGGAGTTTCTGAAAGAAGGAATCGAACACTGTTAGACATGGTTCGATTGATGATGAGTCATAGTGATCTTCTGACTTCTTTTTGGGGACATGCACTTGAAATAACCACTTTCACGCTAAATCGTGTTCCATCTAAATAAGTTCAAAATACACCATACGAGATATAGAGTGGGAAACGTCCTAGTATGTATTTAATGAAGATTTTGGGGTTGTGAAGCTTATGTAAAACATCAAATGTCTACAAAGCTCAAACATAAATCTCATAAGTGTATATTTGTTGGATATCCTAAAGAAACTAAGGGATACTATTTCTTCAACCCTAACGAGAACAAAGTGTTTGTTGCTCGAACATGAGTTTTTCTCGAAAGAGAATTTCTCTCAAAGAAAAGGAAAGGTAGAAATATTGAACTTGGAGAAGTTCAAGAACAACAGATAAATGAACCTGAAGTTGAGCATGTTTCACAAGTTGTTGAGGAGCATTCAACAAATTTAGAAACACAACCACTGTGTAGATCCACAAGAGAACGCCGTGTTCCTGAGAGATTTGGATTTCTCATTACGACACATGGAGATGTTCTTCTTATGGATCAAGATGAGCATAGAGCTTATCAAGAGGCAGTGTCTAGCCCAAACTCTGAGAAATGGCTTGAAGCCATGAGATCTGAGATAGATTCTATGTTAGTAAATCAAGTATGGACTTTGGTTGAACCATCTGAAGGGGTCAAACCTATAGGGTGTAAATAGGTTTTCAAGAAGAAAACAGACATGTATGGTAATGTACAAACATACAAGGTGCGATTAGTCACTAAAGGTTTTCAACAAGTTCATGGTGTAGACTGTGACAAAACATTCTCCCCTGTAGCTATGTTTAACTCCATCCGGATCTTGCTCTTAATAGTTGCATTCTATGATTATGAAATATGGAAAATGGACATCAACATTGCCTTCCTTAATGGAAAACTTGAAGAGGATGTGTATATGATAAAACCAGAAGGTTTTGTCATTCCAGGAAATGCTGGAAAGGTTTGTAAGCTATAGAGGTCTATTTATGGACTAAAGCAAGCTTCTCGAAGCTGGAATCTTTTTTCAATGATTCAATCAAAGAGTTTGGTTTCATCATAAATAAAGATGAGCCTTGTTTTTATAACAAGGCTAGTGGTAGCATTGTTTTTTTCCTAATCATGTATGTAGACGACATACTCATCATAGGAAATGATATACATACTTTATAGTCTGTTAAGACTTGGTTAGGTAGTTATTTTTCTATGAAAGATTTGGGTATGGTAGCGTATATCTTAGGAGTTAAGACATATAAAGGTAGATCAAGACGACTTCTAGGTCTGAGTTAAAGTACATATATAGACCAAGTGCTGAAAAGGTTCAGTATGAAAGAATCCAAGAAAGGATTTTTGCCATTGAGACATGTCATTTCTCTTTCAAAGGAAATGTGTCCTTCAACTCTACAAGAAAGAGAACGGATGAATAAGATTCCATATGCTTCGGCTATTGGTTCTATCATGTATGCTATGATATGTACTTGACCAGATGTATCGTATGCTTTAAGCATGACAAGTCGGTATCAAGCGAACGCTGGTGAAAATCATTGGGTTGTGGTTAAAAATATCCTTAAGTACTTAAGAAGAACTAAGGATAAATTTCTTGTTTATGGAGGGGAGGAAGAGCTTAGTATAAAAGGTTATACTGATGCTAGCTTCCAAACTGACAATGATGACTCACAATCGCAATCTGGTTTTGTGTTTTATCTTAATGGAGGTCTTGTGAGTTAGAAAAGTTTGAAACAAGACACAATAGATGATTCTACAACAGAGGCTGAATACATTGTAACCAGTGAAGCAGTAAAAGAGGTTGTCTGGATCAAGAAGTTCATATTGGAATTAGGGGTTGTTCCCAGTATATCAGATGTTGTAGAACTCCGTTGTGACAATAATGGAGCCATTGCACAAGCAAAGGAACCCATATCTCATCAACAATCCAAACATATTCTTAGGTGCTTTCATCTCATTCGAGAGATCATAGATCGAAGAGATGTGGAAATATGTAGAGTACACACAGATGACAACATTGTTGATCCCTTGATGAAGCCTCTTTCACAGCAGAGGCATGACCGTCACACTGAGTCACTCGGTATTAGATATGTGAGTGATTGATCTTAGTGCTAGTGGAAGAATATTAGAGTATGCTCAAAGACCAATCATATAAGTGATTGTAATAATATATTTATTTACCGATTTTATTGAATAAAGGCATTGCCACTATTATTTTTAGTTATGTGTCTGTGTTTAACATAAACTGAAAGATAATAAAGTCCATATAATAACATTATTAAAAGATCCATAGTCAAGTATTATTATGGGCATGGACAATAATAATACGCTTAAGACTAACATGTTATTGATTGATGAAAAGGAGTTGTCATTGACATAGAGATGTCATAATTGATACATGATTATATTGTTAGAGAACAATGTATTGGATTGACCCATCATGAGCATATATCTTGGATTATTATGTAACAGTCATAACATTGCTCATGGTGATGACTATATATATGATCCTCAAACTTGAGATCAATGTCATCCCAATTGTTGTATGTTTTGATACATTTAAACATGCTCCGTAACTGGTTGCACTATGAAGACTGTTATTGAATATATTTCGATATATGTAGTGGGGTGTATATGGTTAAGATAGGATTTGTCCTTCCTACATAATATGAAATATATCACATGCTACTTGATTGAGCGAGACTAGAAATGCATGGCCATGCTCGAATAAGTTGATATGTGATATCATATTCGTTAATTATAGTCTAATCTAGATATCAAGAAACAATAGATAGGCTATACAAGTGTGACTATTCTAAGACGTGCTTATTCTAGATATAAAGGACAAAATGATGTAATACATAAAAGAGTTAATCACAAAGATGATATGTCGAATCATAATTTCTTGTAACTTAGGTGATAATGATATATTGCTAGATGTCACTCATTGTATGTAATATTAGAATTGTTCTAATAATTACTACTAACGTTACAAGAACCTACAGGGTCACACCCTAGGATTGAAATGAGCAAAAAATGTACAATTTGTTGTATGTTACTAAAATATATATAGAGTTATGATATGTATATTTGATATACATATGATTTTAATTATCCTGAATATAGTAAGTAAGCATTAAAAGAATGTAATTTAGATTACAACTCTTTTAATTGGTATATATATAATTCAGAATAATTAAATAAGTTTTTAAATAAACATTAAAGATTATAATTTATATTATAAGTCTTTAATGTATATTTAATTGAATGAATTAAAAAATATTTTATTGTTAATTCAAAATAACTTTGAAAACCCTAAGATGTTAGGATAATGGATATAAAAGGGTGTGTTAGGTCTAGCATCCGTTTTTAACACACACACATAAACCTTCAGCCATTTTCTCTTAAAACAGTTTTGGAGAAAACAAATATTGCTTTCAATCGGGTAAATTGAGTAGAGGCTAAGACGTGATTTCGTGGAGGCTTATAATTTGAACCTATCTACACCACCAGTATTCACTGTTGTTCTTGCTATTTTTCAAGGAACCCGCTATAAGTATTCATATCCCTTCCTCCCGACGGTCCCAACAGCCACTAAACACTCGTGTTTACACTTAGGAATATATCTTGGCTTTTATCAATTACCCTTATGATCTTACTCACTCAATTTGCCTTTTACCACACAATCTCTCTCGTTAATTTCTTTGAAGAACTAACTCAAGATTATGACAAGAAAGCCTTCAACTTGTGTGTCACTGCAATCACCTGATTAGAAAAGAAATGAAATTGTAGACAAAGGTAAATGAAAGAAAGAAGAAAGAAGAATGGATTAGTAATGAACAAAAAGGTTTGAATAAGAAAGAAAAGAAAAGAGAAAATGTGACTTACAAACTAAGAAAAATACTTACAACATTTACCTTATGAGACACAATATGGTTATCTCTTCAGTAAGGTTGATAATAGGCCTCCACCGTTCTTGTTTTGACTTTGTAATGCACCTTTACTTTTCTTTTTGCTTGCTTGATTTTTTTTCTTTTGTTTTGAATCCCTTGATTGATGTAGGAGCCTTGTTTTATTCTTCTTGTTTTGTTTTTATTTTGCATGCCAATGTATTTGCTTAACACTTCCGACTATGCTCTAAATACCACTTGATGTAAGCCTATATAACACCCTCAATAAAGAAAATGATTGATAGCCTTATTGTTATCTCGATCTAGGAAATGATGGAGAACATTGCTTCATATTCAATAAGTATGGCTACAAAATAATAAGGATAAGAATATGGATTACCAATGAAAATGATGATGGAAAAAATAGAAAATGAAATGAATTAAAGATGAAGAAATGATTAGAGTTGTTGCGGAAGAAGTATAGCAATGGTGGCCTTCAAAAGATGTTGTTAAAGATAGCCTTGAAGAAATGGTATGCACGACTATGAAGGATGATGAGGATGGCTAGATGTTTAAGTGAATGATATTGAAGATGGTAGATGGAAATGGAAATAGTATCTTAGACAAGTCAGAGAAGAAACTATACTATAGAGAGTATAGCCCCGGACTTTGCAAACTCGAATAAGGGGTGGTGTTTAGGACTTAAACCTACTAGTTATGGAAACTAGGAATTATAAGTATCAAGTGAAAGAAGTGACACCCCAGTATATGGAATTATACTTGCTTAATCGATATAGTTCTTAAAAGAACTTGAAGATAGATTTCTCACAAAATAAGATTTATATCAAAAGGGTTGTTTACAAATGAATTAAGCCTCTCTATTTATAGGAGTATAGAGGGTTGGGTGAATAGATATGTGTCATACGACAAGCTACATGTCTTAATGAAAATGCATAACTTTTAGGAGGAATGAAAAAGTCCCTTGGTCTTTATGTTGGTTTGACTATATCTTCACAAAGGGACTTAATTATTTGGCTAACACATGCATTGAATCTTCATTGGCTGAATAGTAAGATATTGGGTTATATTGGCACTAAAACTCCTTGTTCATGGCGTGTGGGGGCTGGCCGAATGGTCATGATGCTTGTCTCATAGCTCTTCAAGATTTAGGCCTCCTTTTGATGAAAACTCTTTACCAACGTGCACCTAGATGTCATGGCACTTCAATGGACAGTAACACTACAAGAAAATATACCTTTAATGGCACACGAACGATGACACACGCTAATTTATGACTTGCAAAAAATGTGTGTCATAAAAAAATTTCATGTTTTTTAAAATCTGAACGATTTATAACTTACAATAATGTGTGTGTCATATTTAATAGTTATAATCCAAAAAATTTGCAAAAACACAGAGTACAGTTTTTAATTATGTGTAATCTGTAAAAGTCATTTTTTTAATTTCCCCCATTATTTTCATCATTTCTCCCTTCTTCTTCCTCTACCAATAACAATTACTTCCATTACGCATCTGCTTTCTCAATTTTCACTCCAAACGCCGTTGTATAGCAAACACTTTCTCCTTCTCATCAACGTTTCTACTCCTCATCGACGATGCCCTCTCCTTCTCCCTCATCGGACTCTATTTTTAAAGCTAGGGTTTATTGCTAACAAATCTTATGCCTTTTGGCCTTTAACTTTCAAAGCTAGTGATGTGATCCAGCTGGCTCGTCACTACGGTCGGTGTTACTAGGAGCTCTTCAAGGCTTGTCTTAGGTCAAACCTTAATTAAGATTTTTAGGCAAATTTTGAAGGTTTGATTAAGAAAGTTAACTTTTTTTGGGTGGTTCGATTTACTAGTATACTGGTGGTGGCGACTTCGGGGACTGGATATGTGTTAGGGAGTGGTGACGCCATTGATTTGGCGGGTCTTTGTTGTACTTGTGCTGGAACCATAATGGTTGCTACTTTGGCTAATTCGTTGAATCAGGTTGTCTTTTAAATATTTGTTTGTTTTCATTGAATGCTTTGCCATGCATAATTTTAGAATGCTAACTAATAGGTTATTTGTCATGCACAATCTTTTAAATTTTTTCTTGAGGAGTTAAGGGTTCTTAGATATTTGATAAAATTATTCTTTCTTAGATATTCAGAAGTATGTTTTGTAAAGAAATGTGAAAAAATTGGAGAAAAGCATTATTATTCTTGAGGTTTGCCTTTCATATAATTCTTTCATAACAAAAGATGCACCTTTTAGGTGCAAAAGCTTGAACTTTTGTAAAGGCCCTTATGTTTTGACATTCTTTTTTCTTTCCTTTTTATTAACCTTGGTAGAAACTAGGACCGGGACGGATGTACAGACATAGCTTTTAGGTGAAAAAGCTCATTGGTTATGATTTAAATCCATCGACATAGCTTTATTGATAGAAGTGATAGGGAAAAGGGGATAGGGAAAGAAACAATTATAAATTATTTGATATTCTAGGAATCGAATTCATGACTTGCAAATTGTAATTTCTTCTTACCTTCTTTCTTGAACACTATGTTTTTCTTACATTTGAGTTGGTCAATGATGTAAGGATGTGACAATATGGTGGTTGTATTTTAAGTTACTTTCATGAATTAACTAGATAGACTGACATTTCAGTTAACTAATGATATTCATGCCTCTAGGTTTTTGAGATAAATAATGATGTAAAAATGAAGCGAACAAAGCTAAGACCTCTACCTTCATGAAGCATTAGGCAAATTAAAAATTAGTTTCTGCCGCTATTGCTTTGAAATGAGTCAGTGCTATTTTATTTGTATTTGGCTATGGCTTTGGAGTCTTCCTCCTAGTGAGATTTTTGTTTCTTACGAGTGATTATTTTGGTTCCGTTTGAACTATGAAGTTATATGTTAATTCCACCGAGCAGTAACGTTTGATTCTACTTTCGTGTCTCATCTAATTGTTCTTTCCTTTGTCGTAGTTTGTGTATTTGTTGGTTAGCACTTCTCTTCTCTATGACTTCTATAACTATATACATGAAGAGCCCCAGTACGTTGCTCTGCTCGATGATTTTCTACAGGTATTTGCATGTCCATATCCGAAGTGTATCCCTATGCATTACGAAATACAAAGTGCAAACTTCATTGATTCTTTCATTAATGGCAGTCTGTTGTGTAATACGGTGCATTATTGTTCTTCTGGGGTATGAAGAGCTTGATCACAAAGAGGCAACTAAGGAAGAAAGTCGTGAAGCCAAAAACTGCTTAGATATATCGAAGTGGTAGCATGTGAAGATTGTTGATTTGCAGTGCCAGGTTATATTTTGTAGGATTATCCGTTACCGAACCGAACTTAATTTTACTCCAACCCTTTGCATTTCAATTCCCTCTCGTTCAACAAAAAACGGATTTAAAGACTTCTTACTGTGGAACGTCTCCGAAAGAATTCTTCATGGAAATCGTATGTACTTAACATATTTGATTGTTTTCTTTTAGTTTTCTTTTATTTATTATTTATGTGGATTTAAAGACTGGTTCAGGTATCTTGATATACTTCCTACCACTTTTAGGAATCCGTTATGGTTTACCGATGATGAGATGTTGGAATTGAGATGAGCAATCTTGTATAGAGCAACTGAATTATGGGTAAATATAAGCATATAGTTTAAGATTTCTCTTGAAGATGAAATGCATGTAATTTGACTACCCATGTTGATGAAAGTTAGTGTAATTGTTTTATAGAAAAAGAATTTGATTTCTGTGTACGAAGATAAAGTGAAGAGTTTGGTGAAGAAACTTCTTGCTCTTGATGGAGTTTCAGAAATGTCGGTATTAATTACATCGAATAAAGTAGGAATCAAGTGCGTTTATTTTCCTTTTTCCAAATTATGAATTGTTGTTAATGCTTCTTTTGTAGTGAGGTCTGCTTTGAAGATTTCCTTTGGTAGGTATCTCCTTAAAATGAACTCTTTCTTATTCTCTCTCAAAATGGGGTGAGTGGGGACAATGAAGGAGATTGACTATGATATGATGACATTCCTTGCACTTCGAACTTTGGTGGTTAATACTATGTGATTTCTGTAATGCTATGGCGAATTCTATATTTTGGTCTCGTTCTCTGAACCTTCCTCTTCCACATTCCTATGTATTTCCCCAAATTCAAGAAGATACCGAGAAAACCTGTCCAGTTGAAAGAAGTTCTGAGGTGACCATTAGTCATAGTGGACTAAGTGGGAGCATGTTAATGAAATTGATGGAAAAAGTGAGGTTACACTTTAGTTCTTACCACTTTTGTGCCTGGATCTTTCCTCTTATTTGCTTTCACAGGTGAAAGTTTACTGTATTAACATGGAGCTGCGGTTAAAGATTTTTATTTATTTTGGGTTTATATCAGGATTTGAGGGTCATGAGAATGATAACAAAGTCAATGGAGCAACTTCCACATCGAAACAATAAGAAATTGTCTGGGTGGAGGGTCTTCTCCCTGGCATTGACTTTTGCAACCATGGTATGTTAGTTTTTATTAGTCATTGGCTCTCTAGTTAATTGGTTAGAGTCTATTCTCATTGAATTTTTTGGTTGTTAATTTTATTTTTAGACTTGAAGGCAGTGACAACATGGGAAGTTCTTGTCCCAAAGGTAAGCATTAATGCATTATTATTTGTAATCAATAAGCTTAATTCTCAGTATTATTGGAAACGTTCTTTAATAAAATGTAAGTTTCACTGTCAATATGCCTTTTGTTCCTAATATTTTATGTGTTGTTAATTAGTTCCCTTTGTTTGGGGCTTTACTGCTATGCTTTTAACTGATCTATGAATTTCTTATTTTTGCCTTTATGATATCCTTTGTGTATTCTATTTTTTCATGCATATAACATCGCAAGCCTATTTCAAAGTTAAATTACTATTAATAGTCTCTTCTCGAGGACATTTAACTTATATGTGACTTCTGTGGTTACTAGCTGATCGGTATGTAATTTAGTAATCTAATTTGCTCAATCAGTGTGATTGAGTAATTCATGTTTCCATACTTTATGTATTATTGTCCGTCTTTTCCACCTTAGAGGGATTGTAATTGGAGTTATATGTGCCAATGTGGGTATTTGAGTTGTACTATATTTTCTGTTTAGAAGTTGTGAATTAAGCATGCTGATAAACATAATTGAATTATTTTGATTCTTAGTTTTAACATAATTGGACTACTTAGCATTGTTCTATTCTTGTTCCTTATCACTTCACTTTCAATTTTATTTTGTAGATATACAATGAGTAAATAACAGATTTATTGGATCCAAACTAAAGAAACCTGCAGGTAGAATAGATTTTGTGCTATAAATTTAGGAAGGGGTCGGGAACAGCTGGTGCATCTGATGTTCCTACTAGTTCAGTTGAAGCCAATGCTCATTCGTAGCCTGTTTCAAGAGTTCTCGACTCTGAAGAAGAAACTTCAAAATTGCAGAAGAAGCTAGAGGAGTTGCATCTAAGATCTTATAATCTGTTAGTATGTTCTTGTGATAATCTGAGAACATTCTTGGGTTTTTGTTTTCAAATAGCCATAGGTGATGGATATTATGTTTGTAACTTAATGTGAATATATTGTATGCAAATGGATTGCTTATATATAATATGATATATATTTAGTATTATGAGCCATTAAATGTGATTTAGTTTGATTATTTGTCAATCTACAATATATATATAAATATAACAATAATTTACAAAATACAATCAAGACACACAAATGTGTGTCATCATTTTTAATGGTGTGTGCTTCAATGACACGCAATGTAAGTCATACATGCGTGTCATAAATTTATGACACACAAATGTGTGTCATCTTAATTTATGACGGGGGCTTCAATGATGCTCAATGAACGTCATAAATGCGCGTCATAAATGTGAGTCATAAATGCACGTCATAAATTTAGGACGCACAGTTGCACTTCATTTTAAATTCATGCCGGTGGCCTCAACAACAGGCAAATGTGTGTCATCCGCACCCATAGATGACGCACAATGCACGTCATTAAAGGGGTTTTTTTCTACTAGTGTAACTTTCATGAAAGGTCACAATGGTTGAAAGGTAACCCTTCGTGATTGAGCTAGTTTTAATGTGAATAAGCTGAAGGGTACCTGACCATAGGTGAGTTGTATGATGATGAGTGTTTTGGCTTATCCTTGTGAAAATTCATCTCCGGGAAAGACACCTCTTCGCGAAAAGGTACAATTTATGAAAATTTGACTTGACCCATATTTGAACTATTTTAAATGGTGATGTTGATGGTGTAGCTCCCCAGCTGAAATGATGTCATCTTCTAGCTTAAATCTTTAGCTCAATCCAGCTATGAGCTCACTTGTCACCGAACAATTCCTCTCTAATGTCCTTCCATCCAATAGTTGTTTCATTATCAAGAGTTATCTCCCAAATAAGCACTTGTTCAAGACATTTCTTTTTGAAAATATATTTTTCTAAAGGCTTTTCTTTGGATAGTAGCATACCAACATTTACCTTTTTGAAAAGATTATTTTCATAAGTCATGTCCTTTGAATAAATGTTATGAACGTTCATTTCCCAAAAAGAATGGGAAATCTCATCAGGAAAGGAATTATTAATCATTAGTAAGTTAAAGGTATACTCCAGGTTCACAGCTTTTGGATGGCCAAGTGTTATGTCTTTTAAATCACAAGATATGCTGCTTTGAACGATCATAACTTTTAGAACTCTAAAAGAAACATTTTTTGGTTTTCCAAGAGTCATGTCCATTAATTGAAGAGTCACAACCTTTGCCAACTAAAATAAGTCTGTTAAAATTCCATGGATCACGTCTCTTGGTTCCTCCATTTGATAAATTGTCCCTTTTTTATTGTCATGCAAATCAAAGAAAAATTATGAAGTTTCATGGTTAGAATATCCGTCTTCAATCTTCTGTCTCGACAATAAACACTATCGGATCAACACTTAGATGAATAGGTACTTGTTTTCTGATTTATTTCTTCCATGCTTGATTACACCATTCCTTTCCTCATGGCATAAATGGTTTGTTTTATCTTGAGTTGATCACTCTAAACTTGTCTCGGCGTTAAAGGAGAAAGGACAATCCTATTTCCTCCATGGTTGAACGAGTATCGGTTGGTGAAACAATCATGGAAAGTGTTTTTGTCATATTGCCTTGGCCTCTCAAGAAGTAGATGACTATCATACATAGGAAGTACATCACACATAACCTCGTCCTTGTATATTCCAATTAAAAAAGGAAATATCACCTATTCACCTAGGATTAGGAGTGGATTTCTTCAAATTGTTTTGTCCCTATTTTGAAGGTGTAGGCATAACATTACGAGATGTATGCCTTCTCCATAGTTGCCTTTGTATCTTTATTTCCATTTTCACAATTTCATCTATTTCAATGTAATGGTATAACTCCAAAGTGTTAGTAAATTCTGGATTAAGTCATGTAAGAAACCTATCCATGGTTGCTTCACGATCCTTCTCAATGTTGACTCGGATCATTTCCACTTCCATTTATTTATTGTAGTTCTTCACACTCTTATGGCCTTGTTAGAGATTCTGCAATTTCTGAAACAAATCTTGGTGATAATAAACAGGAATGAAACTTTTTCGCATTAAACATTTCATTTCATGTCAAGTTGAGATTGGTTTTTCCCCATCCATTCTTCTTCTTATAGTAACTTGATCCCACCATATCAAAGCATAATCTATGAATTCCATGGCTTCCAATATTACTTTCTTTAATTTTGAATTGTTGTTCCAACTAAAAACATCTTCCACCTTGCTTTCCCATTTAAGACAGGCTTCTGGATCAGAGTTTCCTTGAAATTGAGGAATTTTAATCTTGATGTTACTCATGTTGTCATCAACATTAGCACGCCTGGGTCCTGTTAACATTGCTTGTTCTTCCTCATCATAATTGTATAGAATGTCATCTTCTTTGAGAGGTTGTTATCTCCTAGGAGCACCATTGTTTCGAACTTGTGGTGAACCTTGCCGTTGATCCATCTTTTCATAAAGTGCATCAAATTCTTCACGAAACATTCACATCATTTCGCCAATTAGTGCTTGCATTTGTAAGTTTGGTTTACCTGCATTTTCCCGGGAATGACTTCTAGAATTGTTAGTAACAATAATAAAGAAAAAATACTTACCAACATACTCACAAAACCATACAATCTTTACTCCAAATAAATTTGATACGTCACTCCACTCAACACTCGTGTTTAAACTCGGGAATATATCTTGGCTTTTATCAATTACCCTTCTAATCTCACTCACTCAATTTGCCTTTTACCACTCAATTTCTCTTGTTAATTTCTTTAAAAAGCTAATTTAAGATTATGGTAAGCAAGCCTTCAACTTGTGTGTCGCTGCAATCACTTGATTAGAAAAGAAATGAAATTGAAGACAAAGGTAAATAAAAGAAAGAAGAAAGGATTAAAAATGAACAAAAACGTTTGAATAAGAAAGAAAAGAAAAGAGAAAGGATAACTTACAAACCAAGAACAATACTTACAACCTTTCCCTTCTAAGACACAATAATGTTATCTCTTTAGTAAGGTTGATAATAGGCCTCCACCGTTCTTGTTTTGACTTTGTAATGCACATTTACTTTTGTCTTTGTTTACTCGAATTTTCTTTCCTTTTGCTTTTATTCTTTTGTTTTGAACTCCTTGATTGATGTAGGAGCCTTGTTTTTTCTTTCTTGTTTTGTTTTTGTTTTGCACACCAATCTACACCCTCAAGGAAGAAGATGATAGATAGCCTTATTGTTGTCTCGATCTTGAAAATGATAGCAATCATTGCTCCAGATTCAACAAGTATGGCTACAAAATAATAAGGATAAGAACATGGATTAGTAATGAAAATGATGATGAAAATAAATAGAAAATGAAATGAATTAAAGATTAAGAAATGATTAGAGTTGCTGTGGAAGAAGTATGGCAATGGTGGATGGATATGGATTAGTAATTAGGAGCCTTGTTTTCCCTTGAAGTAATGGTATACACAACAATGAAGGATGATGAGGATGACTAAATGTTTAAGTAAAAGATAATAAATATGGTAGATGGAAATGGAAATAGTATATTTGACAAGTTAAATAAGAAACTATACTATTGAGAGTATAGCCATAGACTTTGCAAACTCGAATAAGGGGCGGTGTTTAGTACTTAAACCCATTAGTTATGGAAACTAGGAATTATAAGTATCAAGTGAAAGAAGTGACACCACAAGTATAAAGAATTATACTTGCTTAATCGATATAGTTCTTAAAAGAACTTGAAGAGAGATTTCTCAAAAAATAAGTTTTATATCAGAAGGGTTGTTTACAAATGAATTAAGCCTCTATATTTATAGGAGTATAGAGGGCTGGCCGAATAGACATGTGACCATTCGTCAAGGTACATGTCTTAATAAAAATGCATAACTATTAGGATGAATGAACAAGTCCCTTGGTCTTCATTTTGGTTTGGCTATCTCTTCACAAAGGGACTTAATTATTCAGCTAACACATGCATGGAACCTTCCTTGGATGAATGGTGAGATGTTGGTTTATCTTGGCACCAAAACTCCTTGTACATGGCATGTGGGGGTTGGCCAAATGGTCATGATGCTTGTCTCATACCTCTTCGAGCTCTAGGCCTCATTTTGATGAAAACTATTCACCAACATGCTCCTAGATGTCATGGCTCTTCAATAGACATCAACTTTCATGAAAGGTCATAATGGTTGAAAGGTAACCCTTCATGATTGGGCTAGTTCTAATGTGAATGAGTTGGAGGTGAGATGACCATAGGTGAGTTGTATGATGATGTGTTTTTTTGGAAGTTCCTTGTGAAAATTCATCTCTGGGAAAGACATCTCTTCGTGAAAAGGTACGATTTATGAAAATTTGACTTGACCCATATTTGAAGTATTATGAATTGTGATGTTGATAGTGTAGTTCTACTGCTGAAATGAAGTCATCTTCTGGCTCAAATCATCAGCTCAATCCAACTATGAGCTCTATTGTCGCCAGACAACTTTTCACCAATTGTTCCTTATGCTCTTCTGAGTGTTCCTATATGAGTTTCCTAGCTTTAGCCTTCATCATTTAACTCAAATTAACTCCCTTGGGTATGGCTGAATGTACCTTCATTCAAGGATAAAGAAGTTAAGTATGTGAAATATTATAAAATAACAATGTATATAATATAATTAGCTCCCTTATGTAATATATATATAAAGATATCAATGTCTTAACAAAGAAAATATAATTTATAAATCACGATCATAATGTAAAATAAGAATAAATTATATAAATTCCCCCTTTTTGTAACAACCCGACCCGTACCCGACTCGTATACGACTCTGAGGTGTCGCATTGACTTTTAAAACACTTTGATTAATTTAAAATGCAATGAAAGCTTTACAAGGAAAGCAAAACTTTACAAAACATAGTTACAAACATACCAGAGCATCTATGACTTACACATTTTCGTATATACCAATAATCAAATCACATACTATTTAGTTTACTCTAATCTGATATCCTTCAGAGCTATGTTGTCCAGCCTTTGCTTACTATGTTGATGTCTCCGAACCTATGTGTGAAAACAATCACACGCTAAGTCTATGACTTAGTGAGGCAATACTGAGTATAATAACATAATAAAACAGTTACATAAATATATATAAAAGAATCATGAACTACTATAACAATATATTGTTCATAACATATAACATACACCATTACTCGTTGAATAATTTATATACATTTGATACCTATTTATACAATTCTTTGAAACATTTCGTATAAAACAAATAGACATTTCATTAACATTTTTATACTATTATTCATTGTTCATATTATTTCAAGTGTGTTTTAATAGCCCAACGTATATCGCTGAGAACTCAAGCTATGCGAGTACATTGAGGTTATGCACTAATGCAGTCACCATTGGTCATATATTTTGCACTCAAGGACCACATATTTTTGTCCCGAAGGACTACATAGTTTTGTTATGAAGGACCACATAGTTTTGTCTCAAAGGACCACATAGTTTTGTCCCTAATGACCACATAGAACCCTCGAGCTTGCATGCCTTTTCTGATGCGGATTATGGAGGATGCAAATTAGATTGGAAAAGCACCTCCGGTACTTGCCAATTTCTTGGAAATATTCTGATTTCTTGGTTTTTCAAGTGTGTTTTAATAGCCCAACGTATCGCTGAGAACTCAAGCTATGCGAGTACATTGAGGTTATGCACTAATGCAGTCACCATGGTCATATATTGCACTCAAGGACCACATATTTTTGTCCCGAAGGACTACATAGTTTTGTTATGAAGGACCACATAGTTTTGTCTCAAAGGACCACATAGTTTTGTCCCTAATGACCACATAGAACCCTCGAGCTTGCATGCCTTTTCTGATGCGGATTATGGAGGATGCAAATTAGATTGGAAAAGCACCTCCGGTACTTGCCAATTTCTTGGAAATATTCTGATTTCTTGGTTTTCAAAGAACCAAAATTGTGTAGCATTATCTACCACTAAAGCAGAATACATTTTAGTTGGTAGTTGTTGTGCACAAGTTTTATGGATGAAACAACAACTTTTTGACTATGGAATTGAAGTAGGTACCATTTCTATCAAGTGTGACAATACTAGTGCTATTTTTCTCACTAAAAATCCCATCCAACACTCTAGAACTAAGCATATTGAAAATAGACATCACTTCATTAGAGGCCATGTCGCTAAGGAAGCTGTAGTTCTAGAATTTGTTGATACTTTGCACCAATTAGCGGATATCTTTACAAAATCTTTAGACAAGGAAAGATTTTGAACACTTAGGAGAGAATTAGGTTTAACTGACCTATCTTTACTTAGTGTTTAAAATAATTTTAGCACTTTTAAGAATAAATGAAAAATGCTTATAATGATAATTTTTTATTGCATTCTTTGCTAATAGTTAGGGGGAGTTTATGTTGCTTGATGAAAATTAATTTATGTTCAAAAGTAGTTTAAGGATAATTTGATTGATTGAACATGATTAATTTTCAATATATGAGTTGCCAATACCACTAGAGCTAATTAATTTAGCATTTTGTGTGTTTAAAATAGATTTTTTACATTTTTGTGCTTTATGCATCGATACACCTAACAGTGCATCGATGCATCCTTGAATGTGCATCGATACACCATGAAGGTGCACCGATGCACGCCTTGAATGTGCATCAATGCACAAGGCCATGCATCGATGCATCCGTCGGGTTTTTGGTTAAAAACCCTGATTTTCCTTCATTCTCTCAAAATCCTTCTCTCTATTCATACAGCCGCTTGTCCCCTTCTTTCTCTAAACTCTCCATTTGTCTCAAATCAATAAAAATTTATTAGAATCTTTGAGTTTTTCAACTTTTTATTCTGCTCTTATCATCAAATCGTGCAAAACAACATCTTATTCACATTAATCTGAAATTTTCAAGATAATATTTCAAAAACCTCTATATTATTGATTTTTGATCTTAGGACTAGTTTTAATTAGTTCTAGGATAAACATTATATCGAGCATTGATTGTTTGATGATTAAAAACTAGATTTTACAACAAATTTCATCAAAAACTCATAAATTTTCAAAGATTTTTATAAAAAAACAAAAATCTGAATTTACTTTTTAAATTTGATGTTTTTGATTTAATTATGTTGTTTTCATGAAAACTATACATATTATGATTTTACAAAAATTATTTTCAAATAGTTTTCAAAAACTTTGCCCATTAGGATTTGATTTAGAGAACCTTGAATTATTACGGACTCAATTGAGTTTTGGGATTGATTAAGTTGCATACATGTGTTTCAATTTGCAGGTTATATTTCTTATTCCGATTCTTAAACCATGTCTAATCCCAAACGCCCTAGAACTTCATCGAGTTGATCTCGTTCAAACCAACCTCCTAATCTCATTCCTCAACCTCCTAATAGCCTATTAGGATCTTGTTTTAACATGCCTGAGCATCGTAGAGACAAATTGTACTATAGGTACAGAAATTCTTTTCAAACTTATAGAATCCGGGAAGAGCGTAATCCTTCTCTTCAACCTATGATAGATATTGACTTTGAATACCTTCCGATTCTTAAAGCTTGGAAGTTTGATAAAATGTTTCAGCTCAAACCTATCGTTTATCAACAGTTAGTCCGCATTTTCTATTCCAATGCAGTATGTATTCAAAACGAAACTCAATGCGGGACTATAGCCATTAGATCATATCTTTTAGGCCAATATATTAATATTGACCCTGCGATTATAGCTTCACGTTTTGGATTAGATGATGATGGGTTATATAATGAGAATGAAACTGTAGATTATCTCTATGTTCCAAACGCTAGTGTAAGTACTCTACGATCTCATCACGATCGTTTTCTTCATCTGATGATCTCTTGGTGGTTTAGACCATCCGGAGGTAGATACTCCACTCTTCGTATTAGGGATTTGTGGTGGATGCATTGTCTCAAGAATAAGATCAAAATCAATCTACCCCATATTATCTTCAGTCAACTAGTTGATGTCATAAACATTGCCTCCTAATCCCGTTCCTCAACCTCCTAATAGCCTATTAGGATCTTGTTTTAACATGCCTGAGCATCGTAGAGACAAATTGTACTATAGGTACAGAAATTCTTTTCAAACTTATAGAATCCGGGAAGAGCGTAATCCTTCTCTTCAACCTATGATAGATATTGACTTTGAATACCTTTCGATTCTTAAAGCTTGGAAGTTTGATAAAATGTTTCAGCTAAAACCTATCGTTTATCAACAGTTAGTCCGCATTTTCTATTCCAATGCGGCATGTATTCAAAACGAAACTCAATGTGGGACTATAACCATTAGATCATATCTTTTAGGCCAATATATTAATATTAACCCCGCGATTATAGCTTCACGTTTTGGATTAGATGATTATGGGTTATATAATGAGAATGAAACTGTAGATTATCCCTATGTTCCAAATGCTAGTGTTAGTACTCTACAATCTCATCACGATCGTTTTCTTCATCTGATGATCTCTTGGTGGTTTAGACCATCCGGAGGTAGATACTCCACTCTTCGTATTAGGGATTTGTGGTGGATGCACTGTCTCAAGAATAAGATCAAAATCAATCTACCCCACATTATCTTCAGTCAACTAGTGATGTCATAAACATGAGTTTCAACAATTATGCAAGATATAGACGATCATGTTCCAGACGATGAGCCTGCACCGGAACCGGCACGACAAGAAGATCAAATGCCACCATATTTTTGATCCTTCTTGGAGTCGTTTGATCTGAGGTTTGCCTCCATGGAGTCTCAGATTACTGAGTTTCAGCGGGAGATGCGTGAACGTATGGACTCTCTCACTCTTAAATTCGAGCTCATTATCTTGGATTTTCAAACTTGGATTAACTTTTTATATTTCTGGATTGTTTGTTTTGAATTGATAAATGTTTGAATTTGTTAGGAGATGGATGTTTTATGGATTTTGAACTTATTATATATATATTTGGTTTGATTTTATCTATATTATTTTGAGCTTAATGATTATTAATTTTTACATCATATTAGTTCATGTTGACCAATTATGCCATTTCACATTTAATTATGAATATTGTTTATGAAACTATTAGCTAATCACTCTTTTGATTGTGATCTTAGCAACTTAAGCTATATATATATATATATTTAATCAATTGGCTATGTTTTTTTTTAAACATTGTTTAAATCGATTTTCAAATCTTTTTGATTTAACAAAAAGGGGGAGAAATATTAAGTGATTAAAAGGGAGAAGTGTTATAATAAGGGGGAGTAATTTTTCATAATTGATTTCAAATTTTTAGAAAATCTTAAAATAACACAAATGTTTTGTTATATAAAAAAGGGGGAGATTGTTGAAAACATTTTTGTGTTTCGATATTACAAATTAATTTTAAATGAATTTTAAGATTTTACAAATGATTTTCTAAGTATATTCGATTTAATTAATCGAATATCAAATTATTACTCCAAGTCTTTCAAGTTCAATTCAAACCTTACTAAATGTGTAAAATTGTGTTTTATACTTAAACTATTTTGAAACAATTTTCATAAGTATTTTGAACCAAAATCAAGCCTAAAATCAATTTATCAAAGTGATGCATCGATGCACCAATCCATGCATCGATGCACCATGAATTAAATTGAACATCGAATGCATTTCATGCATCAATGCACATACCATGCACCAATGCACTGAGGATTTTATGAAAACATCGAATGCATTTGATGCATCGATGCACCAGCCATGCATCGATACACTCTGGCTATTTTGAAACATCGAATGCACTTGATGCATCGATGCACTCTTAGTGCACCGATGCACTAAGGGTTCAACGGTCAAAATATTTGAATTTTACACTAATGCACCGATGCACCATGGCTATGCATCGATGCACTGACGCTCCCAACTGAATTTATTATTTATTTTCACACTCAAATGGCTATATTGACTCCACTAAGCCTCCCCAATGTTCAGAATCATTTGAAGGTGTATTTAAACAAGCTTAGAAGCCATTGATCAAGAAAAAGAAACAACAAGCAACTAGAATCAAGAGAGAATCAAAGAGAAAGCATCAAACTCATTGTTTGAGCAATTCAAGCTTATTTTTCATTCAATATTCATTTTGCTTTCAAGAACACTTCTTGTACTCAATCGTATTCATTTTTTAGTGTTCTTTTCTTTGTTCTAGAATTGTACAAACAATCTACCTTGTAAGTTTGTAAATTTGTAATCTTCTCTTTGAGAAAGGGTGTTCTCAAGAATTGGGGTATATTCTTGAGGGAGTTGTAAGGTTATCTCTTTGGCCTCAAAAGAAAGAACAAAATAGTGAATTTGTTGGAAAATCCTTAGTGTGGATAGCTAAGGTAGTGGACGTAGACTTTGGTTAAGAAAGTTGAACCACTCTAAATCGCTATGCAAATATTTTCAATTTTCTGCAAAAGCTTCCACCAAAATATTAATTTCCAATTCACCCCCCTCTTGGCCTATTACATTGATCGATTAACTCAACATTTCTTTATTCTTTAATTATGCAAACATCTTGCCTTGTGAGGTTTTTCTGTAAGTTTTTGAGATTTGTATTTTTCTCTTTGGGAGAGAGTGTTCTCAAGAATTTGGGGTATAATTCTTGAGGAATTTGTAAGGTTACTCTTTGTCCTTAAAAGAAAGATAAATTAATGAATTTTTGGAAAATCCTTAGTTTGGATAGCTAAGGTAGTGGACGTATTGGTTGAGAAAGTCGAACCACTCTAAATCGTTGTGCAATTATTTTTTATTTTGTGCAAAAGCTTCCACCAAAATTTTTATTTTCAATTCACCCCCTCTTGGCTATTTCGTCGATCGATTTACTCAACATTAGGTATCATAGCCTCACTCATTTGAAGGTTTAATCACCTCTTGAGTCGATTCAGGAAGAGTTAAATCGATAAAAATGGCGTCCACTTCTGGTTTATTCTCTATGGAAGAATCCAGACTAATTGACGTACCTCCTTACTTCAATGGAACAAATTATCTTTGTTGGAAGAGGTTCATGATGATATTTATCCAAGCACATGATATGGAAGCTTGGATGATAATCAAGAAAGGATATTCCTCTCCTACTAAGAAGGCAAAGAAGTGGAGTGATCAAGAACGGAAGAAATCTCAACAAAACACAAAGGCTATGCACATGTTATGTTGTGCAATTGATCCAAAAATCTATAAAGGAGTCTCTTCTTGTTTAAACGCCAAAGAGCTGTGGGATAAGCTTGAGGAAATCTATAGAGACGAGAAACAAGAACAAATTCCGGTGATGTCTCTATTAGCTCTAGAAGAGCCCAAGGTATCTTCAAACTCAAATAAATTAAATTTACATTCTTTGAATGAGTTACAAGATGCCTATGATGAATTATTTTCGGATTTTGAGACCATGAACTCCAAATATAAGAAATTGATTTCTAAATTTATAGCTAAAAATGATCTTCTTTTGAAAGCCAAAATAGATTTGGAATATCAAAATGAAATTTTGAAAAAGGAGTTAGAGCTTTCAAAAATGAAATCTGAAAACTTTGAAAAAGAAAATTTCAAATTAAACAATATTCTTCTAAGAACTAAAATGGATTTTGAAAATCAAAATGAAATATTGAAGAAGGATCTAGAGCTCTCAAAAATGAAATTTGAAAGCTTTGAAAAAGAAAATTTTGATTTGAAAGTTAAGATTGAAAGCTTAACAAAAGAAAAAGAGATCATTTTAAATAATTCATCTAGTTCAATAATGACAATATGCTCACATTGTCATTATCATGGCCATAAAGAACATACTTGTCCTTTGAAAAAAGTTAAAAAATTTAAAATTAGACAAGTATGGGTTCCAATAGGAAGAAGGGGCATTGAAACTAATGTTCAAGGATCCAAAGCAATTTGGATACCAAAATATACTTAAATGTATCTTGTAGGTATGTGGGAGCAATGGTGATGAAAGTGATGATATTCAAGATGCTCTAGCCATACATGAATAAGGAATGAGTAACCTCTAAACTTAATGTTATTATTTTATTTGGTTGCTCATTTAGTCTATGCATACATGAGCTTTTGATTTCTAAATAATTATGTTTTATATCATGTATGTTGAAAAATGCTTTATGATGAACAATTTAAAATTTTCAGTAATGCTTCATAACTTTAGTTCATCATAATAATTTTTAGTCAAATTTGTTTACGTAAATGATATCCCTCTAACAATTGATATCAAATTTTCAAATAATTTGGTTTTACAAATTTTTGACCATAATTTTTTAATTTTTATGTATAAAAATCAAATTTTTAATGATATATTTCTAATAATTGATATAAACGTTTAATGTATAACAATTTTAAAACTTTATGTATATGCTCTTAATCTCGATAATCAACATTGTATAATGTTTTATATGTGAATGGGTTAAAGTATAATCTTTTGAAAAATGAAAAAAGATACAATGTCTTATTTTTAAATGATTACAAAAATGATTGACATTGCATCTATTTCGATTATGCTTGTTGGTCATAGAATAGGAAACATATACATGGTGCATTTTTGATTCAATAAATATGACTAATTTATGCCTAGTTGCTAAGAATGAACATGATAGTTGGTTATGGCATAGGAGACTAGGACATACCAACATTAGTGTTTTAAAAAGACTAATTCAAGGAGATTTAGTAAGAGGATTGCCAAAGCTAAAATTTGATAATGATAAAATCTGTGATGCATATGCTAAAGGAAAACATAGAAGAGCTTCCTTTAAATCCATTAATGATGTATCAACTAGTAGAGTATTACAATTGATCCATATATATCTTTTTGGGCCAATTAGGACTGTTAGCTTGGGTGGAAAACAATATTGCTTTGTTTTGGTAGATGATTATTGTAGATATACTTGGGTTCTATTTTGAAGTACTAAAGATGAAGCATTTGAAAAATTCATCACGTTTTCAAAAGTAATCCAAAACAAAAAAGGTTACTCTATAACTAGTGTTAGGAGTGATCATGGTATTGAATTTGAAAAGCTTGGATTTTCTGAGTTTTGTAATTCTAATGGTATTAGCCATAATTTTTCAGCACCAAGAAATGGTTAGAACCATGCTTTGTGAAAACAATTTGCCAAAATATCTTTGGGTAGAAGCCACAAATACCGCTTGTTACGTTATAAACCGAGTAATGATTAGGCCAATTTTAAAGAAAACTCCATATGAATTTTTCAAAAATAAAAAAGCCTAACATTAGTTATTTTCATCATTTTGGATGTAAATGCTTTGTTTTAAATAACGGTAAAGAAAATCTTGGCAAATTTGATGCTAAAAGTGATGAAGGAATTTTTTTGGGTTATTCCTTAAATTCTAAAGTTTATCGGGTATTTAATAAAAGAACTTTAGTTGTAGAAGAGTCTATAAATGTTGTTTTCGATGATAATCCCCTTCCGAGGAGGGATTCTTGTGTGAATGATGATGTAGGTATTGTAAATACACATGACATTAGACATGACGTTGGAGAATCATCATCAAAGGAAGAAGTAAAATATGAGGAACCCCATGATGTTCTCGAGAATCCAACCATTGAAGAAAGGGAAGTCTCTTACCCAAGAGAGTACAACTATGTCATGGATTGTGAGATTATAGGTGATCTATCCAAAGGGGTAACAACTCGATCTTATCTTAGAAATATATGTAATTATGTTGTATTTATCTCATGTATAGAGCCTAAGAATATTCAAGAAGCATTAGATGATGAGAATTAGATAATGGCTATGCAAGAAGAGTTAAATCAATTTGAGAAAAGTAAAGTATGGACATTAGTTGAAATGCCTAGTAATAAATCTACTGTAGGTACTAGATGGGTATTTAGGAATAAGTTTGATGAAAGTGGTAACATAGTGAATAACAAGGCTAGACTTGTTGCTCAAGGGTATACTCAAGAAGAAGGCATAGACTATGATGAAACATATGCTCCCGTAGCTAGGATGGAAGCAATTAGAATGTTATTAGCATTTGCATGTTTCAATGAATTTAAATTATATCAAATGGATGTTAAAAGTGTATTTTTAAATGGGTTTATAAAAGAGAAGAAGTGTATGTGGAACAACCTCCTGGTTTTAAAGATTCAAAATTTCCAAATCATGTTTTTAAATTGACAAAATCTCTTTATTGTTTAAAACAAGCTCCTAGAGCTTGGTATGAATGATTGTCAAATTTTTTAATCAAAAAAAGTTTTACGAAAGGGAAGGTTGACACTTTATTGTTTTTAAAGCATAAAGGTAAAGATTTATTAGTAGTACAAATTTATGTTGATGATATAATATTTGGTTCTACTAATGATGCTCTTTGCCAAGAATTTTCTAAGCTAATGCAAGGTGAATTCGAGATGAGCATGATGGGAGAGCTCTCATATTTCTTGGGACTCCAAATCAAGCAAAAAAAGGGATGGCATCTTCATCAATCATGCAAAGTACATCAAGGACATTCTCAAGAAATTTGGATTGAAAATGGGAAACCTCATACCACTCCAATGAGCTCTTCTACAAAGCTTAACAAATATAAATGAGGTAAATGTGTAGATATTAAATTATATAGATCCATGATTGGCTTATTGCTTTATCTAACCGCAAGTAGATCGAACATTATGTTTAGTGTTTATTTATGTGCTAGATTTCAATCATGCCCTAAGGAATCACATTTACTAGCTGTTAAGAGAATCTTTAGATACCTTAAGGACACTCCTAGTTTAGGACTTTGGTATCATAGAGACTCTAGCTTTAGCTTGCTTGCCTTCTCTGATGAAGATTATGGAGGATGCAAAATAGATAGGAAAAGCACCTCTGGTACTTGCCAAATCCTAGGAAATATGTTGATTTCATGGTTTTCAAAGAAACAAAATTGTGTTGCATTATCCACCACTGAAGCGAAATACATTTCAGCCGATAGTTGTCGTGCACAAGTTTTATGGATAAAACAACAACTTTTAGATTATGGAATTGAAGTTAGTACCATACCTATCAAGTGTGGCAATACTAGTGCTATTTGTCTCACTAAAAATCCCATCCAACACTCTAGAACTAAGCTCATTGAAAATAGACATCATTTCATTAGAGATCATGTCACTAAAGGAGATATAGTTCTAGAATATGTTGATACTTTACATCAATTAGTGGATATTTTTACAAAACCTTTAGATAAAGAGAGATTTTGGACACTTAGAAGAGAATTAGGTTTAACTAACCTACCTTGACTTAGTGTTTAAAATAATTGTAGCACTTTTAATTAGTTTTGAAAAATGCTTATAAAAATAATATTTTTGATTGCATTCGTTGCTAATAGTTAGGGGAGTTTATGATTCTTAGTGAAAATTAATTGTATGTTCAAATAAAATTTAATGATAGTTTTATTTGATTGAACATTGTTAATTTTCGATCTTTGAGTTGCCAATACCAATAGAGCTAATTAATTTAGCATTTTGAGTGTTTAAAAAAATGGATTTTAACATTTTTGTGCAGTGTGCATCGATACACTATGAAAGTGTACCGATGCATCCCTTGAATATGCATCGATACACTATGAAGGTACATCGATACATTATTTGAAATAAAAAATTTCATCAAAAACATAATATTTTTCAAAAAAATTTGAAAATTTAGAAATAAAAAAAATTTTCTTTTATTTTTATTAATGTTTTTTGATTTAATTATGTTGTTTTCATGAAAAACTATACGTATTATGATGTTTCAAACATTGTTTTCAAAATTATTTTCAAACATTGCCCATTAGGATTCGGTTTAGAGAACCTTGAATATTGCAGACTCTTATTGAGTTTTGGGATTGATTATTTTTTGATTTAATTATGTTGTTTTCATGAAAAACTATACGTATTATGATGTTTCAAACATTGTTTTCAAAATTATTTTCAAACATTGCCCATTAGGATTCGGTTTAGAGAACCTTGAATATTGCAGACTCTTATTGAGTTTTGGGATTGATTATATTGCATACATGTGTTTCAAATTTGTAGGCTACCTTACCCATTCCGATCTTTAACCATGTCTAATCCTAAACGCCCTAGGTCGTCATCGAGTCATTCAACTCAAAACCAACCTCCTATTCCTCCACCCAATCCAAATCTGAATGATCCATAAATGGCTATTCGTAATTCTTGCTTTAACCAACCTCTAACATAGGTACATGAATTCTTTCCAGTCATACAAAATCTGGGAAGAACATATTCCCTCTATGCAAGCAATGGTTGATATGAATTTCGAATATCTTCCTACCCTTATATCCTAGAAATTTGATAAACTTTTTCACCTTAAATCGATTTTCTATCATCAACTAGTACGCATTTTCTACTCCAATGCGGTATGTGTCCGAAATAAGCGTCAAACTGAAACTATAGGGATTCGATTTTATCTTTTAGGTTAATTCCTTTATATTGACTCAGACATAATCACTTCCAACTTTTGGTTAGATAACTCGAGTCTAGATAATGAGAGATAGATTGTGGCTACTCCCTATAAAGCTAAGGCTAGTGTAAGTACCTTAAGAACTCATCACGAGCGATTCCTTCACTTGATCATCTCTTGTTGGTTTAGACCATCCGGAGGTAGGTACTCCTCCCTTAGAGTCTTAGATTTATGGTGGATACATTGTATCCAACATAACAAGAAAATAAATTTACCCCAAATCATTTTCGGTGAATTAGAAGATACTGTAAATGTTGTCCCATCAAAAAATGTCGAAACTTTAGTTTACGATTGTCTCCTTAGTAATCTGTTTATCAAACTTGGGCTCAAGGTTTCGCTTGATATTCCCATTCCTCTCCATAACCAAATAAATCTCACTTCCTTAAAGAAATCAGGATGGTCCCAGGACAAGAAATCGGGATGGTCCCAGGACAAGGGTCAATGGGGTTCGATCCATTGAGAAAACATCGGGAGCTAGCTCTTCCCGAGCTCCTCCGGCACCGACAGTGGAAGATGATCCAGAACTTCAAGAGCTATTTCAAGATATCGACATTCACGTACCTAAGGACGTGCCCGTACAGTGAGACGATCAAATGCATCCATACTTTCGATCATTTTTGAAGTCATTTGATCTGAGGTTTGCATCCATAGAGTCCAATTTAACTGCTATGGGGGCTCAACAATTGGAGAATCAACAAGAGATTCGAGCTAATCGCGAAGCAATGGATAATCGATTCAATGTTATGGACGATAGACTCGATGCGCTTACACGAGATATGGCTAATATATGTGCACATCTATCTCCTCCCGATCCGCCTACGGATACTAAAACTTCGCTTGATAGTTTTCTTAGGTTGAATCATAATGGATCCTAACATTGTTTTAAAACATTTTGATGTTTTTGGATTGATATGGATGTTTGGATGTTTGAACTTAAATGCTTATATTTACATGTTTGGTTTGGTTGAATTTTTAATTTGAGCTTAATGTTCATTAGTTTTTGCATCATTTACATATTAGTTGAAATATGACCAATTACCATTACACATTGTTTATGTATATTGATGGAACTAATGACTAACCTTTCTCTTGATTGTGATCTTAACAGCTTAAGCTTTAATTTTAAATCAATTGGCTAATTTTACAAAATTTTGTTTAAAAACGTTTTATAGAGTCTTTTTGATTTAACAAAGAGGGGGATAATATAGTAAGGGGGAGTAATTTTCAAAATTGATTTCAAAATTATTTTCAAAGATAATTTTCAAAATTGATTTCAAAAAATATTTTAAAAAAATCTTAAAATTACTCAAATATTTTGTTATATCAAAAAGGGGGAGATTGTTGAAAACATTTTGATGTTCCGATATAATAAATTAAGTGTTATTGAATTTTAAGTCAAAATTGATTTCAAAAATGATTTTAAAAAAAATCTTAAAATTACTCAAATATTTTGTTATATCAAAAAGGGGGAGATTGTTGAAAACATTTTGATATTTCGATATAACAAATTAAGTGTTATTGAATTTTAAGATTTTATAATCATTTTGAAAGTATATTTGATTAACTTATTCGAATATCACAAATATTACTCCAAAGTAAAATTCAAACCTTACTAAAGTGTAAAATTCTATTTAAACTTAAAATATTTTTGAAAAAGTTTTTACAAACTATTTCGAACCAAAATCTAGCCAAAAATCAAGTTTATAAAGGGATCTACTTATGCACTCCTTGATGTATCGATGCACACCCTAATTCGAATGCATTTTGTGTACCGATGCACAGACCATGCATCGATGCACTCCTGGCTCTTTTGAAACATCGAATGTAATTAGTGTACCGATGCACCCCAAGTGTATCGATGAACTAAGTTAACTAACGGTCGAAATATCTGAATTTTACACATAGTGTACCGATGCACCCTTGAGAGTGTATCGATGCACCCACGTTCCCATCAGATTTTTAAATGATAATTACTCAATAACGGCTCTATTGACTTCACCAATGATCCCCAACGTTCAGAAGTGATCCAACGTGTATTTAAACAAGCTTATGAGCCATTGATCAACAAAAATTAAAAAGAGAAGCTAGAGAATCAAAGAGAAAGCCTTGAACTTATTGTTTGAGCATTTTCAAGCCTATTTTCATTCAATATTCATTTTGCTTTCAAGAAAACCATTTGTGCTCAATTGTATTCATTCTTGAGTGTTCTTTTTTTGTTCTAGAATTGTGCAAACATCTTGCCTTGTGAGGTTTCTCTGTAAGTTTGCGAGATTTGTATTTTTCTCTTTGGGAGAGAGTGTTCTCAAGAATTTCGATATAATTCTTGAGGGATTTGTAAGGTTACTTTTTGTCCTCAAAATAAAGACAAATTAGTGAATTTATGGAAAATCCTTAGTGTGGATAGCTAAGGTAGTGGACGTAGACTTTGGTTGAGAAAGTCGAACCACTCTAAATCACTGTGCAATTATTTTCTATTTTCTACAAAAGCTTCCACCAAAATTTTTATTACCAATTCACCCCCTCTTGGCTATTTCGTTGACCGATTAACTCAACAGTTTGTCCCTCGTTAGTCGACATTGGTCGTTGCGCCGTCGTTTGGATTGCCTGCCTCCGTCTCCAGTGGAAATGGCCACCAAATTGTACTCGAAGAATCGCCTTGACCCCTCATCTTCGATCTGGGGCCTATTTCTCGTGAAGGGGGCTCTAGTGTCGTGAAAATGGTCGAGACCCTTTGACTTTCTTGGGTTCCAATTTCCGTCGTCGAACATTGGATCGGGCCGATATCGAGATATGTTGGTCTCCTCGCCGCCACATGTCTTCTCACTGTTCTGATCTAGAAGACAACCATATCAACGCCGAAAACGTGCTCGGTCAAATGTAAAACTTATGCTCTTTTTCTTATTTTTTTAACATTTTTTTTAATTTACTCTTGCATTTCGAAACCAAAAAATAAAAAAATATAATTTGAAGCTGATTTTTATTCCTTTTGAAAAACCAAGGGAGGAACCCCCTTTTACAACTATGTAGCTTAGATTTTATAACCCCTGTTACAGTTTTTTCTAAACAAAATAAGGATGATTGTTGTTTGCATGTGTTTGTGGTTTGCTTGTTGCATAGATGGCATTTGGTGTGTTGTAGCAGTAAGCTCCTTGTTTGGGGAAGATCTATGTTGATTTGGATTTCATAAAAATATGACCCGGCTCAGCTTGGTGGCTCTAGCGATCGACACGGCTTGCTTCTCGACTAGACTCGGTGGCGACAGACTCTTCAATTGGTGGCGGCAGTGGCGGGTGGCTAACCCTAGAAGTAGGGTTAGCCAAAGTTTATAAAATAATAAGCCTTTAGGGTTTGGTAGTTGGGCCCGAGTCAGATTAAAATTGGGGCCTGATTCATTGTTGGGCTTTAGGAGTAATTCTGGGCCCGACTGGGTTGTTGTATTTGGGCCTTGACCTGTAAAATAAAATAATAAAATTTTAGTATGATGATGATGATGATGATGATAATAATAATAGCAGGTCGAAAATGGGTGTCGACAAAGATTTTAGGGATATTGAAGTTCTTTTTTGTGATTTTAAAGAAATTTAAGTTTTTTAAAATAAATTATAATTGAGTTTTTATTTTAAAATAAAATTTTATAAGTTTGACACGTGTCAAATAAAGATCATATTTAATGACTATAAAGGATTAGACACCTAAAAGTGTAAGAGAGAAAACGTAAGAGACAAATTTGTAACGAAAAATTCTTTAGAAACCTAAAGTTAACTTAAGGTATAACGTGGGAACTTATTTTTACATTAAGTAATCAGTATAGTTGAGCCTTAATTCTTAGGTAAAGTACACAAATGGTCCATGACTGTGAAGTGTTGCTTTTTTGAGGCCCTCAACTATTAAAAGTTATAAAATAGTCACTCGGTTATACATATGTTTCAAACTCGTCCTTTTTTACTAAAACAATTGACGACGATCTGAGTTAGACGTTAACCTACTGATTTAGATATGATAAAATTATATTTTTACGATGTCTACATGTACTGTCATTGTTTTTAAGTATTGACTCAACATCATAATATTTCAGGCACTAGCTCGATGACATAATTTAAATGAAGACTCGATTTAAAAAATATAGATCAAATGGTTCTAAGATTATATTTTATAATACCTGAGTCACCATGTTAACGACCAACTTAGATGGTCATCAACTTTTTAACAAATGAGAAGTTTAAAACATATAAATAATCATGTGACTTTTTTGTAACTTTTAATAGTTAGAGATTTCAACAAAGCAGTACCCTATAGTTAAAGACCATTTGTGTACTTAACCCTAATTCTTAACGGGTTTGAACTCAATATATATAATGTAATATATAAAATATAAAATATTTATGTTTAATTCAATTAATTAATTAATTTTGAATTGAATTAATTGCTAATCGAACTTTAAAAAAATTCTTAACCGTTAATTGATCTAGCATGAAATTAAACGATTGATTAATTAAATTCAATTTTAATTTAATCGATTAATTTTATTAAAACTGAGAAGTGAACAACCCTGACTCATGGAGAGCCCTTGCCTCGTTGTTTTTCCTTTTGCTTGTTGGCTTGGCGTAGCTCAGGCCAGCGCCCTTGCCTCTTTGCTTTTCATTTTGTTTGTTGGGTTAGTGTGGCTCAGGCCAGCGCCCAACTTTTATATTTGGGCTTTGAGCCATATATCCTTTTAATTTAACCATTAATTTGTATTCTTTTAATTTTAATCTTTAATTTTCAAAGTGCAATTAAAAGTTAATTTTAAATCTAATTAATTAATTAAGCACTGAAATCATTTTAAATTTTCAATTTAGTCTATAAAAAATATTTACTTTTTTCTGCAAAATTTCTAACTCCATTTTTATTACAATTTTTTGTAGCATCTATTTAAGTGATTTTAAAAGCGATAGTAATGTTAATCCAATATTTTTGAGTCATTTATGAATATTCTTTATGAAATAATTAAAATGTTATTTTTTTATTAATATTCTGAAATACGATTATAAGGTGTATATGTTCAGATTTTTAATCTATTGATAACTTACACACACCTTACGAATGTAACATTTAAGTTCATGACCTCTAAGACCGCTTGATGAGTTCAACTACAATGTTATTATATATATATATATATATATATATATATATATATATATATATATATATATATATATATATATATATATATTTTAAATTAAAGAAGACTATTATAATGAAATACTAAGTGCAAATAAAAGCAGGACCATGAAGGTCACGAGCAAATCAAAGGGAAACACCACTTAATATAGGATCGAGAGGCTCGTTTTCAATAATTCTAAACATGGGAACATTTTCCTTTCTACCCTCTTGATTAATTTTAGAATGTTATTGTTTTTTATTGTTTTACTAGAGGGTACTTGTTTATTTTAAATTATCGAATTAAACTACCTAGGTAGATTAGGATAACACTGTTTGATAATTTAAAATAAATGAGCATTTCGTTTTAATTTATTATGGAAAAAGTTGAGCAATGTGGACAGGTTATCATGCTTGAAAAATAAATAAGAGGGTCATGTAATCACAAAGATTTCATAAAATTTATCAATTAATTTACAAGGATGAAAATAATCAAGCTAAGGTTAATATTGAATTGATTAGTCATGCTTGTCAAATAAAAAAAAATCATACGATCATCAAAACACGTGTCTTTCATAGATACTTAAATTAAATAATTAAACATGTTTTACAAAAATTAAACACTACAGTAATAAATAAAAACATGGTATCATAAAAATACTTAATGTAATAAGAATTTAAAATAACAAGAAAGTAAACAAAATATAAAGACACAAGGATTTAATTGTACTAAAAATAAAATTCAGGAGAGAATTAAAAATAAAATAGCCTAAATTGGGAATAATTTTAAACCTAGGAGGATCACGACTCAGATTTACCCAGTAATTTCCAAAAACTTGCAATTCAAGTCCCCTAGAGCGAATTGGTCTACCTGCTGGACCGGCCATATAAAAGCTTCCCTGGCCGGTTTATTGTCATTTGCAACACCCTCCAAAAAAATCCCCATCTCTAGTGCTCTGGAATTCTCTCTAAGCCAACCCCCTTACCGATGACACAAACCCAGAATCTGGCAGCTACTCCGCGAGAAACCTAGCCCGACCACCTTGTTGGCCACCACCTACGATTGCTGGAAAACCTAAATCCTACCTCATTTGAATCCCCATTTTATTCTCAACCTCGATCTAAACTCCAAATCCCCTAAAGCCGCACATGCAAGCACAGATCTACAAGGGAACGCTCGAATTTTTACCTTGTACACAAAAGACATTTGGGTTCCCTAGTGATTGATTATCTCCCCAATGATCACAAACAAGGTAAACGGTCTTGAAAGCTCCCCTTTCTCTATTTTTTCACCATTTTTTATTTCTTTAGAATTCACCTTTTTCTCTTAAAACTCCACTTACTTTACTATTTTTCTTGCAAGAATTATAGGGTTTAGTGGATGGTTTTTTCCCCTTTGATTTCGATTTTTCTTTAAAGAAAGAGATTTTTTTCTCTTGATTTCTAGTTTTGGTTTCCGTTTGTTCGAAAGCTTTCCTCACTGTGCTTTCTTTTTAGGTTTTGTTTCCATACATGTCAATTTATTTCCATTTATCTGTTTTGTTTTGATTTAGGAAAGGATTGTTTCATTTTCACTCTGATTTGTAACTAAATTTGTCTAAGATGGCTCGAAAAGCCTCTGTTCGGTAACTTCGTTGGTGCATGGTCTTCACACGCCGATAATCGGCCACCCGATTACTATTGGACCTCCTAATGAGATCTGGACCATTGGATCAAAGGGTCTGATCCAACGACCCCCGTTCGACTATGCATATGCTTTATATTTTAGGGTTATAAAACCCTAATTTACACGAGATCTGGTCCATTGATGTCAAACCCTAGTTGACCCCAAGGCTTACCGGGTCAAGCTTGCCTTGTGGATTTGGGCTTTGGACTCATTGGGCTTTGTAGATAATTTTGTTGGGTTAGGCGGGCTTACCTACCAGGCTTCCCCAACTTTGGACCTTTGCTGGATGGACTTGAATTGGACTTGAACTATTTTGGTCCCTTTGAATTGGATTTTTAGCACTTGAAATATACTTCGACCTAAAACAAACAAAAATAATAATAAATATATAGTCTAAATATAATATAATATAATATAATATAATATAATATAATATAATATAATATAATATAATATAATATAATATATATATATATATATATATTTATAAACTATATATATATATATATATATAATATTTTTATATATATAATATTAAAGTATAAAATATATATTAATTAATATAAAATAAATACTAATATAAACTCCAAATAGATCTTCTCCCGAAAATATGAGTCTACAGTTATCCTTCTTTGTCTAATAGTGTGTTAACAACATTAGGAAAAAGATAAGACAAATTTTCTTTCAATGTTTAAGATGAATTATTCTAAAAGCAAGTTTGATCATATGATACTGAAGCATTTAGCTTTTCCACATGAAAATGATCAAATTTTGGATGACTCCCCTCCACGGGTCAAGCCAAGAGAAATGTTTATCGGATGACTCCCTTTCGTGGGTCAAGCCAATTGAAAAGCTCTTTGGACGACTCCCCTTCGTAGGTCAAGCCAGGTGAAAGGTTCTTTGGATGACACCCCTTTAAGGGTTCAACCAGGTGAAACGTTCTTCGGATGATTATCCTTTGCAGGTTTAAGCTTGGTAAAATGTTCTTCGGATGACTCCCATTCGCGGGTTAAGCTAGGTGAAATGTTCTTCCAATGACTCCTCTTCGTGGGTTAAGCCAGGTGAAACATTCTTTGAATGAATCCCATTCGTGGGTTAAGCCAGGTGAAATGTTCTACGGATGACTCCCCTTCGCTGGTTAAGCCAAGTGAAATAATCTTCGGATGACTCCCCTTCGCGGGTCAAACCAGGTGAAAGCTACTTCAGATGACTCCCCTTCCGGGTTATGCCAGGTGAAATGTTCTTTGAATGACTTTCCTTTGCGGGTTTATGCATGGTGAAATGTTCTTTAGATGACTCGTCTTCGCGGTTTAAGCCAGGTGAAATGATTTGCAGATGACTCTCTTTACGGGTTAAGCTAGGTGAAACATTTTTTGGATAACTCTCATTCACGAGTTAAACCATGTGAAACATTCTTCGGATGACTCTCTTTCACGGGTTGAGCCAGGTGAAACGTTCATCGAATGATTCCCCTTCGCTGGTTGAGCTAGATGAAATGCTCTTCGGGCTAGATATCCTCCGTCTTGGAGTTGAGATCTGCTTTGAAGATTTTAACTAGAAACTAGTTATTCGCTGCTGAGTTACGATAGATTGCAATTGATTCTAAATTTGTCTTTGAACCCAATATCCTCTTTCGTGGAGTTGAAATTGACTTCGAAAATCTTAACCGCAAGATAGTTCCCTTCTACTGAGTTAAACTAAAATGCGATCAATATGCTCTCGAGTTGAGTAACCTTCATCGTGAAGTCGACACTAAACTCAAAAGTTTTATCTAGAAATTAGCTCTTTGCTATTGAGTTTAACTTGATTGCAGATGACTTGGCAATACTTTTGAATCCAGTATCCTTCACTATGAAGTTGAAATTAGCTGCAAGAAACTTGACTGGAAGATATCTCCTCGCCGCTGAATTGAGCCAAATTACAATGGTTTCTGAATGGGTTTTTGAATTATAATGTATTCTTATGTTGAATTATGAATCCGATGCCCTTAGGTAAGCCTAACATGTATGAAAAATATATTGTTTCATTTTTTTATTTCATGGAAGGAATCTCGTCTTTGTCCATAAATCTAATCATTCTTTACATACGCTTATGAGTAGCACAACCTGGAATCCATCGTGGGTTGTGACGTTAAATAAGGGAGTTCCCTTGAATGGAAGGGCTCATGTGTTTACATTAATTCCAATCCTATATTGAGGATTTAAGGGTAAACAAGTTTCCATCATAACCCTTCAAGATCATTTGGATTTTTCGTTGAACTAATGTTAACTTCGGAATACCTGTATTTTCCAAAATCTTTAGTACAATAATACATAATGATCTCTTTCAAGGTGCATAAATTACTCATACTTAATTTTATTGCAGGATGACATGAGCAGAAAGAGTTCTTTGGAAAGTACATGAAAAACATTTTGAAAAAAGAAAACAATAAGGAACTAATAGGTGCCCTAGATGTCAATGATATGGATTCACTGAATGACTTGTGCATAGCTTCTATGGCAGGTATCTTTAAGGTTGTGTCAATGCATGAGTGGTGTAAAGTACTCCCTTAAATCATCAAGTCTTCTAAGATTTCAGATGTCGCATTCAATTTTGATATAACGATCTTGGCTTAGGATCTTCTAGTGTGCGACTCCTAAATCGTTACTCAGGTTTCCCCTTGTTGGTTTTCAACTTGTGACCCCCATTGGTTTAAAGATGCCCTTTGTGGGTTTTCATCTCGAGCCCTCATTTATTGGTTTCTTTAATTTTTCCAAATCTTACATTAAAGTTTTAGAAAAGTTTTAAAAATAAAGATAAGCCCTGATGTGTGGAATAAAATCTGAAGATAGTCTCTTTCACTTAGAAATTCATGTATGATTAGAAGAGACTTTTTAGACATGTAACGTAAGTCTTGGCTCAGGGTTATGAAAGAAAGGGATATGCAGGCTCAAACAAGTGTTTAAGGGTAATTGAACCAATGATCAATGTGTTCATTCATCTTTTTCTTGAATCTACTTTATCATGTGTTTTTCTTTCTCTTTTTGGATCCTTTTAACAATTTTGATATTTCAACCGGCTTTAATTGACCATCATTTTGGTTTGAAATTGCTTCACTCGTGGGAATCTTTGCATGCACCCCTTTTTGTTCTCTTTATTTATTGAATTTGGAAGCTCAATTTGATTCGGGCTCAATTTACTTCTCGTATTTCAAACATCTCTTTTGATTTGAATCTTCAAATATATCGTTATTTTGGTTAGCCTTGTGGTGTTTTGTTGTTAATCATCTCCATTTATGTGAGCAGATTTTCTCTTTGCTTTGCCCCTAGTGTGGGGAGAGATCCTTGGTTAGGGTTAAATTCAAAGAAAGAAATATTTTTGGCTCAAATAGGGACTACAATGGATTTTTTCCTCCTTTTGAGAAGGGATAATGAAATAAGGTCGTTCCTTATTTCATACAAAAATATTCTCCGTGAAATATGTATCCTTAGGGGGATAGATATTCTAAATTAATCTTCTACTTATTAAAAAGAGTTCATCAATGCATGATGATTCTTTTATTTGATTTTTTCTTCCCCAATTATTCGAGCTCGTCTTCATAAAGTTAATGTGGGATGCCCTGTCTTTTCTTATTTTTTGATGTCATGGATGAAGATAGTTATATTAGGTTGCTTGAAATCAATCTTCAAATCAGAGTTATTGTTATCCATACCATTGATATCTAGAGTCCTAAAGAAATGTGAGAGGAAAGATATATACATATATACATCCGAGAGAAGCTATCTTATATAAGTAGTAAAAACAAATACTATATATATAAAAAATCAAGAAAATGAATAGAGAATGTTTGCCAAATGGAAATATGGAACGCATCCTTTATTAAAATTAAATGTCAATAATTTATTCACCTTGAAAAAAGATCAAATATTACCCCGGGTATGAGTAAATAGAGAGTGTGAGTATTACTGCAAAAAGAATTTGGAAATTACATACATCTCTTCAACAGTCCAATTATTACGCACGAACCCCGGTGGTAACAGACAGATCCTAGACCTATCGATTCCTTTAGCACCATCCTCGGTTAAGGCATTAACTCACACTTCCCCATGATTAGGATTTTGTGTAGCATTGGCATTTTTCAAATCGTTGAAGTGAAAACGGTTTTTGTCTCACAGTTGTTAGACGATCTTCTTAAATGCGGGATATTTTTGATGAAATACCCCGGAACTTCGTTTAGTTCAGAGAAATATTTCGGATGACTGAGTTCAGGAGATCAGAATAGGTTATCTAGTGTGTTCCCAAAAACCATGTAACTTTTCAGATCTTTTTAAATATATATATATATATATATATACCCCCATCCCATCCCAACATAATGTGTAGGTTCCCCAGAACCATACACCCAACCCACACAACTTGTAAGGCCCTGAGCACAAAGCCGAGGAACCTACGGAAATACTTCCTTCAATAATACCCCCAATTAAAACATTTTTCCGTCATTAAACAGAGATATCAGAAATCAAAACAGAATTCAGAACAGATATCATAACAGAATCCATATCAGATATCAGAACAGAATTCAAGTCGAAAATCAGATAAAATATTTATCTGATTAGGGAACACACCAGAGTTTACAGATATTATTCAGAGATACTGGATAATCTTATCGGGTAGAGAGGCATGAATCTTCAGTTTACCGATAGAATGTCGGAAGTTAGAATCACTATTTGAAAAGTTCATTAACTGACAGAATCATCAGTTATTCAGGATACGATTTATCGGGATCATCTTATTCGGACACTTTTCTGAAGCTCTACGAAATCTGAAGGTATTCATAATCTTTACAATCTATGACGATTAATTCGATTATCGAACAACTCCAGAAGAATAGCTCCCAGAATCAATACTTATCAACTTGTCAATTCATGACCTTCCAGGGTATTTACTCTTTAATACCAAATATTATTATCCACAGTTCATCTTCTGAGTCATAACTGAATAGATCTTAAGGAGACAAACAAATATTCTAATGGTCTATGTTTCATTTTCATGTTTCAACTATATCATGAAATACCGACGTGTTTGATTTGTAGTTCATAATCCATAAGAACATTATATCATGTATGTTCATTAACATTTCCAGATTCATTCAGATCACTTATTTAATCCTCAGTCCTTGAGGTTACTTAATTTATTTAGCATTCAAGTCCATTCAAGTTATTTCGGGATTTTCCAGAGTAATTCAAACGTTCCTGAATTTCAGATACATGTTGTACTTTCGTTCCATTCAATTTGGTCTTCGTGGTTGATTTGTCGAACAAACGTCCAATTCTTAATACTGAATGTGATCTAGAGTTGAGCTGAGCTGAATACTTCCAAAATTTATCATCGAGCCAAACTTGAGAAGACGAACACGCATTCCAGTAATATCTATGTCATTCAGGTATTGACATATCTTTAGGGTTGATCTACTCACTTAAATTGTGTTCCATTACTTTTAAAAGTAATCCAACACCTATGCTTATTTGGATTCCTTAATTAATCTAAGACATTTACTTAGTTTAAGCCATAAGGTTGTTTTGGTAATTTTGGTGTTCAGTGTTATTCCATTCATTTCAGAGCTCGATGATATCCAATCATTCCTGAGTTTGGTGATATTCTTGGGTCATTTCCATTACAGGGGTATTTTGGTCATTTTACAAATCTACGGGTTTTCAATCTTTTCTTTCCATTCGGTCTTATTATTTAATTTCAATTTATCATCTATTTCAGTCTCTTCGAACAATACTGGTAAAAGAGCACCCTTCGATAATTGTTCTTTAGGTATTTACTCATAACTTGGATATTTTTGGGTCAAATGTCTTCTTAGATTTTACAAACGGAATATCCAGAATTTTTCTGCACTAAGTTAGGACCTTAACAATCAAATCTGTACTTAATCAAGTTAAGTACGAATCCTCAAAGAACTTTCTCATTTAGGGTCAACTTAGACTATTTTACCTCACAATGACATTTTCGTAATTTCTTAACCAGATAATTTCAGTATTTTCTCTTTAAAAAATAAATATAATTTAGAGATCCTATGGTTAATTTCTTATCGGAACATTCTCAAATCTTGAAATGATTCCTTAACAGACTTCTAGTTTCGCACATAAACCCTCTTGGGGTTAAAAACCGGTTAACCGAATTTTCCAAGCAAAACTAGCATTCCTTATGCACATCTGTAAATTTATCAGATCAATATGCCTTTTCAGAGTTATTAACCAACTTCTAGGGACAATTTTTGTCATTCTACAACATAAGGGTATTTTCGTAATTTTACCATATCAGAATATTCTCATAATTTCCCATCCAAATACCTTTGATGAATTAAATTATATGATACAGATCTAAACTGATTCCTTTATCACTACGCATAGAACTTGTAATTTTAATTCTAACAATTCCCCAATTTCTTATAAAAGTCATCTAAACCATAATCAGTGACCAATATTATCTTATTCATGCATTTACCAATATCAACATATTCCAATAAGCATAAAGAGATAGTAAAGTATTACCTCGATTTCCGTGCCATACTGATCGACCATATAAATTCCATTCGAACGCCCTCTATCTTTTAATTCAACTTACAATATTTTCCTCACGATCCAGGCAAACAAAATTACTAACTCGTATCCAAATAATTTCCCTCGCCATAAAAATAACTTATTAGTATCTAAATAATAATTTGAGGACTCAATTGGTAAAATTGAAAACTAATGTTGCCATCAAAATATTTAATTACTTAAATTAGTGACTAAATTAATCTTGTGAAAACTATTATGTCATAACTATAACCACTTGAAAACTAAGAGACAAGGTAAAGATCTCACCAAACTTGGATGACATACCTTGTGATTTACCCTTTTTTGCATGATATCAATAATTCCCCCACAATCCCACGTGCCTTGCTATACCCATTTACATTTATTTATTATTATTCTCCATTACCAGTTCTCAAAATAGCCAAATGATAAGCACTAAACCAGCTAGGACAAGGAGAAAGCTGGTGTAGAATCCCAGCAGCGAGACCAACCCACGCATAATCGATAAATGGCGATGGCTTCCCTCCTTGCCTCCCTTCTTTCATACTTAATAAACCTTATCATTGTGCTCACATGCACACAAAAACGAAGAGAATTTCATCTTCTCCAAATCACTTCCCAACACTTTGCATTAATTTCAGTTCGAAGCAGCAGCACCAACACTACAAGCTGCTTGATATGTACTGACCACCATATGAGTCACCTTAGCATGGCGATGAAGAAGAGTAGCAGCCATTAAGTAGATAATGGTAGAATAGTTGGGGTTTAAAATCAAAACACCTTTTTTTACCAACTTTAATCCCATCCATTGCTCCCGGATTCACGTCTGGGATAACTAAAGGCACTCCATCAACCATTCGAAACGCCGAGCTATTATCCACCACGATGGCGCCTTTATCCACCGCAATGGGACCGAACTGTTTATTTATAAACCCACCAGCTTTAAAAAGAGTGATGTCAACATTCGTCGAAGCTATCGGCGGTTAGTTCCTGGACGGTAAAGGTGCAATCTTGGAAGGAAACAAACTTACCAGTGGAGCGTTTGGAGACGATGAGCTTGAGGAAATGGTAAGGGAAGTCGGGGTCGAAGATTACTGAACGGTGCCAGTGACGCCTATGACGGTGATGGATGGCCAGGCTCTTGAAGATACATGCGATCCTTGGTGGGGTATTTTCGGGTTTGGAGTTTAGGTTTTGAGGTTGTAGCTGAGAGAAGCCATTTTTGAGTTAGAAGTGATGTGAGATACTGATATGGCAAGGAGTCGTAGGCAAGACGATGAAGAACGGGATGGCATGACGGTTGGATTCTTGCCGAAAGTGAAAGATATAAGAAATGGATTCCAGACATTTCCATTATCATTAATTTAATACCATCTCCCCCAATTTGTCCACTTTTACCTACTCTATTATCCTCATTCACGTTTTTCTTTTAAAAAAATAAATTGCCCATTATTATAAAAGATATATATTATTGAGTGGCCCTTAATATGTTTAATAAAATAATAGTATGATAAAACAATTATTTGTCAATCAAACCTTTTAACATTTCACATATTTTAAACTGAAAAAATCTAACCCCATATTGGGGTGTGACAATTCTCTCCTCCTTAAAAGAATTTCGTCCTCGAAATTCACTCATGTCACATAATTGCATAAATTAAACTTCCATCAGTTCTTTCGTATCTTTCATGTAACTCTTATAGAAAGACGGATCCTCCACTAATCCTTAACCAGTTGAGTATACCTTTTCTTCAAAATTCTCCCTCATTCCAATAAAATAATCATAACAGATTTATCCTTAATAAAATAATCAGAACAAATTTATCCTTGTGGAATCAATTCAGCCTTGGTTACGAGAATATGCTCATAAAACATTAACATATCCCAATTTCATTTCCGGAGTCGGGTCAGAATTTCTCAGATGAGTAACTCTTACATGGCTCGTAAGATACTTTACAGAATTCAGATGAACATTACTGGTATTCCTTTTATGCAATGGTAGAGTCTTAACGGATAAAAACTTTGGTTTTCTCGCTACAGATAGGGACTCAGCCCTGGAGTTTCGACTCAGGGAGGTACGATTGTAGTCTAGGGGCATGTACTGATCAAACATCTTTTGAAATTCGACCGACCGGTCTATCTTGAAAATTTTGACTCAAACCAAAGCTCTGATACCACTAAATATAACCCCCTCAGACTGATGCGAGTAACCCGATCCGATCTGGAGTGTCACATTAAGGCTACCGGAGCGACCCACTGTAAAAATAGCGAAAAATTTAAAATTTTTCTTAAAACTTGTAAACTAATAAAATCATTTATCACTATTAAAAAAATAAAACAGATTTTCAGACTCGTATATAAAACAAAATACAATTGCATGCCCCCTAATCATATGTACCGTACTCTGCAAACAGCACCAGAAGAACTCCCTTACTGAAGTCGATAGCTGCACTGGTACAATTTTTAGCCTGAAAAAATGAGTAACAAAGTGAGCTTTAGAAAGCTCAGTACTACAGAACTACTAGATGATGCTGATGAACTTGCATATACAAATAAACATATATTTCCTTATTGTTTCCGAACATTTACAGATTTTTTATGCTGAGCAGAAATCTTACTGATATTTCAGGTGGTAACGGACAATGAGCTTTCAGTTCAGAGAAATATTTCGGATGACTGAGTTCAGGAGATCAGAATAGGTTATCTAGTGTGTTCCCAAAAACCATGTAACTTCAGATCTTTTTAAAACACACACATATATATATATATACCCCCATCCCAACATAACATAATGTGTAGGTCCCCATAACCATACACCCAACCCACACAACTTGTAAGGCCCTGAGCACAAAGCCGAGGAACCTGCAGAAATACTTCCTTCAACAATACCCCCCAATTAAAACATTTTTCTATCATTAAACGGAGATATCAAAAATCAAAACAGAATTCGGATTAGATATCAGAACAGAATCCAGATCAGAAATCAGAACAAAATTCAAGTTGAAAATAAGATAAAATATTTATATGATTAGGGAACACACCAGAGTTTACAGATATTATTCAAAGATACTGGATAATCTAATCAGGTAGAGAGACATGAATCTTTAGTTTACCGATAGATGTTCGGAAGTTAGAATCATTATTTGAAAAGTTCATTAACTGACAGAATCATCAGTTATTCAGGATATGATTTATCGGGATCATCTTATTCGGACACTTTTTTGAAGCTCTACGAAATCTGAAAGTATTCAGAATCTTTACAATCTATGACGATTAATTCGATTATCGAACAACTCCAGAAGAATAGCTCCCAGAACCAATACTTATCAACTTGTCAATTCATAACCTTCCAGGGTATTTACTCTTTAATACCAAATATTCTTATCCATAGATCATCTTCTTAGTCATCACTGAATAGATCTTAAGGAGACAAACAAATATTCTAATGGTCTTTATTTCATTTCCATGTTTCAACTATATCATGAAATACTGACGTGCTTGATTTGTAGTTCATGATCCATAAGAACATTATATCATGTATGTTCATTAACATTTCCAGATTCATCCAAATCACTTATTTAATCCTCAGTCCTTGAGGTTACTTAATTTATTTAGCATTCAAGTCCATTCCAGTTACTTCGGGATTTTCCAGAGTAATTCAAACGTTCCTGAATTTCAGATACATGTTTTACTTCCGTTCCATTCAATTTGGTCTTCGTGGTTGATTTGTCGAACAAACGTCCAATTCTTAATACTGAATGCGATCAAGAGTTGAGCTAAGCTGAATACTTCCAAAATTTATCATCGAGCCAAACTTGAGAAGACGAACACGTATTCCAGTAATATCTATGTCATTCAGGTATTGACATAGCTTTAGAGTTGATCTACTCACTTAAATTGTCTTCCATTACTTTTAAAGGTAATCCAACACCTATGCTTATTTGGATTCCTTAATTAATCCAAGACATTTACTTAGTTTAAGCCATAAGGTTATTTTGGTAATTTTGGTGTTCAGTTTTATTCCATTTATTTCAGAGCTCGAGGATATCTAATCATTCATGAGCTTGGTGATATTCTTGGGTCATTTCCATTACATGGGTATTTTTTCGTTTTATAGATCTACGGTTTTTCAATCTTTTCCTTCCATCCGGTCTTATTATTTAATTTCGATTTATCATCTATTTCAGTCCCTTCGAACAATACTGGTAAAAGAGCACCCTTCGATAATTGTTCTTTAGGTATTTACTCATAACTCGGATATTTTAGGTTCAAATGTCTTCTCAGATTTTACAAACGAAATATCAAGAATTTTTCTTCACTAAGACAGGACCTTAACAATCAAATCTGTACTTAATCAAGTTAAGTACGAATCCTCAAAGAACTTTCTCATTCAGGGTTAACTCGGACTATTTTACCGAACAATTGCATTTTTGTAATTTCTTAACCAGATAATTTCAGTATTTACTCTTAACAAAAATAAATATAATTTAGAGATCCTATGGTTAATTTCTTTTCGAAACATTCTCAAATCTTGAAATGATTCCTTAACAGACTTCTAGTATCGCACATAAACCCTATTGGGGTTAAAAACCGGTTAACCAAATTTTCCAAGCAAAACTAGCATTCCTTATGCTCATCTGTAAATTTATCAGATCAGTATGCCTTTTCAGAGTTATTAACCAACTTCCAGGGACAATTCTTGACATCTTATAACATAAGGGTATTTTCGTAATTTTATCATATCATAATATTCTCATAATTTCCCATCCAAATACCTTTGATGAATTAAATTATATGATACAGATCTAAACTGATTCCTTTATCACTACGCACAGAACTTGTAATTTTAATTCTAACAATTCCCCAATTTCTTATAAAAGTCATCTAAAACATAATCAGTTACTAAACCTTTTTACCGTATTCAGATCAAGTGTAGAAATTAATCAACTCCACAAAAGTGACCAACATTTTCTTATTCATGCATTTACCAATATCAACATATTCTAATAAGCATAAAGAGGTAGTAAAGTATTACCTCGATTTTTGTGCCATACTGATCGACCATATAAATTCCTTTCGAACGCCCTCGATCTTTTAATTTAACTTCCAATATTTTCCTCACGATCCAGGCCATCAAAATTACTAACTCGTATCCAAAATTAATATCTAAATAATAATTTGATGACTCAATTGGTAAAATTGAAAATTATTGTTGCCATCAAAATATTTAATTACTTAAATTAGTGACTAAATTAATCTTGTGAAAACTATTATGTCATAACTATAACCACTTGGAAACTAAGAGACAAGGTAAATATCTCACCAAACTTGGATGACATACCTTGTGATTTACCCTTTTTTGCATGATATCAATAATTCCCCCACAATCCCACGTGCCTTACTATACCCATTTACATTTATTTATATTATTCTCCATTACCAGTGCTCAAAATAGCCAAATGATAAGCACTAAACCAGCTAGGACAAGGAGAAAGCTGGTGTAGAATCCCAACAGCGAGACCAACCCACGCATAATCGATAAATGGCGATGGCTTCCCTCCTTGTCTCCCTTCTTTCATACTTAATAAACCTTATCATTGTGCTCACATGCACACAAAAATGAAGAGCGTTTCATCTTCTCCAAATCACTTCCCAACACTTTGCATTAATTTCAATTCAAAGCAGCAACACCAGCACTACTAGCTGCCTGATATGTACTGACCACCATACGAGTCACCTTAGCATGGCGATGAAGAGGAGTAGCAGCCATTAAGTAGATAATGGTAGAACAGTTGGGGTTTGAAATAAAAACACTTTTTTTCACCAACTTTAATCCAATCCATTGCTCCCGGATTCACGTCCGGGATAACTAAAGGCACTCCATCAACCATTCGAAACGCCGAGCTATTATCCACCATGATGGCACCTTTATCCACCGCAATGGGATCGAACTATTTACTTATAAACCCACCAGCATTAAAAAGAGCGATGTCAACATTCGTCGAAGCTGTCGGCGGTTAGTTCCTGGACGGTAAAGGTGCTGTCTTGGAAGGTGTTGAGTTAATCGGTCGATAGAATTGGCCAAGAGGGGGGTGAATTGGCAATAAAAATTTTGGTGGAAGCTTTTGCAGAAAATTGAAAGTAATTGCACAACGATTTAGAGTGGTTCGACTTTATCAACCAAAGTCTACGTCCACTACCTTAGCTATCCACACTAAGGATTTTCCAACAAATTCACTAATTTTTTCTTTCTTTTGAGGCCAAAGAATTAACCTTACAACTCCCTCAAGAATATACCACAATTCTTGAGAACACTCTTTTCTCAAAGAGAAGATTACAAATTTGCAAACTTACAAGAAAAACCTCACAAGGCAAATATGTTTGCACAATTCTAGAACAAAGAAAGAAAAGTCAAGAATAAATACAATTGAGCACAATAAGTGTTCTTGAAAGCAAAATGAATATTGAATGAAAAATATACTTGAAATGCTCAAACTTGAGGTTTGATGCTTTCTCTTTGATTATTTCTTGATTCTAGTTGCTTATTGTTTCTTATTATTGATCAAAGGCTTCTAAGTTTGTTTAAATACACCTTGAATCACTTCTGAACGTTGGGGATGTTTAGTGGAGTCAATATAGCTATTTAAGTGTGAAAACAATTAATTAAAGCAGTTGGGAGCGTCAGTGCATCGATGCATACCCATGGTGCATAGGTGCATCAATGTAAAATTCAAATATTTTGACCGTTGGACTCTTAGTGCATCGGTGCACTAAGAGTGAAACGATGCATCAAGTGCATTCGATGTTTCAAAATAGCCAGAGTGCATCGATGCATGGCTGGTGCATCGATGTTTTCATAAAATCCTCAGTGCATCGGTGCATGGTAAGTGCATCGGTGCATGGTAAGTGTATCGGTGCATGGTAAGTGCATCGATACATGAAATGCATTCGATGTTCAATTTAATTCATGGTGCATCGATGCATGGATTGGTGCATTGGTGCATCACTCTGAAAAATTGATTTTAGGCTTGATTTTGGTTCAAAATACTTTGTGAAAATTGTTTCAAAAATATATTAAGTATAAAACACAATTTTACAGATTTAGTAAGGTTTGAAATTGATCTTAAAAGACTTGGAGTAATATTTTGATATTCGATTAATTGAATCAAATATACTTAGAAAATCATTTGTAAAATCTTAAAATTCTTTTAAACTAATTTGTTATATCGAAATATCAAAAATGTTTTCAACAATCTCTCCCTCTTTGATATAACAAAACATTTGTGTTATTTTAAGATTTTCTAAAAAAAAAATTGAAATCAATTTTGAAAAATTACTCCTTCTTACTTAAACACTTCTCCCTTTTTTTTCTTAACATTTCTCCCCTTTTTTGTTAAATCAAAAAGTCTTAAAACCCGATTTAAACAAGGTTTTGAAAAACATAGCCAATTGATTAAATATATATATATATAGCTTAAGCTGCTAAGATCATAATCAAAAGAGAAATTAGCCATTAGTTTCATAATCAATATTCATAATAGAATGAGAAATGGTAAATTGGTCATATTTCAACTAAAAAGTAAATGATGCATATATTGAAACAAACCAAAATATATATGAAATAAAAGTTCAAATATCCATCAAACAAATATCCAAAAATCAAAGAAAGACAATCCAAAATGTTTTAACAATTTAAATTCAAGTTCAAACCCAAAAACTATCAAAGCAAGATAAATCTATTCATCCATCGAAGGATCAGGAAGAGGAGGAGGGTAACGAGCTCTCATATCAAGCGTAAGTACATCTAAACGATCATTCATATCTTGTTGTCGAGCTCCCAAGGTAGAGAGCTGTGACTTAATTAATCTGAAGCGTGAATCCATGGCCGCATACCGTAAATCAAATGTCTCCAAAAACGAACGAAAATATGGAGGCATTTGATCTTCTTGTGAAACTGGTTCCGGTGCAGGCTCGTCATCAGGTACGTGATCATCGATGTCTTGCATAAGTTGTTGAAATTCAGGATCATCGTCAGAAGCCGGAGCCGGAGGAGGAGGAGGAGCACGAGAGGAGCTAGGAGCAGCTCGTGAGGAACTAGCTCCCGGAGTTTGCTTTCCGGGTCTAAAAACCCATTGTCCGGTTACCTCGTCTTGTTTCCAATCCACTTTCTTCAAGGATGTGAGATTGATTTGATTTTGGAGTGGGATAGGATTGTCTAGAGAGACGTCTAGACCAAGTTTGATAAAGAGGTTACTAAGAAGACATCCATAAATCAATGTTTCAATATGTTTTGAAGGAACAATGTTTATGATGTCCACTAATTGACTGAATATAATACGGGCAGATTTATTTGATTTTATTTTTAATACAATACATCCACCATAAATCCCTAGCACGAAGTGTGGAGTACCTACCTCCGGATGGTCTAAACCACCAAGAGATCATCAAATGAAGAAAACGATCGTGATGAGATCGTAGAGTACTAACACTGGAGTTTGGAACATAGGGATATTCCACATTTTCACTCATTAAATACACCACTATCATCTAACCCAAATCAAAAAGCTATAGTCTCGGGGTCAATATTAATATATTGGCCTAAAAGATAGGATATAATGCCTATAGTTCCACATTGAGTTTCATTTTGAATACACACCGCATTGGAATAGAAGATGCGGACCAATTATTGATAGACGATCGGTTTAAGCTGAAACAATTTATCAAACTTCCAAGCTTTAAGAATCGGAAGGTATTCGAATTCAATGTCAACCATGGCTTGGGAATACGCTCTTCACGGATTCTATAAGTTTGGAAATAATTTCTTTACCTAGAGTACAATTCGTCTCTATGACGCTCATGCATGTTAAAACAAGATCCTAATAGAGATGAAGGTTGAGGAGGAATGAGATTAGGAGGTTGGTTTGAACGAGAACGACTCGACGAAGTCCTAGGGCGTTTGGGATTAGACATGGTTTAAGAATCGAAAAAAGAAATATAACCTGCAAATTGAAACACATGTATGCACAATAATCAATCCCAAAACTCAACTGAGTCCTCAATAATTCAAGGTTCTCTAAACTAAATCCTAATGGGCAATGTTTTGAAAAACTATTTGAAAATAATATTTGTAAATAATATGTATAGTTTTTCATGAAAACAACATAATTAAATCAAAAACATCAAATTTAGAAATTAAATTTAGATTTTTGATTTTTTTTATTTCGAAAATTCACAAATTCATTGAAATTTTGTGAGTTTTTTATGAAATTAGTTGTAAAAACTAGTTTGTAATCATCAAACTATCAATGCCCGATATAATGTTCATCCTAGAACTAATTAAAACTAGTCCTAAGATCAAAAATCAATAAAATAAGCTTTTTGAAATATTACCTTGAAAATTTCAGATTTGAGAGGAATGTGATGTTGTTTTGCTAGATTTGATGATAAATGTAGGATTAGGAGTTGAAAAACTCGAAGATTCCAACAATATTTTGTTGATTTTAAGCAAAAGTAGATTTTAGAAAGAGAGAGAGGCGAACGGTGTGAGTGTTTTAGAGTTAGGAGTTTGAGAATATAAAGAAAATCAGGGTTTTTATCTAAAAACCCGACGGATGCATCGATGCATGACCCCGTGCATCGATGCACATTCAAGGAGTGCATCGGTGCATCAACATGATGAATCGATGCACATTCAAAGGGATGCATCGATGCATTGTTAAGTGTATCGATGCATGAAGCACATAAATGTTAAAAACATCCGTTTTGAACACTTAAAATGCTAAATTAATTAGCTCTAGTGGTATTGGCAACTCATTTATTGAAAATTAATCATGTTCAATCAATCAAATTAGTCTTTAAACAATATTTGAACATAAACTTAATTTTCACCAAATAACATAAACTCCCCCTAACTAATACCAATGAATGCAATAAAAAATTACCATAATAAGCATTTTTCATTTATTCTTAAAAGTGCTAAAATTATTTTAAGCACTAAGTGAAGATATGTCAGTTAAACCTAATTCTCTCCTAAGTGTCCAAAATCTTTCATTGTCTAAAGGTTTTGTAAAGATATCCGCTAATTGATGCAAAGTATCAACAAATTATAGAACTACATCTTCCTCAGTGACATGGTCTATAATGAAGTGATGTCTTATTTCAATGTGCTTAGTTCTAGAGTGTTGGATGGAATTTTTAGTGAGACAAATAGCAATAGTATTGTCACACTTGATAGGAATAGTACCTACTTCAAATCCATAATAAAAAAATTGTTGTTTCATCCATAAAACTTGTGCACAGCAACTACCGGCTAAAATGTATTCCGCTTCAGTGGTAGATAATGCAACACAATTTTGTTTCTTTGAAAACCAAGAAATCAACATATTTCCAAGGAATTGGCAAGTACCGGAGGTGCTTTTCCTATCTAATTTGCATCCTCCATAATCCGCGCATGCAAGCTAAAGCTAGAGTCTCTAGGATACCAAAGTCCTAAACTAGGAGTGTCCTTAAGGTATCTAAAGATTCTCTTAACATCTAGTAAATGTGATTCCTTAGGTCATGATTGAAATCTAGCACATAAGCAAACACTAAACATAATATTCGGTCTACTTACAGTTAGATACAGTAAAGATCCAATCATTGACCTATATAATTTAACATCTACATATTTACCTCATTCATCTAAGTCAAGCTTTGTCGATGAGCTCATTGGAGTGTTGTGTGGCTTTCCATTTTCCAGTCCAAAATTCTTGAGCATATCTTTGACATACTTAGCTTGATTGATGAAGATGCCATCTTTTCTTTGCTTGATTTGGAGTCCCAAGAAAAATGAGAGCTCCCCCATCATGCTCATCTTGAATTCACTTTGAATTAGCTTAGAAAATTCTTGGCAAAGAACATCATTAGTAGAACCAAATATTATATCATCAACATAAATTTGAACTACTAATAAATCTTTACCTTTATGCTTTAAAAACAATGTAGTGTCAACCTTCCCTTTTGAAAAATCTTTTTCAATTAAAAAGATTGACAATCTTTCATACCAAGCTCTAGGAGCTTGTTTTAAACCATAAAGTGCTTTTGTCAATTTAAGAACATGATTTAGAAATTTTGAATCTTCAAAACCTGGAGGTTGTTCCACATACACTTATTCTTTTATAAAACCATTTAGAAATGTACTTTTAACATCCATTTGATATAATTTAAATTCATGAAAACAGGCAAATGCTAATAACATTCTAATTGCTTCCATCCTAGCTACGGGAGCGTATGTTTCATCATAGTCTATACCCTCTTCTTGAGTATACCCTTGAGCAACAAGTCTAACCTTGTTTCTCACTATATTACCACTCTCAACAAGCTTATTCCTAAATACCCATCTAGTACCTACAGTAGATTTATTATTAGGCCTTTCAATTAATGTCCATACTTTACTTCTCTCAAATTGATTTAACTCTTCTTGCATAGCCATGATCCAATGTTCATCATTTAATGCTTCTTTAATATTCTTAGGCTCTATGCATGAGATAAATGCAACATATTTACAAATATTTCTAAGAGAAGATCGAGTTGTTACCCCTTTTGATGGATCACCTATAATCTCACCATCCTTGACATAGTTGTATTCTCTTGGATAAGATACTTCCCTTTCTTCAATGGTTGGATTCTCGAGAGGATCATGAGTTTCCTCATCTTTCGTTTCTTCCTTTGATGATGATTCTCCAACGTCATGTCTAACGTCATTTGCTTGTACAATACCTACATCATCATTAACACAAGAATCCTTCCTTGGAAGGAGATTATCATCGAAAACAACATGTATAGACTCTTATACAACTAAAGTTCTTTTATTAAATACTCGATAAGCTTTAGAATTTAAGGAATAACCCAAAAAAATTCTTTTATCACTTTTAGCATCAAATTTGCCAAGGTTTTCTTTACCGTTGTTTAAAACAAAACATTTACATCCAAAAGGATGAAAATAACTAATGTTAGGCTTTTTATTTTTGAAAATTTCATATTGAGTTTTCTTTAAAATTGGCCTAATCACTACTCGATTTACAACATAACAAGCGGTATTTATGGCTTCAGCCTAAAAATATTTTGGCAAATTATTTTCACAAAGCATGGTTCTAGCCATTTCTTCTAAAGTTTGATTTTTCCTTTCAACAACTCCATTTTGTTGAGGGGTTCTAGGTGCTGAAAAATTATGGCTAATACCATTAGAATTACAAAACTCATTAAATCCAAGATTTTCAAATTCAGTGCTATGATAACTTCTAACACTAGTGATAGAGTAACCTTTTTCGTTTTGGATTACTTTTGAAAATGTGATGAAATTTTCTAATGCTTCATCTTTAGTACTTAAGAATATAACCCAAGTATATCTAGAATAGTCATCTACCAAGACAAATGCATATTGTTTTCCACCCAAGCTAGTAGTCCTAGTTGGCCCAAAAAGATCTATATGGATCAATTGTAATTCTCTACTAGTTGATACATCATTAATGGATTTAAAAGAAATTCGCTTTTGTTTTCCTTTAGCACAAGCATCACAGATTTTATCATTATCAAATTTAAGCTTAGGCAACCCTCTTACTAAGTCTCCTTGAATTAGCTATTGTAAAACACTCATACTAGCATGTCCTAGTCTCCTATGTCATAACCAACTATCATGCTCATCCTTAGCAACTAGGCATAAATTAGTCACATTAATAGAATCTAAATGCACCATGTATATATTTCCTATTCTATGACCAACAAGCATAATCCGATTAGATGCAATGTCAATGACTTTACAACCATTATTTCAAGCATGACATTGAATCTCTTATCGCATAATTGACTAATACTCAATAGATTATGCTTTAATCCATTCACATATAACATATTTTTAATTTGTATAGAAGAGGTATTCCCTATAGTACCAATACCTTCAATGTGACCTTTTGAATTATCACCAAAAGTCACTTCTCCATTTTTGGCGTTAAGTTCTATGAACCGGCTTTTATCTCCGGTCATGTGTCTCGAGCATCCACTATCAAGGTACCATGAATTTGGATTTGTTTCCCGTGCCTTGTAGCAATGCTCATTTGCCTACAAACATAGATTAATTTCTAATTTTTGGTACCCAAATTCTTAGAATCTTCCCCGATAGCCATTAAGCACAAGTTTGCAACTTCTTGTTCCTCTTCATCAGAAGCTTCTTCATCGCTCCATGTAGCTACATGAGCCTTGTGCTTCATTTTGGATTAACCCTTTTTCTTTAATTATGGGCAATCATATTTGACATGCCCCGACTTTTTGCATTCATAGCAAATAATTGAGTCTTTCTCATTCGATTCAGTTTTGAAGCCTTCATTGCGTTTGAATTTTCTTCCTCGGGTGGGCATCATCAACTTTCTGAATCGTTTGGCAAATAATGCCATTTCCTCGTCATCATCATCGTCATTTGAATCAGTCTCATCTTTTATGGATTTGAGAGAAACTCCAATGTTTTTCTTCTTTTCCTTATCCTTTGGTGTCTCGTCAATCTTATCGAGGTCCACTTCATCTTCAAGTATCATTTCATGAGTGATAAGGGAACCGATTAGCTCTTCAAGAGTTAAGGACGTTAGATCCTTAGACTCGATGATTGTCATCTTCTTTGATTTCCATGATTTTGGAAGAGAGTAGACTAACTTTCTCACAATCTTTTCATTTGAAATGATCTCTCCATATGATTTGAGACCATTGACAATCGTTGAAAATCTATCCGTCATAGCTTTGATATCTTCATTTGATTTCATCCTGAAATTTTCATAGCTATGCGTTAGAATGCTAATTTTAGATTTCTTTACCTCATCGGTACCTTCATGAGTGACTTGAAGCTTATCCCATATTTCTTTGGCGGTTGTACAAGATGAAACTCTTCCGTATTCATCTGGTCCAAGAGCACAAAATATGATATGGATGGCTTTGGAGTTGAGCTGGAACATTCTTGTCTCTCCTTCACTCCACAACCTTGGATGAGTGAGAGGCTTGATGTATCCTTCTTCTACGGCATTCCATGCTCCCATATCACTTGCTTGAATGAAGTACATCATCCTATTTTTCCAATAGGCATAGTTAACTCCATTGAAGAAATGAGGCTTGTTGACGGGCATCGAATCGAGACTGGAGTCGTAATTTGAAGCGGAGGCCATTAATGACTTGATAATCGATGTAACTCTTCCCGAATCGACTCAAGAGGCGATTAAACCTTCAAATGAGTGAGGTTCTGATACCAATTGCTGAGTTAATCGATCGATGGAATTGGCTAAGAGGGGGTAAATTGGAAATAAAAATTTTAGTGGAAGCTTTTGCAGAAAATTGAAAGTAATTGCACAACGATTTAGAGTGGTACGACTTTATCAACCAAAGTCTACGTCCACTACCTTAGCTATTCACACTAAGGATTTTCCAACAAATTCACTAATTTGTTCTTTCTTTTGAGGCCAAAGAGATAACCTTACAACTCCCTCAAGAATATACCCCAATTCTTGAGAACACTCTTTTCTCAAAGAGAAGATTAAAATTTGCAAACTTACAAGAAAAATCTCACAAGGAAATATATGTTTGCACAATTCTAGAACAAAGAAAGAACACTCAAGAATAAATACAATTGAGCACAATAAGTGTTCTTGAAAGCAAAATGAATATTGAATGAAAAATAGGCTTGAAATGCTCAAACTTGAGGTTTGATGCTTTCTCTTTGATTCTTTCTTGATTCTAGTTGCTTGTTGTTTCTTATTATTGATCAATGGCTTCTAAGCTTGTTTAAATACACCTTGAATCGCTTCTAAACGCTGGGATGATTAGTGGAGTCAATAGAGCCGTTTAAGTGTTAAAACAATTAATTAAAGCAGTTGGGAGCGTCAGTGCATCGATGCATACCCATGGTGCATCGGTGCATCAGTGTAAAATTCAAATATTTTGACCGTTGGACCCTTAGTGCATCACTGCACTAAGGGTGCATCGATGCATCAAGTGCATTCGATGTTTCAAAATAGCCAGAGTGCATCGATGCATGGTTGGTGCATCGATGCATCAAATGCATTCGATGTTTTCATAAAATCCTCAGTGCATCGATGCATGGTAAGTGCATCGATGCATGAAATGCATTAGATGTTTAATTTAATTCATGGTGCATCGATGCATGGATTGGTGCATCGGTGCATCACTCTGAAAAATTGATTTTAGGCTTGATTTTGGTTCAAAATACTTTGTGAAAATTGTTTCAAAAATATATTAAGTATAAAACACAATTTTACACATTTAGTAAGGTTTGAAATTGATCTTAAAAGACTTGGAGTAATATTTTGATATTCGATTAATTGAATCGAATATACTTTGAAAATCATTTGTAAAATCTTAAAATTCTTTTAAACTAATTTGTTATATCGAAATATCAAAAATGTTTTCAACAGAAGGAAACGGACTTACCAGCGGAGCGTTTGGAGGCGAGGAGCTTGAGGAAATGATAAGGGAAGTCGGGATCGAAGAATACGGAAAGAAATTCTTGGCCAACAGTGCCAGTGACGCCTATGACAGCGATGGATGGCCAGACTCTTAAAGATACATGCGAACCTTGGTGGGGTATTTTTGGGTTTGGAGTTTAGGTTTTGAGGTTGTAGCTGAGAGAAGCCATTTTTGAGTTAGAAGTGATGTGAGATACTGATATGGCAAGGAGTCGTAGGCAAGGCGATGAAGAACGGGATGACATGGCGGTCGGATTCTAGCCAAAAGTGAAAGATATAAGAAATGGATTCCACACATTGCCATTATCATTAATTTAATACCATCTCACCCAATTTGTCCACTTCTACCTACTCTATTATCCTCATTCACGTTTTTCTTTTAAAAAAATAAATTGCCCATTATTATAAAAGATATCTATTATTGAGTGGCCCTTAATATGTTTAATAAAATAATTGTATGATAAAATAATTATTTTTCAATCAAACCTTATAACATTTCACATATTTTAAACTGAAAAAATCGGACCCCATATTGGGGTGTGATATTTGGGGCTGGCCTCCTATGTGATTCACTTCCTTCAATATTTCCTTGTTTAATGGCCATATAAACCATCTCTTCGACCATCACGACATCAATGAAGCTCCCAAAAGTGATTGCAACTAAGTTTCCGAAGAAAGGAGCTTTGAGAGTGTGCACAAAGAGTTTCCTTGCCTCCTCGTCAAAGTTCGGGATGCAGTAGTCTTCTAGATTGTTTAAAGGGTTGGTCACGGAATCTTGTGCCTTCATAGTAGAAGAGTCTCCTGGATACCCTTCAAATTTTTGAGTGTGATTACAAATTTCGATGGTGGTGGTGACGCCACTACTTCTTCACACCCCCTACTCCAGGGACGTTTGTAAAGTTCAATTCTGCGAAGTTGTCCTCTATTTCCTTAAGTCTAGCCTCTATTTTCCTTGCTTGAAAGCAAATGTTGTGAATATGTATAATAGTATCGGCCAATATCTCTTATGTTACACTATATTTCATTTATTATTGATTAATCTTTTAATATGTGTGTATGCTATAGTTTAAAAACATATAAATAAAGTTAATTCAAAGCAAAACTATCTCTATGCTCATGTTGTGTTGCTTCTGACCAAGCACACCTTTGAATATGAAGCTAGATGCTTTTGGGACTCTTGATTCATTTGTGAAAGCTTTCTAATTTTATGGGATACACACAATTCAACACCTCTTATAACACAATAATGTGATGCAATGGACAAAATAAAATCAAAGAAAACAAAAAGAAAATGAGTCAGTAAAATAATAAATAAAATATAAAGGTGGTAAATCCTACCCCACAAGTTATCTACCCTTGTCATGGTAAAGATAAAATCCTACCCACACATGATTTCTGCACCCATGTTTTATTTAGAAAAAAAATATAAATCCTAATCACATGATTTCTAGTTCGCATTTTTTTACTTATAAAAATAATAGAAAAATGATAGGGGTTGATTTCTCCTTTTTGTATAATTATTCAAGATTTCCCTATGGTTTTGGAATGGTTTTGATCCTAGTAGATTTCTTGGGTATATTACATGCATGGTTTCGGTTGTAATGGTTAAAGGTACTCAAATTATCCTCTTTGGTTCCCCTTTGGGCTTACCAGACCGTCGATCCTAAACCCATCAAAGGTTATATAGATCAAGTTAAATTTGAGAGGATATACTTCTCCATATGCATGACACGGAGAAACATATCCCACGAAGGCATAAGGTATGGACCTCAAAGGCTAATTGCTAGGCCTGACATGAGGAAATATTTCAAAAGAAAGCATCGCTTTCACCCTCACCTAAAAGGGATAGCCCGGGTATAGGGTTCATGTCATGCAAATGCAATGAGTATGTGTGGAGAAATCTACCAACCTTTACAAAACATTAACATACATTCTCTACCAATCAATTCAAAACATATTATCTAAAAATATGTTATCCATGAATAAACACATCAGTACAAACAATCACAAGTATGTCAATGCTATTAGGGTTTTAAGAATGAATGCATACAACCAAGCACAACCAAAGGAATCAAAAATTAAATCAACTTGAATCCATAATTTATGTTGCAAAGACAGTAATTAATCGATTATTGGTTTGACTCTCTAAAGTCCCCAGCGAAGTTACCAAGTTGTCTTAACATATTAAAAATTAAAAATAGTTTTAGGGTTCATTTTGACTAAAGTTGGGTTTTTCTTTAAAAATAAAAAAATGGTTAGAGGAGCCACCACCAATCTTTGTTTAGGGTGTTATTGGATCACCCAAAATATTTTTCTATTTTAATAAGATCTTAAATTTAAAATTTATTAAAATAACTTTTGTTCTTTTTTTCTAGAAAATGAGTTCAGGAGTCGATTAAGTGTGGGGAAAGATTAGCACCCCCACAACACTTGGAAATTGGTACCTAGTTGATTAATTATTGTCTTTGCAATGGAACTTATGAATTCAAATTTTATTTTAACTAATGGTCTTCTTTTTATTTAAATAAATACAATGTTATTTAACCTATTAAAATTTAAGAGATAAAATTAACAATTTGTGTATTTAACTTGAGAAAGTCAAACACCTAATATAACGTATAGTGACATTCCTCTCATTTCCAACTAAAGTCACGAATTACTAATTTTTTTCTTGAAAATTTTAAATTAAATTGTTAACATTTTAATATTTCAAGCCAAAGGGAAACACTACCTAATATAAGGTAGAGTGGTGATTTTCCTTATTTGGAAAGAAATAAGAAATACTATAATTATTGTATTTATTTTTCTAAGTTTATGCAACAAACAAAATTTCTATTTATAAAAATTATCAGGCCTTTAAGATAGATAGAGAATGTTCAAATATTTATAAATATCGAAATTAAACCTTAGAATAGGATCGAGAGGCTCATTTTCAATGATTCTAAATATGAGAACATTTCTCTTTCTACCCTCCGATTAATTTTAAAATGTTATTATTTTTTATGGTTTCACTAGAGGGTACTTATTTATTTTAAATTATCAAATTAAACTACCCATATGGATTAGGAGAACTCTCTTCGATAATTTAAAATGAAAGAGCATTGGCTTTTAATTTATTATGGAAAAAGTTGAGTGATGTGGATGAGATCACCATGCATGAAAAATAAATAAATCACAAATATTTCATAAAATTTATCAATTACAAGGATGAAAATAATCATGCTAAGGTTAAATATTGAATTGATTAGTCATGCTTGTCAAATAACAAAAAAATATCATATGATCAACAAAACATTTGTCACTGATAGATACTTAAATTAAATAATTAAGCATGTTTTTAAAAAAATTAAACATTACACTAATAAATAAAAATATGGTATCATAAAAATAATTAATGTAATAAGACTTTCAAATAACAAGAAAGTAAAAAAATTATAAAGACACAAGGATTTAATTGTATTAAAAATAAAATTCAGGGGCCAAATAAAAAATAAAATAGCCTAAATTAAGGGATAATGATTAAATAATAAGTTTTTAACCTAGAACGATCACACATCAAATTTACCCAGTATGTTCAAAAAATGTGTCGTTCAAGTCCCATGGACCTAACCAATATACTTGCTCGATCAACCATATAAAATCTTCCATGTTCGATTTATTTTCATTTGCAACACCCTCAAAAAATCCCCCTTAAAAACCTAGCCCGACCACCAACTAAGGTGGTTGAAAGAACTAGAACATATCTCATTCAAATCCCTATTTTATACTCAACCCTAATCTAAACTCCAAATTCCCTAAAATCACACATGCAAGAACTGGGGAACTCAGTTATAGGATCAACTCAACATAGTTTATAGAAATCGCTTAGTGTATGAGTTCAAGAGGATTTTTCTTCAGTTGAGTCGTTATGCTCCAAAGTTGGTTGCTATCGAGCCCTTGAGGTGAAAGAGATTCCTCAAGGAGCTTCATATTGATATTCATGTGCAGTTGGCGGTAGACTCGCCCAAAGTGCTTTCAAAGTTGGCACGTCAAGCTAAGGCTATGAAAACGGTGAAAAGTATGAGGGAGAATTTGTTGGGTAAGGGACCCCAAGTGAGAGGGATTGTGTATTATTAAATCTATATCAGCTAGTGACCAATAGGTACAAGGATCATAATGAGCAGAGGGGAGTGTTGTCAGATCAATCACTCCAATTGAGTCAAAGGTCAGACGCAAGGTCTCGTAGGAGACCGTCAAAGCTTTCATTTGCGGAAAGATTTGGAAGCGCCCTAGAGTATTGGGATTTTTAGAGTGCGAACAATATGTCAATAAGCATCAAGGAATATGCTTTATACTCTATAGAAAGTGTTATAGATGCAGATCCTTAGAATTAGGGTGAAGGATTGCCCTAATTCATACAACGATGTCCCAGCTCGAATAAGGGGAGTGAATCCCAATAGCTTAGCATGACAGAGGATAAGCGTAAAGAAGTGTCAACGATGTGATCAGGTAGGAGAGTGAGAGAATATATCAACATGTTCCTAATATAGTTTCATACGCCCTAGATTGCTAGATCATCGTGAGGTACTTAGAGGATGTTAAAGGCGCAATTTGGGTGCCATGATCTAAATGCCTAACTCAGTGGGTCTAAGTAGGTTGTTAGTGTGAGTGTTACTATAACTTTGGGGTTGCGAGTATGGGGTTGTAAGATCATTGTAATCATTTAAGAACCTTTGATTGCTCCTTGTTAAGTTGAGGGTTAGCTTTAATTAGACGTTGGTAGCAGATTCATACACTCGAGAGTATTCCATAAGAGAGTAACTAAGTGGCTTTTCAAGGATAATACTAAGACCATGAGAGCTTGTGTTTCCACTGAGAGTCTAAGGTTTGTGTGACCATTTCAACAAAGCTTGAGGTAATTATATGTTTGAATTTTGAGGTATATGTCCCCAAGAAAATGTTTAAAGTGTTGAGGTACTACTTGTGTAGGGATGTTGGATGTATATTCTAGATGTAAGTGAGTCCTAGGTATCATCTAACATACCTATGTTAGTAGACTAGTGAGGGTGTAAGTTTTACGATGTTGTGTGATCTTAGACTACACCAAAATGTTTGTATGTGTGTGTTGGATCAGTGTTGAGCTTTACTACCAAACTTCTTCTTTGATGTATTCATATGGATATATGAGTGTGAGTTATATACAACTCATAATGTTATGTGAGGTTGAGTAGCATTGTGGATTATAGTGCTTGAGGTTAGAGGAGACCGAGTACCTTAAGTGTCGTTTGACTAGCATTAACTGACATTGAATAGCAAACTTGTGGTAAGCGATCGTGTGTACAAAATGTAGAGTCATAGAATTCTAAAGTCAGAGTACAATTGCAAATGATCTCTTCTATGTGGTGTGTTCTCTCTAAGAGAGCTAGATGTTGGTAGTTTCTCTAAACAAGTAATTGATTCTCAATTTTGATTACCATAGATAAACAATTTGGTGAGTATTGTATGTGTGAACTGTAAAGAAAATGAGAATCGGTCGAGTGTCATGGATGAATATTGAATCATATTTGCACAGTGAAAACGTTACATTGATATGCAGAAAGTTAAGAATCATCATCATATCATCAGTGGTCAATATCAAGACAGTGTGTGACAAGTGCTTGTATAACCTCAATGAGTAGTACGATGAGTTACCTAAGTTCTAGATGCTCTAGAGTTGTGCGCTATGTTAACTTCATTATGTAGAGTTAGCAAGTGAACGGTTTAACGAGTGCAAACGAGTCGTGGAGAAGTGTTTGTTCTTATGAAACATTCTGAGCATTTAGTGTTAGACATCGAGATTAGATTATTTGGATTTGTTCCTCTCGAAGGTTTTTACTTAAGGTTCGACGTGGGTAACGTCCCTTGGGAAATCATAAATCAATTTTGTGAGTTTTTGAGTTTCATCCCGTATTGAGGGGGCTTTTTCCTTAAGGATCAAACTAGATGAGAGTTTGGATGCTTTAACGTTTCTAAGCGTTTGATCGAAGGGTAGCTTTTTATTCAATCCAAGTAAATTTTGATGACCAAATTTATTTTTAGGAGGGGAGAGTTGTAACATCCTAAATCCCATGTTAGTATTTTCATTTTTACTTGAGAGGTATGTGGACCTCATGGAGTTCGTAATTAAAGTCGTTAGGCTGAGTGGCAATTTAATTAGGTTGGAATTGGGACCAAATGGTTATGAAAAGGGGATTTTTGAATAAAATGAAAAATGTAAAGGACCAAAAGAGTAATTATACCATTGAAGAAAAAACATGAAGGATATTAGGGGTTTTATTTTATTTTGGGCGTGGATTTTTTTGTCTAAAAGCCTTTTATTTGTCTTCTTCTTTTATCTTCTTCTTATTTTCCTTTGAGCTCAATTGCTCACATGGAAGGTAAGAACCTCCTTTCTCACCTTTTTAGACTTTAAACTCATCCTTAATCCGTCCTATAACCTTATTTGTGCTAAGGAATTCTTGGGTTTTTTGTTAGCTAGAGAAAGTGGGTTTAGAGTGCTCAAACACAAATAGAGAAGAGAGAAAAAGAGTAATTGAAGAAATGAGCTTCATTTTCGATTCCTAAACTAAGGTAGTGTATTTCTAAACTTTTGTGATTTTATGGCTTTCATAATCATGATGCTTTGTTAAGATTTAGGGGTTTAATTCACTACAGCAAAAATGGTTTTTAACGGCGGATGTAGCGGCGTTTTTACTAAAAACGCCGGTAATTGTTTACATATAGCGGTGTTTTTGAACAAACGTCGCAAAATATTATACTTTAGTGACGTTTGTATAAAAACGCCGCTAAATAATTGTAATATAGTGGCGTTTTTATACAAACACCGCTATAAACTAGTATTTTAGTGGCGTTTTTATACAAACGCCGCTATAGACACATACTTTTGTGGCGTTTTAATACCAAACGCCGCTATAGACTCGTACTTTAGTGGCATTTTTACACAAACGCCGCTATAGACACGTACTTTTATGGCATTTTAATACCAAACGCCGCTATAGACTCGTACTTTAGTGGCATTTTTACACAAACGCCGCTATAGACACGTACTTTTGTGGCGTTTTAATACCAAACGCCACTATAGATTCGTACATTAGTGGCGTTTTTACACAAACACCGCGATAGACTCATACTTTAGTGGCGTTTTAATACCAAACGCCGCAATTGTCATATTACCTAGTGGCGTTTACGTAAAAAAATGTTGCTACTGAACACTACTTTAACATATTGAAACAAAACCCTAATTCCATAGATTTAGTCTGGGCATCGAAAAGAAAGCATTGCTTTAAAGGTCTTTGGGGTCTCGCACATCCAATTCAAAAAAATTTCTCTTCAAAATAGGGTTCATCATAACACCCCATTCTATTCCCACATAAACGATTCTTTAATTCTTCAGCAACCTTTTGTTTCCATTTATTAACGTCATTATATTCTTTTGGGATCCTAAGTTCCCCCAACAGCTTTGTTTCTGTGCACTTTCATCTTGTCGATGTTCTAAAATGACAGCTCCGAGGAATATGTTGAAGGACGAGGAGAGTGCTGCGACGGCGTTGTTGAGCATCAGCAGCAAGGAAGATGACGATTCTCCGTCGGGGAAGAGGTTAAAATCGGAGAGGTTCCCCGTTTCAAGGTGGGAATTGGCTTCCTTTTTCGGGGTTTTCTTGATTTTTTCTACCGGCTTGTTCTGCATCTACCTGACCATGCCCGCTACCGAGTACGGGAAACTCAAGATCCCTCGTTCCATCTCTGATCTACGATTGCTCAAGTAGGATCCCCCCCCTTTATAATAAAAATTGGTGTTCTCTCTCTCAATTGATGAAGAAATAAGCTTAATTTGTGTGCCAAATCCTTGGATTTCATCATTGCTGTTGATTTTGGAAATGCCCATTTTAGATTTCTTGTGGTTTATATAGGATTTTGAGCTAGAGAGAACTATTGGGAATATTTTAACTTATAATTGTAGTTAATTTTTTTTAAATTGAAATATGCCTCCTTTTTTGTGTTATATTGTAGGTGAAGATAGTTGTGGATGAGAACTCTTATCATTTATATTCTGCTCGGAATGAATCCTTTGATTTGTTTTGTCCTTAATGTGTAGCACTAGGGAGTTTAAAAGGAATCTATGACTAATGATGAGTTTAGTTCATATGTGGATCATGTGAGGGCATAGAATAATGCAAATTGTAGGGAGAATATTGCATACCGAGTATATCCAGCTATGTATTAATAATGCATTGTTGCTGAAATTACCATTCCTAATTTATTTCTATCATGTACTTTAGTTTACTTGTTTATTTACTACTTTCTTGTTGCCGGGTGCTTCTACTTTGTCGTGAAACTTCTTTCTGTGATGTTTTAGGTGCAACTTATTTTACTGAAGTCCTTGTTTTTCTGTTCTTTTTCAGAGATAATATTGCAACATATGCAAAGGATTACCCAACACAATTCATTTTGGGTTACTGCTCAACTTATATCTTCATGCAAACTTTTATGATTCCTGGAACGATTTTCATGTCTTTGCTAGCTGGAGCTCTCTTTGGTGTTAAAGGCCTTTTCTTAGTTGTCTTCAATGCCACGGCTGGAGCATGCTCCTGCTTTTTTCTATCAAAGCTGATTGGCAGACCTTTGGTCAGTTGTTTGTGGCCTGATAAATTAAGGTTTTTTCAAGCTGAGGTACCTTCAATTTTCATCTTGTTACTGTCTTTGGAACTATTCGTTCGTTCGTGTTTTCCCTCTTAATTTAGCATCTTTCACTTGTTTTACCCTATCTTCTTTTCTGTTATTGTTGGTATTGTCGCCTGAAAATGTCCGTTGAAAGAAAAAAGATGCTTGTGTCATATCCAATTTATTGATATGCCTTGTTTGTGAAGGTTTTATATTAATTGATGTGTATTCTTAACAATTTGGAATAAGAAAAGTTTCTACAAGATCACTATACATATCCATCTACATCAGTTTTCTACTTTTAGCCAAATATTGAGTTGTTCAACCATAGAGACTAACTAGGGAGATTTCTATAAAAAAAAAGTTTGAAGTAGGTGCTTGTTGATAAAGAATCGGTTCTTATTGTAATAGGGTTCTTACTTCATATATTACTGAATTTCCCTGGATACATTTTCCTAATGTCAGGTTGGGTTCAATGGATGTCATTTGGGTATATTTATTTGGCAACATCTAATGGATCATTCGTTGTAATGGAATCGAGTCTCTAACTTTGTGTTGAGACTTAATTCATTTCAATCCGTTGGTGTTGTATGCAAGTCAAATGATAGAAAAAGATGGCAACCATATATATTCAGATAACTTATCTGATTTAAGACCACCATTGTATCTTCTTTCAGGCTGGCCTCGCACTTGGGGATCTCAGGTCTGTTAAGGACCTCTATGATTTCAAGACCTTGTCTGTGCTTTTCCTTATCGGGATGGTCTCCATATTTCCTACCCTTCTGAAGAAAAAGAAGATATATGAATAAGGCTATGTTGGTGAAGCTTGTGGCATCCTCCTGACTGACAATGGGGGATCAAGAATACAAAATTTTACAATCTCCAAATTAGGATCTGAGAAACAATAGCGCATAATTGAAGATCCTCATTTCTGCAGCTGAATATCAAAAAGATCTAGGCATTGTCACAAAATATGAAAAGCACAGGGCATGTAACTTTTATTCTTATTTTCAATGTTATGTTAAAGTCATCTCCCAATTAGATTATTTAGAACATTTGGGAGCCAAACTTTTCTTTTTGCTAGAAATGCTTTGTACGCCATCATCTCCAGTTTTACTTTTACCGACAGCACTACATGATAATGTTGCTGTAGAATATGTAAAAACTGTACTCATATGTAGTGTATTCAGTAATAATAGTTTGTCATTTTAGATATAGCTGACATGTGCCGTTCTTTTTTTGGGTTCAACATTCACTATAAGCAGATAAAGCTTTCATGGTTCCTGACTTCCTGTTTTTGTTGTTTGTTGCAACATCTTTTTTCAGTTCTCAATCACTCACATGTAGGTTATGAATGCAAGTTCTGTTGGTTGTTTCCTTCTCTTCTTAGTCTCATCTAAATTATTGTAATTGCAGTAATCTTGAAGAACAAACTTCAACAAAAAGCGGCTTCTTCAATAGACTGGCATAACGTTTCCCATTTGTTTTTAATCTATTGAGGAGAGATCATTCACTGTCAAATGATACTTTCAAATAAGATGTCAAGACGATGAATTTGACAAATTCCAATGAAGTGGGAAACAAAGTAGCTTTAGAAGGCATATCTGGAGGTTATGATGATGACGCTAGTGAAATTGAGGATGTATCGAACAACAAATCCATGTATATCTACACTTTGAGGTTCATTTGTAACTCATTTGTACTTTAATGTCTTTTAAGGTTCTCTCTCCATAAAAAAAACTTTAATTTATTTTGTTGTTAAGTATTTTTCTTTATGTTTTTTGTCTTAATTAAAATGTATGGTTGTTGTTAATTAGATAAAGCTAGATATAAATTTAGGTGATGTATAGCAGAAATGAAATATGCAAAATAAATTATTAATATTAGCTAAAGAAAGGTAATTAGCGGCGTTTGTATCCAAAAACGCCGTTATAGGTCTGACTTTTTGCGGCGTTTGTGTTTAAAAACGCCGTTATAGGTCTGACCTTTTGCAGCGTTTGTGTCCAAAAACGCCGCTATAGGTCTGACCTTTTGCGGCGTTTGTTCTAAAAATGCCAGTATAGGTCTGCTCTTTTGCGGTGTTTGTATCCAAAAACGCCGCTATAGATCTGACCTTTTGCGGCGTTTTTTCTAGAAACGCCGCTATATATCATAACTTTTTGCGGCGTTTGTTCCAAAAATGCCGCTATAGATATCGACCTTTTACGGCGTTTGTTCAAAAAACACCGTAATATATATTGACCTATTGCGGCGTTTTTTGTTCTCAAACGCCGTTAACTTTAGCGGCGTTGGTATTGCTGGCGCTTCTTGCGGCGTTTTTACTTGATTTATTCCCTAGATGATGTTATTGTTGTAAAGAATATGTTTTATGTGTTAAATGATCCCATAAGACTCCCTTAAGGTTTATTTGTTGATTTGGGGTTCAAATAGAGTGTTTGGAAGAGTTTTTAGGTGATTCCTGAGCCTTATTTAAGGTTTTCTAGGTTGTAGTAATGAAATTGTTCTTGTAGTATTAATACTATTATTCTAGTATTGATACTTGTATCGATACTATTATATTACCAATACTCGTATCAATACCAGTATCAATACTATTTTAGTATCAATACTCGTATTAATATCAATATCAATATTGTTGTAATATATATATTACTTAGTATATCAATACTATCTAATTCCAAAAGATTCAAAACATCACTTGTTGCACCCAAATGGTTATAGGTTGTTTTAAAATGTATAAATACACTTAGAAAAGGGTCCTAAATTATGAAATAACCCAAATGCCCCCTAGGTGGCATAAATTACCAAAATACCCTTAATAAGAAAGAAACCTGAAAAGTACCCTTAAAGGAGTATGTTTAAATATTCACGAACCACAGATAGTTTTAAAAGATATACTTGTAAGTTAGGTGGTGTAGTATATGAATAATGGGATAGAAAAATGTGTGCCATGTAAAATTACCAAATTACCCTTATGACCCTAAGTGAATAAGCTAACATATACTACTAGTAAGAGTTTTAGTTGCATATTGGTTAACTAATGATAAGAGACGTTTAGCTCTATAATGAATGCTTCATGAAGACTTATTAAGAATATTATAAATGACTAAAACTAGGGTTTTTGTTTAATAGTATCGATATTTTTTATCAGGTATCGGTACCAAAGAGTGAGGTATACATACCATCATTAAGATATAAATTATAGTAGTCAAATTTGGTATTGATACCCAAGGTAAGTATCGATACTGAGGGAAGGTATCGATACTAAGGTGCTTAGTATCGATACCATCGTACTAAATTGGGCAAGAAACCTAACTTTAGTTTAAAGGTTTGGAAAAGGGTTTAGGACCACCAATACTTCTCTAATAAGCTACTTTACCCTATTGTGATGAATTATGTTAGTGAATAGCCGAGCTACCTTAAATTCCTTTGTACGACATTGATTAATGTGTTATCTTATAGGTACCCTTGAATATTGTGTGTATACGAAAATCGTCTTATTTGCTAAAAGTTTCCAGATATGTCTGAGTCAGTGTTAAGAAACTTAAAACGCTAGTTGGACATAGACTCTGATGTTATGTGTCCCTAGAGGCGTCCCAAGTACTCTAAGGAGTATACTAGAAGGACGTAGGCTCTGGTTCTATGTGATTGTAATACCCCAAATATCAGGTCAGAGACTATATTGAAAAGATTTCAAAATTTGAAGATTTATTTGAATAAATGGTAAAAGATGAGAAAATGATTTGGAATAGTGTTTTGAACTAAATTGTATCAATAGATGAGTTAAAAGGGAAAATTGGTCTTTTAAGAGGAAAAATGAATTTAAAAATATATTAGGGATTATAAATAGGAGGAAAGAGGAAAGTAAAGCATTTCATATTCGTCTTCACGTTGGCATTGCTCTCCTCTCTAGCATAAGGTAATCTTCCCTTAACTAGTTCTTTCTTTAAATTATAGGTTGCTTTGGTAACATTAGGTGTTATGTGAGCTTAAGAAAGGATTAAAGAAGATTAAAATTAAGTGATGGATGTTTCATAAGAGATTTAAAGAAATGGGTTTTGAAATGATATGTTATGATAGGAGTGTTTATTGATGTTTAATAGTAGATTTGACTTGTCAATGAAGTAAATAAGAGATTAGAAGCATTGGATGAGTTTAAAAACATATTAGAAAAAGTGGTGTGATTATTAGAATTGAATGTTCTTGGAAGATTTTAGATGTTTTAAGAAACTAAATGAAGGAAAGTTAGTATGAATAAGTAAAGAAGAGTTTAATAGTATTGTATGGTGTAATCATAACGAAATTTGACCCTATTTGGGTGATAATCGGGTTAAAAACTAGAAATTATGGCCACATGTATCGATATTGATAGAACATTACCGATACTATAGGCTTAAAATCAGTAGAATCTGTTGAGTAGTATCGATACCGATTCAAAGTGGTATCGATACCAAGAGGAGAGTATCGATACCATAATGATGGTATCGATACCATTGATCACAGAATGCAAAAATGGTATCAGTACCGTAATAGAGTATCGATACCATAGTATAGTAGTATCGATACCATGGTGGGGGTATCGATACTATTAAGCCAAAAATGTTAAAAATAGGTTGATATTGTTATAGAAAGTTAATAATATGTACTATTGAGTAACGTTTAAGTATAATTGTTAGGAAATATACTAATAATTGATATTGTATGTGTCTTTATTGGATTCTTGAGTAGATCGAAATCAAGCTCCTGAGTCAAGCAAAACTAAAGACAAAGTAAAGTACCAGAGTGATCAACTTTGCATTTTGAATATTATAGCTAGAGAATCCAAGTGAGTGCATTTATTATGTATGTATATGTTATGGTAGTTGTAGGTATATTATTGATTGATATATGTATGGTGATTACCAAATGGCACTATGTGTGCAAAACTAAGGAATTCATACTAAGTGTATGAATTTTCGTATGGGCACTATGTGTGCAAAACTAAGAAATCCATACTAAGTGTATAAATTTCTGTATGGGAAATATATGTATAAATATAAGAAGTTCATAATAAGTAGGTGAATTTTCGTATTGGTAGTGGGTATGCAACTCACGTAAATTATAGTAAGAGTTAATAAATGACGGTATTAGCACTACCAATGTAAACTATAGAGTTTATACTGAGTTGAGAGAGTTCATTGATATTATAAACAACTATTAAAGTAGAAACTATTCTAAGTTTAAAAGACTAATGGCCTAGATGTGCATTTGATAGAAATGTGTCAATTATGCCAGTTAGATGAACGATTCAATACCATTGAGTAAAAGATAAATGGCCCAGCTGTGCATTTGGCAGAAAAGTTTCAATTATGCCAGTTAGATGAATGGTTCAATATCGTTGAGTAAAATATAAATGGCCTAGCTGTGCATTTGGTAGAAAGATTATGCCAGTTAGATGAACGGTTGAATACCGTTGAGTGAAAGATAAATGGCCTAGTTGTGCATTTGGCAGAAAGATTCAATTATGCCAGTTAGATGAATGGTTCAATACCGTTGAGTAAAATATAAATGGCCTAGTTGTGCATTTGGCAGAAAGGTGTCAATTGTGCCAGTTAGATGAACGATTCAATGTCGTTGAGTAAAAGATAAATGGCCTAGCTGTGCATTTTGCAGAAAGGTGTCAATTATGCCATTTAGATGAACGGTTTAATACTGTTGAGTAAAAGATAAATGGCCTAGTTGTGCATTTGGCAGAAAAGTGTCAATTATGCCAGTTAGATGAACGGTTTAATACCGTTGAGTAAAAGATAAATGGCCTAGATGTGCATTTGGCAGAAACATGTCAATCATGCAAGTTAGATGAAAGGTTAAATGCCTTTGGGTAAAAGACTGAAGGAATTATAATGCATTTTGAAATAAACGGTGCATAAGTGGTATGAAAGGATGCAATATAGATATAAAATGTACAACAATGCATAATGGGTATTAAGGAATGTCATAAAGAAAATCGTAAACAGTACATAATGGGTAAGAAATGATACTCAAATGAAAATACAAAATGGTGTGTTAACAGTATTTAAGGTGCCGCCCATAATGATTATAAAAGATATATGATTAATTGGCAGTTTCGTACAATACATGTATAATACGTTCTAATTTAATGTACACCGTGGAAAGAAAGAATAATTGGGGGAAAATATATATAGAATAATATATAGGTTGGGTCTACTAAGAATAATTTAGATGACTTATTGAAAGAATTATGGTCTTTATGGATTTTGCAATTTAAATCGTCATTCAGTATGCATAAGATATTTATGTATAAAGTTTGATATCTTTGTAGTATTATGTCTCACTAAGTAAATACTTAACGTGTGTTGATTTCACACGTAGGTAAAGGCAAAGATTAGTTGTGTAAGGAGTGCGGCAATAGCAACGGCGATCATCAATTAAGTTTGACCTGTCACTAACGTTAGGACAATCTTATTCCTTTTGAAAACTTAGCTAGCATGTAATGGAACTAAATTGAATATTTTTTAATGTATTTAAATTGATAGTTTTAGTATTTTGCTTCTATGAATATCATACCTTGAGGTTGTTAAAAATTTAAACAAAATTCTACAAATTTTCAAATGACAAAATATTTTAAAGGTGATGTGACATCCGTATCTCGTGTAAGGAAAGGTATATGGGAGATGGGTGTTACAGTGACCCTGGAGCCACTCTAGGTATTGGTCAATGAGGGCCTTTCTAGATGAAGATTTCGATGCTAAGTGAATCAAGTTTTATTTAGCATACCTTGGGTAGGATAGAGTGTTGTGAGTTCTGATATGCTAAGTGACCCTTTAACTACATCATGTTGCCTACCCTTGTTTATGTGTTTGATGATTGTGTGTAGAATAATGATGCATTGTAGTATGATACTGAGGTTAGAGACCTAGTATACGTTTGTTCATGGCGAGGCCCTTAGCATAGACTAAGGGAAGTGTGAGACTTACACTATAGTGATATAACGGTTGAACCTTAAGTAGGTAGCACTCAATATTGATCATGTATGTACCTACTGCTTAGTATCATGTCTTTAGCATGTTTGTGTTTATGAGACTCATAATATTACTCTAGATTAGCGATTATACTATTGGGTTTTGTAAGCTCAATGTTCAGATGTTTTCATTCGTATGTTATTGGCTTGAGCCTATTGAGGGGTACTATCATAGTAGGATTTCCAGCATCTCTTCCATATAATTATACCGTAACTTTGTAGGCATGTATATTCATATGATCCTTACTTATGTATTCGATTTGTAAACTTCGAGTTGTATTATTTGATTTAAGCTATGTCACAAAGCTCTAATTTGTAAAAATATTTTGCAACTATTTTGGTATGCCATTTTTGGTACCACATAGTATGTTTTTAAAATGGAAATGAACATGCTTTGAAATTTTGGGTTAGCCACTTCGGTGGTCCCGTGTAATGCCTTAGTCTTATCTTCGAGTTGTATAGGATTAGGGTGTTATATAGCAAGAATGTGAATGCATTAAACCTCTTTAAACTCGCTCTTGCGATTGAATTATTTTATTTACTTAAGGACAATCAAACATACAAGTGTGAGGGTATGATAATACTGAAAATAGCATAAAAATCTGTCAATATTCTAAGCTTATTTTGTCCCTAAGTCGTGCATGATATGTCATTTTTCATTGCATTCATTGTCATCATATTCCATTTAGAGTAATGTTGTCGTTGCATTGCATATTTATATTCTATTGCATTTTATCTCTATTTTCTCCTTGATTGCACTTTAAATGTTAAAAAAAAATTGTACTGATGTCTTCGCCCTTGATCAGATAGGAACTTGTCGCCACTGTAGCCAAAGAGTTGGTCATCACCGCAACATACATGAATGAGCTGGTGGCTGCGATCATTTAATGAGAGCTTGTCATTCTAGAATTCAGATGGTTATGCTGAGCTAGTTCATATTCTAGAACCTGTACGAACAATCATACAAATTTTTGTGAAAGGACAATTGTATCATTTGGAGAACATATATAAAGAGGAAATGTGCACCTTGAGAAGTGTCTTCTGACCGCCATCCGTTTCCTTCATTCCATTTGCTAGTCCCAATCATCCTTTTATCAGCACCGCCATGGCCATGGCGTGCTAAACCTCCCACAGAGCAAATCAAACATTCAATCACCACCGGCGTGGACTGCGAGAGCAGCATCACCGAGTAGCCAAGATCTAAGGATCTTCTCTTTAAATTTATATAGAAATATCATTTGCTTTGATTTGATCTTGTTGAACTCTGCTTATATTTTGATTGCAAATTATTTATGTTTTTATGGATAGGAATTGTTATACCTAAATTTTGCCCGGGTCAACATTGGTCCCCTCTCCTCTACGTGAGCAGTCCCAACTGGTCCCACCAAGCCTCGTCACCAAACCGTATACCAGCTAACAGCAAGGTCCCACCAGCAACCGATTCACCTAGCTGGGACCTATCCTTCACGCCAATTGTGCAATACTAATTGGGCTGATTCTCTCAACAACGGATTGTGTAACAAACTCAAGCCATCAAAGGCTTAGTCATCAACCGATACTAAGGAAAAACAGTGAGAAAAAGAGATAAAAATGTAATTTTTTTATATTCCTTTTGTAACAGAAAAATAAGGATATAAAAATCACACAGAGGGATGTAATCGGGGTTCTTCTTCCCCTATTTTCGAGAATCAAGAAATATAACGAGGGTATTCTCTCCCTCCGATTCGGAGGCAGTAGTAAAAGGATTCCCCATTTTTTTACAAGCAACACACCATTTCCATTAACGATCCAACAACAGAAGCAAAATCAAGCAATACACATTAACAGAGAGAACGTTTTCAAAAGTTTTTTTATTTTCTTTCTTCAATGTTTCTAGCATTTATTTTGTTTTTTCTTTCGAAACTAAAGTAGGAAATGGAAGAGGGAAGGATTCAAAACGTTACCGGCGTGGTTTGGTTCCTCATCCGAGCTGATTTTCGCCAGAGAGAGGAGCCGAGAGTCCTTAGGTTCCCAAAGTTTTACATGTCAGCCTTGGGGTTATTTAAAAGTTTAGAGAATAGGAGAGAGGTAAAGGTTCGTTTACCTGGGTCCTTAGTCGTCGGTCGTCGGTCGCCGGTCGCTGGAAGGTGAGCAGTCGGGCTTTAGTTTCGAGAGGTTAAGGGTCGCTTTGGGCCCCCTTAGGCGTTGATTTATAGCTTTTCGGTCAGAGAAGAGTGAGGCCTTTACCTCGTCGGTTCAGGTCCTTCATCGGAGGTAACCACCACGGTGGTGAACGGAGAGGTGAATCGCGCCCATGTAGGGCATTTAGGGGCATCGGCCGTGGTCTTTGTGGCCGTGGTCGAGTGAAAGGTGAGCTAGTCTGTTTGGGTAGGTTCAGATTTCATTAGGCGGTTTTCACGTCGATTTAGGGTGTCTTTGGGGTTTGGATTATGAAGAGGATGAGGGTATTAGGCTGTTGGCCCCTCATCGGAGCCCTTATCGACCGCGGTCACGGTGGCCGTGTGGTTTGAGAAGAGGAATGAAGGAAAAAAAAAAGAAAGGGAAAGAGAAGGAGCGGAGCGGCTGATAAAATGAGGGTTAGGCTATTTGTTATCTGAAATATTAAATATATCAACATGCCAAAACGTCAGCGTTTTAGGGGGTAAGGGAAATTTATTTCAGCGCCTTGGGTGGGTTATTTTCCGTGTAAACACTGTCAATGTTTGTTTTAATGCATTTTAGTCCAAGTTTCATATTTTTTACAGTTTCGGATTTCTCCATCAAGTTATACAGGTGTTATATTTTAGTCCTGGGCTATGTTGTTTTGAGTTTTCGTGACTTTGCATATTTGGCATAAAATTTTCATGGTTTTCATTTTAGTCTAGTGTAGTTTCTTGGATTTATTACAATTTAATTCCTAGAATGTGATATTTTTTAGTTTTATGGCCTTCGTTTGTTTAACTAGCTGCTTCGGTCCCCTAATTATCTTTAACTTCTTGCTGTTTTTATTTTTTAACTTGTAATTTTGCCGGATTGTGTCTTAGTCCCCAAATTTAATCATTTTAATTTCTCACTTATCAGTACGTTTGAAATATCATTTTAGATTTTATTTTTTTATTTAAATCCTATGTATGGGTTTATATTAACACTAACGTTTGGGAATATGGTTATTGTTATGTTTCGTGGTTCAATGTGGGCATAGTTTCAAATTTTAACCCCCAAATTTGCTCCCTTTGTATTTTAATCACCATATGATACCCTTCCTCTTGCGTAAATATGTGTGTTCTTAGTTTTGTATGTCTTCATGTTTCATACATATATTCCATCTAGAATAGGTTGCATTTGTGTTCCTGTAGATATATACATACGTGTATATATATATGTATGTATTTTATAATTAGGCTTAATTTTGTCTTTAATATTTTTGCTTAAATATCAATTGTAACATGTTGAATATTTCCTTTTAATAATTATGTGAATTTGCATTGGGGGTATTTATTACATGCTATATTTAGATGTTATGGTTACACACTTAAACTTCACATATTTAATTTCGATGGGATAGTGTAGTGCCTAATTTAATTTCCATTTTATTTATCCACTGTTTTCATTTGTGTGCATGTAGGACTAGTGTCATTTATCTTGATCGAATGCAATGTATGATATTTTCATATGCATAACTTGACTCATATTAAATAATTGGATTAAAGGTAATATCCTTTTATTTTAAAACTATTATGAGGTGCTTGTCTTAACTTATTAGAGAGTCACTTCCGATGATTTTAAACTAAAAGTGTATCCCAACGGTGAAACAATAAAAAATGATTCCTCACCTAAAAATTGGGAATGAGAGAATAAGAAATATTAGTTCATTTAAATTCTTTGAGAAAAGATTGGTAAGTTTTAATTTAATTTGTTTTTGTGCATTTGAATATTACGATGGAACTGTAATATTTCTATATTTCGATTGGAGTAAGAATAGATTACCTCAAGGTATGAGGGGTCGTCTTTTCTCGATAGGAAATAATTAAATATTATTAAGATCCATTTTAAAATTCATAAAATTGTTGCTTTATGGGATCATAGGCTAAATTAAATTCGAACTTGTAAATTTCAATGCAAAGACAATTAATTAATCGACTAGGTATCGATTTATGTCGCAATGAGGGTGCTAATCATTCCCCCACGCGTAACCGACTCCTGAACTCGAATTTTGGTAACACAAACCTCAAATTTGTTGTTTTAATTATAATTAATATTTTATTAAAATGACAAAATATGTTTTGGGTGCCCAATCACACCTTAATCAAAAGATTGGTGGTGACTTCTCGAACCATACGTTTTTATTTTTAAAAAGGAATCCCAAAATTTTCAAAACAAGAGATTTTTTAAATCACATTACTTTTTAATTAAAAATTAACCGAAAGAGATAAATTAAAAATTGTGGTGTGGTTTTTAAAATCATATTTTTTTTAAAAAACTTTTTGACAGCTGGGCGACTCCGCTGAGGACTTTTTAGAGAGTCAAGCCGGTAGTAAATTAATTAATTGTCTTCGCAAATAAAAGTTATAAGTTCATTCTAATTTGGTTTTTGATCCCTTGTTTGGTTTTAAATAAATTGTTGTTTTTAATTTGATTAACCACTAAATAGTTGTATTGACTTGTTTGCTAATGTTTTCAGATTAATTGTGTATTTTTGGATTTGAGAAATGAGTTTGTGTGTTGTGTATTGTTTTTCGCTTTTCCTCACACACTGCACACAATTGCATTATCATAATATGAGCTAAAACCCCGCTCCGTCCAATTTAAGTAGGAGTGAGAAACTACTCTCTCGTGTGGTTTTCACCTCCGCATGGGATAGTGAATCGCTCTTGGAGCTTACGCCTTATAGTCCTCGTGATGCTATTCACCTATGCATAGATATAAAGAGGTGTGTTCCCTCGAATTGAACTCGATCCAAAAGCCTGTGATGGGCTAGGATTGAGGGTTTGGCAGCCCAATGGGGCACCAACAAGGATAATTTGAGAACCTTATACTTTAGAGCCAAACCCAACATATAGTGAACCTAGAACCCGAAACCAAGGTAGAGCCTAATCCAAACCTTAAAAATCTTTGAGGGAGAGTACACAAGGAAAAGCTTTTTTAGTCATTTAATTTCACTTTCCAAATAAATGTATGAGAACTAGAGATCATGCAGTTAGGTTTATTTTTCAAACAAACATACAAATTAGATATCATGTGGTTAGGATTTTTTTTTAAATAACAAAGTATGTGGGTAGATATCATGTCTGGGTAGGATCTGCTAAAGCATGATTGGGTAGGCAGCATGTGAGGGTAGACTTTACTTAATGATTACGGTACTTATTATCTTGTTGTTTATCTTATGTGTACTAACCCATTTTTGTTTTTTGTATATTTAATTTTTATGTTATTGCATTTGCATATTCATGTCCTATAAAGGTGTTAATTCACAAGTGATTGACTAAATAAGAAGGTTGGTCATAATGAGACAAGAAATTCTTAACCATGTAGTCAAAACCAGGAGATCCAAAGATGTTCAAATGATCCATGAAGAAAGACATCCGATGAATGAAGAAATTTGAAGTTGATTGAAGACTTCCTTTAAAGGCGTAAAGGTCAAGATGTTCCCTCAGGAGATAGATTCAATCATACCAAAGACGAGAAGACCCTTCACAAAGACACGAAGATCACTTTTCATTAGAAGTAAAAATGGAGATCTTTTGCATTGCATGTATTTATTTAAGCATTTCACATGCATTAGTTATGAAAACATGGAAATAACTTATGGAGGGTTATGTGACAGTAATACCAAGATCATTCATTCATACTACTCCATTGTCATCATGAATACACAAATGGAAATAATGGAGCAATCTCATGAGAAATCACAAGATCGGTTGCAAGAGCAGTTGGCCGAGTTACAACAAGATATGAAGAATCGAGCATCGGGTTCTCTGCAAGGTGTATCGAACTAAATGATCCAGGTGTTGGCAACCAAGGTGGGTGATAGAGAGGAAATCACTGATAAAGGATACCAATCTCATCAGACTAATACGTCGAGAATGGTAAACTACCCTGGAGCATCCCACTCAAACCTATGGAAGAGCCTTATCAATTATAAGCAATTTGAAGACAAATTCAAGTGGTTGAATGAAGCCATTGGAGCTATGAAAAATGTTAATGCCTCTCACTAAGAGTTAGAAGCAAGAGAACTCAGTCTGGTCCCTGATTTGGTCATACCACATGAATTTAGGGTGTCTAATTTTGAGAAATATGATGTCACCAGTTATCCTCTAATTCATCTGAAAATGTTTTGCAGAAACATGGAAGGGTACTTAAATGATGATAATCTGTTGATTCATTACTTCCATGATAGTCTTTCTAGGCCGACTGTAGTATGGTATAACCATTTGAACTGAGAGCAGATCAAGAGATGGGTCAATCTAGCTGATACATTTTTGGGGCAATATCGATATGTTAAAGGCTTAGCCTTAAAACGTCAAGACCTTCAAAGAATAATGATGAAAGCTACTGAAAGCTTTAAAGAATATGCCCTAAGATGGAGAGGAGTGGCAACATAAGTTCAACCTCCCTTGTTAGAATAATAAATATCATATATATTTCACGATTCTCTTCCAGCTCCTTTATTTGATTTAATGCTGGTAAATTCGACGAATGACTTTGAGGATCTTGTGACAAATGGGGAGTTAACTGAAAATGCAATCAGCAAAGGAAACTTGAAAGTCACTTTCAAAAGCCCAACCAATCAAGAAGCGAAAGCTGATGAGGTGAATAAATGTCATGTCTAGAGCCCTCACAGCCGTAAAAGAAAAGGAGCAGGTAGTCGCTCGAAACGACCAAAGAGAGGCTCACGATCAAGAAATACTCTGAAAGTGTTCCAAACTTCTATCTTAGATCTATATCCCCATTTGATTAAAGGTCAATACCTTACACCGAGGCCAGTGAAAGTGCCACCAAACCCTTCTGCCCACAGCTATGATCAAGACATTGTCTGTGATTTCCACTTGGGGGCATCTAGGCATTCTATGGGGAATTGTAGACCGTTGTTAAAGGAAATAGAGATGCTTGTGGAAAATGAGACGTTGACACAAGAAATGGTGGAATAGTGGATGACGAACTCGATTGGGACATCAAAGCACAATATGAGGCATCCTAATTATTAATAGATCATTTCATCCATCATAAATCTTTATTTCACTTGTATTGTCTTGTTTGAGTGTATTTTTGTTCTCTATTTATTTACCTAATTATTTCGTAAAAAAAATTGTTTGATGATTGAACTTATGCTACTTTTAAGGTCATGAGTAATGAATCAAATTTTTAATCTTAAAGCTCTTTGAGTATCAAATTAATTAAAGATTCTTTTATTTTTTTCAAGAATTATAGATCTTTGGCAAGTGGCAAAATTAGACCTTTCATATCTCTTTCAAAGCCAAAAACACTATTACTCGATCTCTTTTACCTTACATAATTCATGGTCATTACCAAAACCAAATTATGACACTACATTTATTTGAGACTCTAAAGTTATACCTTTACCTTTTTGTTCAAGATACCAAATTCATACTTTTACCCTTTCGGGTAGAGCCGATCTGTTTATAACACTACATTTCTCCATATACATGACTTCAAAGTCACACATTTGTATTTTCAGACATAAAACCATTATTTTTCTTTATACCAGTAAAACCAGAAGGCTTCAAGTGCAAAACTTTCATTTTTCCATGAATTTTTCTACAAAAAGAGACGAGATGGGGCGTCATGGATCAACTTTTTGAAGAGGAGTTAGAATAATTGGGGCATGATTGAAGCAAGAAGAAGAAGAAATAAAGGGAATGATTTAAATAATTCTATCATGTATTAATTACATTATTTTCATGTAAATAAAAGTTAATTCTAAATGTTCATCCCCCTGATAATACCTCTTTTGCAAGAACTTCTGAGTATGAAATGATGAACAACCTTCTTTCATTTATCCCTTCACAAAAAGAGAAAATATATCCTTTGTCGTCCCTATTTGAGCCTGAATTATTTTCCTTCTAATTCAACTCTAACCAAGGATCACCCTCCACACTTGGGGGCAAGTTGAAGGATATCTGCTTGTAGGAGTAAAAACCGTCAATCCATGATTTATTACAGGGGCAAGCCTCCGTGAAATAAAGAGGAATAACAAAGAACCACTACGCATATCAAATACAACGTGCTTGAAGATCAAATTCAGTCAAGAATAACGAAATAATTTTTGAAATGCTAGAAATAAAGAGGACATGAAGGTGCTCAAAGTAATTGGAGTCATATACTCATCTAATAAATTCATAAAAATATAGAGATAAAGAGGAGAGAGAAGAAGAAAAGAGAAAAGAGAGAAAAAGAAGAAGGAAAAAAGAGAAAAAAGAAAAAATAGAAAAAAAGAAAAAATAGAAAAAAAAGAAAAAAAATAGAAAAATAGAAAAAAAATAAAAAAAGACAATAAATCAAGTATTTCAAGATGAGTGACTCATTGAGCCTCAAGCCACAAAGTTGATTAAGTGCAATCGTTTCAAAGATTCGGATTCAACAATAAGAGCGAGAAATGCTGAAGATATAAGAAAATGGAGATGAACTCTAGGGTGAAAACCCAAAAATGGGCAGTCTAGAGGAATCCGAAAAAAGAAAAGGAAGATAAAAAATAGGTACCAGGCAGATCCAAGCCAAGCAAGGCAAGATTGAAGGCATCAGAACGAATTGGTCCTTGGTTCAATTATCCTTAAACCCTTGTTTGGGCCTATTTATCTATTTCTTTCATAACTGTGAGCCCTGGCCTATGTTACTTGTCTGAAAAGTCCATTCTAATCATACATGGATTTCTAAGTGAAAAAGACTATCTTCAGATTTCATTCCACTTCTCAGGATTAATTTTTATTTGCAAAAATTGGTTTTCTAAAATCTTTAATGCATGATAGGAAAAATAATAAAGGGGGTTCAAGAAATAAAATTTTGAATAATGTCTTGAAGCCAAAGGATGATTCGAGTTGAAAACCTAAAAGAGCAGCTCGAATATTAAATTGTGCAACGATGACATAAGAGTCGGTCTTACAAAGCTCTTGATGAAGTACCACACATCCTAAAGGTGTTTCTGAGAGTTCGGAACCAATAAGTATCTATAGAAGATGAGCATAACAACCAATTCTTCAAGTCAGTAGACGCCCAAAGAGACAGATATGTTGTAATAAAAAGGCAAACTTGAGAGATCTTACCTTTTCAGAATCAACCTATACCTTAAATTTGTCAGTAATTTTGACACTTGCTAATGGGTTATGATTTTTTGAAAGATTAAAAGAGTAGTTGACTTGTTTGATATTCATTAAACTCTTGCTTTATGATTTGTCTCAATTGTGAAACCTATAAAGGGGATATATTTTTCAAAAAAAAATTTGATTAAACATTTTTCAAAATTATTTTAATTGATATTTTTTAATTTTTTGGAAATAAAAAGAAGAAGAAAAATATTTTCAAACAAGACAATCTCAAGTGAAAAGGTCCTTGAAGCTGGTGAGGCTCATTCTGTCTCTATTAGAGAAAATAATAATAAATGATGTCATAATAATGAAGCTTGTAACAATTCCTTGTGAATTTGTCAGTAATCCGTCAAGAAGAAGATAATTGTATTATTTGGAATGGGCATATATCCCAACTCATATAAAAAAATGCAAGATATTTTTGTTAAAAGAATGCAAGATATTTTTGTTAAAAGAATTGATCACTACTTAAATGGACATAATGTCCATGGAATCATGAAGAGAAACCCTCAAGCTATTCAACAACATTGTTGTTTAGTGACACCAGATTGAGACCATTCAAGATTAAGATATTTTGGCATGAAGGGAGCTATGAGTACCCACTTTGGGGCATGACCAGAAACTCAGATCTTGTTGAGATGACGAGATTCAAACCAAGAAGACATTGAGAATGAGTCTCACAACTTGGAGTGTCCTAGGAAGATCATGAATTTGACTAGAGCTTAACTTGTAGAGGAAACCAGTCGAGCATTAATCAACAGCAGAGTCCCAGAAAAACAACTCTGATAACGCATTTGAGCCAAGGACAAAAAGGGGCATCAATGTCCTATTTCTGACCATAGCAAGAATTCGAGAGAGAAAACACTTTCTCTGAAATGAAGACAAAAAACAAATACTACAAGATGATCGAGCAGATCTTCAGAAGAATGCAAGCTTGAAATCATAAGTTGTTACGCTGATATCGAGCTAAACCCTAGAGAATAGTGATCAAGTGAAAGAAGACTGAGTTCCCCATTTTGGAGTCAAAGAAAATTGAATCACCATTTATGCATTCATGAGACCATCATTTGCATAAATGAAAATGCATTACTTTGATACATTTAATTGCATTCGCGTTTCACATATAAACACATGTCTTTTACAGATCTTCCAGTGAAAAGAGAAGATTCATGATGTCAAAATCCCAACAAGTGAAAGCTAGAATTCAAACCTCAAGTACAGGGAATCATATTTAGAGAGGCAAAACTTGAGGAACAGAGTGGGCCAATTAACAGAAGAAGCATTACTTTGAAGGTGGCATGTTACCCGACCATTAAGTGATTTTCGAGAAAAAAATTAAGAAAACAATTTCCAAAGTTTCTTACTTAGTAAGTCCTTGGGGCCATCAGTAAGTCTTTCGAGCAAGAATGATAAGTCCTTCGGGTAGGTTGTTTTCACATTAATTTTTTTAAAAAAATGATAAGAAAGTGATTTCCAAAGTTTCTCATTAAGTGTTTTCAGAAAATGAAATTTTTGAAAAGTAAGAAAGCGATTTCCAAAGTTTCTTACCAGTAGACTATTTCCAAAATTGATAAATCCTTCGGGCTATCAGTAAGTCTTTCGAGCATGTTGATTAAATCCATCGGGTCATCTGTAAGTCTTTCGAGCAAGATGATAAGTCCTTCGGGCCATCTGTAAGACCTTCGGGTAGGATGTTTTCACATGAATTTTAAAAAAATAAGAAAGTAATTTCCAAAGTTTCTTACCCAACAGACTATTTCCAAAATTTATAAGTCCTTCAGGGTATTAGTAAGTCTTTCGAGCACGATGATTAAATCCTTCGGGTCATCCATAAGTCTTTCGAGCAAGATGATAAGTCTTTCGGGCCATCCGTAAGACCTTCGGGTAGGATGTTTTGACATGAATTTTTAAAAAATGAGAAAGCGATTTCCAATGTTTCTCATTCAATGTTTTCAGAAAATGAAATTTTTGAAAAGTAAGAAAGTGATTTCCGAAGTTTCTTACCCAGTCGACTATTTCAAATATGATAAGTCCTTCGGGCCATCCATAACACCTTCGGGTAGGATGTTTTCACATGAATTTTAAAAAAACTGAGAAAGCGATTTCCAAAGTTTCTCATTCAGTGTTTTTAGAAAATTTAATTTTTGACAAGTATGAAAGCGATTTCCAAAGTTTCTTACAAGTAGACTATTTCCAAAATCTGCAAGTCCTTCGGGCCATCAGTAAGCCTTTCGAGCATGATGATTAAATCCTTCGAGTCATCTGTTAGGCTTTCAAGCAAGATGATAAGTCCTTCGGGCCATCTATAAGACATTCGGGGAAGATGCTTTCATATGGTATTTGTAAGAAAATGAGAAAGCGATTTTCAAAGTTTCTCATTTAAAATATTTTTTAAAAAAAATAAATGAAATGAAATAATAATAAAAAGATAAAGAGAAAGAATAAACAACTAAATAAACCCTCAGACATGCTAGTTACTAACATATGTGTCTTTTGCAGGACCATCAGATGTAAGAGGAAATAAAATATTCTCGGGTATGATGAAGTGGATCAATCGATTAAAAGGACTTGCACACATGAGATTGGGGCAACTCAAATAGATTCAGAAAGCAAATCATTTTGTTGAAAGATGATGGAACAAATTGATAAGGATTCAATCTTTAGTGTTGCCTTCTTTGACTTTCTCTCGAAGAAGAGTCGATCTTTTAGTGGTGTCATTCTTGACTTTCTCGTGAAGAGGAGTCAACCTTTTAGTGATGTCATTCTTGACTTTCTCGTAAAGAGAAGTTAATCTTTCAGTGTTTTGATTTTTGACTTTCTCATAAAGAGGAGTCAACCTTTTAGTGATGTCATTCTCAATTTGACTTTCTCACGGAGAGGAATCAACTTTTCAGTAGTATAATTTTTAACTAGACTATCTTGAGAAGAGAAGTCAACTTTTCAGTATTATAATTTCTCAACGCGACTTTCTCGTGTAGAGGAGTTAACCAGTCTGTAATGTTGCATTTAGTCTTAACTCTCTTAAGACTTGTGTCATAGAAAGTTCAGTTTAGTCTTCCCAAATATTTTTTGATAATGAACCTTCTCATTGAGATTTTTAGGCTTGTTTCTCTAGAAGTCTCAATTTAGTGTTTCTTGAGATCGTTTCCCTAAAATCCTCAACCTCTTCTTCAATAAGATTGTGTCTCTAAAAAGTAACCTTGTCTATTTTGTGTAGTTTCTGTGAAAGTTCTAATTTTGTATTTCTTAAAGACCTATTCAATTTCTCAAAAGATTAATGATAAATGAATTGCATTACCACATTTAGATATGTTGCACTTTCAAGAAGAATATTTTATAGGTTTTTCAAGAAAACTAAAGATTTATAACAAGCAGGAGTCGTTAACCAATTCAAATCCCAAGAGGGGAGATGTTCAAATGGCACTCGAGTCAAGACAGATTATCATATCGGGTGGCTACGAGACAAGTTCCCATAAGAGAAATTGATTTCAAAGATTCTCTCAAATTCTAAACCTTCAGGTATAATGTTTTCAAATTATCGAACATACACTAATGATTGGTAATGTTTGATTTTCATATTCGATCTTCGTGGAGATACGAGAAGAAAATCACATTCGATTCAATATTCCCTGAAGAGTAGCGAAGTGGATCAAAAGATTTTTTGAGTCTTATCTCCCTGAAAGAAAATGGAGCAGACCCATATTCCAAAGATTTTTTGAGTCTTATCTCCCTGAAATAAAGTGGAGCAAACCCTTCTTTTAAAGATTTTTCGAGTCTTATCTCCCTGAAAGAATAGTGGAGCAGACTTATCTTACAAAGATTTTTCGAGCCTTATCTCCCTGGAAGAAGAGTGGAGTAGACTAGTCTTCCAAAGATTTCTCCAGTCTTATTTCCCTGAAAGAATAGTGGAGTAGACCCATCTTCCAAAGATTTATTAAGTTCGATCTCCCCTAAAAGAAGAGTGGAGTAGAACCGTCTTCAATCTGACTACCCAAAAAAGTGTAACAGATCAAATTCAACTACCCTGAAGTTGCAGTGGAGATGACTAACCTTTTGAATTCCTTACAACTGAACCCAATAAAAATTAGGCTATCTTTTGTCTTTGCTTTGTTATTGTTTCACAACAAGAAGCAAAGAACAACAAGAAGCAAAGAGGGGCAGTTGTTATACCTAAATTTTGCCCGGGTTAACATTGGTCCCTCTCCTCCATGTGAGCAGTCCCAACTGGTCCCACCAATCATCGTCACCAAACTGTCTACCAGCTAACAACAAGGTCCCACCAGCAACCGATTCACATATCTGACACCTATCCTTCACGCCAGTTGTGCAAAACCAATTGGGTTGATTCTCTCAGCAACATATTCTGTAACAAGCTCACACCAGCAAAGGCTTAGTCAACAACCGACACCAAGGAAAAATAGTGTGAAAATAGATAAAAATGTAATTTTTTTAGATTCATTTTGTAACAGAAAAATAAGGATATAAAAATAACATAGAGGGATGTAATCAGGGTTCTTCTTCCCCTATTTTCGAGAATCAAGCAATATAACATGGGTATTTTTCTCCTTCCAATTCGGAGGTAGTAATGAAAGGATTCAAAATATTTTTACAAGCAACATACCATTTTGATTAACGATCCAACAACAGAAGCAAAATCAAGCAATACACATTAACAGAGAGAACGTTTTCAAAAGGTTTTTTTTATTTTCTTTCTTCAATGTTTTTAGCATTTATTTTATTTTTTTCCCGTAACTAAAGTAGGAAATGAAAGTGGGAAGGATTCAAAATGTTACCGGCGTGGTTTGGTTCCTCATCGGAGCTGATTTTCGCCAAAGAGAGGAGCTGAGAGTCCTTAGGTTCCCAAAGTTTTATAAGTCAACCATGGGGTTATTTAAAAGTTTAGAGAATATGAGAGAGGTGAATGTTCGTTTACCTAGGTCCTTAGTCATCGGGCGTCGGTCGCTGGAAGGTGAGCAGTTGGGGTTTAGTTTTGAGAGGTTAAGGGTTACTTTGGACCCCTTAGGAGTTGATTTATAGCTTTCGGTCAGAGAGAATAGTGAGGCGTTTACCTCATCGGTTCAGGTCCTTCATAGTAGGTAACCACCACGGCGGTGGTCAAAGAGGTGAATCGTACCCATGTAAAGCATTTAGGGATATTGGTCGTGGTCTTTGGGGTCATGTTCGAGTGAAAGGTGAGCTAGTCTATTTGGGTAGGTTCAGATTTCATTATATAGTTTTCACGTTGATTTACGGTGTCTTTGGGGTTTGGATTATGAAGAGGATGAGGGTGTTAGGTTGTTGGCCCCTCATCGGAGCCCTTAGTTGCCACGGTCACAGTGGTCGCGTGCTTTGAGAAGAGGAATGAAAGAAGAAAAAGAAAGGGAAAAAGAAGAAAGAGCGGTTGATAAAATGAGGGTTAGGCTATTTGTTACCTGAAATATTAAATATATGAGCATGCCAAAACGTCAGCGTTTTAGGGGTAAGGGAGATCTATTTCAGCTCCTTGGGTGGGTTATTTACAGTGTAAACCCTGTCAATGTTTGTTTTAATACATTTTAGTCCATGTTTCATGAATTTTTACAGTTTCAAATTTCGTCATCAAGTTATATGCTTGTTATATTTTAGTCCTGGGCTATGTTGTTTTAAGTTTTCGTTACTTTGCATATCTGGAATAACGTTTTCATGGTTTTCATTTTAGTCTAGTGTAGTTTCTTGGATTTATTACAATTTTAATGCCTAGAATGTGATATTTTAATGTTATATGGCCTTTGTTTATTTAACTAGTTTCTTCGGTCCCCTAATTATCTTTAACTTCTTCTTGTTTTTATTTTTTAACTTGTAATTTTGCCGGATTGTGTCTTAGACCCCAAATTTAATCATTTTAATTTCTCACTTATCAGTACATTTGAAATATCATTTTAGATTTTATTTATTTTTTATTTAAATCCTATGTATGGGTTTATATTAACACTAATGTTTGGGAATATGGTTATTATTATGTTTCGTGGTTTAATGTGGGCATAGATTCAAATTTTAATCCCCAAATTTGTTCCCTTTGTGTTTTAATCACCATATGATACCCTTCCTCTTGCGTAAATATGTGTTCTTAGTTTTGCATGTCTCATACATATATTCCATCTAGAATAGGTTGCATTTGTATTCCTGTAGATATATACATACATACATATATATGTATTTTATAAGTAGGCTTAATTTTGACTTTAATATTCTTGCGTAAATATCAATTTTAACATGTTGAATATTTCCTTTTAATAATTATGTGAATTTGCATTGGGGGTATTTATTACATGCTATATTTAGATGCTATGGTTACACATGCTTAAACTTCACGTATTTGATTTCGATGGGATAGTGTAGTGCCTAATTTAATTTCCATTTTATTTATTCATTGTTTTCATTTGTGTGCATGTAGGACTAGTGTCATTTATCTTGATGGAATGTAATGTATGATATCCTCATATGCATAACTTGACTCATATCAAATAATTGGATTAAGGGTAATACCCTTTCATTTTAAAATTATTATGAGGTGCTTGTCTTAACTTATTAGAGAGTCACTTCCAATGATTCTAAACCAAAAGTGTATCCCAACAGTGAAACCAAAAAAATAATTCCTCACCAAAAAATTGGGAATGAGAGAATAAGAAATATTTGTTTATTTAAATTCTTCGAGAAAAGATTGTTAGAACTTATCTAAGGTCTGATCTCGATGCTTTTAAATAATCGAATATTCTTCTTCTTTCTAAAAAAGATTGGTAATTTTTAATTTAATTTGTTTTTGTGCATTTGAATATTACAATGGAACTGTAATATTTCTTTATTTAGATTGGAGTAAGAATAGATTGCCTCAAGGTATGAGGGGTCGTCTCTTCTCGACAAAAAATAATTAAATATTATTAGGTTCCATTTTAAAATTCATAAATTGTTGTTTTATGGGATCATAGGCTAAATTAAATTTGAACTTGTAAATTTCAATGCAAAGACAATTAATTAATCGACTAGGTACCAATTTAGGGCGCTGTGGAGGTGTTAATCCTTCCCCACACGTAACCGACTCCCGAACTCAAATTTTGGAAAAACAAACCTCAAATTTGTTGTTTTAATTAAAATTAATTTTTTTTATTAAAATGAAAAAATACGTTTTGGGTGCCCAATCACACCCTAATCAAAGATTGGTGGCGACTCCTAGAACCATACGTTTTTATTTTTAAAAAGGAATCCCAAATTTTTCGAAACGAGAGATTTTTTAAATCACATTACTTTTTAATTAAAAATTAACCGAAAGAGATGAATTAAAAAATGTGGTGTGGGTTTTAAAATTATAATTTTAAAGAAAAAAATCGTTTCGACAAGAATCCTTTAAACATATTTTAGATCTGCAATATATATTAAATATCATTTGTTGTTTAATCTATTGAATCTGGGTGTGTAGTTCTTACGAGAGTAACATCGTGGTGACAATTTTAGAAGCAGCCTTGACAATGAGACTCGCTTTAACCACAACAAGAAATGGGTAGGTTGTGAGCGCATTAAACTAGGAGTAGAGCCCGAGAGGGAACGACACTTGGTTTAGTGGGTTTCTTTAGGTATCAACAAAATTTATGCTTAGTATATTTGCTAGTGCTTAGCTTATAAACAATCAAAAATACTTTGCCTTATGGTTTGCTTACTCTGGTGGTGTGAGATCTAATGAGGGCTCCATTCTTCCCATTCATTTGGTTTTTTACTTATTACACTATCGACGGAATTTCCGCATTCACAATCAACTCATGCAACTCTTATTTTTCTTTTTCCTTTTACAAAGATAGATATAGCAACAATAAAACCCTTAACTCAATTCACTATAGGTTCAACATCCATAACCAAAAGGCTATCACTATTCTGCAATCGACGGGAATGCACTTGCACTTATTGATATCAAATATACATGTTCGATTAAGCCCTCTACTTCCTTCTCATGGAGAGGAACTCTAGTTCCATGCATACTTGGAGGTTTCAAACCAGACCATATTATCTTATTATTTGACACATTTCTTGGAAGCTAAGGTGATTTGCTGCATTGAATGAAATATCAAAATCATAATAAAATCTTGCAATTGCCCTACAAGATTTCTCCCTTAATTTTTTTTTATCACAAGCTTCAAGCACACCTCCATCTTAGTTTGGATTAGCTTTAAGAGTGACAATTAATTCCATTGGACCCTTGGCTCTTGGTTTTTTGGGTAAGTGTCTACTAGTATTTTGACTTTAGTTACCCCCTCTTGAGTCCAATATATCAAGTTATTCTTCTTCATCATTCTCATCAATACCATGAGAAAACACTTAGGGTAACACTAAATTTGCAACCTTTAACTCTTCCTTTTTAATCATGAAGGCCTTCATTTCTTCCCTTACATGTTCAGGGCAATTAAGACACTTGGTCACATTACTAAATCCTCCAGCCAAATGTTGTTTCATTTGATATATTCTTCCCTTACAAACTTTTTTCACAAAAATTGCAGACCTAATTGTTCTTATTCGTCAACTGTCTTTTCATATTTTCTTGTCGAATCCATAGTGGTTGATGATCTAGTTGAAATTGATCTCAACTCTATTATTTATTTTTAACAACCTGAAATGCAAACGAAATTATGCTATGAAAATAATTAACTTGAACTTCATGCGAATCATTCTATTAGAAATCAAACCAAACAAATGATAAAGTAGATTGAAGGATTTAGTATGGAAGAAAGTTATTTATGAAGATTTCTGATTCTGTTTTCTATCAAGGGGAACATGCAACATAGTATGAAATCAAGAAATTCAAAGTTGGTTCCAGTTCATTTTTAATTCTAGAAACACCTTCAGAACCGTTGTTCTTAAATATTTTTTTGTTTCTTCAAATCCACCACTTTGTAGAATATACTAGGATAAACAACCTTGTCACTGACTGTTTTATAGGTAATTTTTTCAATTATATTTTATTGTTGAAAAAATCTCATGTGGATGGAGTTCTTACATATATATTTAGGGGTTTTCCTCATACTTTGATTTCTAATTTACTACAAGGCTATTATTAATTTTGTTAACCTAAAAGCATAATATTTTAATATACCGTTACTCTTATTCTATATGTTTTCCTTTATGTCATTCCTCTCGAGTACTACATCCCTTTTACATAGTACCAACTGTGATAACTATTTTTTGAAAAATAATTAAATATTATTTAAAAAAAAACAGTTATGACATTATTATCTGAAAATTTTGGTGATTTTTGAATTGATTTAAATTAATTTGGATGGGATCGCTATCGACCTTTGAGCTAGGTAGGTCAAATACCTAAAAACCCTTTTAAAAACAATTTTAAGGAAAAAACGTTTTTTAAGATAAAAAAAATGGTATGCGTTTATCAAAGATTTGATTTGATGGGTTATGGAGTCGATTACGCGTGGGGAAAGATTAGCACCACCACATCGCCCAAAATTAGTACTATGTCGCTTACACTTTGTCGTACTAGTAGGGAAAATCCTTTAATATGAAAAGAAATCTCGAGATTAACAATCTTCCATTGGGAAAGCTATCTCGTCTATTTCTTTGTCTAAAATAATATTCTCTCATCGATATAAAAAAGCGAATTAAATATAAATTGGCTATCAACGTTTGCATAAAATAAAAAATGCATTGAATCATTCACATAAAAATATTTATTTAATAAAATAAGCTAGATTTATTTCAAGTTCCCATCTCGTTAAAATGACATATTGGATTGCATCACTTCGACCAAGTAATGCTTTCCACGCTCATTCTACAAATTGGTGGCCTTGAAAAACATTCGAGTGATCTCATTAATAGATAGAAAAATACAAATGGAAATAAATGTAGCTGAAAATATATAAAAATAAAATATTTACATTAAATGGAGCTAAACATATTTATTAAATATAATAAGAATAACTACATAATAAGTAAAATAAATATTCAATATAAAGGATGAAAATACAAATTAGAAAATATTACATATTAAAATAAAAATAATACAAATAAGCTCATTTAGTGATTTAAGGGACAAAAATAAAACTAACAGAAACTTGAAAAACCTAATAACAATTATGAACAAATGACCCATAAAAAATGGTATGGGTTTATCAAAGATTTGTTCTACAAGTGCTAGAAACGAAAATAACCCATAAATAATGTTTAAGGACTAACATAAATTAGAAACATGAAGGACTATATAATAATTAAACCAAATGTAAACCAGTGACTAAAATAAAAATACATAAATCACAGGTTCAAATTAGAATATCATCAAAAATATAGCATAATATATAAATCAGGGACCTAAATGAACAAATTGAAAAATAAAGGTTCGAAATAAAACCTCGCAAATTTCATTAATGGCCAAAACATGATATTACACATGAGAAAGGACCTATAATACAATTAGCCCTTGAAAAATCAGACACATGGGTGATATTTCAAAACAACAAGGACCATAACAGCAACTAAACCCAAACCTAAAAAACACATTAAATTTCTTGCTAGAATGACGTCGTTTTATGCGTCATATATAAGGCCAACACAAGGCCAAAAACCCATCATTTGCTTCCTTCCAAACCAAGAGAAAAGAGAGAGAAAGAGAGACTCTCTCAACTTCCCCTCAACGGGGAAGAAAGGTTCACCGTCGTCGACAGTGCTCATTGTGGCGCACGGCGACCGAAGAGACCCAAATACCCCAAAAGTTTCCCCCTTTCTTCCTCAACCCAAATCTTAGCCCATTATAGCCTAAAATCGACCATATGAACCTATATCTAAAATATACCTTTCGAATGTTTTAAAGAACGGCGACCGCCGGGCTTCTAAATCTCTGAACTGAGGTATGATTCTCTCATTCTCTCTTTTTTTTCTCTTTCTTTTTAGGTTCAATTAGGGTGGTATTGTTTGGTTTTTTCTAGCTTTTTCCCTCCCTTTTTTATTGTTCTGTTCGAATCTCTCTCTTCGCCCCGATTTTTCTTTTTTTCACTTGTGTGTTCATTCCCCCTTTTTAATATGCTTCCCCTTGCTTTTATATGATGTTATGTGACTTCTCCTTGGTCTTTGATTTGGATTTCATTTAATTTTTTATTGGGATTTTTATTGATTCGATCACGGTAGATGAAAGCAGGGACGTTAGAGGTGGTCGGTGCTGGCAGCAACAACAGACGACGGCGGCAGAAGCTACCTAGGGTTATGATGAAACCCTAGGTGAGTCGAGTCAGGTCAGCTGCATAAGGTCAGCTCTGGATCCGGGTCTGCTTGGTCTCCTGTTGGGCTTGGACTGGGTTTCAATTGGGTTACTGAATAGGCTTTGATGTAATCAGGGTTTAGGGCTTATACAGTTGGGTTTCAGGTAGGTGTTGGGCTTGTGTTGTAATTGGGCTACATTTGGGCTGCAAAATATGTAAAAAAAATAATTATTAATAATAGTAATAATAATAATAATATTTTTTTAAGACTAAAAAACACTGGTATCTATAGTTGCCCTTCTTTGCACATTCTTGTGTTAACAAGAATAGGGCAAAGACGAAAAAGACAACAAATTTTTGTCAAGTTCTCTATTTCTATCCTGGAAATTTGATATGGTTGTTGCTGAGGACGACACTGCTCATACGTGATGAAGAGCTCTGGTCATCTAAGGGTGACATGGCTCCTACATGATGAGGAGATCTAGTCGGTGGATGACATGGTTCCTACGTGATGAGGATGGCAAGCCATCTTTAGGGATGGTGATAACACAGTTCCTACGCGATAAGGACGTCTAGTTATCTAGGGGTGACACGGCTCCTACGTGATGAGGAGGTCTAGTTGGTGGATGCTACGGTTCCTACATGATGAGGATAGCTAGCCATATTTTGGGATGATAACACGGTTCCTATGTGATGAGGACGACTGATTATGTAAGAGTGACACGGCTCCTACATGATGAGGAGATTTGGTCGATGGATGACACGGTTCCTAGGAAATGAGGACGGCTGGGCATCTTTAGGGATTTGTTTCAAGAGAAACTGTCTCAAGAGAGATTTGTTTCAAAGGAAACGATCTCAAAGATTTTATATTTCAATTGAAATAATTTCCAAATTTGGTGTTTTGAGGGAAAACTGTCTCAAGTGAGACGAATCTATTTTGAAAAAATAATCTCAAGTGTTCGTGTCTTAAGGAAGACTGTTTCAAGTGAGACAAAGTTTGTTTTGGGAAAAACAATCTCAAGTGAGATCAACTTTGTTTCAAATATTTAAAATTTGTGGAAAAATGTCCCAAGAGAGATGAAGTTTTTTTAGAGAGGGAATCTTAAAGGATTATAGACTACCCACTCCTACATGTTGAGGAGATCTTATCGTTGACTTCAAGATGTCAAAATTTTCCTTCATGTTGAGGACATTTAATCATAACAAAATTTTTGATTTCTTGAAAGATCAATATAAAATGATACATTTATTAATGACTATCATGGATGTTTATGGGTGTCATGATGAAGTTTATATTTGATTTGATGAATTTTTTGAACTTGTCCTAATGAGAGGGGAAAATGTCTTTATTGCGTGATTATGAAAGTATGATGCAAAGAAGCAAACTCATGTAACATGTATGTATATGTTGATGTATATTTTCTCTATCTGTGTGGGGAATGATTGCGTGAGCAGTCTTCATTCTATCCCCGATTCAACTGTCTTCATTTTCCACCAAGGTGTACTCTTGCAAACTTCGACCTGAAACATTTTGTTTTTGTTGCTCCATCAAATTTTACCCCAAAAATTTGGCTTTCCTTGCCCCAACTTCGATGATGAGCTTCAGAGTGATATTTGTTGAATTCCAAGATATACTTCCAGAGATATTATCTTGTTTGAAAATATTTTTCTTCCTTTGAAAACAACTTAACGAAGAAAAAATATGTTAATTTTCATTGTCAAATGAACTAAAAAAATGCCCCTTCTTTGACCTCACAATTGGAGTAAATCACAAAACATGAGTTCATTGAATATCAAAAGAATCAACTGCTCTTTTAATCTTTGATAAATGAACTAAAAAAATGCCCCTTCTTTGACCTCACAATTGGAGTAAATCACAAAACATGAGTTCATTGAATATCAAAAGAATCAACTGCTCTTTTAATCTTTGATAGCTGCAAATCTTTGACAAATATCAAGATCGACATGTTGGTTTTGAGGTTGCCTACCCACATTTTCAGGTTTGTTTCATTGATTCGTCCTTTTTCCTTTTTCTCATTCATCATAAAAATTAGGACATACCATTCTTTCTTGGTTTGGCATTTTGATCAGAGGCAGACAAAATGACGCAACTAGCATAGTCAATTTCTAGACTTCTTAGAACACTTCTATTTTAGTTCTATGAAATCTTCCATTTGTTCAACCATCGTAGACTCCTCCAACCAAGGCAGTGCAGAAATATCGGTCTTAAAATGAGATTTCTGAGTGCTCATGTGAAGTTGACTATAACAGGTGCTCCTCAACTCCCTTAGTCCATATTCACTGAAACTCCTTGTTTAGTAAATTTGATTTAATTTGTCATTGTTTAGCTAGCTAAATTCAACTTTATTGTACATATATATTTTATAATAATTTCCTTTATCGCCAAACTGAATTTAATTTGTCGTTGTTTGACTTGACAATCACAGTGGAGCAAACACCAAATTGACAAGTACCCGATCAATGTCATGGTTTGAATGTAATCTATTCATAAAGCCAGAGCTGTCGAGTTTCCTCTTTAACCAATTGCTTTAGCGGATAGCTCATCTTTATTGTGTGTGTGTGTGTGTGTGTGTGTATATATATATATTATATATATATATATATATATATATAATATATATATATATATATATTCTGGGTATACAGATTCAATTTCTTAAGCTTGTCAAGGAGAACATGTTATAGTCCCAGTATTGTTGAAGGTCAGCAAATCTCATCGTTAGAGTTCAACTTCCAAGAAACTGACCTAAAATAGATTCATCTACTCGACCATTCCATCTATGAAGATCATGATCATCATTGAACGTCATTAACAGAAATAGAAATAAATTAACTTTCCAACATTATGTGCTAGATGCCCCATTTTGTCTGCTCTTAACACATACATGAATGCCAAGCCCATTGACTGCCTCTTCGTAGTAGTAGATGGTGTATATTATGGGTAGGATTAGGATCAAGGGGTCTTTATTTTGTAGGGGTTCAATCTTGTCATTTGTCAAAGATTTACAACCTCAATTATTAAAGAGCATTTAATTAAGATGATATTCAAGGAATTTCAAGAATAAAATTTATTCATTGCTCATTTTCTCAGAAGGAAGAATTTTATTTACAATGTTCTAATGTCAAGTGACTTACAAAAATTTAAACGTAGGAAGAAAAAGGAAAAACAAATTCAAACAAGATGGATTGCTTTGATAAGAATGCAACAAAATTCTTGATGGATGCCCCAGCCTACTCCTGATCAGAATGCCCCATTACACATTGAATGTCCATGCCCTTGAATCAATCAAATCTTAGACCTTCCGTTCAATGCTCCACAATTCTCAGTGGTGTGACTTGAGCTCCCAATATGATAGTTGCATATGGAGTTAACATCATGGCCTTTAGGATATGGGGCATCTCTTGTTTTGGATTGAACTCTTATCTGGCTATTCTTGACAGCTCTATCAATCATTTTATCCACACATGATGATGTTAGAGAAAATCTTAGTGGCAGCTCTTATCATGTAGTTGATATATGGATATTTTAATGTATCGATGAATAAAGTGATGAACTCTCTTTCAATCATCGGTGGATGCACTTGAGATGTAACATCCCTCTATCATTGAGCATATTATCGGAAGCTCTCATCACTCTTCATCTTCATATTTTGCAACGTTGTTTGATCTGGGGCCATATCAGTCATGTGTTTGTATTGACCCAAAAAGGCACGAGCCAAATCCTTCCAGGAACAGATTGGAGTACGAATCAATTGATTATACCACTTAGAAGTTGGTCCAGTTAGACTGTCTTGAAAGGAATGGATCAACATCTAATCATTGTCGATGTATCCAAGCATCATTTGAACAAACATCGTGAGATGGGCATTAGGGCAACTAGTTCCACTGTACTTTTCAAGCTTGAACATTTTGAATTTGGACGGGAACACCAAGTCAGGAACTAAAACTAGTTCTCTTGCATCCATTTCATTATGATATCTTTGTCCTCTCATTCCCTTGAAGGTCTCTCTGTACCACTGTTTTAAGTTCTCTGAGATCTCATTGTTGGCTCGTTTTATCGCATCAGGAGAAGAGATGTTGTGATCAGTAGAATTATTCCGAGGATATAACAAAATTGCATGAGTTTTAGTGACGGAGAAGCCTACTTGGTGTCTTTGAAGCTTGTCGAGAGAAAGGGGCATTTGTGGATTTGCATGTGCACTCATACATTAAGAGGTTTCACAGGTCGAGGAACTCTTCTCTTTGCCTCTTTCTTGGTTAAGCCCAATCAGTTTGGCTATAATTTGATCAACCAGGTCATTTTGGTTTTGCAAGATAGGATCCATGGTGTCTTTTTGCGCCTACTCCATTTTAGCTTCCCAATATATTTGCATCATTCGCAAATTTTCTTCTATCTCTTTCTTCAGTTTCTCAAATTTTGTATCCATTCTCAGTACTGTGTGAATGAAGTTGCATGGTTAGAAATACATCCTCAGAGTCCTCTTCGAGATAAACTCATATGTCCATGATTAATGCATGTAAAAATGCTTGAATGAATTCCATACAGAATGCAATGATGCAAAATGCAATTGCAAAAATGTTGATCCCAACGGTGAATATCATAGAATAATTTTCATTAGAAATAAAAACCTTCACATTACAAGACAATCTATTTTACAGACTTGCTTTCATTTATATGCAAAGTCTGAAATGGGTCACTGCTTCATCTCAGATCTTCGTCCTTGAAAATGATACCCCTCAAGCGCTCTATAACCTAACTCTGTTGATGCCCCGTCCAGTGCTGAAGTTAGGGCTTTGCTCCTTGATGACTAGCAATGCAATAATCATAGATAAGAATCTACTGTTGAATTACTCCTTAGATCAATGGATCATCTTTCCAATCTTGAATGTTGCATGAGCTGCAAGCAAGTTTCATTTTTGGACTTTGAATTTCTTTTAGCTCTCAGTGCATATATGTGTACGTGACCGCTTGATTGAAAACTTTTATCTCTTCTTGTGAAAATTTTCTTTATAATAGCCACTTGCTGATCAACACTTTCGCATTATGTTATGACAATGCAAATGCAATGCAAAAAAGGTAAAAATGACACAAATAAAAGAGAAAAAATGAGTTAGTACGGGCAAGATAATTAATAAACTTAAAATATACTATTTAAAATAAATATTACACCTACCCAATCATGATATCTACCCGAACATGCTTTTATTATATAGTAATCCTACCCGAACATGTTTTCTACCCAAAATGATTTGTTTTCAAGAAATTGAACCTAACCGCATGGTATCTAGTTCACATGCTTTTATTCAACAAAATTTAAAGCAAAAGGTAAAGGTTCAGAAACACTCCTCCTTTGTGTACACTTATTTTGGGTACCTACTGACGGAGAGAGGTTTGGTATGACTATACCTAGGGTGACCACTCTACGGTTCACTACATGCATGGTTTCGGCTCTATGGGGAAAGGGTACTCGAATTTTCCTTGATGTTGGTGCCCCCTTGGGCTTCCAAACCCTCGATCATCACCCATTATAGGTTTCGAACTGAAAAAGTTCAATTCGAGGGGATTCACTGCCTTATACCCATACGAGGAACAAATCCCTATGAAGGAATAAGGTATGTATCCTATCGGTTATTTGCTAAAACTCATACGAAGAATAAATTCTTACGAGAGTAAAGCATTCACCCCGACTTATTTTGATCGAAGCTCGGGTCTAGAACTTATGTTATGCAAATGCATGTGATGTGTATAAGGTGGAACATTCAAACCTTTTACTCAAAAGGAAAATGAAACAAGGAAAAAACTTGATAAAACCTTGACAAAGCTAAAAATATAAATCAAAACATTAGTACGAAAATTTAAAGAAATGAAGAAATTAGAAAAACTTCAATAAATGGATCATAAGCCAACTATAGTCTTGAACTCATAATTTTTGCCACAACGACAATGTGTAAGTGACTTATAGCTTGACTCTCTAAAAAAACGTCCCCAGCGGAGTCGCCAAGCTATCATAACCATTTTTGGAAAAAAGTTAAATATTATTTAAAAAACAGTTATGACTTTATTATTTGAAAATTTTGGTATTTTTGAATTGATTTGAATTAATTTGGATGGGAGTCGTCATCGACCTTTAGGCTAGGTAGGTCGAATACCTAAAAACGTCTTTTAAAACAATTTTAAGGAAAATCATTTTTAAGACAATAAATTGGTCTGCGTTTATCAAAGATTTGATTTAATGGGTTCGGGAGTCAATTAAGCATAGGGAAGGATTAACACTCCCTATAATACCCCAAATAGCAGGACAGTGACTTTCTTGCAAATATGAAAATTAGAGGATTAAATTGAATAATGATAAAATATAGGAAAATGATTTGAAATGGTGTTAGATTAAATTGTATCAATAGATGAATAAAGAGGGCATTATGGTATTTTTGAGGGAAATGAATTTAAAACCCATTTAAATTAGGGATTTAAGAGAAAGGGGAAAAGAAGGCAACAAGCTAGTTTTTTCTTGTTCTTCTCGTGGGTTTGCTTTCCTCCATAGCCCCAAAGGTAAACTTCAATTTATCAGTTTTTCCTTTCGATAATGAGATAGTTTTGAAACCCTAAGTCATGTGGAAGTTTAAGGAAAGTTTAAATGGGGTTAAAACTAAGTGATTAGTAAAATATTTGAGATTTAAAGAAATGGGTTTTAAAATGTTTTGTTTCTATATGAGTGTTATGGATGTTTGTTGGTAAAATTGACTTGACAATGAGGTAAATAAAATATTAGAAGCCTAAAATGAGTTTAAAAACAAGTTGGAAATTTTGGTGTGATTCTAAGAATCAAATGATCTTGAGGAATATTAGATGTTTTAAGTGGTTAAATGAAGAAAAGTTAATAAGGTTAAGTAGAGAAGTGTTATATAGTATTGTTAGGCGTAAAGGAGATAAAAATTACCCAAAGTTGGGTAAAATTCGAGTCAAAAACTGGAAAATCTGGGTAGGGGTATCAGTACCCTATGGAACAATATCGATACCCTAAGAAAGAACTTGGCTAAATTATATAAGAGGTATTGATACTGATTCAACCAGTCTTGGTACCCAAGCAAAGGGGGTTTCGATACCATGTTATGTGTATCGATACCAGTAAACATCAAATCTAATTTGGGTATCGATACCTAGAGGGGGTATCGGTACCATAGCATAGGGGTATCGATACCATGGTGAGGGTATCGATACCAGGCTACATCAAAGCTAATTTTGGTATTGATACATGAAGGGGGTATCGATACCCTAATAGGGTAGTATTGATACCATAAGCAGGGGTATCGATACCTAAGGGCCAGAAATGTTAAAAATAGTCTGATAATTATATAGAAAGTTAATATTATATTCTTTTGAATATGATTTAATTACAATGGTTAGGAAATATACTAACATTGAGTATGGCATATGTTTTAATGAATGATTGAATAGATCGGAACCAAACTCCCGAGACAAGCAAAGCTAAGGGAAAGGGCAAAGTCTCGTAGAAATCATCCTTACTTTTTGGACATTTAGCGAGGAAAACAAGATGAGTGCATTTAAATTGTATAACTATATGATTTACTAATTATATATGTATGTCTGTTTTAAAAATGTATGTGGTGATTACCAAATAGGCAGTAAGTGTGCATTTCACGGAATTTATCCTCTTTGGATGAATAACTGTTTTGGCACTGAGTGTGCAAAACAAGGAATTCATAATATGTTTATGAATGACATATGGGCACTGTGTGTGCATTATTGGCATGAAAGGATGCCATAGCTGAAATGCATATGGGTGCATTATCAGTATAAAAGAATAATGCATATGGGTACATTATTGGCATGAAAGGATGCCATAGCTGAAATGCATATGGGTTCATTATCAGTATAAAAGAATAATGCATATGGGTGCATTATTGGCATGAAAAGATGCCATAGTTGAAATGTATATGGGTACACTATCAACAGAAAAACATACTTTTGTTGAAATGCATATAGATGCATTATTAACAGAAAAGATGTTATAGTTTAAAATGCATAATGGTACATGATAAACATGAATGGATGTCATTAATGAAATACTTATGTATATATATAAGGTGAATTATCGTAATAGTAGTGGATAAGTAATATGTGTAAATTATAGAATAATTTTGGTATTATTGCGCTGATATTATGAATGTATTATTGCACTAATTCACTTATTCTTGAACTTTTCTACAAATTATAATCACATAGTTAGATCTTTTAACTTTCTTATGGTGACACTTGTTCACCATATTCTATCTTATTCGTGTAATAACAAAACTATTCCATATCACTTTTCTGGTTCAAAACAGTAAAGACCTTCTATCATTATTCATATATAATTTCAACTTTTTGAAATCAACCTTTGACCTTACAAGGCACTTCCTGAGGTGTCCGCTCTTCATCCTGCCTGGCCAGGGCAGGTGAATAGCTACAACAATCAGGAATATCACCTTTCACTTTATTTCAGAATTATCATAATCATACTTCTATTATAACTTAGTAATCTAATTCTATTAGCAAGACAACACACTCCTTACACTATCATATCAAAAAATTTCACTTTATGTTGGCATATACACATTTTTAAAACTCATTTGACATCGGTTTAAGCCTAGAATCACCTAAACCTTAGCTATGATACCATTAAATGTAACACCCCAACCCGTACCCGACCCGAATATGAGTCTAAGGTGTCACATTGACTTTTCAAACTTTGACTCTTGACAAAATTCAAAGAAAATTTAAAAATTTCATTAAAATAATAGCGTTTTATTTACATAAACTGACCACAATAACCAAAATAGATCAGATCATATTTAACTCAATCATTTAGTACATGCCAACTATAATCAAATTAACCAAACACCTTTAAATAATCTATTTTCTGATCTGAAATTTTGTAAGGGAGTTGCTAACCTGTCTTGCTCTTCTTCGCTTCTCTAACCTACGTGTGAAACAATCACACGCTAAGTCATAGACTTAGTGAGACATATAAATACATATGTAAATTATCAAATGCATGTACATATCATGTAATACAACGTCATACTGGTATACATACTTTTTCATGTAACAATTAATACACACATGCATGTCACCATTTATATTTTCTCATACTCTTATATGTTATCCTTTCTATCTCTTATCTCTTGTTCATATGATCTCTTATTTTCATATTATATATCTTATAACATGTTCTTACATCATCATATGAGTCCTTGATATTCATTTATATATATATACCTTAACATATATTCATGTACATCCCATAACAAATGCCATAACCCATAACACACATCATTTCCTGTAACATATACACACATTCACATATATCATCATATAAAATATGTAACACATTTCTCATTACAACTCACATTTTATCGTTATCTTTTTGGTTAGGCCATGCACACTACTGAGAACTTAAGGTATGTGAGTACATAGAGGTTGTGCACTATATTGTCACCACAGCTCGTATAATTCTCACTAGGGGCGCATAGAATTTGTCTCGAAAGACCACGTAGATGTCTTGAATGACCACTTATAACACATATGTCCCGAATAACCACTATGTCCTAAAGGACCGCGTAGGCCCTCGACTCTTGGCATGCCAACTATACATATAGCTCTCATAACACATGACATGGGCATTATCTTTTACCTCATTACACATTCACATATTCATATCACATAGTCACGTAGTTTACTTTCACGTAGCATTTTTCCATGAAATTCACATTCACGTATCACATAACTTTCCACTTGTACTTGTATTCTTTTTTTTCCACATAGCTCATAATTATGATTCTTATCTCATAACATATATTCACATCACTCATATAACATACATAGCATATCGTGTAACGTTCTCATAGAAACACATATGAGTCATATCACTTTCACATATATTTTATCATATATCTTATCTCTTATGATCATATAACCTATTATCACACATACATGCATTCACAAGGTTCACATATAAAGATACATTCAACAATTAAACCTATGCATTTACTCATATACTTCTAGCACCATATTATTACAGGATCATGCTCACTTGTTTATTACATTCCTTATGTCTCTATCATATAATTTATTTCATGTTCTTTTATTATTACATTTTAGTGTTTTACACAAATCCTATAGCATATACAAAGCATATCAATATTTTTCGTTATGCATACATACAATTAATGTAAAACATATAATCACATATAACACATATAATAATAACAAACACATAATCTTATTCATGACTTCATGCATATTATTCTAGGAAATAGACTCATCGCAAGTCCTATTTCCATTAAACAATATATGTCCCTATTATGCACTCAACTGGCCTCACTAGTCCATACCAATCTGTTATCTTTCCTTGATCGATCTTATTTGCCAAGTTTCGGAACTTGTTTAAGCTCTGAATCTACATAGTAATTCATTGATACTAATCAGTATATTAATATATTCTAAACTTTCATTTCTTGGGCTAAAAGAATAGCCATTTTCATCTTTTAATGAAGGTATGCATCGATGCACCACACCCTGCATCGATGCATAAATCCTATTCGATATTTACATTTAAGGGGGTGCATCGATGCACTACTTGTGCATCGATGCACTGATGGCATTCAATGTTCGTATTTTAGAAGAGTGCATCGATGCACTTCAGGTGCATCGATACACCTTGAACAATTTCTGGGATTTACCCTTGATGCATCGGTGCACATTGAATGTGCATCGATGTACATAGCCCAGAATTCCAATTTATACCTGAAAATCCACTCTTTTCAGCTTAATTACTTCATATATCATCCCCTTTCTTATTCTTAACTTACATATACATGTTTAAACTCATTTATATTCATTTATCTCGTCTTTAACCTTAATATCCTCTCATCTTCATTAACTTCAAGAATCATACCAGGTTTTCAACATGTTTTAAAACTCATTCTATCACTTCACATCTCTTAATTTAACCCTTGACAAGTCAAATTCAACTTCAAAATCTATTAACTCCTTCTATTTCAAAAATTCACTTAAAAACTCATTTTCTTTAATCTCTTCTATATCTTTCATCCTTTTATTTTAGAACAAATTAAGCTTTCCTTAAGCTTAATTATCCTCTAATGATCATAACCCAACCTTAAAATCAATAATTAATCCACAAGCAAAGAAACTCACCTTTGAGCTTGGAGATACGGGAGGAAGAAGAAGAAGACTGAAGAATGCTCTGGAGAAATTATCTCATTCCCACGTGCTTATTACCCTTTATAAAGGGAAATAAAAATCTTTCTTGAAAAATGACCATAATACCCTTGTTACTTCAAACTTTGTTATTTAAATCCAATATCAATACTTTTCATTTAAATCCCTAAACTTTCAATCTCTTCTGAGATTGGTCACTAAATTACCAAAAATTCTATTTTGGTCATTGACCTGACTTTTGGGATGTTATACTATGGTTGAAATGTATATGGATACATTAACAACACAAAAGTATATTATAGTTGAAATGCATATGGGTGCATTATCAACATAAAAGATTCTTTAGTTTAAAATGCATAATGGTGCATGATAAACATGAATGGATGTCATTAATGAAATACTTATGTATATATATAAGGTGAATTGTCGTAATAGTAGTGGATGAGTAATCCGTGTAAATTATAGAATAATTTTGGTATTATTGCACTGACATTATGGGTACAAATTATAGAATGTATAATGATTGGAAGGGTTAATTGATACTAAGAACGATTATTATAGTAGAGACTACTCTAAAGTAAAAGAATGATGGACTAGTTGTGCATTTGACAGAAAAGTGTCAAATATGCAAGTTAGGTGAAAAGCTAAATAACTTTGGGTAAAAGAATCAATGAATTAAAGATAATATAATATGAATGATATATAAGTGATATTAAGGAAAATATATATATATGTTTATATATATATCAAGTACAATAATGCATAACTCGTATGAAGGGTTGTTATAAAGGAGAATGTAAACATAACATAATGGGTAGAAAAGAATACCTAAATGCAAGTACAAAAAGGTATATTAATAGTATGTAAAGTGCCACCATAATTATTATAAAAGATACATGATTAATTAGCATATCGATACAAATACATGTATAATACTTTCACATTTAATATATACAAAGAAAATAAAATGAAAAAGAAAAAAAAACATACAAAAGGATAAGTATGATGGACATACTAGGAATAATTTCCATGATGGTATAATTGAATTATGGTTTAATCAAGAAGGACATCAATAGTTTTTATTATTGATGAAATTAAATTATTCATTCAGTATTTGTAAGATATTGTCGTATAATCATAATATCATTGTAGTATTATATCTCACTAAGTAAATACTTAACGTGCATTTCTTTCACACGTAGGTAAAAGCAAAGATTATTTGTATAAGGAGTGTAGCAGTAGCTTTCATCCATTAAAGGTTGACTCATTAGTAACTTTATGATAATCTTATTCATTTGGAGAATAGAGTTGGCATGTAATTAAACTGTAGTGAATAATTTGTAATGTATTTAAGTGATAGTTTTAGTAGGTTGCTTTTACAAATAAATTATAGTATAGTTGATTAAATTGGAACAATTTTTTTACGAGTTTTCAAATGAAATTAAGTTTTATAAAGTGATGTAACCTTTGTATCTCGTGTATGGAAAGGTATACGGGATATGGGTGTTACATTTATTGGTATCAGAGCTACAGGTTTAGTCGATTCTCGGCCGAAATTGAGTTCAATTGAAATAAAAAAAAGAAGATTACATGCCATTAAGATTGTCAAGGTTACTGGTATGGTGTCAATTAAATTATAATAGACGACACTCCTTACTAACTTGAGTGTTATTATTATGTATGTTATAATAGATGTTGTAAACTAAGGACAAAAGTAAGAAGGTTGATAATATTGAAAAGAAGGTCGAGATTAAAATCGACCTAAGAGAATCCTACATGACTTCAGTATCATGTCTTGGAAGGGTAATAGTTGTTAGGGATTTTCCTCCATTCTGTGGAAGGAATGCCCCATCATTTAATGATGTTTCTATAAATGAGAAATAATTATGTGAAGCATTAAATTGTTTAAAGTATGATTAACTTGAGTAAGAGAAAATGAATAAGCGGTAAATGCATGGACCGTTAAAAGCTTATAGAAAGATGAGTTAGTAATGGATCAACATATTATGAGTTTGTTTAAGAATAAATGTTAAGTTTTATGGACTTGATAGAGATTAATTCTCAAGAACTTGGAAAAGTGGCAAGTTTGTAATGATAGGAAAAAGAGTAAATTTGGTTACTAGTGTAATTTTTAGCATTAACTGCTATGAGACTATTTCTACAAAGTTGTCAAGTTTTCTTATTTAATGATGTGGATAATTAGACTTTTATAGTTGAGAAAGAAAATATTTCAATTGCTCGAGAATATTTTAAATGGATATGAAAAGTTACATGGATTTCCTCAAGAAGGAAATGAAAGATTTTAAAATAAAAATATTCTATTTAATTTAATTTTGAGTGAGATGATAGCGGTAAACCCTAGTGGGTCATGGTGCAAGTGTGATTTAGACAGGAAGTAAACATTTATTAAAGATTCTTGGGGCTATGTTTCTGGTGGATATAGTGAAAGTGTCATTTGATGATTTAAAATCATATTGAAAATAAGTTGTTTGTCTCCAAAGATGATTAATTCAGAAAGATGCAGAGAGTATGTAAATTATAATTTTAGTGAGAAAGTAAAATCATCACTCAAGGTAATATCAATAATGATTGTGAAGAAAATTATGTCAGGAAGATATATATATAGCTTCTATGGTTAATGTGATAGATACTCAAATGATTAAAGAAGAATTGTCTGATAATTTAACAAAAGTTGGGAAATTATAAATATCTTTCATATAGAATTATGGGGTTAACTCCAGATTGAGAGGTGAAGTTCAAAGTTGATAGTTATTAAAGTATCGAACATGTTGCTTTGATTTAGTATCCAATGACTTAAACGCATTAAAAGAATTAGAGGCTCAATTATAAGAATTGATTTATCAACGTTTATCAGTCTGAGTATTTCATTCCGATAAGTAATCGAGTTATTAGTGAAAAAAAGAAGAAAGATATATATGTGTGTGTGTGTGTGTGTGTGTGTGTGTGTGTGTGTGTGGTTATGCCTAGGTTTTTTACTGTTAAATAAGATTCTTCTAGAGAAGAGTTTATATGCCAAACTATCTAAATATAAAATTATGGTTAACAGAGATGGCTTTCATTGGTCTGGTGGTTTCAGTATAAGGTATAAAAGTAGATTCTAAGAGAAACTCATGTGGTAGTGAATTAGAAATTCCTAAAGAATGATCCTGAAGTTCGAATTTCTTTGGAGTTTGTTGATTGCTATGGAAGGTTAATGAAAAAAATTTAGATGTTAGTTTTGCTGCTAATCGAGTTTTTTTAGAAAGGTGTGCCTTTTGTTGGAAGGATAACGATGCTTATGAAAAAAGGTAAGGTGATGGCATATACCTTGATAAAGTTAAAGATTAACCAGTAGAATTACCCTACGCATGATTTAGAGTCGACAACAATCGAGATTACCTTAAAGAATTTGATGTCATTATATGTGTGGTGTTATAGTTATGCTAATCACAAAAGCCTAAAGTATTAATGGAATTAAAGAGAGTTGAACCTGAAACAGAAAAGATGGAAAGAACCTTTAAAGGATTATGACGTAATCATTAATTAATTTCCAAGAAAGGCCAATGTGTTAAAGAGGTACTTGGTCAGAAATCTTTTACAATTTTGCAAGCTATGGACAAGCGAATAGTGTTGAATGGAAATGGCATTGTGGGTTGAATCAAAGAGGAAACTGATGTTTTATTAGATTTGATAAAAAGAATGACAAAGGGAAACGAGTCACTGTGGGCTTTGTTACAAGTCTACCTTTAACATCTATCAAGAAAGATTCAATATGGGTAATTATTGATAGATTTACTAAAATAACTCACTTTCTTTTGGGTACGAGCATAGTAGTTGATGGATAAATATGATTAGATTTTATCAGTTAGCTTTTGCCTCTCGAAATGGATAAGACCTAGAATGTCTTAGGGGTTGTTTGTTTACTTCAAAATGATTAAGCGCTGAATGATTCAAATGTTGAATGATTAAGAGGCTCTGTATGAATTAGCTCTGAATGTCTCATGTTGTTTGATAATGGCTCTAAATCATTCAGAATGTACTTCTGTGGTGAATCATTCAGCACTATTTTGCTGAATCAATCAGAATTAAATCATTTAGAGGTGCGAAACAAACACGCTGAGTGATGAACGGTTCAGCATTCAGCGCTGAATGGTTCCATTAAGAGGTAAACAAACAACCCCTTAGTGTGATGTGCTTATAAATTACCGATCAGGTCCATATCATGTTCTTACATGCGAGAAAATAGAGTTTTAATTAGATACTAACTTTATGACAATCTTATTCATTTGGAGAATATAGTTGGCATGTAATCAAACTGTAGTGAATAATTTGTAATGTATTTAAGTGATAGTTTTAGTATGTTGCTTTTTACAAATAAATTATAGTATAGTTGATTAAATTGGATCAAATTTTACGAGTTTTCAAATGAAATTAAGCTTTATAAAGTGATGTGACCTCTGTATCTCGTGTACAAAAAGGTATACGGGATATGGGTGTTACACCCCCACAACACCCAAAATTGGTACTGTGTTGCTTACACTTTGTCATACTAGAGGAAATTATAAATCGAATATAAAGTTAAATTATGATCTATTTATTAAAGTTTAATTAATTTGCTTTGAATTGATTACTAGGGAAAATCCTTTAATTTGAAAAGAAATCTCGAGATTAGCAATCCTCCATCGGGAAAGCTATCTCGTCTATTTCTTTGTCTAAAAGAATATTCCCTCATCGATATAAAAATGTGAATTAAAAATAAATTGACTATCAATGTATGCATAAAATAAAAAATGCATCGAATCATTTACATAAAAATATTTATTTAATAAAATAATCTAGATTTATTTCAAGTTTTCATTTCATTAAAATGACGTATCGGATCGTATCACTTTGACCAAGTAATGCTTTCCACTCTCATTCTACAAATCGGTGTTCTTGAAAAACATTCGAGCGATCTCATCAATAGATAGAAAAATACAAATGGAAATAAATGTAGCTGAAAATATATAAAATAAAATATTTACATTAAATGGAGCTAAACATATATAAAAATAAAATATTTACATTAAATGGAGCTAAACATATTTATTAAATATAATAAAAATAACTACATAATGTGTAAAATAAATATTCAATATAAAGGACTAAAATGCACATTAGAAAATATTACAGATTAAAATAAAAATAATACAAATAAGCTAATTCAGTGATTTAAGGGACCAAAATAAAACTAACAGAAACTTGAAGGACCTAATAATAGTTATGAACAAATCAGAGCCCCAATAGTCATTTTAAACAAATACAAGTGCTAGAAACGAAAATAACTCATAAATAATATTTAAGGACTAAAATAAATTACACCAGAAACATGAAGGACTAAATAATAATTAAACCAAATGTAAAGCAGTGACTAAAATAAAAATGCATAAGTCACAAGGTCAAATTTGAATATCATCAAATATAGCATAATATATAAACCAAAGACCTAAATGAACAAATTGAAAAATAGAGGTTCGAAATAAAACCTCACAAATTTCATTAATGGCCAAAACATGATATTACACATGAGCAAGGACCTATACTGCATTAGCCCTGGACAAATCAGACACATGGGTGATATTTCAAAATAAGGACCATAACTGCAATTAACCCCAAACCTAAAAAACACACTGAATTTCCTACTAGAATGATGTCATTTTATGAGTGATATATAAGACCAACACAAGGCCAAAAGTCACCCAAGCCCCTCATTTGCTTCCTTCCAAACCGAGAGAAAAGAGAGAGAAAGAGAGACTTTCTCAACTTCCCCTCAACAGGGAAGAAAGGGTCACCACCGCCGGGAGCACGCCGGCCAGAAAGACCCAAACACCCAAAAAGTTTCCCCCCTTTCTTCCTCAACCAAAATCTTAGCCCATTATAGCCTAAAATTGACCCTAGGAACCTAGATCTAAAATATACATTTGGAATGTTTTGAAAAACGACGACCACGGGGCTTCCAAATCTCCGAACCGAGGTATGATTCTCTCATTCTCTTTTTTTTCTCTCTTTCCTTTTTGGGTTCGAATAGGCTGGTATTGTTTTTTTTTTTTTTGCTTTTTTCCCTCCCTCTTTTATTTTTATGTTCAAATCTCTCTATTTCCTCTAATTTTTCCTTTTTTTTCCGCTTGTGTGTTCATTACCCCTTTTTAATTTGCTTCCCCCTGCTTTTATCTAATGGTATGTGACTTCTCCTTGGGATTTGGTTTGGATTTTATTTAATTTTTATTGGGATTTTTTATTTATTTGGTCACTGTAGATGAAGCGGTGGTATAAGAGGCGGTCGGTGCTGATAGCAACAACAGACGACGGCGGGAGAAGCTACCTAGGGTTATGATAAAACCCTAGGTGAGTCGGGTCGGGTCAACTGCACAGGGTCGAGTCTGGATCTGAGTTTGCTTAGTCTCTTATTGGGCTTGGACCGGGTTCTAGTTGAGTTACTGAATGGGCTTCGATATAATATAGGTTTGGGCTTGTACTGTTGGGCTTCGGGTAGGTGTTGGGCTTATGTTGTAATTGGGCTACATTTGGCCTGCAACAAAATAATTATTAATAATAGTAATAATAATAATAATAATAATGATAATATTTTTTAAGACCCAGACAAAAATGGGTATTTACAACTAACAATGTGGTAAACTTTAGATTATTAATTATTTCTAAATGAGGATCTTTGCCACTATGTAATGGTTTAAAATGTATGCATGATATATATATAAATCAGAGTTGATAATAGCTTAGGATGTTATAAACGATAAAGAAGGTTAGAAAAAAGTTAAGAAACTAGAAAGTTCATGCCTCACAATAAAGAAGGAGAAAGAGATAAAAAGAATAAGAATGAGGAGAGAATGAGAATGATGAGGAAAAGAGATAGAAGGAGAAAAGATGAGAAAAAGAGAAGAGAGATAGAAGGTTATTAGGGATTTTTAAAAAATTAACGGTAAGGATGAGAGAAGAAATAAAAAAACATAAAGAGGAGAGTAGAGAATAGGATTACCTGTGGGTAGAGAGAGAGAGAGAGAGTAATCACAATTGTATGAACTTTTTACAGTGGAAATAAGTAAGCATTCATAGATGACATCAACACTTGATTGACAAAAACATATGATAAGTATAAACTATTTCTTTTCTTCAACATTATAGTTGAGTTTCCATATTAAATAGAAAAGTTAAAAAATGTAAAGTTTCACAATGCTTTCATTCCCTACAATTTTATGTACAAAACGTATAATTGATTATAGAATACTTTGAAAAAAAGTTTATTATTTGTTTATTATTTATTATAAACTTGTTTATCTTTGAACAGATGTTCATGTTAGTTATCGTTTACATTAACATTTTTATTTCTAGATATGTCTAATGAATCATAAATTTGATGATGAACATAATGGAGATGACATTATTAACACAGAAGAAAAGTGTAACATAAAAGCTTTTAAATCTACTTTTCGCACCACAACGAAAGAAGCTAAGATTTAGAACATTTTCCAAAACTTTAATAGACAAAAAAGATCAAAGGTGTGAGATGATTTATCATAACTTAAAATCATAAATAAATAATGGAAACCTAGGTGTAAGTATTTGTGTAAAGAAGTTAATATAGTATTCTTTAAGAAACAACAATTATCTAGTATTCAATGTTTTCACAATTTCAATGGACAATACATTAACGAATGATTCTTATTTTAAGATACTAAAAGAAAATTTTGTAACAAATGAAAGACTTCTTTACAATGAAAAACTATTTCATGTTTATTGTGGTGTGCATATTCTTAACATAATTATACAATATGGTTTTTAATAAGTGCAAAACATCATTGAGAAATTTCATGACCAAGTTGATTTCTTGAATGCAAGTGATGTGCTACTCAAACGAATTGACGAGCTTATTAGTCAATAAAATTTGCAAGATAAAAAATTAATATCCGAATACATGACATATTAGAAAAGTATTTCCTAAGCTTTATATCATAATTAATATAATCATTGTCCTGATGATGATGAGTGAAAAAAAAATTAAAAATTACTTAAAAATTTAAAAATATTTAAAACCACTGCTAATAATATCAGACTATAAAAATCCAAACATATAGTATATTTTTTTTTTTGAAGAGGTGCAAAAATTTAAAGTGTTGTCGGGTGTAAAATTTGAGTCACTTGATAATTTTGCTAAGAGTATGGTAGAAAACATAAACAAGATATTTCACTTGAGTGAATGCAATTTGTTAATGGTGATAGATTCAATGTTAGATTAAAAGTTAAGATAATAGAGATTACATTTCCTAAAATAATTTCGTCACATTTATTTAAGGAGAATGATTACTCCGCATTTGGTAGTGGTTTATATATCGTTTTACTTAAATTTTTCATATGCATTTAAAGTATTTGATTATGCTTGCATAGTTTTTCCGTTATATTTCGATATGAGCAGTAGAATTGTCTACATTATGTTTATCGAACATCTTCTTCTTGAAACAGTGCTATTAACGTCTGTTTAGTGTCGATATAGAAAGACCGATATTAACAAAATCTTGTGGTAGGAAAGAATCATCTAGAAGGAAGGGAACAGTTGGCATCGAGAAAATATTTTATGAATATTGTTCATCATCTCATCCATGATTTTCTACATTATATTTTTTATAGATTAAAATTTCCAAATCATTTTTTTATTCTTTATCCTATCCCCTTCTTTAATCTTCAAGCATTAAATCTCTATGTTTTGCTTTACTTTTTTTATTTTCTATTATAATTCAGATTTAAAATCAATACAAATTTGTAACTTTCTTTCAATCATTTTTTATCATATCTTTTTTATAGTTTTCAATTTTTTAACCAACAAAAAATCATTAGAAAATAAAATAAAAGTACAACACTTAGAATACAAAAAAAAAACTGCTCTCCTTTTCTCTGCACAAATTTATATCACCTTTCGAGCAAAGGAAAATTAGAACAAGAGAGAAGCATTCGTCAAAGTGGAGAGGTTGCTGACGACAGTGTTACCGATGCGATGCCCCAACTGAAAATGTTGTTGTATCACGAATGGTTTGCTCCGAATGGTCTATTTCAAGGCTTAAGATGGAAGGAAAACCAACAATGAAGATTGGGGCAAATTTGATAGTGGAAGAAATGATGTTTTTTGTGTTGAAGTTTTGAGAACCCAGTAATGAAGTAAATCTCTTGAAGTTCCAGCTTTTCAGATTGTGTGTGGGGTTTCTTTTGTACCTTTGTGCAGCTGTAATTTGAACTTGGTCCATGTTAACTTGATATGCCCGGGTTTGATGTTTCATTGTAGTTTCAGCAGTGGTTCGGATTGGCAGGTGTTTCGAGGTCGACTGACTGACTGTTCAGGACACCTTTCTTTAGTAGGTGTTCTGCTTTAATTTTCAACTCTTGGGTTCTCCTCCTTTGTAGTTATGTGTTGCTGGTAGCTTTTTTTGTGGCTATTTTGTTCTGTAATCTCTGCAATCCTAGCTTGGAGTTAGAGCAGAGACATGAGGGTTATGGTTGTTCAACTTTGATCCCTTTGGAGGACCTGCATTTTGCGTTTTGGTCTGGCATTAGTTCCTGTAGTAATATTTTCCTGGGGTGTTATAATCGGGGTACTCTTTTCATCAATATAAGTTTAATGAGGTTTTTATTGAGGCCCCCAACTCAGGTTCATTTTTAATAAAATAATTTTACCGAGAAAAAAAAATAACGCCAAAGTGGGATTAGTTTTACCTATTAAATGAAATAACACATGAAATAGATCATTCGCACCGATGCATTAACGATACAGCAGCATTTTCTGTTGCGAACCTACAACACGTGATTTTTCTTTGTTGGTTCAAAAATTTGAAAAAAATAATAAGATATTATATAAAATAACAAATTTGAAAGATATTTAAAAAAAAATTATTAATTTGCAATGAAGATTATAATGGTGAATCAAAGAACATGAAAATTTGATACTTGAAGATTAGAAAACAAGAGGATGAGATAAAGAAGATAATGGTTTGGAAATTTTAACTTATAAGAAAATGTGATGTATATCTATTTAAATGGATAATAACTATATATGAGATGATTAACAGGATTCATGAAATAATTTTTCCTCAGCAAATATTAAAAAAATTCAACAAAATCAATTTATCCTCTAGTATGACATGGCTTAGCTATATAAAGGAGGTCATTGGCATTTATGCATTAGGTAGAGCTAGAGTTAGAGATTAAAATTCATGAAATAGAGTTAGAGATTTTTTTTGTATCCTCTCTCCATCTTTTTCCTAGAAAGTTTTTGTCAGATTTCCCCACTCACTACACATCATCTCGTATACGAGAGACAAGATTCGTAGACACAGATGTAACAATTATTCACTACTGATTTTATTCGAGATTCATACCTCTATCGTGATTATTTACTGGTTTTTGCACTTGATCTATTCTTATTTTCTATTGTTGAACAATTTTATACTCGTCTCAATATTGCATTTGGTTAGATCACAGCTGTTGTGAACCTTATCTTTTGTGTTGATTCTGCATCTTTTTTTTAGTAGGTAGTTTACTTTACCTTAGTTGATCTTAGAAATATAATCACCACTTGATATTGATTATTTTCATTTTCTTTATTTAAATATGCACTTTACGTTATATTTACCTTTTAATTCAGTTTTGAATTTATTTTTCTCTTAGGCAATGAACATCTTTTTATCATTGTGTAAATCTTTGTGAGTTCGACATCATATATATACAAGTACATTCACTTTAGTACATGTATCGACATGTATATGCTTGCACATTAGTCGCAACAAATTCCGACGATCAGAGAAATTAATAAGGTCAAAGATATCATGTATCAACTTTTTGATAAATATTTAAGGATGTATTCTTCATCTTGTAACGTGGAAGAATATGAAGACTGCATTTTTTATAAAATGCTCATGAAAGTGATGTTACACCTAGTGGTTTGTATGAGATTTTCTAAAATGTTTTTAGTAGAAAAATATTTGTATTATGTGTGAAATTTAAAGTTGATTCATACATGAATAGGACACGTCTTTAGTCAAGATGCTAAATTTGATGTCATAATTGGGTGGAGGGAGAAGTTAAACAAATTTTACATTTCATCTAGGATGACAGAATATATATTGGTTGTTTCTGTTACTATTGTGGCTCTTGAGACCATACTTAGTGCTGAAAATAGTGTGATAGATCTTTATATTGCTTCTTTTATTTTATAAATTGTGCAAAAGTTGATGTGTACAAGTTATTGATATATGCCGTTTCATAGAGTGAAAAGAAGGGATAAGATAAATGTATTTTTATACTCCAATAAAATTTGTTTCTTTTTAAAATATATATATAGATTTATTTAAATTTTCATGTTACTGCAAAATAATCACGAGTAGTAGAAAGAAATTATTATCCCAATATATTTGAAAGAATTCACAAGGTGACAAACTTTAACATTTAGAATTAAGAGATTAATTTTATATTTTTAACTTCATGTTTATAATGGTTTCATGCTTTTTATAGAGTAATTTATCATTAACCATTATTTTTACTCTTTTTAACATATGTTATTCCACATTTTTACTCTTTTTAACATATGCTATGTGTGGAATTGTGATTTATGGACATGTTGTCATCTTTTATAAATTTAAACATATTATATTTATCTTCTTAAATTAGGACATGTAATCATTTGTAAACTTAGATACTATGTTACCATCTATTGTAAGTAAACTTGGACATACTACTATACCATTTGTAAGAAAATTTAGACATATTGTAAACGTAGATATGTTTCATATTTTTGTAAACGTTTAGTACTCTTGAAGTTTTAAAAATTTCAACTTATATTAGTTATCTTAAATGTCTTCAAATTATGATTTTATTTTTTTCATAATTTGTTTATAGTTTAGAAATCTGTAAACATTTATACATTTTAAAAAATACAATATAAAATTTTTAATATTTTTTATGTCAGTTTATGTTCAAGCTTAAGTCAAACTCTAGTTCAAGCTTCAATCGAGTTGCTATAAATATTTTAAGTTTAATTTCTTTTTTAATTCGAGTAGAATTTCAATTTTTTATTTCAAGTTCAAGTTGAGTTTGAACATTTGAAACTCCTGAGCTTTCAATTCGAGTCCTACTTTAAACTTTTTTTGTTTGAGTAGAGTTGAATGATATTCAAACTCGACTCAAATCATTTAGAGCTGTAGCTGGTAGCACCTACATTTTCAATCTAATAAACATAACACTAATACCCAATTTCTACGGTCATCGACGACACAAATTAACACTTGTCCCTCATGTTCATAGTTGTACAGATGTAACACCCTAAATAATTCCCAATTTGAAACTTAGAATTTGGGGAAAACTTTTCAAAATCCCTAATTTCTATTTGGTGGCCAAAATGTAAAATTGGAAAGTTTGAATCCAACTTCGTAAACCCTAGAGAACTTAAGAACTTGGCCTACAATTTACCCAATATTTAGTTGATTTCAATTTTAATTCTTCTTCTCCACGCGGCCGCTTTATCTCTTTTTTCCTTATTATGTTTTTTCCTTTCTTTCTTTGCTTTTTCTCATTAGAGGAGTCAATTCCCCAACGTCGTGTCGTCGTTCCGTCGAAGATGGTTCACTAGTGAGTTCTTCTACATCGCACGTTCCATCTAGGCGAGTTCGAAAGAACATTGTCAATTCCTCTTTGTGGAAACAGAACCAACATCGACCCTTTTTCGTCGTATAACCGCCATTCACGGCCATCTACGACTGTTATGGTGTCCGGTTGATCTCACATTCATCGGAATGGTCAGGTTTCATGAATGTTGCTCTCTCACCGCCCTCCTTCTTTCGTCGACCACACTGTGGTGGTCGTGAGTGTCGTTGGCATTTTTTACTTGAACCATCAACCCCAAATCTCGATAAAATCTTATTGTTTGATTTTTTGTTCGAACCAGATTTTTTGTTTTTATGTCGTAATAATGTTTCATATTTTTTTAAGAATTGTGAATTGGAATTTAATATGAATGTTGTAATTTTGTAGGAGATGTTGAACCGGAATCGGACTTACCTTCTCCTCCACCCTTACCAACTCAACTTAAATTGATTATATTTAGATTTGTTGATAGATTAGGTTAATACTTATTATAATGTAGTAATTGATTCGGTTACACCCACTGTTCGAGATGATCGTGGAAGACGTTACTTTCAACATTAGAGTTATTTTGTTGATGTGTGTCTCTCCCTGGTGTTATACCTATTTCGTGTTAATTGATCGATTGTTTGAGATTGGTTGTGAGCATGACTGTTATGTGTATTGTTGCTTTAATTATAATTCGGTTAAGCATGTTGTTTGGAAGTTGATTTCAAGCATGATGGTTCTATGATATTGTTGTATTAGTTGGAATTCAGAAAATTATGTTATGTGACATGTGATATTTATCGGATTCAAATTATGCTATGTGTTTGGAATCTAGGATCATGTAATTGCATTCTCATTCGGATCAGATTATAATTCGGATAAATGATATTTGAGTATGTGTTATTCGGACCGGATCGAATTTCAGATATGTGTGCCATTTGCATATCCTATTAGAATGAATTTTGATAGGGAAGTTCATTTCATTCACTCGACGGGGTGAATGCCTCTTTTTTCAGATTATGTGGCCTCTGCCTTTGTGGCAGACCCTACTTATATGGTGTGTTTTGATTGTAGATAGTGTGATTATGGGGAGCCCACTCTTCAGATTGTGTGACAAGAATACGGGTGGGTGCATGAGCATTTGCGTAACATTCAAATATTTGATTGTTACTGTTTAATTCGAAATATGATTAATATTGTTTGATTCTGACTGTGGTATGATTTTGACTTTGCTTGCACCTTAGAGACACACTAAGCTTATTAGCGTACACACCCTTAGTTTCTCTCTTTTAGATAATGGGGTAAGAAGAATTGGTACTTGAATTTACGATATTTCTTATATTTCACTATTTTCCTAGTATGACATATTATTCGGATTTTCTACTTATTTTATTAGCATTTTATTCATAAAATATTTGTTATGTTTAATGTCATAACCATTTTTTAAAACAATTATATATTTTAAAAAACAATTATGAATTTATTAAGAAATTAAGGTTTTTTTAATTAAATTGAATAGGAGTCGTCATCGACCTTTGGGTTAGGTAGGTCGAACACCTAAAACGTATTTTAAACAATTTTAAGAAAAATCATTTTTAGACAAAAAAATTGGTCTACACGTATCTTAAGGATTCGAGAGTCGATTACGTGCGGGGAACGATAAGCACCCCATAGTTCCCAAATTTGGTACTTAGTCGTTTATACATTGTCGTAAATGGTGGACTTCATAAATTCGGATCAATATTTAAATTGTTGATCCTTTTATTGAAAATGATATTTTTCAAATTAATTATTAGGGAAAATTCTTAAATTAGAAAAAGAAATCTCGACATTCGTAACCCTCCATCGGAAAGGCTATCTTGTAATACCCCAAAATTTTGGTTAGTGACCAAAATGTAAAATTTTAAAGTTTGATGGCTAAAGTAGAAAATTGGGAAAAGTTTAAGGACCTAAGTGGTATTTGTTTCAAAAAAAATAATTTTTTATTCCATAAATGGATTTGGTTAGTGACCAAATTGTAAATATTGAAAGTTTAGTGGCCAAAGCATAACCTTTGGAAAGGTTTAGGGACTAAAGTGTACTTTTAAAAAGATATGTAATTCGACCCTATAAATGAATAGTTTACCCCCAAGAATGAGTTTTTTGTGGGAATCAAATTTTTGGTACGGAATTGGTATAAAAATCTATAAAGTGATAAAGTCCGTTAAAAATTCGGTAAATCAGATCTAAAAGAAATTTTGGAAAAATTTGAAGGATGATAAATTAAGCTTCAAAATTTTATTTCCACATTTTAAAATGATGGAAAATAATATAAACCATTAGTTTTGAGGATTTAATTCCATGTTAAATTTGGAATGTTGGATTAAAGTGGCAAGATTGTAATTTTAAGGAAATTGCAAGGGCAAAACGATTAAATGAGAAACATTTCGTTCATATTTGAATTTGGAAGATGATAAGGTTTATGATGCTTGGTATTAAGGTAAATATCAAATTTCATTAAGGGTAAATTAGTAAATATATTTTAATTTTAAGGGTAAATTGGTAATTTAGTATTTAATGAATTTTTAATTCATTATTTTATAAAGAAAGATGAAGAATTATCAATGGAATTTCTTCATCTTCACCAGCATTGCCGTGAACCACTCCAAAGGTAAGAAAACAAATTGTTTTCCAATTTTTAGAAATTTCCTTTGGATTTCGGGTTATTCCGTTAAAAAGAAAATTGTTCTACGTGAGAAGCGCTATCTTTTGGTACCATTTATGCTTGCTAATCTTGCTTGATTTCAAAGATCTAAAATTTTAGGGTTTGTGTTCACATTAGGATTCATGAAATTGATGATGAATCTTGATGTTTTTGAGGTTGTAGATTCATTTTCAAGCTTGTTTGATGATTAAAACATGTTCAATCTTCCTAGGAATTGCTCTTTAAAATTCGACCAAATTGTTGAGTTATGGAACTTTGTGTTTTGATGAATTTTGATTAGGGATTTGATTGTAGAGATGATGTAAGGTTGGATGGAAGTTGATTTCATGCTTGAATCGAATCAAAATCGAGCAAAATCATGAAAACCTTATTTTAGAACTTTGAACCATTAGCCTTTGGTCTTAAAGGATGAGGAAAATTATGAAAAAAATATGTAAGGACTGGAAATGATGTAGGAAGTATTTTACAAGCCTTAGAAAAATTTGGGGACCATTTTGTAATTTTGAAAAGTTGAAGGACCAAATCAAAAATTTGGGAAAATGATGGGTTGTTGTGTAATTGTTCTATAATTGATGTACTATGGTGGAAATTAATGTTTGAGTGTTGAAATTAAAGTTAGGATATAAAATTTGATTATTTTGGAAAGCTTATAAAAGTTAAGGTTTAAATCACAAACATGGAAAGGTTGGGAGCTTAAGTGAAAATATTTTGTGAAGTTGGGATAAAATGGAACTTGGGTGGTCAAGTAAAAGTTTTAAGGTTAACATTTATGTTATGACATGGAAATTGTATCGAATAAGCATCGAAAAATTTGTTAGGAATTTATTTTTCCAAAGTATACCTATTTTAGTAAGATTCTAACATTTGGTTTTGAAATTGTGTATGTTTGGTAATGATGTCCATTTAGATTGAGTGCTTGAAATCAAGATCAAGAAATATCAAAGCTAAGGAATAACTTAAGGATGAAATGTGAAATCCTAAGGGAAGTTTGCAAGCTAAGGACACGAGGTGAGTGCAAATTTAATTTGTACTTATGTTATCGAATAAACTTTGCTTGCGATGAGCCAGTGACAGAGTTACTATGGTAAGTAGTGACTCCTAAAACATTATGTTATTTATGATGCATGCATATATGTGCATTTGGTGAGATAATAGAATTAGTGAACAAGTTGAAAATGCAAATTGGTGAAATCTGCTTAGAATTTATGTTCTAAACGGTAAGTTTAGAAAATTACCATAAATTACACAAAAAATATTAGAGGATAAATTTTATACCGTTGGATTAGTATATCAGTTTATTTTTTTTTATAACAAACGGAAATTGATTTCAAGGTGTATACAAAAAGATATGAATTTTTAATCTATAATAGCTATAAAACGTGGCAGCAAATTCTGTTCAAACATATTATGTCGGTCAATTTTAAAAATTCACAATAAATTGTACAAATTAAACTAGAAGAAATTATTTATATGAATAGATTTTTAATTGAGTATATTTTTATAGTCTCCATTGGTACAAAAAGAATAATTTTTAAAGTTCTAGATTAATACAAAATAATATTTTTTAAAGATAGTGCAAACTGCCAGAATATGAAATTATGACCAATTTTGGGATTTAACCTAGTTAGATGCAAAGGATCAAGTTAAAGCTTAGTGAGAATTCTATTTTGACTTGCATATAATGTCAAAATGAGTGCAACGCATGCATAACATTATACATGGATGTTTTATACATCATTGGGAAGGACTTGCGATAAGTATACATTGTTTATGTTGGCATGATATTTATGTCATTTATCATATACATGACATATTCTAAATATGTCAAAGGTTGAATATAAAACGGATTGATCGCTTGTTATTATATATGATGTTTATTGCAAATGTTATTTCGGTATGAACTGCCCAATATTAAATTATGATAATATACATTGCCATGGATGGAATAAAAAAGAAGATTATATGCCTATGTAAGTCATTGAGGGACAGGGTATAGTTGGTATGCCATAGAGTATAACAATTGCATGTTTATATTATCACTAGTGTGTAAGGACACTAGGTGCATGTGGTGGGCACAACCTTATGTGTCATATCCAGATCAACACTAGAGTTTAAACATAGTGTAGGTGGTGGGTACGACCTTATGTGTCATATCCGGATTAGCACTAGAGCATAAGCTTAGTGCAAGTTTAGCACTACGGTTCATATAATTGACTCTGTACCCAGGGTCCTCAGGGTTTAAATTGGGCTATGGTTTATTGGTTAATAAATTATAAACTGGCAAATAAGCTTGCATGCTTATGGGATAAATGACAAGTATATTGGTAAGAAACTTTATACCCGGTTATATCATGTTAATTTATGGTAACATGAATGGTATGCAGGTAAAGTGATCATATTGCATTGAACTTTAAATTATGTGTTGCATTGCTTTAAATATTTATATGATTACCTCACTAAGTGTATACCTAGCATGTGATGATTTTAACCCATAGAAAAAGGGAAAAAAGGAGTAAGGAGTTGAGCTTTGCATCAATCACCAAGGAAATATTTACAAGTAACAATGATGACATCCTACTGTGTTCTAAAAGTCTTAGCTAGCATGTATATGAGAATGAAATATCTGCAATTTCTTAATATAGTTAGCACTAAATATAATTAATAGAATGAATAAATATTATGTTTTTTCTCTGAATAATTATTTTATTATAATTGTTTAATTTATGAAACTAGAGATGTTTGAATGAAACAAAATTTAACTCAGTTTAAATAAAGAAATGTTTTGAATTTATGATGTGGTATATGTAACTCGCATTGGTTCGCGTATACGAGTTATGGGTGTAATATTTATTGGTATAAGAGTTACATGTTTAGCTGATTCTAGGACAAAATCGAGCTTGTTTTATACATGCCACTAGGATGTCATTATTATTGATTTGGTGATTATAAGGTTCGATTGATGTCACTCCTTATAGAAGTGAATAAGTATAGTGTATGAAAAAGATGTATGTATACGAGGGTTTGAAGAATGTGACCGACAAAAAGGTCCAAAAATAAGCTAATAGTGATAGTAATAATGTTAACCATCATCCTCCTCTTTAGTCTAAATAAGTTGATGCTTTGACACTAGAGGAAGTGTCAATGTCGGATTAAGAAAAACCTTCGTTTATGCATAAGTAGATTATTGATGAAAGAATAAAACATTCTGCAACAATTAATCCTAAGTGATATATGTGCGATTAGCCTTTTTTGATAGAGTGCGAGGGTGAATCGTATTTGTAGACAGTAATTGTTTGATAAAAATTCAAAGTGTTGAGTTTTAATAGACTTGATAGAATTACCTTTCAAAGGTAATTAAAAAATTGATTGTTTTCCCCTACCATGTCATGATGAATTACCGCTTAGGGCGATTGATTTTAAAGAATTCGAACATTTTTGAGATATTAGTAGTAGGGAAAGAGAGTAAACCTACTCCCTACTGAGATTTTGATAGTAACTATTATGAAGTTATTGCTATAAGGTTGTTAAGCCTTCTTAGTGGATGAGATGGATACTTAAACTTTCATAGTTATGTTGGAAGATATTCCAACTTTTTGAGGGTTTGCAAATGTGTATCTGCAAAAGTTACCTAGATTGCCTTTAGATTGAGATATAAAAATTAAAATAGAGATGATTCTCGGTATTGCATTTATTTCCATAGCCGTATTGAATGGCTCTAACTTAGCTCAAAAAAATTAATTCAAGGCATAGTTAGTAGAATTGTTAAGACAAAGGATTTACAAGACTAAGTGTGTCATCTGGGACGCACTAGTGTTATTGTGAAAAAGAAATATGAGTCTATGAAATTATGTGTAGATTATCATATGCTAAATAAGGTAAAAAAGAAGAACAAGTATCCTATTCTGAGGGTTGATTATCTTTTCATCAATTAAAAAGAGTACATTGGTGTCGCCCAAGTCGGATCTTCCTAAGACAGTTTTCAGAAGTCGATATGAACACTATGAGTTTGTGATAATGTCGTTTAGGTTAACGAACGTTCCTACGAAACTTATGGATTGGATAAACCAAGTATTTATGTTATACTTGGATTAATTGGTGTTAGTGTTCATTGATGTTATTATGATCTGTTGTAAGACTAGGGAAGAACACGATGTCATTTTTTGTATAGCTCTTCCAACTAATCGGGAGAAAAATTGCATGTTATTTTGACCAAGTGAAATGTTGGTTGTCTAAGGTTGTATTCCTTGATCATATGAACTCAACTAAGGGGATAAGAATAAATATCAAGAAAGTACGAGATATAGTCGAATGATAAATTCTAAAGAATGTTTTCGAATTTCAAAGTTTCTTGGGATTTGTTGGTTACTATCTAAGATTCATAAAAAACTTTTCAATGATTATATTCCATCTAACCAAGCTATTGAGGAAAGACATGTTATTCATTTGGACTGTTAAGTGCCAAGAAAACTTTGAAATGTTAAAAATGAATACTGACACAAGCTTCAAGGTCAGATAATTAGAATTCGGAAAAGATTATGTGAATTATCGTAAAGTGTCTCATAATGGTTTGGGATGTGTGTTCGTTCAATAGGAAAAGTTTTGGTTTATGCTTTAAAGCAACTATAGAATCATGAAAGAAATTATCTAACTCAAGATCTCGAGTTGACAACATTGTGTTTACTTTGTTGATATAACACCACTATTTACATGGAGAGTGACTTTATATCTATACAGATCTCAAAAGTCAAAAGTATTTGTTGGCTCAAAGGAGTGAAAATAAAGGAAATAGATTGAATTCCTTAAAGAATGATGACGTGCTTATCAATTACAAACAGAAAAGGTTAATGTGGTGGCTGATAAAGTCGAAAGACATTTCTATTCTGATTTTTGAATACATGATTTTCTTTAAAGAAACATGGTGTTTTGATTGTATAATTAAATTTAAAGCCTATCTTGCTGGATCAAATAAAGGATTTTAAGAGAAAAAATGAATATTTTGAGCTAGTCAAAGATAAAACAAGCAGGAAAATGAGAAATTAAAGACTTTAAGATTAAGTTTGATGAGTGCTTATATTATTGAGGAAAGAGTTTCGAAATAGTTATGAAAAGAGTTATCTTCGAGCTTGTTTCTAAATGGTTGACATGTCAGTGAGCTAAAGTAAAATATCAAATGCCTTCTGAATTATTGTAACTGAATTATATCCCTTAGTGGGAGTATGTACGACTTATAATGGACCTTGTAATGGGAAAAAATCATTTAAGATAATCTCAAAATAGTTATTAATCGACAAAAGTCCCGCACATACTTAAAGAGAAAATAGATTGAATACCAGGAAGGTGATAAAGAAGTATTTATTAAATTATCACTTTGGAAAAAAATTGTGGTTGAACGCAAAGGAAGGGTGAGTCTGAGTTTTATTGGACCTTGAAAGATTATAAAAAGAAAAGAAAATAAAGTTGGATCAGTGACTTATAACCAAGAATTTGCCTCCGGAAATGGACAAGATCCATAATTTTTTTCATGTGTCGATGCTCATTAAGTATTAATCAGATCCTTCGCATATTATCTCCCTAGAGGAAATAGAGATTCAACCATATTACTTATGAAAAAGAACTAGTACTTGTTAAAGTTCGACAAATAAATCAAATAGTGAAAAAGTAGCATCCTTGTCTATTTACATGAGGTACATATTGAAAATTTGAGAACGGATTTTCTTAATACAGAAGAATTGTAACACCCTAAAATTTGGTTAGTGACCAAAATGTAAAATTTAAAAGTTTGATAGCCAAAGTAGAAAATTTGGAAAAGTTTAAGGACCTAAATGGTAATTTTCTCAAGAAGAAATTTTTATTCCATAAATGGATTTGGTTAGTGGCCAAATTGTACATATTGAAAGTTTAGTGGCTAAAGTATAAACTTTAGAATAGTTTAGGGATTAAAAGTGTAATTTTAAAAATTTATATAACACGACCCTGTAAATGAATAGTTTACTCCCAGGAATATAGTTTTTGTGGGAATCAAATTTTTCGTACTGAATTAGTATTAAAAGCTATAAAGTGATAAAGTCCGGTAAAAATTCGGTAAATCGGATCGGATAGAAATTTTGGGAAAATTTGAAGGATGATAAATTAGGCTTAAAAAATATTATTTCCATATTTTAAAATGATATAAAATAATATAAACCATTGGATTTGAGGATTTAATTCCATGTTAAATTTGGACCGTTGGATTAAAGTGACAAGATTGTAATTTCTAGAAAATTGCAAGGAAAAACAGTAAAGTGGAAATATTTTGTTCATCTTTGACTTTGGAAGATGATAAGGTTTATGAGGTTTGGTATTAAGGTAAATATCAAGTTTCATTAAGGATAAATTAGTAAAGATATTTTAATTTTAAGGGTAAATTGGTAATTTAGCATTTAATGAATTTTTAATTCATTATTTTATAAAGAAAGATGAATAATTATCAACAGAATTTCTTCATCTTCACCAGCATTGCCGTGAACCACTCCAAAGGTAAGAAAACAAATTGTTTTCCAATTTTTAGAAATTTTCTTTGGATTTCGGGTTATTCCATGAAATAGAAAATGATTCTATGCGAGAAATACTATCTTTTGGTACCATTTATGCTTGCTAATCCTGCTTGATTTCAAAGATCTCAATTTTAGGGTTTGTTTTCACATTAGGGTTCATGAAATTAAAGATGGATCTTGATGTTTTCGAGGTGGTGGATTCATTTTCAAGCTTGTTTGATGATTAAAACATGTTCAATCTTCCTATAAATTATTCTTTAAAATTCGGCCAAATTATTGCGTTATGGAACTTTTTTCTTTGATGAAATTTGATTAGGGCTTTGATTGTTGAGATGATGTAAAGGTTGGATGGAAGTTGATTTCATGCTTGAATCAAATCAAAAGCGAGCAAAATCATGAAAAACCTTGTTTTAGAACTTTTAACCATTCGGCCTTGGTCTTAAAGGATGAGGAAAATTCTGCAAAAATTATGTAAGGACTGGATATGATGTAGGAATTATTTTACATGCTTTATAAAAATTTGGGGACCATTTGGTAATTTTTAATAGCTGAAGGACCAAATTGATAATTTTGGAAAAATGATGGGTTGTTGTGTAATTGTTATATAATTGATGTATTATGCTGTAAATTAATGTTTTAGTGTTGAAATTGAAGTTAGGATGTGAAATTGGATTATTTTGTAAAGCTTGTAAAAGTTAAGGTTTAAATCACAAATATGGAAAGGTTGGGAGCTTAAGTGAAAATATTTTTTGAAGTTGGTATAAAATGGAACTTGAGTGGTCAATTATAAGTATTAAGGTCAACATTTATGACATGGAAATTGTATCGAATAAGCATCGAAAAATTTGTTAGGAATTTATTTTTTCCAATGTATGCCTATGTTAGTAAGATTCTAACATTTGGTTTTGAAATTGTGTATGTTTGGTAATGATGTCCATTTAGATTGAGTGCTTGAAATCAATATCAAAGCTAAGGAAAAGCTTAAGAATGGAATGTGAAATCCTAAGGGAAGTTTACAAGCTAAGGACACCAGGTGAATGCAATTTTAATTTGTACTTATGTTATCGAACAAACATTGACTTGCGATGAGCCAGTGAAAGAATTACTATGGTAAAGAGTGAATCCTGAAATGTTATGTTATTTGTGATGCATGCATATATGTGCATTTTGTGGGATAATAGAATTAGTGAACAAGTTGAAAATGCAAATTGGTGAAATCTTCTTAGAATTTATGTTCTGAACAGTAAGTTTAGAAAATCACCATAAATTATTAAAAAAAATGATTAGAGGATAAATTTTATACCATTGGATTTTTATATCAGTTTAGTTTTGTTTAGATTAAACATAAACTTATTTCAAGGTGTATACAAAAAGATATGAATTTTTAATCGATGATAGGCCAGAAAACGTGACAACATATTCTGCTCAAAACAGATTATGTTGGTTAACTTTAAAAATTCATCATAAATTATACAATATTAAATATAAGGATTTCTTTATATTGATATATTTGTAATTGAGTCTAGTTTCCAGTGGTATAAACATATTAATATTTAAAGGTGTATATTAATACAGAATAATATTCCTTTAAAGGTAGTGGAAGCTGCCATTATATGAAATTGTGAGCAATTTTAGGATTTAACCTAATTAGAAGAAAATGATCAAGTTAAAGTTTAGTGAGGCTTATATTTCGACTTGCATATAATGTTAAAATGAGTGCAATGCATGCATAACATTATACATGGATGTTTTATACATCCTTGGGAAGGACTTGCGATAAGTCTACCTTGTTTATGTTGACATGATATTTATGTCATTTATCATATATTTGACATTTTCTAAATATGTCAAAGGTTGAATATAAAACTCATTGATCACTGGTTATTATATATGATGTTTATTGCAAATGTTATTTTGGGTATGAACTGCCCAATGTTAAATTATGATAATATACATTGCCATGGATGAAATAATAAAATAGACTATATGCCCATGTAAGTCATTGAGGGACATGATATAGTTAGCATGCCATAGAGTATAGCAGTTGCATGTTTATATTAACACTAGTGCGTAAGGACACTAGGTGCATGTTGTAGGCACAACCTTATTTATATATCCGGATCAACACTAGAGTGTAAACCTAGTGTAAGTGGTGGGCACGACCTTATGTGTCATATCCGGATTAGCACTAGAGCGTAAGCTTAGTGCAGGTTTAACACTACGGTGCATATAATTGACTCGTGTACCCAGGGTCCTCAGGGTTTAAAATGGGCTATGGTTTATTGGTTAATAAATTATAAATTGGCAAATAAGCTTACATGCTTATGGGATAAATGGCAAGTATATTGGCAAGAAACTTATACCCGGTTATATCATGTTAATTTATGTTAACATGAATAGTATAAATGTAAAGTGATTATATTGCATTGAATATTGTAATTCCTTTAAATTATGTGTTGCGTTACTTTAAATATTCATATGATTGCCTCACTAAGTGTATACTTAGCGTGTGATGATTTTCACGTGTAGGAAAAAGGGAAGAAAAGGAGTAAGGAGCTGAGCTTGGCATCAATCACCAAGGAAATATTTACAGGTAACAATGATGACATCCTACTGTATTCTAAAAGTCTTAGCTGGCATGTCTACGAGAATGAAATGTCTGCAATTTCTTAATATAGTTAGTATTAAATATAATTAATATTATGAATAAATATTAATCTTTTTCTCTGAATAATTATAGTAATCGTTCAAGTTATGAAACTAGAGATGCTTGAATGAAACAAAAGTTTACTAAGTTTAATTAAAGAAATGTTTTTAATTTCTGATGTGGCATCTGTAACTCGTATTGATTCGCATATACAGGTTATGCGTATTACATATCCCATCTATTTCTTAACTGTAAAATAATATTCTCCTCAAATTGTTTTTTAAAATAAAGTAAATTGAATAAGAAATAAATATCGGAACTTGCATGAAATGATTCATTACCCTCATTTTTAGGAAATATTATTATTATTTTAATAGATGAATAAAAATGCTTGATTTATTGTCCAACTCATTTATCGTTCGAATGTCATTTTGAATTTGCACTACTTCTATAAAGTAATAATACTCATGCCCATTCTATGACCAATGTTCTCGAGAGTGGATAAATAAATTTTTTAAAATATTATCAAATATAAAGCATTTAATAAAAGTTCAACTATATATATAAATACAATCCGCAAAGTATACGTATAAATATATACATAAGATATATTCTAAATATATATAAATAATACACATATGACTACGGAAGCAAAGGAAATATAAAAGTCATAATACACGCCTAAAATACATGCGAAATGGATACCTAGGATTTGAAGGATTAAAATAGAAGTGTCAAAATATAATAGGTTTAAATTCGAACAATAAAACTTAAAGAAATTGTACGAATGAAAAACTATATTAAAAACTTGATAATGTTTAAAATTTGAGCAGGTAAGATATGTTAACCAGTACAAATATTAAGCAACAAGAATAATGAAATTTTAATAAACTAACTGATATTAAGGATTAAAATGAGCTTTATCAAAATTATATTCCAAAAAAGTAAATCAGTAAAATACTTAAATAAATAATTCATAGGATAAAAAATGAACCAATACAATGATTTTCGGCCCAAATCATATATTGAACCAAATATGCATATTAATTAGCAAAAGTGACTAAAATAGAATAGAACAAAATTTAAAGTTGAATATCGTAATCATTTAAAGTTATATTCAATGATTGAAATGAAACATTACAAAGGAGGAGAGACTTGACGAGCTATTAACTCATGCGCTAAAATGCTCTCTGGATCCTCCCTAAACGGCGTCGTTTGACGCTAAATATATATGTCTAAAACATAGCCCAAAATCGATCATCCTCTCCACTCTTCTCATTTATCTCCTTTTTCATTTTAAAAAGAATGAAGACTTTCTCAACTCTCCCTTCTTCCCACCTCCAAGAGAATAAATAAAGTGAACTCCAGTCACTTGGCTACTCTTCCCTTAGCCAAAAACAAACCTAGTCACTACCCACCTTAACCAAAACAAAACCCCCTTTTGAAAATTCAAAAGTCAAGGTAAATGTATAGATATAACATGGAAGGGTTTTACCTTCGGTTTCTTTCTCCCGTTGAGGAAATGGTGGCATCGTTTTGCATAAAAGCGTGAGTCTTTTTCCCCTGTTTTGTTCTTTGTTGGTTCAAATGCCTCCCCCTCTCTCTAGTTTGAAAAAAATCCACCCATTCATTTTTCTTGTTGCATGTGCTTTATGGTTGATTTTTTGGGGTAAAATGGTGAGATCTATTAGGTAGGGACATGATATTTCTAAAAAACTCAGGATTTAGGTGATTTTTATTGGTTGGTTGGATTTGATTTGTTTTTTTACTGATAGTGGCTGTTTTTGGTTTAATTTTTGGATCTATTACTGATGACAGTGGTGTTAGGACTCGTCGGCAATTTTTTCACACGACTGGGGAGATGAATGGTGGGCCTCATAGACCAGTTGGGCAGCTGATCATCACTAGCAGTGGTTGGCTTCTTCACAAGTTAGGGTAAAACCCCTAGCCATTGATGCATGCGGGCCGTTGGATCTAGATAAGATATAACAGCTAAAGATCGTGAGTGGCGCCTGTCCAAGACATAAAACCCTAGCGGGTTGGGCTCTCAAACGGGCTTAACTCCTACTGGGCTAGATGAGTAAACTTTGGGTTGTGTTTGTTGGGCTTGAAACAATGGGCTCATTGTTGGGCATTTGTTTTGTAAGCTTTGGGTTCCATTTGTATCATTTGTAACATATGGCCCAATTGTATAACCTGAAAAAAAAATATTAGTAATAGTAATAATAATAATAATAAATAATAATAATAATAATAGTGATCATTAATAATATTAATAATAAAAATAATAATAATAATAATAACTAATAAACCCTGGGCAAAAATGAGTGTCTACAGCTGTCCTTCTTTGCCCATTCTTGTGTTAACAAGAATAGGGCAAAGACGACAAGACAACGAGTTTTTGTCATGTTCTCTCTTTCGCTATGAAACTTGATGTTAAAGACGAGACTGTTCATCCATGTTGAAGTGATATAGCCGCTTTTAGATAAATTGTTTACTGAAGATGACATTATTCATTCTTGTTGAGGAAATTGGGTCAATCTAGAGATAATTTGGTGTTAAAGAGGACTCTGTTCATCCATGTTGAAGAGTTATGTCCGCTTTCGTATCCCTTTGTTCCTTCTCGTTGAGGAAATCGGATCAATCTGGATAACCTTAAAGATAACATGTTTCCTTCGCGTTGAGGAAATCTGATTGTCAAAGTATGACACTGCTCCTTTGCGTTGAGGAGATATTGTCGATGGACAACATTTTTTCTTCGTTTTTGAGGACGTATATCCGTACTTTGACAGTTTGATTTGACATGGTTCCTTTTTGGTGAGGAAAACTCATCGTTCTTGAAAGATTGTGAATATGAAGACAATGTTGTTCCTTCTTACTGAGGAAATCTAATTGTCTAAAGATAGTTTTACTTTGAAAACGACGTGGCTCTTCGGGTTGAGGAGAGCTAATCGTTTCTCGGTGTCACATCTAAAGATGACATTGCTCCTTCTTGTTAAGGAGATCTAGTCATAGTTGCCAAAGATTTACTTGAAATGAAATCTTTCTCTTCAACATGGAATTGTGAGATAAAGTCTTTGCTAAATTTGAAATCCTGTCAATTATTCAACATTTGAGTGAAATCAAATGAATGGAAAGAAATTTGTTTTCAGAGAAGTTATCTTAGGTGAGATAAAATTTTGTTTCGAGTGAAACAATTTTAAAATTTGCATTTCAAGGGAAAACTATCTCAAGCAAGATGAAATTTGTTTTTAGAAAAACAATCTCAAGTGAGATTAATTTTGTTTCAAGAAAACATGTCTCAAACGGGACGAAGCTTTATTTCGAGAGAAACAATCTCAAAGGTGACAAATAGTCTGCTCCTGCACATTGAGGAAATCTAGTTGCCTTTAGAAGATCTGATTATTCTCTTCAGGATGTTGAATCTGTGAACGACGTTGTTCCTTCTTGTTGAGGACATCTAGTCATCACCAAACTTTTATTCCCTAAAAATTCAATATAAAAATGATGCCTTTATGAATGACTATTTTTTATGTTTTTATGGATGTCAAGATGAAGTTTACTTCATGTATTTGATTTGATTTTTATTTTGATAAAAATGACTTTTTGAATTTGTCCTCACGAGAGGAGAAAATGGCCTTTAAGAAAAATGAAATGAGGATTTTAGGGAAAAACAATTTTAAGAAAGACTAGATTGGTGTTCTTAGATGAATAATCTTGAAAAATATGAAATTAGTTTATCAAAAGAGATTATAAAGGCATCCTCACGAGAGAGGAAACATAATTTTTTTATTGCATGATAATGAATGATATAAATTCATGTGACGTTTATGTTTATGTTGATGCATGTTTTCTTAATCAATGGTGGGAATGGTTGAATGAGTAGTCTTCATCTATCCCTGATTCAGTTATCTTCACTCTTTGTTTGCATCATCATGCATCCTTACAATTCTTGACTTATGTCAATTTCTTCTTGCCCCAATAAATTTTTGCCCCCAATAAATTTGGCTTCCCCTATCTGAACTTGTATAGAAATCAAATAGAGCTTTCATCTTTGCTTTGAAAAGAGAATCCATCATTTCAATCTTTGGAGACTGTTTATGTGCTGCGACTTTATGATGGAAAATCAACAGCCACTGCTTAGAGCTAGCCACCGTAGTAATCTATGGGACATCCACGTCCCCAATAAGCTCTATGATACATCCATTCCCAAGATGGTAGCAGGAGCCATAGAGGCAATCGAAATCAAAATTGAAGGTGTTTTCTCAATTACTAACATCAAATTCAACTCTTTAAGCTTTGAATTGATTTTTCAAAGTTCTGTCGCCTATTTAGCGGAAAGAAAACTTCCTCGTTATCCACTTTTGATCTTGATGCAGATAGAACATGACCTCTAATTGGGATTTAGAAACCCATTATGAACTCAACATTGGCTCTACTTCATAACTACTGGTATATGCAACATTCATCATTTGTGGCTTCAATATTACTGCATGACAAATCATCAGCATGATACAAATGTATGTTGTGATGTTGACAAAACAGTCATATATAGTAAGCTCCACTGTCTCTGCTTCACCATTTTCAGTCTTTGTACCTTTTTGACTTATTAAAAATAAATGTATGCTAAATTCAATGATCTTATACTCCTAGATGATATGAACCGTCAATAATGCCCCAATATTTATGATTTCTTGCTTCAGCACTGATTTTAAGCATGAACTTTTGTGTTTGGGAGATACATGTCAACTACCAAAATCTACTCCAGAGATTATGTCTTGTTTGAAAATATTTTTCTTCTTTTATTTTCAAGATTAGAAAAATATTAATTAAAAGAATTTTGAAAATGTTTAATCAAAAATTTTAAAACAAATTACCCTTTTCTAGGTTTAACAATTGAGACAAATCATAAAACAAGAGTTCATTGGATATCAAAGAATTAACTACTCTCTTAATCCTTCAACCTTATAGCTCTTTGATAAGTGTCAGGATTAGGGATTAGTTTCAGGCTGGCTTTATATCCTCTAAAGTTTCATCCATCAAGTCCTTCTTCTTGTCCCTGCTCTTTGGAACGTTATACATGCCTCTCATTTCTGGCTTGACATTTAATTGGGTGCAAACAAAATGTAGCAACTAGCACAACCAATTGCTAAACCTTTTAGAACACTTCTATTTCAGTTCTCTAAAATCATCCATTTGTTCCAGCTTCGTAGACTTCTCTAGAAAAGGCAGTGCAAAAATATCGATTTAAAAATGAAATTCCTTAGTGCTCGTGTAAAATTGACTATAATAGGTGTTCCTCAACTCCCTTATTCCATCTTCATCAAGACTGCTTATTTAGTAAATTCGATTTAATTTGCCATTGTTTAGCTAGCTCAATTCAGCTTTATTGTACATATATATTTTATAATTGCCTTTATTTGGCTAGCTGAAATTATCCATAAAGTGGGGGTGTTTAACCAATTTCTCTAGAGGGATAGCTCAAGCTTTATTGTATACATATAATTATATTATGGGTATACAAATTCAATTTCTTAAGCTTGTCAAGAAGAACATGTTATATTCCAGGTGTTGTTGAAAGTCAGAAAATCTAATCCTTAGAGTTCAATTTCCAAGCAGCTAACCTAAACTAGATTCACCTACTTGACTATTCCATCTGTGAAAATTATGATCATTATTGAACGTCATCAACAAAGGTAGAAACCAATCATCTTTGTAATCTTATGTGCAAGATGCCCCATTGTGTCCACATCCTTATATACCTTAATGCCAAGCCCTTAATTGTTTCTTCATGCGAGGAGAAGGCTAGCTTGGTCCATGCAAGAGAATGGTATGTATTTTGGTGTATCTTCTGGAGTAAAATTAAGGCTTCTTGTTTTACGATGGTTCAAATCATGTCACTTGCCAAGAGGCCATTACCTTAATTCTCAAGAGAGCTTTTAATTCAAATGATATTAAAAGAACTACAAGATTAAAACTCGTTCAATTGTTCACAACCTTAAAAGGTAACATGAGTTCAATCATCAAATGACTTAAAATATTTAAGCAAAAGATAGAACAAAAATGGGTTCAAACAAAACAATGCCCTTAATGCAAGTCCATGAAAGCTTAATGGCAGATGCAAAGATCTCTTCTTGATTAGCATCAGAATGCCCCATTATTCATTGAACACCCATGCTCCCGAATTAATTAGATTCTGGACCTTTCGATTCAATGCCCCATAATTCTCAGTGGAATGTCTTAAACTTCCTATGTGATAGCTACATACGACATTGACATCATAGCCTTCAGGATATGGCATCTCATTTGGCTTGGATTAGATCGGAGTCACCAAGTTCTTCTCAACCAACATTGGAAGTAAATCCTCATAGGTCATTGGAATTGGATCAAATTGACTCTTTTCTCATATCATCCTATAAGGCTCAGCCTTACGACCAGTTCAACAGGCCCCTACCATACTGATTTCAGATTCCTCCTCAGTGTCAGCACTGCTTGTATTCCTCATTTTACCATTTTTGATCACCCTTTCATTCATTTCTCCACACGTGATGATGTCAGAGAAAATCTTAGTGGCAACCCCTAACATGTAGTTGATATATGGAGATTTTAATGTATCGTTGAATAAAGTGATAAACTCCCTCTTAATCATTGGTGGACGTACTTGATATGCGACATCCCTCCATCGTAGTGTATATTATCAGAAGCTCTCATTATGTTTTATCTCCATATTTTGTAGCGTTGTTTGATCAGGGGTCATATCAGTCATATGCTTGTTTTAACCCAAAAAGGCATTAGCCAAATCCTTTCATTAGTGGATTTTGTAGAACCATGTTTATAATGTTTTGATACTACATGAACAATATTGATACTATTCATATGGTACCGATACCAAAGATTGAGAAGTGTCGATACTCTCTAGGTAGTATCGATACTACCAGTTGTTTTCCAAATAGCTCAAATTCTAGAATGCAAAATAGGTACGATACTCAAAGAAGTACCGATACTGCTTTACACAGTAGTATCTATACCATGAAGTTAATATTGATATTGGTCAAGCCCAACAACTAGTTTATTTAAATATAATAAAGGAAATACTGATACTCATTAAAGGAGTGTTGATACTCTCTGTCCTGGGTAGTTTTATTTTGCAGAGAATTAATCCCAACGGCTCCAAAACATCTCTAACGGCTAGAAACGGCCACAAAATCATCCCAATGTATAAAAACAAGTAGAGGACACTTGAAGAAGGTTAAGAACACCTATTCAAGCATTTAAACACAAGAGAATAGCTCTTTCATTCTTATTTTCCTTTTTCTTATAAATATTAGTGTTTTAGTGAGCATAATTTTGTAAACACCTATCTTGTGAGGTTTTCTTGTTTACATTCTTATTTCTTTTGTTAAAGGGGATTGGTTCTATCTTATCCATTGAAAATATAGGGATTTATGATGTTATCTCTTTATCTTGTGAAAAATAAAGAACAAATTAGTGAATTTGTTAGAAAATCCTAAGTGGGGAGCTTAAGTAGTGGATATAGACTTGGTTGAGTAGTCAAACCACTATAGATCCTTATGCATCAATTTTTCTCATTCTTAAATCTCTTTAATCCCTAAATATTTCTCAAATCCACTCCACCCCCTCTTGGAAAATTATTCGGTTGTTCATTTGAGCTTCATCTCATAAATCCGAACAATCAGAGCTTGATTCATTAGAAGGTTTTACAACCTTGAGACGATCCTTGAAGAAGCTCTATCCATTCTGACACAACCAAGAAGATGACTTCTACCTCAGGCTCGTCCCACATGGAAGACTCCCAACCAATCAACAAGCCTCCATACTATAATGGAGCCAACTACAGTCATTGGAAGAAATTCTATTCATCCAATCCAATGATCTTGATGCATAGGTGATGATCGAGAACGACTACTCTTCTCCAAAGAAGAATGAGTGGAGTGCCCAAGAATAGAAGAAAGCTCAATAAAATGCCAAGGTCATACACATGTTGTTTTGGGTACTTGGTCTCAATGTTTATGAAGGAGTTTCTTCTTGTTCAAATGCCAAGGAGCTTTGTAATAAGCTCGAAGAACTTCATGGAAACAAGAAAGAAGAATCAACAAAGGTGGTGTCCTTAGTGGCTCTTAAAGAGCCCGAGGTATCTTCTAACTCAAATGAATTAAATTCACATTCTTTTGAAATTAATTTCTTTTGAACATGAATTCCAAATATAAGAAATTAATTTCAAAATTCAAAACTAAAAATGATTTTCTTTTGAAAGAAAAATTGGATTTTGAAAAGAAAAATGATTTTGAGCTTTCAAAAATCAAAATCAATGATTTGGAAAAAGAAAATCTTGATTTTAATGTTAAACTTGAGAGCTTAACAAAGGAAAAATATTTAATTTCTCAAACCAACTCATCAAATTTAAAAATGGAAAAATGCTCACATTGTCATTTCCATGGTCATTTGGAACATACTTGTCCTTTAAAGAAAGGAAAACATTTTAAAATTAAACAAGTATGGGTCCACATGGAACAAGGGGCATTGAAACTAGCGTCCAAGGATCCAAAGCAATTTAGATACCAAAATCCAAATGAATGTCTCTTGTAGGTGTGTGGGAGCAATGGTGATGAAAGTGAAGACACTCAAATGCTCTAGCCACACTTGAAATGGAATGGGTAACCTCTAAGCCTATTTTGATTATTTTGCATAATTGGTTTCTCATTCAGTTTAAGCATGCATGGGTTTTGATTTTAAATAATTTTATGTTTTTTTATCTCATTTATGTTGAAAAGTGTATTATGATGGAAATTTTAAAGTTTTAATGATTTTTCATGATTTTTAGTTCATCATAATGAATTTTGGTTAAATTGGTTTTCCATGCAAATGATATCTCTCTAACAAATGATATCATTTTTTCAAATGCTTTGTTTTTAAAAATTTTGATTTTTGACCTTAATATAAATGCTTATGAATGTGATTTATTGCAAATGATATCTCTCTAACAATTAATATCAATTTTTCAAATGCATAACATTTTTTGATAGCTTTATGCACATGCACTTAAATACAAAAATTATATTGCATAAAGTATATTAGACTTGGATATATTGAATTTCATGTGCTACTAACATGTTTGTTCATCTTTGTTAAAATTCAATTTTTAAGTGTCAATCTTTTAAAGTTAAATTTTGTTTGGAATGCATTTAATGAGGGGGAGCTTTGATTTTTCAATTGATTTTATGCTAAAATTTACTACTTACTCTTCATTGTTATTTTTTAACTTTAAAATTGAATTATTTTTTATGTAACAAAAGGGGGAGAAGTATGAGTTTGAAAAATTCAATTTCAAGAATGAAAAAGGGGGAGATTTAATATTTTCCAAATATGTCTCTTTTTCATTAAATATTTTATTAAGGGTGAGTTTTGCCAAAACAATTTTTCAAATGTTTTGTTATATCAAAAATGGGGAGATTGTTGAACCATGTTTTATAATGTTTTGATATAACAAATTAAGGCAAAATGTTTTTGGAATTGATTGAATTTGTTCAAAGTTTTCAAAAATAATATAAAGTCCATTAAACTAGAATTTGAGCATAAAATTGTTTTTCTAAGTACGTAGTATCGATACTGTTCTTACAGTATCAATACTATATGAACAATATCGATATTATTCATGTGGTACCGATACCAAAGGTTGAGAAGTATCTATACTCTCTAGGTAGTATCGATACTACCAGTTATTTTCCAAATAGCTCAAATTCTAGAATGTTAAATAGGTACCGATACTCAAAGGAGTACCAATACTATTCATACAGTAGTATTTATACCATGAAGTTAGTATAGATATTGGTCAAGCCCAACGGCTAGTAACAGCTAGTTTATTTAAATATAACAAAGGAAGTACCAATACTCATTAAAGGAGTGTCGATACTCCCTATCCTGGGCAGTTTTATTTTGCAGAGAATTAATCTCGAACGGCTCCAAAACATTCCCAACATCTAGAAACGGCCACAAGCTCATTCCAACATATAAAAAACAAGTTGAGGACACTTGAAGAAGGTCAAGAACACCTATCCAAGCAATCAAACACTAGAGAAAATCTCTTTCATTCTTATTTTCCTTTCTCTTGTAAATATTAGTGTTTTAGTGAGCTTAATTTTGTAAACACCTACCTTGTGAGGTTTTCTTATTTACATTCTTATTCCTTTTGTTAAAGAGGAGTGGTTCTATCTTAGTCATTGAAAAGATAGGGATTTTTAAAGGTTATCTCTTTATCCTGTGAAAAAGAAAGAACAAATTAGTGAATTTGTTAGAAAATCCTAAATGAAAAGCTTAGGTAGTGGATGTAGACTTAGTTGAGAAATCGAACCACTATAAATCTTTGCGCATCAATTTTTCTCATTCTTAAATCTCCTAAATACGTAAATATTTCTCAAATCCACTTTACCCCCTTTTGACAAATTGAATACGACACAATTGATTATACCACATAGAAGCGGGACCAGTCAAACTGTCTTGAAAATAGTGGATCAAAATCTGATCATTGTTGGTGTATCCAGTCATCCTTCGAATAAACATCGTGAGATAGGAAGTAAGGCAACTGGTTCCATTGTACTTTTCAAAATCGAGCATTTTGAATTTGGGTGGGAGCACCAAGTCAAGAACCAAGACTAATTCACTTGCATCCATTTCATTATGAGAGCTTTGTCCTCTCGTTCCTTTGAATGTCTCTATGCACCAATTCTTTAAGTTCTTAGGGTTCTTATTCTTGGCTTTGTACATATCATCAGGATTGGACATGTTGATATCAGTAGAGTTATCCTGAGCATCTAACACAATTGCTTGAGTCTTAGTGGCGGAGAAGCCTACTCGGTGGCTTGGAAGTCTCTCGAGTGAAAATAGTAGTTGTGGATTATTCTGCACTCAGATGTTTCTATGGATGAAAAAGCATGCTTTTTACCTTTTTCCTGATTGAGCCCAATCAATTTGTCAACAATCTGATTGATCATGATGGTTTGAGTTTGCAAGATGTGGTCTATGATAGCCTTTTTTTATTTCTCTAATTTAGCTTCCCAATCTCGTTGCATTATCTATAAATTATCTTGTAGTTCTTTCTTCAATTTTTCAAATTTTGCTTCCATTATGTCACATGATAAGGACCACTGCCATCGAATTCTCCATGAATTAATCCCCATGTTTTTATGAATGATGCATGTGAAAATGTTTAAATAAATGAAATGCATAATGTAAATATGAAAATCCATACGTGAAAAGTTGATCCAATGATGAATATCATAGAATAATTTTCATCAAAGATAAAAGTCTTCACGTTACAAAATAGTCCATTTTACATACATGATTTTGCCTAGACGTTGAGTTTGAAAGGGGTCAATGCTTCATCTCGGAGCGTCGTCCTTGAAAATTATGCCCCTCGAATGCTATGTAACCTAACTCAATTAATGTCTCATGCAGTGCTGAAGTCACGCGTCACTCCTTTGTGATTATCGATGGAACGATCGTAGATAAGAATCTACTAGTGGATTACTTCTCGGATCAATGGATCATCTTTCTAGTCTTGAATGTTGCATGATCTTCAAGTGAGTTTCCTTCTTGTACTCTCTGAACTTCTTTTAGCCCTCGGTGCATGTCTGTGTATGCAACTGCTTGATTGAAAACTTTTATCTCTCCTTGTGAAAATTTTCTCTTAAATATCCCCTTTTGGATCAACACTTTCGCATTATGTCATGTCGATGCAATGTAAAAAAGATGAAAACTAACACAAAAAAATTAGAAAAATAAGTTAATACATGTAAGATAATCCATATAGATAAAAGTTTTATTTAGAGATGAATATAACACCTACCCCATCATGGTATCTAATCGAGCATGCTTTTATTAAATAGCAATCCTACCCAGGCATGTTTTCTACCCAAAATAATTTACTTGGCAATTAAAACCTAACTGCATATAATTTCTACATCTCATGTTTTTATTCGAAAGAAGTAACTGTATTCTACCAATTAATAAATATATAAAAAGGTTAGATTAAGTTCCTCATTGTGTATACCTATTTTGGCACTTTCTGACGGACATAGGTCTGGAATGGCTCTACCTAAGGTGACCATTTTATGGTTTACTACATGCATGGTTTCGACTCTAACGGGAAAAGGTACTCGAATTGTCCTTGTTGTCGGTGCCCCTTGGGCTACCAAACCCTCAATCCTAACCCATTATAGACATCAATAGATCAAGTTCAATTCGAGAGGGTTCACTTCCTTACACCCATATGAGGAATAAATTCCTATTAAGATATAAGGTATGTGTACCCGAAAGGTATTTGCTAAGACTCATACGAAGAATAAATTCTTACTAAGATTAAAGCGTTCACCCCTACTTACTTGGGACTAAGCTCGGGTATAGAGCTTATATCATGCAATTGCATGTGATGTGTATAAGGAGGAACAAACAATCCTTTGACTAAAAAATGGAAAAGTCTTGGCAGAAGCTTTAACACAGCTGAGAACATAAATAAAAGCGTTAGTATGATAAAAATAAAAATTTAGAAAAACTTCAATAAATGGATCATAAGTTAACTATAGACTCAAACTCATGATTTCTGCCATTACGACAATGTATAAGCGACTTACAGCTTGACTCTCTAAAAATTCTCCAGCGGAGTCGCCAAGCTGTCATAACCGTTTTTTAAAACAATTATATAATTATGACTTTATTAAGAAATTGGGACTTTTTGAATTAATTTAAATTAAAATTCAATAGGAGTCACCATCGACCTTTGGGTTAGGTAGGTCGAACACCTAAAAATGACTTTTAAACAATTTTTAAAAAAAATCATTTTTAAGACAAAAAATTGGTTTGCGCGTATCAAAGATTCTTTTTTAAGGATTCACGAGTCGATTACGCGTGGGGAAGGATAAGCACCCCATAGCGCCCAAAATTGGTGCCTAGTCGCTTATAAATTATCGTAAATGGTGGACATTGTAAATTCGAATCAATATTTAAAGTGTGGTCCTTTTATTGAAAATGATATTTTTTGAATTAATTATTAGAGAAAAATCTTAAATTAGAAAAAGAAATATTGAGATTCGCAATCCTCCATCGGGAAGGCTATCCCATCTATTTCTTAACTGTAAAAGAATATTCTCCTCAATTTGTTTTTAAAAATAAAGTAATTGAATAAGGAATAAATATCGGAACTTGCATGAAATGATCCATTACCCGCGTTTCTAGGAAATATTATTATAGTTTTAATAGATGAATAAAAATGCTCGATTTATTGCCCAATTCATTTATCGTTCGAATGTCATTTTGAATTTGCACTACTTCTATAATGTAATACTATTCATGCCCATTCTACGACCAATGTTCTCGAGAGTGGATAAATAAAATTTTTAAAATATTATAAAATATAAAGCATTTAATAAAAGTTCAACTATATATAAATACAATCCGCAAAGTATACGTATAAATATATACATAAGATATATTCTAAATATATATAAATAATACCCATATGACTATGGGAGCAAAGGAAATATAAAAGTCATAATACACGCCTAAAATACATGCGAAATGGATACCAAGGATTTGAAGGATTAAAATAGAAGTGTCAAAATATAATAGGTTTAAATTCAAACAATAAAACTTAAAGAAACTGTACGAATGGAAAACTATAGTAAAAACTTGATAATGTCTAAAATTTGAGCAGGTAAGATATCATGATAACCAGTACAAATATTAAGCAACTGGAATAATGAAATTTAATAAACTAACTGATATTAAGGATTAAAATGAGCATTATCAAAATTATATTCCAAATATGTAAAATAGTAAAATACTTAAATAAATAATTCATAGGATCAAAATGAACCAATACTATAATTTTTGGCCCGAATCAAATATTGAACCAAATATGCATATTAATTAGAAAAAGTGACTAAAATAGAATAGAACAGAATTTAAAGCTCCAAATCATAAACATTAATGTTATATTCAATGATCGAAACGAAACATTACAAAGGAAGAGAGACCTAACGAGCTATTAACCCATGCACTAAAATGCTCTCTGGTCCTCCCTAAACGGTGTCGTTTGGCACTAAATATATACGTCTAAAACATAGCCCAAAACCGGTCATCCTCTCCACTCTTCTCATTTCTCTCTTTTTCATTTTAGAGAGAATAAAGACTCTCTCAACTCTCCATTCCCCCCACCGCCAAGAGAAGAAATAAAATGAACTCTGGTCGCCCTCCACCGACACCGGAGACGATGACCACACCAGATCATAACCCCAACCCTTGGCTACTCTCCCCTTAGCCGAAAACAAACATAGACACTACCCACCTTAACCAAAATGAAACCCCTTTTGAAAATTAAAAATCCAAAGTAAACCTATAGATCTAACATAAAAGGGTTTTACCTTCGGTTTCCTTCTCCCGGTGAGGTAATGGTGGCAGTGTTTTGCATAAAAGGGTGAGTCTTCTCCCACCCCCAATTTGTTCTTTGTTGATTCGAATGCCTACCCATCTCTGGTTCAAAACAAATCCCCCCATTCATTTGCTTGTTGAATGTGCTTTATGGTTGATTTTTTTGGGGTGAAAAGATGAGATCTATTAGATATGGACATGATTTTTGCAGAAAAATTGGGATTTACCGGTGGGCCTCACGGTCTTGTTGGTTGGTCGATTATCACTGGCGGTGGTTGGATTCTTCACATGTTAGGGTAAAAACCCTACCCATTGATGCATGTGGGCCGTTGGTGGAGATGGTGAGCAGCGTCAGTCCAAGACACAATACCCTAGCGGGTTGGGCTCTCAAACGAGCTTAACTCATGCTGGGCTAACTGAGTGGACTTCGGGTTGTGTTTTTTGGGCTTCAAATAGTGGGCTGATTGTTGGGCATTTGTTTTGTAAGCTTTGGGTTCCATTTGTATCTTTTGTAACATTTGGCCCAATTTTGTAACCTGAAAAAAAGTAATATTAGTAGTAGTAGTAGTAGTAGTAGTAATAATAATAATAATAGTGATAATTAATAATATTAATAATAAATAATAATAACTAATAAACCCTGAGCAAAAACGAGTGTATACATTTAAAATTTTTTGTTACATTTGTCGTGAACTTTATTTTGGATTCTAGGACTTGAACTCTAAAATTTTATAAACGTTTGATTTATGTTTTCATTATTTTTTTATTTATTTCGGTTACTTTAAGTATTTGAAATCTATAAATGTGAGGGTTAATTTTAATGTATTAAAAATAGTGTTGGGTAAGTTTTGGGGAAATTTAGTTAATGGGCCTTCTTGATCCGGTTTGTTTCATCTAGGTTGGGTAAATGGGTTACATTTAGTGGTGTCAAAGTCAAGTTCAACTCTCGGACTATCGAGCTTGACCACAAAAATTTTAACCAAAAGTGATTTTTGCATGCATATAAATTTTTCAGGTGAAAATAGAATTTTTTGGAATAAAATTATTTTTCTCTTATTTTTATTTTATTTTAAAAATGAGTAAATAAATATTTTAAGTCGAAACTCCAAGTACCAACTTTGATTTTAGGTTTAGTCTTTTATAGATATTTTATTATGTCACCTTGTGGGAGCTCTCGATTTGTCATTGATCAAGGTCAAGGTTAGTTTAAACACCGGCTAGAGGTAGTAAGCAATTTATGTCTATTAATTATTGTTTAGTTGGTAGATTAGTTCAACTCGGAGTAGAGGTTCAACTAGATCAATAGTGAGGCAATTAGAGTTATTATATTATACTCGGAGATATGATGATTGGGATGAGTCAGAAGAAATTGTGGGTATATTCTTTATTCATTCAATTTTCATTCCAATAAATTTTGAGGATGAAATTTTTGTTGAGGGGAGAATCGTAACACCCTAAATAATTCCCAATTCAAAACCCTAGAATTTGGGGAAAACTTTTCAAAATTTCTAATTTCTATTTGGTGGCTAAATTGTAAAATTGGAAAGTTTGGATCAAAATTCGTAAACCGTAGAGAATTCAAGGACTGGAATTGCAGTTTACCCACTTTTTATTTGATTTCAATTTCAATTCTTCTTCTCTGCGCGGTCGCTTTATCTCTTCTTTCCTTCTATTTATTTTTTATTTTTTTTTTCTTTGCTTTTCTCATCAGACGAATCAATTCCTCCACGCCGTATCATCGTGAAGTCGAAGATGGTTCACTAGTGAGTTCTTCTCCATCGTGCGTTCCATCTAGGCGAGCTCAAAAGAACATCATTGGTTCTTATTTGTGGAAACAGAACAAACATAGGCTCCTTTCCGTCGTATAATGGCCATTCGCGGCCATCCACGACTGCTATTGTGTCCGGTTAATCTCACGTTCATCGGAGAAGGCCTTTATGGTCGGGTTTCATGACTACTGCTATCTCACCGCCCTTCTTCTTTTGTCTACCACACTGTGGTGGTCGATATCGTCGTTGGCATATTGTGGTAGAACCAACGATACCTTTTGTTCGAACCAGCAGCCCCAAATCTCGATAAAAATCTTGTTTTTCAATTTTTAGTTCGAATCGAAATTTTTGTTATTTACGTCGTAATAACATTCCATATGTATTTTAAGAATTGGTGAATTGGAATTTAATACGAACGTAATAATATTACAGGAAATGTTGAACCAAAATCGGACTTACGGTCTCCTCCACTCTTATCAACTCAAATTGCTAGAACCGAGTGTAAGTATTAAATTATATTTAGATTTAGATTTGTTGATAGATTAGGTTAATAATAATTATTATTATTATGTAGAAATTGATTCGGTTAGACCCAGTGTTCAAGCCGCATATGAGGGACGTTACGTTTGCCGTTAGAGTTATTTTGCTGAGGTGTGTCTCTTCCTGGTGCTATATCTATTTCGTGTTGGTTGATTGATTGATTTATTGAAATTAGTTGTGAGCATGACTGTTATATGTACTATTTCTTTAAATATAATTCAGTTAAGCATGTTGTTTGGAAGTTGGTTTTGAGCATGAAGGTTCTATGATATTGTTGCATCAATTGGAATTCATAAAATTATGTTATGTGACCGGGGGCGGACTCAGGATAAAAATTCAGGGGTTGCACAAAAAAATTCTTATAAATTTTTTAGGGGTTGCACAATATTAAAGGTGACACTTGTATTAATTAAAAAAATTAGAAAAAAATAACACTAAGTAGACAATTTTGTTGTATAAATTTTTTTTTCTATAAGAATTTAACTGAAATATGGGATTCTACCTAAAAATCACAAAATATATATATAAAAATACTAAAATAATATCATTTGATCAATGTTCCTCATAATTTGAGGGGTTGCCCGGGCTACCCCTGGCAACCCCCTGGGTCCGCCCCTGTATGTGACATGTGATAGTTATTGGGTTTAGATTATGCTATGTGTTCGGACTATGGGATCATGTAATTGTATTCTCATTCCGATTAGATAAAAACGTGGATATATGATATTCGAGTATGTGTAATTCGGATATGTGTTATTCGGATCGGATTAGATATTGAATATGTGTGACATTTAAATATCATATTGGGACGGATTAGATATTGAATAGGTGGCTTTTGCCTTTGTGGTGGACCCCACTCATATTGTGTGTTTTGATTGTAAATAGTGTGGTTCCGGGGAATCTACTCTTCGAATCGTGTGACATAAATACGGGTGGGTGCATGAGCATTTGCATAACATTCAAATATTTGATTGTTACTGTTTGATTTGAAATATGATTAATTTTGTTTGATTTAGACTGTGCTATGATTTTAACTTTGCTTGCACCTTAGAGACACCTTAAGCTTATTATCTTATATTCCCTTAGTTTCTCTCTTTTAGATACTCGGGTTAGAAGAATCGATACTTGAAGTTACAATATTTCTCATATTTCACTATTTCATAGTATGACATATTATTCTAATTTTTCTATTTCTTATTTTATTAGCATTTTATTCAAATAATATTTGTTATGTTTAAATATTTTTGGGACATTGGTTGTGAACTTTTTTTTTTTGGACTTTGGGACTTGAATTCTGAATTTTATAAACGTTTGATTTATGTTTTTATTATTGTTGTTTTATTTCAATTACTAAGTATTTGAAATCTGTAAGCACGAGGGTTAATTTTAATGTATTAAAAATAGTGTTTGGGGTAATTTTTGGCGGAATTTAATTAATGAGCCTTTCAGATCTAGCGTGTTTTATCTAGGTCGGGTAAAGTGGGTTAAATTTAGTGGTATCAAAGTCATGTTCAACCCTCGGACTATGGAGCTTGACTACAAAATTTTTAACCAAAATTGATTTTTTCATGTATGTAAATATTTTCAGGTAAAAATAGAATTTTTTAGAATAATTTTTTTCTCTTATTTTTATTTTGAAAAGGAGTAAATAAATATTTTAAGTAGAAACTCCCAGTAACAAATTTGATTTTAGGTTGTCTTTTATAGATATTTTAGTATGCCACTTTATAGGAGTTTTCGATTAATGATCGATCAATGTCAAGATTAGTTTAAACATCGACTGGAGGTAGTGAGCAATATATGCCTATTAATTCCGGTTTAGTTGGTAGAGGTAGTTCAAATCAGAATAAAGGTTTAACTGGATCGGTAGTGAAATAGTTAGAGTTATTATATTCTACTCGGAGATATGAGGATTGGATTGAGTCAGGAGAAATTGCGGGCACTTTCTTTATTCATTCAATTTTCATTCCTGTAAATTTCAAGGAAGAAATTTTCATTAAGGATGAGAGAATTGTAACACCCCAAATAATTTCCGATTCAAAACCCTAGAATTTGGGAAAAACTTTTCAAAATCCCTAATTTCTATTTGGTGGCCAAATTGTAAAATTGGAAGGTTTGGATCCAACTTCATAAACCTTATAGATTTTAAGGACTGGGTTTGCAGTTTATTCAAAATGTTATTTGATTTAAAATTTAATTTTTCTTCTCCTTGCGACCGCTTTATCTTTTCTTTCCTCTAGTTTTTTTTTCCTATTTTTCTTTGCTTTTCTCATCAGACGAGTCAATTCCTCCACGCCGTGTCGTTGTTCCGTCGAAGATGGTTCACCGATGGGTTCTTCTCCATCACGCGTTCCATCTAGGTGAGTTCGAAAGAACATCGCCTATTCTTCTTTGTGGAAACAGAACCAACATCGGCTCTTTTCCGTCGTATAATCGCCTTCACGGCTATCCACGACCGTGATGGTGTCCTTTCATAAACCAAATTGTGGTCGTCGTGAGCGTCGTTGGGATATTGTGGTAGAACCGAAAGTACCTTTTGTTCGAACCAGCATCCCCTAAATCCTAATCTCGATAAAATCTTGCGGTTCGATTTTTGGTTTGAATCAGATTTTTGGTATTTACGTCGAAGTAACGTTCCATATTTTTTTTTAAGAATTGGTGAATTAAAATTTAATACGAATGTCGTAATTTTGCTGGAGATGTTGAACTGCAATCGGACTTACCGTCTCCTCCTCCCTTACCGACTCAAATTGCGAGAACCGAGTGTGAGTATTAGATTATATCTAGATTTGTTGACGGATTAGGTTAATAATAGTTATTATTATGTAGGAAATTGATTCGGTTAGACCCACAGTTCGAGCCGATCGTGGGAGACTTTACGTTGGCCGTTAGAATTATTTTGTCGAGGTGTGTCCCTACCTGGTGTTATATATATTTTGTGTTGATTGATTGTTTGAAATTGGGTGTAAGCATGACTTATGTGTATTGCTGCTTTAAATATAATTCAGTTAAGCATGTTGTTTGGAAGTTGATTTCGAGCATGATGTTTTTGTGATATTGATGTATTGTATTGCTGCTTTAAAATTATGTTATGTGACGTGATATTTATCTCGAATTTGGATTATGTTATGTGTTCGAACTCTGGGATCATGTAATTGCATTCTCATTCGGATTATATCGAAATTCGAATATATGATATTCGAATATGCATTATTAGGATCGGATCATATATCGGATATGTGTGCCATTTGCATATTATATTGGGACGAATTTTGATAAGGGAAGTTCAGTGTATTCACTCGATGGGATGAATGTCACTTTTTCAGATTCTATGGCCTCTGCCTTTGTAGCGAACCCCCCTCATATAGTGTGTTTTGATTGTACATAGTGTAGTTCTGGAGAACCCACTATTCGGATTGTGTGACAGGAGTACGAGTGGGTGCATGAACATTTGCATAACATTCAAATATTTGATTATTATTATTTGATTCCGAATATGATTAATATTGTTTAATTCGGATTGTACTATGATTTTGACTTTGCTTGCACCTTAGAGACCTACTAAAGCTTACATCACCTTAGTTTCTCTTTTTTAGATACTCGAGTTAGGAGAATTAGTACTTGAAGTTACGATATTTCTCATATTTCACTATTTTCCTAGTTTGGCATATTATTCGAATTTTCTACTTCTTATTTTATTAGCATTTTATTCAGATAATATTTGTTATGTTTAAATATTTTTGAGACATAGGTGATTAACTTTGTTTTGAATTTCAAAACTTGACCTCTGAATTTTATAAACGTTTAATTTATGTTTTCATTATTGTTGATTTATTTCGATTACTCTAAGTATTTGAAATCTATAAATGCGATGGTTAATTTTAATATATTAAAAATAGTGTTTGGGTAAGTTTTTGAGAAATTTAGTTAATGGACCTTCTAGATCCGACTTGTTTTATGTTTTATCTAGGTTGGGTAAAGGGGTTACAACAGATGCCTTAACACATTCAAAGATAATAATTACAACATAATAGCGGTATGATGATATGTGAAGCGGTTCATAATGATAAATTCAACATATATTATATTTCTCCACTGTACAAAAACTTGATTCACTTATTACTCCACAATGTAAGAGAAACTTGTAAATGCAGTCCGCAGACTCGGCATCACAAAACAAAAAAACCAAAACACAGTTTCGACATGCCCTCCTATACAAAATATACCCATTTTAACAGCTGGGAAGAAGCAGTGGTTTTCTAGCAGGCAAAACCAGGTATTCTCAACACTCACTTATCTGCATTGATTCCAAAGATCCGGACCTTGTGCATGTTGGGGAACTTAGCAATGACGAGCACAACAACTGCAAGTGTGTTCAAAAAGAGCATAGGATGTTCGTAGTCGGTTGTATGCGATGCTATCAAGTACCTATCAGGAAACCAAAAAAACCCACGGTCAATAAAAGCAGGCCTAAGACATTCCTAATGGACCGAGTTCTCAGTTTATCTTGAATATTCAAATAATTCTAATGAAAGTTCCCATAAATCATTTCAAGGCAGGACTTCCTTGATGAATGTCTTATACAAATATAAAGTATCACAATTCAAAAATAATCCCACTCTAAATGATTTGTCAAAAAATATCAGTGATCCAAATCTGCAGAGCTAATTTATTAAAAACGATGAATTCACATAAACATGGTGATGATCAGTGTAAAAGAGACTATCTTTTTAACAAATGCAATTGAAAACCAATTTGCAAATGAGAACATAGATATCTGGACACACAAACATACTTGATAGACGTTAAAAGAAAAGCAACATGAACGGGAGGAGACTTTATGCAAATGTCATAACAAAATGGTCATGCTACGTAAACCCAGTTGCATTACAATGATACAAGCAATGTCATCTATAATTGGGGAACAAAAGAAAAGGTTGAATAATCAACATTCAATGCTTGGAATCGAATACTTGAAAAGACACAAATGACAGAGATACAGCACAAAATAATAGGATAAAAATCATCAGCAAGTTTATGAAATTTTTTAAAATTTCATATAAGGAGACTTACAGCACAACAGGTACAACAGTAAGAAACTTCCTATTGCGTGTGAGTTGCTTTCCATTGTCTATCTGCTCCCACCAAGTCAAGCCATTGTAAATCCCTTGATCATCAGCAAATGGGGTTCCTTTCTCCCAGTGAAAGAAGTGATATGTCACCTGAAAACATACCGAATCAATGTTAGTCATGAAGGCATGATTTTCAAACAACTTCAAAACGCAGAATAGAAAATAAAGCAACAGTTAAGCACTCAACAAGAACTAGGTTTGGATTTCCAAAATCTTAATTTTGCAATAGAGACATGTCGGAATGCTATGCTAGGAAACACAAATTTTGAATATATGACACCATATATCTTATACTCGAAACTTAATGATATAGGTCAATAGCTAAAATCCCTGATTTCCCTGTTTCCCGTCTTTAAATCAGAGGCCACAAGAACTAACTTCAAAATGTACGCATGCAAAACTATGGCATGTTCTATCTGATGCTCATCAAATATCCCCACAGACTACACCATCACTTATTCAGTTCCATAAGAAAGGTCAACGACAAGAACTAGGTTTGCATTTCCAAAATCTTAATTTTGCAATAGTCATGCTGAAACGATGCGATAGGAAACAAAATTTTAAATATATGACACCATATATCTTATACTCAAAACTTAATGATATTGTTCAATACCTAAAACCCCTGATTTCTCCTTTTCCCGTCTATAGATCAGAGGCCATAACAACTAATTTTAATGCAAAATTATGGCATGGTCTATTTAATGCTCATCAAATATCCTATAATTTCAGTTCCCATAAGAGAGTAGGTCAACGACACAAGGCGAAATTCAAATCTTAAACAATATCTCTATGAAAACTGAGATATATAGACTAATAACGATGCATCAATTCGAACTTACAGTGTACAGCTTAAAAGAAGAACAAGTACGAAAAGAAATCAATAACCCACAAAAGAACCAAAAGGGAAAATCGCAATAACATATCGGAAACACTCATCACAACTCTCCAAATCAAGCCATTCAAACCCAATTTCAACATAAGAATAAAATCCAAAACAAAAAAGGGTAAATTTCCAGGCATAAAAAGAAACCAAATTGAATTTCAGTACAATAACACAACTAAAATTGCAGAAAAGAAAAAAGAAAACGCACGAGGAAGTGAGCGAGATTGACAACGGTCCAAGCCATGCCAGGAGAGCAACCGAAGATGGAGAGAACGAGGAGCCAAGCGAAGAAGAGGATTAGAATATAGGTAGTCCATACCCCTGGGTACATGAACCACTCGGTGTTCCGGTTCAGATCCGCCGGTGGCACCGCTTTCACATACAGATTCGCCATTTTTTTTTCAATAACCACCAAATCACAAATCTACCCTTTTCTCTGGCCACCTTGATTCGACCTGTATAAATAATTCAAAGACTTGGCTTCTTTGGGTATATATTGGATTTCGGAATCCAAAAAGCAAAATCCCAGAACTTTCCTCCAAGTGTTTCCTTTATCTGTGAAAAAAGATGGGATATTTATTTGTTTGAATGGAAAATTGGAAAGCTCTATATAAAAAAAAATAGATTGCTTATCTAAACCGGTCATTATTACAACAACAACCAGCCATCTAATCCAAAACAATAAACTTTATCTCGCGAACCTTTCTGCTTTTCCAAAACCCAAATACGACACCGTTTACCTACTGTCCATCACTAATACTATCAACTTTAGCTCCAGTGCCGCACTTTTGATGTATTTTTTTCCTAAATCGCACTTCTGTATTTTCTCTAAGAATTTAGAGTAATTATAAATTAATATTTATTTTTTAAATAATTTTTTAAAATTAAATTATAATTTTTATTGTTAAAATTTATGAAAAATAATATAATTAGTATTTTATTTTAAATATTTTATTTTTAAATTTTTAATTAATTTATAATTATACGATAAGCCTTTTAAAATTTAAATTTTTATAAATTAAATTAATAATATTTAACAGTACTTATCATTAATGATGATTAGCGATATTCGTTGAGCATGACAAACTTATTCATTTCTTTTACATTTGTGTTGTTATTTTCTATCTTGCTCTTCTTAACTTTTAGGATAAACTACATTTATTTTTATCACTATCATTAACGATAATTAAAGTAAATGTTAACGACAACAATGTGCTTATTCATGAGGTTAAGATGGAAGTGTCATGCACTTCCTGTCATAAAATCATGAGATTTTGGATGCATATTTGTGCACAAAATGTAGGATCTATCTAGGTACATTTGAGCTCAATAGTGGACAAATCAAGAAATAATTAATAATACAAGAAAATTTTGTTAATATAAAAACATACGATATGATTACTGTTAATATGATCACCAATAATGTGAAGGGTAAATTACTTGAATGACCATTTAACTATGAAGTTAGTATCAAAATGACTATTAGTTTTAAATTTCTGTCAATATATCACTAAATTATTTAAGTAGTATCATTTAAGTCACCTGCCATTAGGGATGGGCATCTAACCCGAACCCAACAGGTTCCGACCCGACCTGACCCGATCGGGTCGGATTTTTCTAAAAAAAATTCGGGTTCGGGTCGGGTTTTTTTTATGTGGTGTTCGGGTCGGGTCGGGTTTGGGTTTAGGGTGAAAAAAATCCGACCCGACCCGACCCGGGAAAAACATATAATTTTACCCTATATATTTAGGAATAATTACAATAATACCCCTCTATATATTATTTTTTTCAATTTAATCACTGTTTTTATTGAATAAAAATAATTTTTTTTATTATTTTCTGGTCGAGTCGGGTCGGATTTTTTAAACTATCTATCGGGTCGGGTCGGGTGAAAAACTAATTTTGTCGGGTCGGGTCACGGGTGGAGGTCCCCTTCTTCTCGGGTCGGGTGGACCAAAAACCCGACTCAACCCGACCCATGCCCATCCCTACCTGCCGTTAATATACAACGAAGGAGTGATGAGACAGTTAATAGAAATTTATATAATTACACATTTGATCCTCGGTACTTGTATATTATATTAATTTAGTCATAATTTAAATTTAATTTTATAAATTAATAATTGGTTCCAGATTATTTTAGCATGATAAAGCCACGTTTGATCGACCATAACCTTCAAAACTGCATGTAATCCCTATAAAATTTCCATGTCTCTTTGTTACCATTTCTTAAGCTTTTTCAACCAATTTTAGAGTTTTGTACTTTCTATAGAAGAAGATTGATGATTTGTAGTTTGTGGAGATAAAAATTAGCATGAACTTCTTATTGATTTGCGTTAAATTTACAACACAACCGCAAGGAAAACATGAAAAAAATCATTTACAATCTCTAATCTCACTTTTCGGGGACAAAGTTGGTGGCATAAGACTAGGCTTTGTTGTTGACAAGGTCGGCAAGGTGGTCAGCCAAGTTCCCCAATGGCTTGTTTCTAGTGGCGATAGCTTGGATGAAGAATCCGAACATGGAGAACATTACCAATATGTCATTCTTGATCTTCTTGACCTTGAGCTCAGTGAATGCCTTCGGGTCATCGGCAAGACCCAACAGGTCAAAGCTTCCACTCGGGTACAATGGGTCGATCAACACACCGAGTGGACTATCGGTAATGCGGTAACCCTCTACAGCTCCCATCAAGATAACTTGGGAAGCCTATATGGCCAAGATGCTCTAAGCATGGATCAAGCTTGGGTTGCCCAAGTAGTCAAGTCCACCATCGCTGAAGATCTGAGAGCCGGCCTTGAACCAGATGGCCTCACCGAACTTGAATTTGTTCCTGGCCAAAAGCTCAGGGAAAATACATCCCAGAGCTCCTAACATGCCCATCTGCAGTGAATGACTTTGAGTTCATGGTTCCTAGCAATGGTCTTCGGGTCAGCGTAAAGTTCGATAGTGCCTCAATCGTAGTCATCAGGGAACTCTCCGGTCAAGTAGGATGGGGGATACCGGAGAGTGGACCCAAGTACAAAACTTTATTGAGTCCGTACAACGGGCTACCGGAGGTAGCAGGCTTTGTGGCGATTTTCCTCATGGAAACACGACCATTGCCCTGGATTTTAGGGGGTGGAATGAGAGCTTGATTACCTTTTCGACGGATGATGAGGAAGAAAATGCCATGGTTGACGCTGCCATTGTACAATTGAAAGTGATAAGTAGTGGAGGATGAAGAGAAACTGATAGTTGTTGAAGTTGGGTGGCGTATTAATATTGTTTTTTTTTAAGGAAAGAGGTCATTATCTTATGACATCTACATCTCAATTCCCATTGGTTTGTGACATTTTTTAAGTCTGATTTTTTTTTGAAAGGATAATAATTCATTAATCAATTGCGTAAAAGATTACATAATTCTTAATACATCACATTCATCCATGTAAAACCCTATCAGATTAGTGTTCGATAAGGCCCATTGAGCGTGGGAGTGGAGTACTCTATTGGCTTCTCTTTGACATGGTGCACCTTGAAATTCTCATGTGCACTTAGAATTGAGGTAGCCTCGTTGAGCATCAATCCGACCATGGAAAGATCATTAACCCTATTAGATAACCTATTAAGAATCCCAATGGCATCTCCATCCATTCTCACGTTGTCCCAATTGTTCTCTATGGCCATTCTGAGCCCAAAAGTGAAAGCCATAGCTTCAGCAGATTCTGAGTTTTGGGGTGGGTCCAATTTAGACGTTACTCCCCTCAAAACCATCCATCGGTCTTCTTGCCACCACTCCGAATGAAGCCTTATTGGAGAATGGGTTAAAAGCGCCATCCACATTAATCTTTACCGAGTTGGGAGGAGGATAAGCCCATTCAACCAACGATAATGATGATCTTTCTTCATGGACCAAGCGGGCCTGTTGAGAAAGAGCCTCTGTGGCATCTGAGAAAAGAGTCCATGTAGCCTCAACTACGGCTCTTTTCGGTTGGAGATCATTGTCATGAAGCCATTTATTTCTTCTGTTCCAGATATTCCAGAGAATGACAATCAACTTTGCGAACCCCTTGTAGACACTTTTTTTGTCCGGGTTTTAATTGTTTATTATTATTATTAATTAGTATTAATTATTATTAGTAATTATTATCAATACTATTATTATTATTATAAATAAAATACTAACATTTATTTGTTTATAGACAGATCCAAAATAAAAAATTGGCCTAATTACAAAGGAACTAGACCATTGAAGCCCAACAGCCCGTTCAACCCGAAGCCCAAACTCAAGCCCACACATGAGATCGTAAAAAAAATAGGGTTTCTAGACCTTTTCTTGTGCACCTCCAGTCCACAACTGTTGGATCGGATTGTTGATCCAACATGCTAGATCGTTAGGGTTTTTACCCTAATATGTAAAGAAGCCTACCACTGTTGACCAAAGATAGGCCACCCAACCGACGCGCGTGGTACTCACGCCTGACCTTTCTACTCCCTAGTCGCGTGAGTCGCCGTTGATGCCTCCCAAGTCACCATCATCAGTAAATCTGGTCAAACAACAGGAAAAACACATCAAATTAGTCAAAAGCCAAGGAAATAAAAAACCCATTAACACTACTAGAAAAAAACCCCTTTAATGACGCGAATTGCGCGTCATCTATGGGTGTATATGACACATAAATTCGCGTCATTGAAGCCACCGACATAAATATCAGATGACGTGCAATTGTGTGTCATAAATCTATGACGCGCATTTATGACACGCATTTATGACTCGCATTTATGACGCGCATTGAGCGTCATTGAAGCCCCCGTCATAAATGAAGATGACACACATTTGTGTTTCATAAATTTATGACACGCATGTATGACTTACATTGCGTGTCATTGAAGCACACATCATTAAAAAAGATGACACACATTCGTGTGTCGTGATTGTATTTCGTAAATTATATATATATATATATATATATATTGTATATTGACAAATAATCAAACTAAATCATATTTAATGCCTCATAATACTAAATATATATATATATCATATTATATATAAGCAATCTATTTTAATATAATATATTCACATTCGAGGTCTAAAGTTTCAAGTAGAGCTCTCGAGCTTTTACAGTTCAAATTGGCTTAATTGTCCCCCTATGTGGGGTTGTTGTAATAGGTAAGCATGACCCAGATACAGAAGATGACAAGAAATGTATGAAAAGATAAAATCTAAACAATACAACAAGATGTTTGGATTTTGCAATGATATCTTACTTTAGTTGTGATCTCTAGATGACGTCAAAGCTCTTCATCACGTTCTTTCAAAAATTGTGACAACCGGGTAATTGTGGCACGAATTCCATCATTGTTGTTGTCAAGTTGCATGCAAAAATGATCACGGAATCCACTCAACAACTCAACAAAACAAAAGAATGAGTCAGCTTCAGCAGCGGCCTGCAAGAGTTTAATACGGAAATGTATGCATCAGTTTTGGAGCATATAAAAATGTCTGGCTTGTATGCATCAGTTTGTTACTCAAGACTCAAATATGATGTCATGTCACATGCGAATATGTATCTGAAATGGGTGTGTTAAATTAAAAAAAAATCAAGTAGTATTTGGATACACCTTGTAGGGTGATATCTCCTAAGTTCAAACCCATGTCTCTATATGCGTTAAGTATAGGTGTTTTAAGAAGAATAAAGAGTTTAAGCAAGTGTCAACTAAGTAAATGAAAATTTTCTTCATCATGTTGCTTGAGTCAAGAAAAAAGTGGGAGTTGGTGGCAATAGTGTTGCAGATAGAAATGGGCAAAGACAGGTTTGACAAGAACCCTAAACGATAAACAAAATGTAAATCTCAAAGCTGAAAAAAGTGGAAGGTTCCGGAAGCAGAAAACACTTTTTTTGTTGCACCAACAAGTTTTGCGTGAAGAAAAACATTAAAACAAATAATACATACTAGATAGGAAAGACAATGAGATCTTTACCACCATTTCTTAATCGAGATCATTTCTGAATACGTAAAATAGAGGTGCCAAGATTTCATTCATCCCTTGAACATATCTTATACATGGATTTAACTTGGCAAATACAATTAGTATGTCCTTCTATGCATCCTGAATGAGCAAGGTATAAGTCAGAAATGACTTTGTTTCTCATATCAAAACTTGAGTCCAAAGGGTTAAACAACAAAATCACAAGAAAAAAATGCATACCCGGTTAGACTTTGCAAGCTGCGAGTTTCTGGAAAAGAAGTTCATGTCTGGATGAGTGCGTTTCACATCTCGGTTAATCTGTTCTATAATTTCGAGTCCTTGAAATACTACCAGCCCAAAAAAAGTCACTTAATCTTTATCTAGAACTTAAAAGGAGGACATTTCAAAAAAATTCGGCTCATCAACAACATGACTAACATCGCAAGAAAACTAAGAAAACAAATGGGGAAAAAAACCTCTTCCTAAATGCTTGCTAAATCAGGAAAACTTTAAGGACTAGAGAATAAAATAAATGACATATTCAATTAATAATTGAAAAATCATAACTCTCCGTCACTACTTTCATGTATAAACTGGTATACAAATACAGTTGTAAACTAGTAATGCTCAGTTCATGTTCTCTCAACTAAGTATTGACCAAAAACTAGTATGTGTAGCATGAATTGTTTTCCCCTCGTCCAACTTCTTGGATTTCTTAATATAATGCTATATAATACTGACAATTATAAATACCAAATACTAGGATCTAATAATAACAGAGATAATCAGATAACACATTATAAAACATATGATTATTCTTAGTAAATTAAAGCTAAAGATAATATATGTGATAAATATTTTAATGCTAACAACAACACAATTATGCAAGAAACTATTCAATCTTTGAATTATAATTCAGTAGATTTTACATCAAAGTGTAATACCCCTTCAATGTTTTTTCACTTCTGTCCATTTAGTTATTATCCTTCTTTCTTTCTTCTATCCTTAACGTCAACTAAACACTAGAAGTCAGGCTCCAACAAAAACAAATGAACTAAATTAATGGGAGGAAGCTCAACTTAGAGTTCACAGTCTTTATTTAAAGCATTTAACATAAAAGAAAACACCACAGATGCAGTACAGTTAAATGCTTAGCTTTTTAGCACTTAATTTTTCACTTTATCGAACTGCACCTAATATAACAATAAAATTCAGTGCAAAAACTTAAATTCAATAAAGTTTACAAGTTATCTTTTGCGTAACAATTTACATTAAAAAGACAGGAATGAAGAGTAGCACAGAAAAATCCAATAAGAAGCCAAAAAATAAACTTACACACTAAGCCAACTTACGAATGCAAGATATTGCAGTCTCTGAGCATGAACCGGTATCTCATTAGCTATATCATGATGTATAATTGGGAAAATTGGCGGCCAATTTTTATCATCTGTGGAAACACCAACTGATATACCAAAAAAAGGAGCATTTAGCACTCTATAAAACCACTTGAGAAGAAAGTAAAGGTAAACAGTTGCTTGTGCTCCAGTTCTCTTACATTGGGAAACAACATCTTCCCTTCGTTTTATATCCTGAAAATAAAAATGACAAAATAGAGAAATACAAGTTAAATAAAAATTCAAATCATAAGAACAATTAAATCAGAGAACGATAAAGGAGGCATCACATGATATAATCAAGTGAACAAGCCTTTACTTAAGGGAAAAGGAAAGCAAGTCATTTATTCTTCTAAACAAGCTCCAAGTTAAAAATAACCTTTTCCCTCCTCTTAAGATCAGCATTCCAAGCAGCAAGCTCCTTTTCTCTTTTCTTGGAATCCTGTCAATATCAATATCAATAAACTAAAGTAATTAGCCATCCCTTGAGTGTTCATCTTAAAGAAATGTAAAGGAAACAGAAACTTCATTACATCCATTGTATCTAGAGGTATATCTACAATAGTATCATGTTTCTGTCCAAAACCAAGAGGTTAAGATGCCAGTGGTCTTGTAGGAGAAACAACACCACCATTCTGCAATGACTCTAAAATAAGTAACAATAAATAACACCAGTCTAATATATTTAAATCTAATGCACACCTAAAAAACTAAACACAACCAAGTATGACAAGAGCAACATTCATACCAAGAGACATGAACCATGCTAAATAAAGCATTAATTGTCCAAATCACAACACTTAACATGGCATAAACTATAAACATGGCTAGAGTGTACCAAGGTTATTATATAGATGTTCTCACGGTTAATAATGAAGAAATAGACTCACATTCAGCTTATATTGAACTTATATGGTCCATAAATTTCCAAATCATATAACCAATTTATAACCTACAGTCAATATATGAAAAATAAGTATTAACATTTTAATATATATTACATTTTAAGGTTCAAAAATGAAATCCATCTAAAAAAACTACAAACTGAAAGTCTCAGTTGCCAAATCCTAAGTTTTTCATTAATTACAACAAAATGAAAACAAATCCACAAGCAGAAGCCCTTTCATCACCAAAATGTTAGTGAGCATTGTTCTTAGATCCAGTATTCTCGAAACATTATTCCCAAACCACCCTCGAAAGTCAAGAAACCGACTACCGCACACTTAAAATAGAAAGAATCCAGATCTGAAATGGACAAAAGACGAAAACTAGAAAATGAAAAGAGGAATGGAGTACCGAAAATAGATTGACTTCTTCTTCATTGAAAGGGTTTGGATTGTGGTGGCGATTCATACTCTCTCTGTTTAAGATCCAAAATTTTCTCCAAAGTTAGGCCGAGTTTTGTTCAGACTTGAGTGAGAGAGACATATGCGTGCGTGAACTGATCATAATTTATTTGTATGTTATCCATGTTGAACCTTTTTTCAATCTTTTTCTTCTCACCATCTAGGAGTGAAAAAGAGAGAAGGGGAAGCATATGCATGCGTTAATTGATTATCGAGGAGGCCAGGACTAGAAGCGGGAAAGGATGAAAATAATAGGGGGAAAATTAAAAGACGACTTTTATAGATGACGCACAATTAAAAGTGTACTATGTGTTTTGATAATTTTTTTGGATTATGATTATTAAATATGACACATATTATTGTAAGTCATAAATCGTTCAGATTTTAAAAAACATGACATTTTTTTATGACACACATTTTTTGCAAGTCATAAATTAGAGTGTGTCATTGTTCATGTGTCATTAAAGGTATATTTTCTTGTAGTGTAAAAAATTGGATTGAATCCCAAAAAATCGTGATTTTATCTATAGAATCCTAGGGATATCATTCCTCTAGAAAAAATGAGCCTACGATTATCACAAAAAATGACCATAAATTGGGCATGAAAGGAGAAAAATAAGGGGAGGAATTCGAAAAAAAGAGGGGGATTCTAACCAAAGAGAAAAATCGAAAAAGAAACCAACATCATCAAAGCCAGTAAAAAACCAAAAACGAAAAAATGGAGGATCTTACCTTCAGATCTTCGACAACGGTTGTTCTGATGGTCGGACGACAAATCTGAATGGTGAAAAGGCATGTGGCGGTGAGGAGATCAACATAACTCGGCAGTGGCTCCATCGGACGGTAGATTTAGCAGTGACGGGAGGTAGACTCTTAGACTTTCATTTTTAGGTCTACGCCTTTAGAGTTGATTTCAGGTAAAAGCAAGTTAGGTTTTGGGTTTTTGAGAGTAAGGGGCCGTTTTGGGCTATTTGTTTCGACCCTCAACTAACAAGGGCGGTTGTTACTATCGTCGGTGATGGGTGGCGATTCGAAGTTTGGGAGAGAGTTTAGAACTCTCTACTTTTTTTGTGAACGATAGCATGGATGAGTGAAATGGTGTTAGGGTTAAACTTATCCTCTAAAAGTAGATTATATGTATGCTCCAAAACACCGTTGTTTAAGGGTGAAGAGGTCTTAATCTTCTTTTAGGGGGATAATAGCACTTTAGGTCCTTTTCATTTGAAATAACTCTGTTTTAGCCATCGAATGAAGCTTTGATCTTTTCAGTTTGAGTTCATTATTTATATTATGTTATATTTTAGTCTTTATATGTTTGTTTTATATTTTTTTGTATATTTGACTTTTTAACTGTTGATTTCGCATAGTATTCACTTTGGTCCTTCATATGTACCAAAATATAGAATTGTGTAATTTATTCTTTAAGCCCTATGTTTAGTCTTGTATTCATGTCAGTCATTATCTTTGATTTAGTGTTTAAAGTTTGGGGTTTATTATCTGTTTAATCCTTGACATGATGTGGTTTTTGGTCATTTTCATTTTTACCATATGTATAGATATATTTATGTATATGTATTTTTTATATATCATTATTCATCTATTTATGTACATTTTATGTACGAATTGTTTTATATCTTAAATGATTGTATTAATATTTTCTTATATATATTAGATGTAAAGGCTACAATATATTACAATATGTATATATTTAGTTAATGTTTTATGACTTATGTATTTTTGTATATATTTTGTTTTTTAGAATCAATATTATGAAGGATTGCAAAATGCTCATTTTACTCTTTAATATTTTAATGTATCTTACTCGTATGCTTTCAAGAACACTCGTCGTAGATTGGGGGTGAAAAGCGCCACCTTATAGAGGTAATACAATTCGATACAATATTGAACGAAAGGTGAAGTTGAAATAAATGGAGCGTTTTTTATTTATCTATTAAAATGATAGTAATATTTTAGTTAGCCCATTTTATTTTAATTTAAGTATTGACAATTTATGTTTTTGTTTTGGAAAAAATAATAAATTATTTCATTTAAATTTTGATATTAATTTCTAAAAAAATTAATATTTTAAATAATTCAAGGAGAGAATATTCTTTTACAGATAAGAAGTAGATGGGATAGCTTTCCCGATGGAGGATTGCAAATCTTGAGATTTCTTTTTCAAGTCAAAGAATTTTCCTTAATAATTAATTCGGAACAAATTATTCAATGTCCAATAAAAGGGTCGTACCTTAAATATTGATTCAAATTTATAATGCCCACCATTTACGACAATGTGTAAGTGGCTAAGTACCAATTTTTGGGCTTTGTGGGGGTGTTAACCCTTCCCCACATGTAATCGACTCCTGAACCTAAAATGAATCTTTTACAATCGCAGAACAGTTTTATATCTTAAAAATGATTTTTCTTAAAATTATTTAAAAGACGTTTTTAGGTGTTCGACCTACCTAACCTAATTGTTAATGGCGACTCCAAATCAATTTTATCAAATAAACACAAAAAATCATTTTTTTAAATATGTCGTAATTTAGGGTTCTCATAAAAAAATTATTCATTCGTCTAAAAAGATGTTACGATAGCTTGGCGACTCCACTGGAGACTTTAGAGAGTCAGACTGTAAGTCGCTTATACATTTTCATAATGGTGGAAGTTACGAGTTCGAGTCTATAGTTAGCTTATGATCATTTTATTGAATTTTGCATTTTTTTCTTTTTATAAATTGTCGTACTAATGTTTTAATTCTCTTGTAAGAATTTATTCTTCGTATGAGTCTTAGCAAATAACCTCTGGGGTACACATGCCTTATACCTTTGTAGGAATTTATTCCTCGTATGAGTATAAGGAAGTGAATCCCCTCGAATTGAACTCGATCCGTTTAAGCCTATAATAGGTGAGGATTGAGGGCTTGGCAGCCCAAGGGGCACCAACAACAAGGACAATTCAAGTACCTTTCCCTGTTAGAGTCGAAACCATACATATAGTGAACCATAGAATGGTCACCCTAGGTAGATCCATACAGAACATCTGTCTGTTAGTAGGTACTGAAATAAGTGTACACAAAGGAGGAACAATTCTAAACCTTTACATCTTGTTTTAAATTCATATAATAGATTTCTTTTTGAATGAAAGCATGCGAACTAGATACTATTTGGTTAGGATCAATTTCTTGAAAATAAAGCATGTCGGGTAGAAAGCATGTCTGGGTAGGATTGCTATTTAATAAAATCATGCTCAGGTAGATACCATGATGGGGTAGGTGTTATATTCATCTCTGAATAACACTTTTATCTGTATCAATTATCTTACTTGTACTAACTCATTTTTTTCTAATTTTTTGTGTCAATTTTTAACTTTTTTACATTGCATCATCATAACATAACGCGAAAATGTTGATCCGCAAAAGAATATTTAAGTGAAAAATTTCATAAGTAGAGAAAAAAAGTTTTCAGTCAAGTAGCCGCATACACAGACATGCACTGATTGCTAATAAGCAAGAAAATCGCTTGAAGATTGTGCACTAAAGTTAACTAATAGAACAATCTCGAAGACTCAAAAGGTGAATCCTTGATCCGATAAAGTAAGGTAATGGTAGAGATTTAAGTTTTTCCCTTTCCTGAGGATGCATTTATAATCTATTTTGAGAAACTAATTTCTTCTTTCTCAAGATTGTTCATCTAAAAGCATTAATCTATTATTTCTTAAGGATGTTTTCCCCTAAAATTCTTATTTCATTTTTTCCCAAAGGCTATTTTCTCCTCTCACGAGGACATCATCTAATTCTCATTCCTCAAGATCATTTTCTCTTCTCATGAGGACAAATTCAAAAAGTCATTTTATTAAAATAAAAATCAAATCAAATACATGAAATAAACTTCATCTTGACATCCATAAAAACATTAAAGATAGTCATTCATAAATGCATCATTTTTTTATAAATCTTTCAAGAAAGAAAGTTTGGTGATAACTAGATGTCGTCAACATGAAAGAGTAATGTCGTTCACAGATTTGACATCTTGAAGTAAATGATCATATATATTAAAGGAAACTAGATCTCCTCAACATGCAGGAGCAGAGTGTCTGTCACCTTTGAGATTGTTTTTCTCGAAACAAAGAATTCTAAGAGTTAGCAGAGAATTTCATTCAAAAAATCCATGTTGAAGAAGAAGATTTCATTTCAAATCAATCGTTGGCAACTATGACAAGATCTTCTCAACGAGAAGGAGCAATGTTATCATTAGATTTGACACCGAGCAACGATTAGCTATCCTCAGCATGAAGGAGCAATTTCATTTTCAAAGTCAAATTATCTTTAGACAATTAGACTTTGTTAGGATATACGATGAAGTTCGATTGATCAACTGAATATTGCCAAGAGGGGTTGAATTGGCTTTTTGAGTTTAAAGAGTAAGGAGTATGGAGATATAGGAAAATTTGTACAATGATTTATAGTGGTTCGACTTCTCAACCAAGTCTACATCTACTACCTAACCTTCTCACTTAGGATTTTCTAACAAATTCACTAATTTGTTCTTTCTTTTTACAGGATCAAGAGATAACCTTTACAACTCCTATCTTTTCAATGGCTAAGATAGAACCACTCCCCTTTACAAAAGGTAAAAAAATTTAAACAAGAGAACCTCTCTAAGGTTGGTGTTTACAAAGAATTAAGCTCGCAAGAACAAAAATATTTACAAGAGAAAGTAAAATAGGAATGAAAAACTTTTCTCTTGTGTTTGATTCTTGAATAGGTGTTCTCTAACCTTCTTCAAGTGTCCTAAACTTGTTTTTATATGGTGGAATCAGTTTATAGTCATTTCTAGCAGTAGAGGATGATTTAGAGCCCTTGGGGATATTTTTCTGCAAAATAAAACTACCCAGGACAAGGAGTATCGGTACTCATTAAATCAACTAGTCGTTACTAGCCGTTGGGCTTGACCAGTATCAATACTATGATAATGGTATCAATACTACTATGTAAAGTAGTATCGGTACCCCTTTCGGTATCAATATCTATTTTGCATTCTGGAATTTGAGCCATTTGAAAAACATCAGGTAGTATCGATACTACCTAGAGAGTATCGATACTTCTCTTACCTATGGTATCAGTACCACGTGAACAATATCTATACTATTCATGCAATATCGATACTGTAATAACAGTATCGGTACTATGTACCCAGAAAAGCATTTTTGTGCTTAAATTCTATTTTTATGGACTTTGAATTATTTTTTAAAACTTTAAAAAAAATTCAATTCAAGTCCAAAAACATTTTTTCCTTAATTTGTTATATCAAAATATTATAAAACATGGTTCAACAATCTCCCCCTTTTTGATATAACAAAACATTTGAAAATTGTTTTTGCCAAAAACTCCCCCTTAATAAAACATTTAATGAAAAAGAAAAATATTTGGAAAATATTAAAGCTCCCCTTTTTTCATTGAGAAATTGAATTTTTCAAACCTATACTTCTCCCCCTTTTATTATATAAAAAATAATTCAAATTTAAAGTTCAAAAATACAATGGAGAGTAAGTGTTAAATTTTAATATAAAATCATTTGAAAATTCAAAGCTCCCCTTTACCAAAGGTAAAAAAATAGAAACAAGAGAACCTCTCTAAGGTAGGTGTTTACAAAGAATTAAGCTCACAAGAACAAAGATATTTACAAGAGAAAGTAAAATAGGAATGAAAAACTCTTCTCTTGTGTTTGATTTCTTGGATAGGTGTTCTCTAACCCTCTTCAAGTGTCCTAAACTTGTTTTTATATGTTGGAATGAGTTTGTGGTCGTTTTTAGCCGTTGGGGATGATTTGGAGCAGTTGGGGATAATTTTTCTACAAAATGAAACTGCTCAGGATAGGGAGTATTGGTACCCCTTTAATTAGTATCACTACTTCCTTTATAATTTTTAAATCAACTAGTTGTTACTAGCCGTTGGGCTTGACCAGTATCGATATGATGATCATGGTATCAATACTACTATGTAAAGTAGTATCTGTACCCCTTTGGGTATCAACACCTATTTTGCATTCTGGCATTTGAGCCTTTTGAAAAACATCTGGTAGTATCGATACTACCTAGAGAGTATCAATACTTATTTTACCTATGGTATCAATACCACGTGAAAAATATCAGTATTATCCATGTAGTATCAATAATGTAAGAATAATATCGGTACTATATACCCATAAAAGAATTTTTGTGCTCAAATTCTATTTTAATGGACTTTGAATTATTTTTAAAAACTTTGATCAAATTTCAATTCAAGTTCAAAAATATTTTGCCTTAATTTCTTATATCAAAATATTATAAAACATGGTTCAACAAACTTCCTTAGCAAGAAGGAACAACATTTTCTTCAGATTCACAATACTTCAAGAATGACTAGTTTTTCTCACCAAGAAGGAACCATGTCGAATCAAACCGTCAAAGTAAGACTAGACGTCCTCAACAAGAAGGAACAACGTTGTCTACTGATCAGATCTCTTCAACGCAAAGGAGTAGTATCATCTTCAGACAATCAGACTTCCTCAACATGAAGGAACTGTGTTGTCTCCAAATTATCCAAATACAACTAAACATCCTCAACACAAAGGAATAATGTCGCCCACCGACCAGACCTCCTCGAAGCAAAGGAGCAGTGTCATCCTTAGACGAGCAGTGTCATCCTTAGAGAAGCAGACTTCTTCAACACAAAGGAACTGTGTTATCTTTAAATTATCCAGATTGACCCAATTTCCTCAGCGAGAAGGAACAACCTCATATGAAAGCGACCAAAACTCTTCAACATGAATGAGCAGTTTCATCTTCAACACCAGATTATCTCCGGATTGACCTGATTTCCTTAGAGAGAAGGAAAGTGACAACACCAAATTATCCCCAGATTGACCATACGTCCTCAGAAAGAAGGAATAGTTTCATCTTCAAAAGTGATCAGATCTCTTCAATGTGGATGAACAATGTCGTCTTTAACATCAAGTTTCAAAGCGAAAGAGAGAACATGGCAAAAACTCATTGTATTATCGTCTTTGCCCTATTATTGTTAAAACAAGAATTGGCAAAGAGGGGCAGTTGTAGACACCCATTTTTGTCTGGGTTTTAATTGTTTATTATTATTATTAACTACTACTACTACTACTACTACTACTACTATTATAAATAAAATACTAATATTTATTTGTTTATGGACAGATCAAAAATAAAAAGTTGGCCCAAATGTTGTTAATTACAAAGGAACTGGACCATTGAAGCCTAATAGCCTGTTCAACCTGAAGCCCAAATTTAGGTCCATACGTGAGAGCCCAAATAAGCTAGGGTTTCTAGACCCTTTCTTGTGCACCTCCAGTCCACAACCATTGGATCGGATTGTCGATCCAATGGTCTAGATCATCCTAAAATTAGGGTTTTTACCCTAATATGTGAAAAAGCCTACCGCCGTCGATCGAAGATAGGCCACCCAACCGGCACGCGTGGTACACGCGCCTAACCTTTCGACTCCCTAGCCGCATGAGCCGCCGTCGAGGCCTCTCAAGTCATCGTCGTCAGTAAATCCAATCGAATAGTAGGAAGAACAAATCAAATCAGTCAAAATCTAAGGAAATCAAAAACCCATTAAAAATTGGGTTAAATCCAGAAAAATCAGGATTTTATCTATACAATCATAGGGAAGTCATTCCCCTAAAAAGCGGGGGGATTTGAACAAAAGAGAGGGGATTTAAACCAAAGAAAAAACTAAAAAAGAAACCAACATCATCAAAGCCAACAAAAAAACCAAAAACGAAAAAAAGGAGGAGCTTACATTCGGGTCTTCGATAATGGCAGTTCTGGTGGTCGGACGACAAATTCTAATGGTGAAAAAGCGTGTGGCGGTGAGGAGATCAGCATAACTTGGTGGTGGCTCCTTCGAACAATGGATTTAGCAGCAACGGGAGGTAGACTCTTAGACTTTCATTATAAGATATAGACTTTTGGGGTTGATTTCAATTAAAAGCAAGTTAGGTTTTGGGTTTGGTATGGTAAGGGGGTCGTTTTGGGCTATTTGTTTCGACCCCCGACTACCAAGGGCAGTGATTACTATCGCCGGCGAAGGGTGGTTATTTGGGGTTTAGGAGAGAGTTTAGAACTCTCTCCTTTTTTGTGGACGATAGCATGGATTAGCAAAATGGGGTAAGGGTTAAACTTAACCCCTAAAACTAGATTATATGTGTGCTCCAAAATGTCGTCGTTTAAGGGTGTAGAGGTATGCATGTTCTTTTGGCGGGATAATAGCACTTTAGGTCCTCGTCGTTTGTAATACCTTTGTTTTAGCCATTGAATGAAGCTTTGATCTTTTCATTTTGAGTTCATTATTTATATTATGTTCTATTTTAGTCCCTATATATTTGTTTTATAGTTTTTTGTATATTTGAATTTTTGACTGCTGATTTCTCATAGTATTCTCTTTGGTCCTTCATATGTACCAAAATATAGAATGGTGTAATATATGCTTTAAGCCCTATGTTTAGTCTCTTATTCATTTTGGTCATTATATTTGATTTAGTGTTTAAAGTTTGGGGTTTATTGCTTGTTTAATCCTTGATTCTCTATCTCTTTTAGGATTTAATCCATGTTTATCGCATGATGTGGTTTTTATTAATTTTCATTTTTACCATGTATATATATATGTATATGTATTATATATATTATTATTCATCTATTTATGTACATTTTATGTACGAATTGTTTTATATCTTAAATGAGTGTCTTAATATTTTCTTATATATATTAGATGTAAAGATTTCAATATATTACAATATGTATATATTTAGTTAATGTTTTATGACTCTTATGTATTTATGTATATATTTTGTTTTTTAGAATCAACATTATGAAGGGTTGCAAAATGCTCATTTTACTCGCTAATATTTTAATGTATCTTACTCGTATGCTTTCAAGAATATTCATCGTAGAATGGGGGTGAAAAACACCACCTTATAGAGGTAGTGCGATTCGATACAATATTCGAACGAAGGGTAAACTTGAAATAAATCGAATTTTTTTTATTTATCTATTAAAATGATAGTAACATTTTAATTAGCCCTTTTTATTTTAATTTAAGTATTGACAATTTATGTTTTCATTTTGGAAAAAATATTAAATTATTTCATGCAAATTCTGATATTAATTTCTTAAAAAATTTAATATTTTAAATAATTAAAGGAGAAAATATTCTTTTAAAGATAAGAAATAGATGAGATAACTTTCTCGATGGATGTTGCAAATCTCAAGATTTCTTTTTCAAGTCAAAGAATTTTCCTTAATAATTAATTCAAAATAGATTATTCAATGTCCAATAAAAGGGTCGTACCTTAAATATTGATTCAAATTTACAATGTCCACCATTTACGACAATGTGTAATCGACTATATACCAATTTTTGGGCATTGTGGGGTGCTAACCATTCCCCACATATAATCGACTCTCGAACCTAAAATGAATATTTGACAAGCGCAGACCAATTTTCTATATTAAAAATGATTTTTTTTAAAATTGATTAAAAGATATTTTTAGGTGTTCGACCTACTTAATCTAAAGGTTGATAGCAACTCCAAATCAATTTAATCAAATAAACACAAAAATTCATTTTTTTTTCAAATTAGTCGCAATTTACTGTTTTTATCAGAAAAAATTTTGTTCGTCTAAAAAGACGTTACGGCACCCCTCATTTTCCAAACAACTAGACCACCACTTGAGCTATTCTTTGGAATTCGTTCCTTCCTAATCCATGATAGGTGTGGGAAGGTTGGCTAACCTGAGAATGGATCGAACTTTCAAGCAGTTCTTGAGAGCATGGATAAATGATTCGACTTCATTATTACACAGCTGGCAAATCCCGTCATAAAGGAGAGCGTTCCTCATTCTTTCCCCAGAGGGCAAGGTGTCATGGCACACTCTCCAACCAAAAAATTCTAATTTTGGGGAGGATCGAGAGTTTAGCAACAACTTTCCAAATCGGTTAATGGGATTGCGAACCTGTAACCCTAGAGAACAACCAGTTATAACCTGAGCGCGCAGGTTAGGAATATGTACTGTGGTGACGTCAAAGAAGTCGATCCTCTGGGATAGGGGCAATGAGTTTCTGAAGAACCATCCCTCCATCCTTAGGCTGTAAAATGGCTTGAATCTTCCTTTCATCCCATCGAGGGAGCCCTGGGAGCATGAAGTCAGAGTAAATAAAATGTTCCTCTTCATTATCTCTATACACACTGGTCCAACAGATAAGGGATGAGTCTCCCCATTGGTCAAGGAAAAAGTGTACTTTGCTTTGGAGTCCAATTCTCCAAAATAAGCCCTCTTTGAAGGTGTTTTTTTTTTAACTTTTGAGAGACTCTTCCATACATAGGACGAATTGTCCCCTTGTTTAGCTTTAATGAAGGAAGATCGAGGAAAATATTTTGCCTTAAAAACTTGGAAGTCTAGGGATGATTCATCATTAATGAATCTCTAAACCTGATTACCGAGCAGAGCAATGTTGAAAAGGTGGAGATCCCTAAAACCCATACCACTATCCTTCTTGGAACGACAAACCTTATCTCATATGATCATCGTCCACCCTCTAGTATGTTTATTTTCGGACCACCAATAAGACCGCATTTGAAAGGTGAGATCCTCAAGAATTTCGTTTGGGCGTAGATAACAATACATCACATAGGTCGAGAGAGCTTGGGCAACAACTTTAATAAAAACTTCTCTTTTTCTTTTTTTCCATCCTTGTATTATTTTCGATGATCTATCTTCGATACAATTGAAGGTCCTAACTTTCTCTTTGCCCACCATGAGGGGAAGGCCAAGGTAGTCACCCAGATATACCTTTTCATTCATGCCCAGGATAGTTCCTATGAAGGATATGTCATCGGTTGGTGTATTGGGACTAAAGTAGACACTGGATTTTTCAAAGTTGATCTTCTGTCTAAAAGACCTCTCGTAGCGGTTGAGAATCTCTTTGACTCTTCTGGCCTCCTCTTTATAGTTTTTGATGAACAAAAAACGTCTGCATACAGGAAATGAGTGATTCTAGGCCCTCTAATACTTGCCCAGATCCCTTTAATCAAACCTCATTCCCACATTAAAGAGGTATGGAGAAAGGGGATCAACTTGTCTAAGTCTCCTCCGCTGAGTAAAGGGCTTAGAAAGGGAATTATTGATACGAACTTGGAAAGAAACGGAAGAGATACACTTCCAAATAACTGAGTAAATCATTGTTAAACCTCATTCTTTTCATGACCCTAATTATAAATTTCCATTCAACTCGATCATACGCCTTTTCCATATCCAATTTTATGGTAGCACCTTTGTTAGGTCCATTTTCGATCCTTTGAGATAATGCACAATTTCATGAGCAATCATAAAATTATAAGAAATTCTATGTCCAGGGACAAAGGCACTCTGGTTAGGGGAAATGCATTTGGGGATGACATGTTTGAGTCTATTAACAATGAATTTTGACACCACTTTGTAAATGAACGTGCAAAGGTTAATTGGTTTAAATTCTTTCATTACTTTTGGACTGGTGACTTTGGGAACAAGGAAAATAACAATACGATTAATACATTCAAAATCAGCTTGGTCATTTAACATACAAATAAAATAATCAACAAAAGCAGGCCCAATAGTGTTCCAAAAATATGGAAAAAAGAAATTGGTAGTCCATCAATACATGGGGTTGTGGCGGGGTTGTGGCGGGGCAATATTCACGTCAACACCTATTATGTTTGAGGGGACGCAACAATGTGATGAAAGCGTTTCTTGTGGGATGCGTCTTTCCTTTTTTGTCAAAAAAATGTTATAATTGTCCTATTATGTGTGATGTCCCCCAATAGGGAACTATTCACGTCAACACCTATTATTCGTTATAGGATTATAAGCTGTTGAAATACCAACAATTGTTTGAAAAGTTTATACAAATTTATTCATTCAAAAATGAATCAGTCATTCGAATATATTAAATATTATTTCAAATATATTAATTATTATTTAAAGTTTAAAAGTAAATTTACTCCCCATTCTACTCCAAAATTTAGTCTTATTGTGGAAATATTTTTGAAATAATTTTTACAAAGCAATTTAATTTAAGTTTCAAATTTAATGTCACTTTCTTTGTGAACTTTAATTCGAATATGAAGTTGATTTTGAATTTTAAATACAATTTTAAATTTTAATTGGAATATTAAGTTGAATTTGGATTTGCATTTTAAAAACATTTAACAAACATTTCATGTTGAATTTGAATTTAAATTTTATAAACATTCTTGTAACAACCATTAAACATTTAAATAACATTACAAAATTACATAAAATTTTGAAATACAACTATTAATATTATGTGACTGGATCAACGATGTCGTCTTCTCAAATGAGTTCCACATGGCGATGGTTGTCTATTTCGCTGAGAATTTCTTCGTATAACTTCCTCTTCATTCTCTTCATCTTCATTATCATCATCATCGACATTTTGTTCATTTGGCATGGATGACGATGAAGGGCCTGTATAAAATAACGACCCTGGAGGAGTATTACTAACTATCCCACCTCTTAAAGAGAATTGAGAAAACTGAGAAAATATTGGCATCGATGTCTGTGATCCATATGGAGGTGGAGGTGTTTGTGGAGAAGGAGCACCACCAACCAAATAAGATGCATATGAACCATATGTTGGATCATTAAGCATAGTTGTATATGCACCTCCACGGGGTGTCATAAAACCCTGCGGGCTAGGAATATAACCTTGCGGGCTAGGAATGTAACCTTGCAGAGATGACATATGAACTGGTGGGCTGGGCATATATACTCCTACGGAGATGAAATATGAATTGGTGGGTTGGGTATATACCCTTGCGGAGATGGCATCTGAACTGGTGGGCTGGACATGTACCCTGTGGCATCATAATCAGTGGAGATGATTGTTGTTGTGATGGTTCTGGTGGTGCGGCGGATGTTGAACCGGAAGTGGCTGCTCTCTGTCCATGAGTCGGGGGATAATGATATTGTGACGGTGGACGTCTATCTCGACGCCTATGAATGCTCACCCCTCGTGCTTCCTCCGAAAGTAGGAATAACTTGCCATTTTCATTGAACCACTGAGATAGTCACCCATAACCATCTGACCAGTTTCAACATAAAACTATCGAGGGAGTAAGCGTTGATACCGGTTCTCCCAAATTGTAATCCAGTCTCTATGCTTGACCACCCAGTTGACCTCTTTTTTTCCTCGTCTGTCTATGTTATGCATATTGTCTAAATTGATAGGTGCTTCAGGAATATATTGCGTACAACAAAACTGACGGAGCACTCGATCAATCGGATGCCACTCAACAATAACATAACATATCAGAGGCACAATTGACATCCAAACATCTAATGGCCCACTCAAGTGGAGTGGGATGCAAGCTTTTATTTCATCGCTCGCATAAGGTATCAACTGAAACTGAAACATAAATATATCAATCATTTTAAATTAAATTCTTCATATCTAAAGACGTACCTCAGACTCAGCTTTTTGATCAATAATTAAACGGTTTTCCTCTAGTTCACTAGGGATATATCTATGATTCTTTTTTCTCATCGACCACCTATTTAATATAATATAAACATTATGTCATTTTTTAAAAAACTATTTAAGTAAAAATTTAGTTATGAAATTATCTTAATAATAACGGGAATACATATGACTCATTAACGATCGGACATAAGAAAAGCATGCGGAACCACGCCCATGATTGGAGAAGTAGGAGACATCCACCGATAGCAGTTTTACTATAATTCATTGCACGACACATTTCTCTAAAGAGAAATGCCAAAACTGTGGCACCCAAACTGTATCTTCCTGCTTCATCAAAATCAATAAGATGATGCAACCACATATAATGCACCTGATTGCGAAATTTGTTGGGCATCAATATTCCACCAATGATTCGTAGTATATATGCCTGAGCACATGCCTTTGCTTCATCCTCAGAAGCATTTTCATTCAAAACTTCAAAATTGGCTTTTAGCCATGATAAAGATATCCGACCTCCATTGAAATCTGGCAGAGAAACTCCACGATACTCCATGCATATTGAATGTCAATCACCATCGGCCACACCACACATAACATTTCCATCAACGGGGAGCCCAAAATGCATTGAGACATCCTCTAGTGTAATTGTACACTCTCCACATGGAAGATGAAATGTGTGTGTCTCCAATCTTCACATTTCAATTAATGCAAAAATTAGGGTGGGTTCCATTTTGCAACCGCCAACAACTTTCGCAATATATTCGAACCCGTCAAAAGATAAATACGGCCAAATACATGTTGGTATCGATATCTCCGTGTACTATCATTTTCCTAATTAATAAACATTCCAAAATTTTAAAATTAATATAAATTCATGAAGCTTTAAATTAAAACAATTATTAAACATTTACATTAATTTAAAAAAATATTACCATATCACTAAAATGTCATGAGATATGATTTGCATCCAATCGCAGCAAAACCGCTCTTTCCATTATAACTGTAGGCAAACAAATATAATTAGTACAAATAATTAATTAATAAATTTAAATAAATAATAATTATATAAATATTATTTTAATAAAAAATAACATTATTTTTAAAAAACTATTTATAAAAATATATAACAACTTTTTTAAGAAAATATGCTAATTTAAAAATAAATTTAGTACCAACTACTAAGAAATTTTTAACTCAAATAAGATATTAATTTGAGTTACATTATATAAATAATTGTTTTAGTGTGAAGAATGAGGGGGTTAAGGAGTTTATATAGGAGATGAGGAGAGTGTTTAGGGGGAGAAAACGGGTGGGAATTAATTACCTATTAATGGAAGGTGCGTCCCTCGCAACTCTCCTTCCGACGTGTCACTGAATCCGCGAAATCGAACCTCCTGCAAAGTGCCTTACTCGCGTGGCATCCCAGTCAACAGAAATCCGTGTAAGGCGCGCGTTCCCTGCCAGCGCCTTACTCTTGTGGCATCTCAGTCAGCAAAAAACCCGTTAAAGCGCTCTCCTAGAAATGTGCCTTATTTCCACATCAGCCGAATGAGTGTTACTTTAGGAAATATTGAAAAAATATTGTTACATCAAAAATATTAGAAAAATAGGGTGATATTTAGGTCGAATTGCCTCAGCATTCTCCAGGTTTTTTAATGACCATTCCCTGTAGCCTGTACAGATTTGCAGAATTTATTTCACCTACTTCAACCTGCTGGGGGGGCTTTTTTGTTCTATCAAATCTACCCTATCCCAGGTAATTATATTTTGAACCTCGTTTCCACCATTTTTGCGCACCTACGGAAGTATCCCTTGCACGGAAATGTGCAGGTACAATGTACCTTCCCCTACCCTTATGTTTGTCCTTGCTAGCTACATTTCGTCTTCTTCTTTGGGTACGTTTTTGTGGAAAGCCGTCGGTCGCCAGAACTCCTAGAACTTCTCCGTCTTTCCATTACCGGATCATTTGTTCTCCCTCTAGCCCGGTTGAGGGGAGCAGTGGATTTGTGAACAGCCCCTCTTTCGACATTTTTTGTTCTGACATGTGTGGGATTTAAATAAACATTACTGGACGTCCATTCGAGTTTGTTATCTTTGGTGGAGACCGCTTTAATGACAATAATCCTTTCCAGAAGCATTTGACTCATGGAATGTTCTTCCAACCACCATAATAACTCCACTTTCATTAAATTCTTAGCATCTCTTCTTTTGTAACGTATATGCTCCCAGCTTTTCTTCCTATTTCCCTTTATCCGTCTTTCGAGAGAGGGCTTAAGGAGCCTACCTGCCAAGACAAATGAGAAATCATATTAATCCCAAAAGAATATGCCATACCTTTGCGTCCTTCCCTTGGATGATTCTTCCGGCTCGTCCCCATCGCCGTTGGGAGACAAGGGGAAGGGTTGTTAACACCGGTTTGGGGAGGAAGAATCCCCGGGATACCGTTGCCGGACTTAGGATTGACCTTTCCACTCGTAAAACTAATGTCTGGACTTGTTCCTAGACCTAGAGAGAAGGGAGAGGATTTTCTCTCACTATAACTCATTCCGCCACCCGCCCAATAGACATTGAAGTCTGATTTTACAATGTATAGTTTCCCACTTTTGGCCCACTTATCACTTGTGATAAAAAATAAATTAAACTTGAATTAGGACTAAATTAATAGAATATACAAGTATTAAAGATTAAATGTATAATTATATAAATTTCTATTAATTATCACATCATCCATCTATTAGATTTTAACGACATGTAATTTAATTAATACTACTTCAATAGTTCAATGGCCATGTTGACACAAATTTAAAAAATAGTAGTCATTCAAAACCTATGCATTAATTGGTGGTCATTCAAGTAGTTTACCCTAATTTGAATGCTAATGTGATATGCACCCATAATTTGTTAATGATGACACCATTCATCGTTTACCATTAACATACGTTATCATTAAAGTGATTTGATGTTGGTATGGAATATCGATGCCACAGCCCATTTATTTACAATAGTATGATATGATTTACTAAAAAGAATATAAATGTTTTTTGTGTAATCACCATTTTTGTCCAAAAAAAATTTAATTAAAAACATAAATAATCAAATAAAAAAATCAATGCCTTGTCAAGCCGTTACACATTCCCATATTGCTTCACAGCAACACCATCCTGAGCTCACCAACTGCTGCTACTCACCATACCTTGTCACTAGCTGCATGCATGCCATCTCCTCTTAATATAATCAGCGAGAAAAAAAAAGAAAAAAGGAAGCAAGCCACAACCATAAAAACCAACAAGTTTCCGACCAAAAAAAATCAATCCACAGAAAAAGAGAGAAGAAAACGAAAGAAAATAAGGGAGGAGGAGCTACTCTTTCGACCGACGAGCATCCACGGCGGTTGGGGCCTTTGTTCACGAATCCGAACATTGAGACGAAGGAGGAGGCTGCCGTGAAAAATAGACCTCGGCGACGACTCCATCAGACGGTGGATTTAGCGGCTGTCGGAGGTAGACTCTTCGGCTCTATTTGTTAGATCCAAGCTTTTGAGGTCGTGTTTAGACGAAAACAACTTAGGTTTTGGGTTTGGGAGAGCGGGGGTAGTTTTGGGCTATCTGTTTCGACCCTCGACCACCAGTAACGGTGGTTGTTACCACCGACGAGAGTTTTAGAGAGAGTGTCCAAAGAACTCTCTCTTCTCTTCTTTTAGGAGGCGGTTGGGGAAGAATGAATTGAAATATGGGGTTTTCAAAACCATTAGTTAGGGTTATATGTTAACCCCAAACGACATCGTACAGGGAGAGATGGGTCAACGTGTTTTCACTTGGGGTTATTTGTGCAAGGAGGGTCTCATATTTTGTAAGCCTTCTATTTCGACCACTGAACAAATTTTCAATCTTTTGACTTCGAGCTTCAATTTTGTACCTTCTTGCATTTTAGTTACTTCTTACCCTTGAATATGTTTTGGTTAAATATTTGTTCTTAGTGAATAATTTATGATTATTCTATTTTGGTCCTTATTACTATACTATTACATGATAGAAAACAATCTCTTTCTACATTAGGACCCTTTAGTTTTTCTATGTATTTATTTTAGTCATTGCTTTTACTTTTTAAATGTGAGCTTTCATGGGTATATTATATATTTCATACTTATTGTTTTGTTTCTCTTCTGATTTAATCCTCACATAATTTGGTCCCTGTTACTTTTTATTCTCACCATAAGTATGATTATGTATGTTTATTATTATTATTATTGTTATTATTCTTATTACTATTATTTGGTCTTTGTTGTCTGTATATATTATATTATATAATTCATATATATTTGGGTGTATATTTACTTAATATTCCTTGACTCTTGTATGTGTATATATATATATATTACTAATTTTTATTTTATTTTGTTTGATTTTATTTATTTATTTATTTATTTTATAAAATGCTCAATTGTCAATATTTTATATCTCTTGTATTTGATGTTAATATTTTTAAATATTTTATTTGAATGTTTTCAAGAACACTCTATCGTAAAATGGGCGTGAAAAGCACTGTTTGATCGAAGTAGTACGATCAAACACGACATTTTAACGAAAAGTGAACTCAAAATAAGTCGATTTTATTTTTATTTAATTCAAATGATGCAATGCATGTTTCTTTAAATAGTAAGTTATTTTATACAATTAATGATATTCAATTTATATTCGATTTGCATTTTTTTGATAATATTTGGGAGGGGGATATTTCTCATATAAAAGAGAAATAGATAAGATAACCTTCCCATTGGAAGATGTGCAAATCTCTTGATTTCTTCTCAAATTAAGGAATGTTTTCTTACCCATGTGGCATCACAGTCAACAAAAAACCCGTTAAAGCGCTCTCCCGGAAATGCGTCTTATTTCCACATTAACCGAATAGGTGTTACTTTGAAAAATATTGGAAAAACAGTGTTACATCGAAAATATTAGAAAAATAGGGTGATATTTAGGTCGAATTGCCTCCGCAAACTCCTGTTTTTTTAATGACCATTCCCTGTAGCCTGTACAGATTTGCAGAATTTCTGTCACCAACTTCAAACTGCTGGGGGCTGTTTTGTTTTATCAAATCTACCATATCCCAGGTAATGATATTTTGATCCTCGTTTCTACCTTTTTTGCGCACCTACCGAAGTATCCCTTGCACGGAAATGTGCAGGTACAATGTGTTGCGGAAGACGGCTATCCGATAGAGCAAAATCGCAACTGATAATTTGAGAAAATAAAAATGAAGATAAAAGAGACACAAAATTTACGTGGAAAACCCCTAAAAATTTAGGGTAAAAATCACGGGCAACGGTAGAAGAATTTCACTATGAGAAAATAGGAATTACAACCTCTCTCGATCTACCAAGGAGAAAACAATGATAATTCTCTCTAGATAAAAAGGAGAAAACAACTCTCAAGAAACTCTCTAAAATCTCTCTAGTATTGGAAGAAAGCTAGAATGCTTTGGGATGGTTTTGAAGCTAAATGAGCTAGTGTATTTATAGTTGAAACTTAAGGACTAATCTTATAAATACCCTAAAGTTTAGTGACTAAAGTTTATAATTTACCCATTTAATTTTTAAACATTATTGCACCTAATTTTGACATTGTTGCACATAATTTTGACATTGCAATATTAGGTGCCTAACTTGAACCAATTTTCCAAGCTTTGACATTTCAACAATCTTCCACTTGAAGATTTGATTGGAACAATCATATCTTCACACCATTCTTTCTACCTTGTACCATCATGTTGCTTACGTCTCTGACAGGCCACAAGAGGATCGACACCAGGTAAATTTATCAGCGTTGATCGCCTTCGTCATGAAATCTGTTATGTTGTCTTTGGTATGGATCTTTGTATCTACCGTTCTTTCTTCCACCTTTTCACGAATTCTTCCACCTTTTCACGAATGAAATGGTACTGAACTCGTATGTACTTAGTCCTTGAATGAAATGCTGGATTCCTTGCTAGATGCAAGGCGCTTTGACTGTCACAAAACAGAGAGACATACTCTTGATTGTGCCCAAGCTCCTCCAATAACATCTTCAACCAAATTGCTTCTTTACTAGCTTGTGTAGCTGCTACATATTCTGCCTCTATTGTGGATGTAGCCATAACTGACTACAATTTTGAAACCCCAGCTTACAGCTCCACCAGCAACTTTGAACACATATCTTGTAGTAGATTTGCTTTTATCCAAATCCCCTGCATAGTCAGAATCTACATACCCATTAATTAGTAAGTTTGATCCTCCGTAACATAATGCAACATTTGAGGTCCCTTTGATGTATCTTAAGATCCTCTTTACTGTATTCCAATGCTCTTTGCCTGGATTCGCCATGTACCGACTAACCACTCCCACTGCTTGTGCAATGTCTGGTCTTGTGCATATCATAGCGAACATTAAACTTCCCACTGCTGATGCATACGGTACTCGAGACATCTCCATCCTCTCTTCTTCACTGCTAGGACTCATACTGGAGGATAATTTGAAGTTAATAGGAAGAGGGGTAGAAATTGGCTTACAATCTTGCATGTTGAATCGTGACAAGATCTTCTTCAAGTAATTCTTTTGTGAAAGACAAATCTTCCTATTACTTCTGTCTCGGTGAATTTGCATCCCTAGAATATTGTTTGCTGATCCCAAGTCCTTCATTTCAAATTCCCTAGCCAGTTGTGCCTTCAATTCTTCAATATGATCTTTGTTGGGTCCTGCAACCAACATGTCATCCACATACAACAGCAATATAACAAAATCATTATCACCAGACCTCTTGAAATAAGCACAAGGGTCTGCATTAAGTCTGTTGTATCCAAGGCATATAATGAAGGAAGGATTCAAATCTGTTATACCAACACCTCAGCGCCCGCTTTAGACCGTACAGAGATTTGTTCAACCTACAAACCAAGTTCTTCTTTTCGTCTTCTTCAAAACCTTCAGGCTGTAGCATATAAATCTCTTCTTCAAGATTTCCATGAAGAAAAGCTGTTTTAACATCTAGCTGTTCCATATGTAAATTCAATGTAGCACACATTGCCAAGACTACTCGAACTGTTGTTAGTCGAACCACAGAAAAAAATTTCATTGAAATCAATACTTCTTCTGAGCATATCCTTTGACCACCATTCTTGCACGATACCTCTCCACTTGATCGTCACCATTTCGCTTGATTTTGAAAACCCATTTGTTACCAATTGTCTTCCTTCCTTGTGGTAGTGGCACAAGGTCCCATGTATTATTTTTATGAAGGTCTTCGATTTCTTCTTGCATCGCCATCATCCATAGTAAAGCATCTGAGCTGTTTATTGCCTCCTGGTATGTTGATGGCTCACCGTTCTCTGTTAAAAGGCAGTATGCAATATTACCTTCTATAACATAATCTGAGTGCCAATTGGGATGTCTTCTCACACGATCTGATTGACGAGTTGTTGGAGCTTCAGAACTCTCTGGTTCTTGTTCATCATGTGCTGGTTCTGCTTCAGAAGAATCTCCTTCTTCAAACTCTTTTTCCACTTGTATCTGAGTAGTCTCTGACTTTTCAGCGCTATCATCGTCTTCTTTTCTTTGTAGTTTATCTTCTACAAAGATAACATCCCTGCTAATGATCACTTTACGGGCAGTGGGATTCCACAAGCGATACCCCTTTACTCCATCAGCATACCCCAAGAATTTGCATTTTATGGATTTTGGATCCAACTTTGAAATTTCTTGGGCGTTGTACATCACGTACACAATACTTCCAAATACATGGAGGTTTGAATAATCAACTGGTTTACCAGTCCACATCTCCATTGGTGTCTTCAGCTCTATTGCAGTTGATGGAGCTCGATTCACCAAATAACAGGCGGTATTGACTGCTTCTGCCCAGAATGATTTTTCTAGGCCTGCGTCCCTTAACATTTCTCTTGTTCGTTCTAACAAGGTTCTGTTCATCCGCTCTGCCACTCCATTTTGTTGAGGAGTGTTCACCATTGTGAACTGTCTTTTGATGCATTCTTTCCTGCAAAAGTCATCAAATTCTTCGCTTGTGTATTCTCCTCCATTATCTGTTCTGAAACACTTGATCTTATTTCCAGAATCAAGTTCCACCCGCGCTTTGAAGTTTTTGAAAGTTGAAAACACGTCTGACTTTTTCTTAATAGGATGCACATAACATCTCCTAGAGTAGTCATCAATAAATGAGACAAAGTATTTTGCTCCACCTAGGGACGTTACTGGTGCTTGCCATACGTCAGAGTGAACCAATTCTAGAATACTTTGCCTCTAGAATTTGATGTTTGAATTTCAACCGTGCTGCTTACTTGTTATGCAATGCTCACACAAAAGAAGTGATACCTTTGTTAAGCCTGGAAGTAGCTTTTGCTCCACAAGGACTTTCATTCCTTGTTCTGACATGTGTCCAAGTTTCTTATGCCATAGCATTGCAGAATCTGAACTAAATGAGGCAACAGAGGCTTCTGCTTCTAGCAATGTCTCTCCCTTCAGCATGTACAAGTTTGTAGCTATCTTTTCACCTTTCAGCACCACAAGCACTCCACAGAACACCTTCATGATTCCTTTTCGTGTTTCAATCTTGCTTGCATTATTATCCAACAATCCGTAGGATAATAAATTTTCTTCAGGCCTTTCACGTGCCGCACATCTCGAACAACTTTAATTGTTCCGTCATACATCTTCAATTTGATGGTTCCCACGCTAACGATCTCTAAGGCATGATCATTGCAACAATAAACAGATCCTCCTGAGACAGGTTCATAATGATGAAACCATTCTCTTCTTGAGGTCATGTGATATGTTGCTCCCGAATCAATGAGCCATATATCTGCAAATCGTTTTCTTCCTTCCACGGTGGTTGACGCTTCACAGCATAGAGCATCTCCATCATCTGAAGTGTTTGTGGTATTGCCTTGTGGATTGGAGTTTTTATTTAGACTCCAACAATCCTTCTTCAAGTGACCATTCTTTCCACAGTTGTAACACTTTAAATTCTTCTTGCTTCTCGGCTTCGATCTACCATGTTTGTGACTGCTGCTTTGGCCACGTTCTGTTGATCTCCCTCTCATCGTTGTCATCGTTGTCAACGTTTCTGCTTGTTTCAGATTTACTTGTCTGTCTTCCTTGTTCTTGCGCCGATTTTCTTCTTGTAGAACAGCAGCTGCAACGTCATCGAAGACTAGACTGGTAAAATTACTGTTTGTCAAGTTGATGATGAGTTGATCATATGAATCTGGTAGACTTTGAAGTAGAAGTTCAGCACGTTCCACTTCTCCTATTTTACAGCTTAAGGATGTAAGCTGAGAAAATAAAGTGTTCAGTGTATTTAAGTGCTCCGTCACTGAAGTAGATTCTGGCATACGGAGAGTGTACAATTTTCTCTTAAGGAAAATTTTATTGTGCAACGATGTGGCCTCGTACAGTTTAGTGAGATGATCCCATATCTCCTTAGCTGTCTTCTTCTCCTCGATACTTGACAATACTTCATATGTTAATGCTAGATGAAAGTTTGCCATAGCATTTCCGTCCATTTCGATCCACTTGTTGTCGTCTGTGAAATATACTGGCCTTTCGCTGATAGCTGCTAGACAACCGTCTTTCCTCAGGATGGCCTTCATCTTCAATTTCCATAATGAGAAATTTCTCCCATTGAATTTTTCAATATCAAATTTCGTTGCCATAGCTTCTATTATTGATAGCTCCCACTATTTCACTATCGTGAATAGTTCTCTAAAACCTTCAAAGAATGGGTAATAACTTCTTACTTTCTTATGTTGGAGGATCCACCTTTTGGTGGCAACCACAAAGCCAATAAGCAGATATTACACACTCTAATCTAGCTCGGATACCAATTGTTGCGGAAGACGGCTATCAGATAGAGCAAAATCGCAACTGATAATTTGAGAAAATAAAAATGAAGATAAAAGAGACACAAAATTTACGTGGAAAACCCCTAAAAATTTAGGGTAAAAACCACGGGCAACGGTAGAAGAATTTCACTATGAGAAAATAGGAATTACAACCTCTCTCGATCTACCAAGGAAAAAACAATGATAATTCTCTCTAGATAAAAAGGAGAAAACAACTCTCAAGAAACTCTCTAAAATGTCTCTAGTATTGGAAGAAAGCTAGAATGCTTTGGGATGGTTTTGAAGCTAAATGAGCTAGGGTATTTATAGTTGAAACTTAAGGACTAATCTTATAAATACCCTAAAGTTTAGTGACTAAAGTTTATAATTTACCCATTTAATTTTCAAACATTATTGCACCTAATTTTGACATTGTTACACCTAATTTTGACATTGCAATATTAGGTGCCTAACTTGAACCAATTTTCCAAGCTTTGACATTTCAACACAATGTACCTTCCCCTATCGTTATGTTTGTCCTTGATAGCTGCATTTCGTCTTCTTCTTCGGGTACATTTTATGGAAAGCCGTCGGTCGCCAGAACTCCTAGAACTTCTCCGTCTTTCCATTACCGGATCATTTGTTCTCACTCTAGCCCGGTTGAGGGGAGCAGCGGATTTGTGAACAGCTCCTCTTTCGACATTCTTTACTCTGACATGTGTGGGATTTAATTAAACATTACTGGACGTCCATTCGAGCTTTTTATCTTTGGTGGAGACCACTTAATGACAATAATACTTTCTAGAAGCATTTGACCTACGTTGCATGGGGACGGCAGAAGAAGGGTTTTTCAAGTACCCGAAACGTCCCTGGTATGGGGACGGTACGGGGACAGCCGGGGTACGTAATGGGGACGTGCCACGGTGCAGTGTATGGCCGAACGATACGGGAGATGTTTCGGTACTCGCTGGGAATGTTTCGGGACGGCATTTACCCCAATCCATCGCACCGTGCCATCCGTTTCTCCACCACTGCGAAAATCTTCAGCGGCCGTCGCAGCAGCCACCACTGACCGACCAGGTGATTCTCCTCTCCTCCTCTCCTCCTCCTCTCCTCCTTTCTTCACTTTCTTCTCCTTAATTTTTCCGTTTGTTGACTGCTATGGTTGAACAAGATTTGGGTTCATGGTTAAACATTGATGATGATGGATTACAAGATCACGACTTCATGGGACTTGAAATTCCCATGGATGATCTTTCTGACTTGAATGTGATGGTTTGAGTTGCTTCTTTGTATAGTCTTGTTTATTATACCGTTGGCAAACAAAAGGATAACCACTGTCAGCAAGAGATTACTGTTTTGTGGATAGTTGTTTGACTGTCCGGTCCATAACTAGGTTACATATAGAGCTGGGGCTAAGGCCTGTGGGCTACCCGTTTAACCCGCGATCCGTGCGGGCTTCGGGCCTCAAAAATTGAAGATCGTTTAAATTACGGGCTTTTTATCCCGGACCGTTAAACCTGTGGGTTTAATGGGTATAACCGCGGGCTACCCGTTAAACCTGCTTAATTTAAAATTTATAAAATTTTAGAAAAAATAAACTTAAAGAATTTTATAGAAAAAGAAAATAAATTACCTATAAATATGATGTTACTTATAACTATTGTAGTTCTTAAATTTATTAGGGCGTTTGTCATAATTTTACCGTTGCTTGATATTTTTTTCATTTAAATATACATCATTATCATTTTGGTATTTAAAGATTTTTTTATTTAATTTTGACCTTTATTTTTTTTCATGAAGTATGTTATCCATTTTGTTCTTTAATTATAAAAAATCATGTGATATTCTAATAATATATCACATGACACGTAATATTTGGATTAAAATAAGAAAGAAAAGTAAAAGAAAAATTGAAACATACTTTTTAACTTTTAAAGACTTTTACAAAATAAATATATTTTAAAAAATTAATGACTTATATTTTATCAATTTTAGTATAACTGTATCTTTCAAATTTACTCTTATACTGTAAGTATTTTATTTTATATTTTCATATTACGTTTTAGTATTTCTCTAATATATCCATAAAATACAATTATTAGGAACACTTGACAACTTTCTTGTTAGATTTGTATAATGTTTGACTTTGTTGAATTTTTATGTTTGAATTTCTGCTTTCAGACACTTCTGTGTCTTCATATTATAGCCTTGAATAATCGTGTTTTATAAAAGTATAATGTGGTTATTGTTTTATTTGTTTTTCAATTTGGTGATATAAGTGAATATTGTTTTTTTTAATTTGAGTTTAAGTAATTATATCATTATATATATATATATATATTAATGATTAAAAAATCAAAAAAAATTATTTTATAATCATTTCCGGCTATTTAAAATAAAATTTAAATATTATTAATTATTTTGAAGGTGATACCTTCCTTTTCAAGTTGCTTGATCATTTTTAAAGGTGTAGTAAGTTAAAACATTATTTTTTATTGTATTTAAAGCATTTAAAATTATTTTTATTAAACGGGCCGCGGGTTAAATGGACGGGCCGCGGGCCTTAAAATTCAAAACCGTTTATGAATGCGAGCTTTTTAGCCTGCTCCGTTTAAGCCCACACCGTCAAAACCCACGGGCTAAACGGACGGGTAGCCCGTATACCCACCTCTAGTTACATAGATTCTTTATAGGCTCCTCCTGAAGTTGATTTTCAAGTGAACCCATTTGAATATCTTGAATTTTTCTCTTAAGTTGACGACTTCGAATGTAGAGATCTTTTGTTTCTAGAAGTTAGTATGCCTTAGCAATTATGTCTTGGCAAAAATGCATCTTGGCTGTAGCCTTTACAAATCAGAGAGTAATGCTCAGGTTGTACATTATTTTGACTTTATTTATATATATATTTTTTTATATCTATTTATAATTTTAAAATTATTTTATATATCGTACCCTTGCCGTCCCCCTACCCTGTAATTTCAGAAATTGTTGTTTCCTGTCCCATTCTCCATCCCCGTATCCGTCCCTATATCCGTATCAGTGTAACATAGCATTTGACTCATGGAATGTTCTTCCAACCACCATAATAACTCCACTTTCATTAAATTCTTAGCATCTCTTCTTTTGTAACGTATACGCTCCCAACTTTTCTTCCTATTTCCCTTTATCTGGTCTTTCGAGAGAGGGCTTAAGGAGCCTACCTGCCAAGACAAATGAGAAATCATATTAATCCCAAAAGAATATGCCATACCTTTGCGTCCTTCCCTTGGATGATTCTTCCGGCTCGTCCCCATCGCCGTTGGGAGACAAGGGGAAGGGTTGTTAACACCGGTTTGGGGAGGAAGAATCCCCGGGATACCGTTGCCGGACTTAGGATTGACCTTTCTACTCGTAAAACTAATGTTTGGACCTGTTCATAGACCTAGAGAGAAGGGAGATGATTTTCTCTCACTATAACTCATGCCACCACCCGCCCAATAGACATTGAAGTCTGATTTTACAATGTATAGTTTCCCACTTTTGGCCCACTTATCACTTGTGATAAAAAAATAAATTAAACCTGAATTAGGACTAAATTAATAGAATATACAAGTTTTGAAGATTAAATCTATAATTATATAAATTTCTATTAAATGTCACATCATCTATCTATTAAATTTTTAACGTCATGTGACTTAATTGATACTAATTCAATAGTTCAGTGACCATATTGATACAAATTTAAAAAAAGTGGTCATTTCAAAACCAATGCCATAATTTGTGGTCATTCAAGTAGTTTACCCTAAGTTGAACGCTAATGTGATATGCACCCATAATATGTTAATGATGACACCATTCATCGTTTACCATTAACATACGTTATCATTAAAGTGAGTTGATGTTGGTATGGAATATCGATGCCACAAGCCATTTATTTACAATCGTATAATATGATTTACTAAAAAGAATATAAATGTTTCTTGTGCAATCACCATTTTTGTCCCAAAAAAAATTAATTAAAAATATAAAAAATTCAAACAAAAAAATTAATGCCTTGTCAAGCTGTTACCCATTCCAATATTGCTTCACAACAACACCATCCTGAGCTCACCAATTGCTGCTACTCAACATGTCTTGCCACTAGCTCCATGCACGCCATCTCCTCTTAATATAATCAGTAAGAAAAAAAAGAAAAAACCATTAAAAAGGAGCAAGCCACAACCATAAAAACCAACAAGTATCCGACCAAAAAAAATCAATCCACAGAAAAAGAGAGAGAAGAAAACGAAAGAAAATAAGGGAGGAGGAGCTACTCTTTCCGTCGACGAGCATCCACGACGATTGGGACCTTTGTTCATGAATTCGAACGTTGAGACGAAGGAGGAGGTTGCCGCGAACACATACCTCGACGACAACTCCATCAGACGGTGGATTTAGTGGCTGTCGGAGGTAGACTCTTCAGCTCTATTTGTTAGATCCAAGCTTTTGAGGTCGTTTTTAGGCAAAAACAACTTAGGTTTTGGGTTTGGGAGAGTGGGGGTAGTTTTGGGCTATCTGTTCCAACCCACGACCACTAGTAGCGGTGGTTGTTGTCACCAGCGAGGGTTTTGGAGAGAGTTTTCAAAGATTTCTTTTTTTAGGAGGCGGTTGGGGAAGAATGAATTGAAATATGGGGTTTTCAAAACCCTTAATTAGGGTTATATGTTAATCCCAAATGACACCGTACAGAGGGGGATGGGTCTCACTTGGGTTTAATTGTGCAAGAAGGGTCTCATATTTTGTAAGCCTTCCATTTCAGCCACTGAACAAATTTTCAATCTTTTGACTTCTAGCTTTAGGTTTTTACCTTCTTGCATTTTAGTTACTTCTTACCCTTGAATATGTTTTGGTTAAATATTTGTTCTTAGTGAATAATTTATGATTATTCTATTTTGGTCCTTATTACTATACTATTACATGATAGAAAACACTTCCTTTCTGCATTAGGACCCTTTAGCTTTTCTTTGTATTTATTTTAGTCATTGCTTTTACTTTTTAAATGTGAACTTTCATGGGTATATTATATATTTCATACTTACTGTTTTGTTTCTCTTCTGATTTAATCCTCACGTAATTTGCTCTCTGTTACCTTTTATTCTCACCATAAGTATGTTTATTATTATTATTATTATTATTATTATTATTATTACTATTATTTGGTCTTTGTTGTCTGTTTATATTATATTATTCATATATGTGTTACTTAATATTCCTTGACCCTTGTATATATATATATATTACTATTTTTTATTTTATTTTGTTTGATCTTATTTATTTATTTTATTTTATAAAATGCTCAATTATCAATATTTTATATCTCATGTACTTGATGCTAATATTTTTAAATATTTTATTCGATGTTTTCAAGAACACTCTATCGTAGAATGGGTGTGACTTGATCGAAGTAGTACTATCCGACACAACATTTTAACGAAAAGTGAACTCAAAATAAGTCGAGTTTATTTTTATTTAATTCAAATGATGCAATGCGTGTTTATTTAAATAGTAAGTTATTTTATACAATTACTGATATTCTATATATTCGATTTGCACTTTTTTGATAATATTGGGGAGGGGGTATTTCTCATATAAGGAAGAAATAGATGAGATAACCTTCCCATTGGAGGATGTGCAAATCTCGTGATTTCTTCTCAAATTAAGAAATGTTGCCTAATAATTAATTCGAAATAAATAAATTAATGTTCAATAAAAGGATCACACTTTAAATATTGATTCGAATTTTTTAATTTCCACCAAGACAATATACAAGCGATTAAGTACCAATTTTTGGGCGTTGTGGGGGTGCTTACCATTCCCCATACGTAATTGACTCCCGAATCCTTCAAAATGAATCTTTGATAAACACATACCAATTTTTGTCTTAAAAACAATTTTCTTAAACTTATTTGAAATGGCGTTGTTAGGTATTTGACCTACCAAGCCAAAAGGTCGATGGTGACTCCTAAATCAATTTAATCAAAATAAACAAAAAAATTAAATTTTCCAAATAAGTCATAAATTCGAGGTTTTCATCAAATATTTATTCGTTCGTCAAAATAGATGTTACGACAGCTTGGCGATTCTATTGGGGACACTTACGAACGTCAGATTGTTAGTCACTTATATATTGTCGTAGTGGTGGAAATTATGATTTCGAGTCTATAGTTAGCTTATGATCGTTTTATTGAATTTTTCATTATTTCTTTATGTAAATAGTAGTACTAATGTTCAAACTAATGTTTTTAGCTTCACCAAAATTTCTCTCGAAAGTACTCATTTTATTTTTTTGTTGTTTTGTTTGCCGAAGGTTTGTATGTTCCTCCTTACACACTTCATATGTATTTACATGACATAAGCTCTACACCCGAGCTATGTCCCAATTAAGTAGGGTGAATGCTTTGCTCTCCTAAGATTTTGATTTTCGTATGAGCCTTAGCAAATAACCTCTGGGGTACACATGCCTTATACATTAGTAGAAAATTATTCCTCTTATGGTATAAGGAAGTGAATCCCCTCAAATTGAACTCAATTTGTTTAAGACTATAATGGGTGAGGATTGAGGTCTTGGCAGCCCAATGGGGCACTGACAACAAGGACAATTCGAGCATCTTTCCCTATTAGAGCCAAAACCATACATATAATGAACCATAGAATGGTCACCATAGGTAGAACCATATAGAACCTCTTTCCGTTAGTAGGTACCAAAATAGGTGTACACGAAGGAAGAACGACTCTAAACCTTTACATGTTACTTTAAATCATAGAATAGATTGTTTTTCGAATGAAAACTGTGAACTAGATACCATGCAGATAAGATTAATTTCTTGAAGTAAATCATTTTGGGTAGAAAGCATGTCCAGGTAGGATTGCTATTTAATAAAAGCATGTTTGGATAAATATTATGATTAGGTAGGTGTTATATTTATCTTTGAATAACATTTTTAACTCTATTGATCATCTTGCATGTACCAACTCATTTCTTCTCATTTTTGTGTGTCATTTATCATCTTTTTTTGCATTGAATTATCATGACATAATGGAAAGGTGTTGACCCGCAATTGACTATCAAATAGAAATGTTTTATAAAAGGGATAAAAAAGTTTCAATCAAATAGCCACATACACAGACGTGCACTGATAGCTAAAGGAAGTCCAGATAGAACAAAGATAAATCATCAACCTACTTTAGACCAAGCGAGAGCATGTCTGTAAAGATAAAGCATCAACCTACTTTACACAGATTTGCATCTTTGCATCTTTGCATGGCATTTATTTAGGCATTTTTACATGCATTAATCATGGATACATGGTTTTATTTTGAGGAGGACTCTAAGGAGGTGTTTCTAACTGCGTAACTTCATTAACACAGTGCTAAGAATGAAAACAAAATTTGAGAAACTGAAGAAAGAACTGGAAGAGAATTTACAAAGGATGCAAACAAATTGAGAATCTTAAATGGAGCAAGCGCATGGTCCAAACTCTGATTGATTTAGGAGCATGGACATTTGATGTGTAATGGGGCATTTTGATCATGAGTAGGCTACGACATTTATCAGGAATTTTTGTTGCACTCACATAAAAACATTTCATCTTGTTTGAACTTATTTTTCTTTCTTTCTTCCTATGTTTAAATGTTTGTAAGTCATTTGATATTCTAACATTTTAAATAAAATGTTACCTTTTGAGGTTATGAGCAATAAGAAAATTTTAATCTTGAAATTCTTTGAATATCAACTCAATTAAAATCTCTTAATAATTGAGGTTATAAATCTTTGACAAATGAATTGAACCTTTGCAAAATAAGGACCCTTGATCCTAATCTAAAAGCTACACCCGAATATCATACCCTTCTCTTACTAGGACCAAAATAACCATCTATTACTACTAAGAGACAATCAAAGGTCTTGGTATTCAGATATGTGTTAGGAGCAGACAAAATGGGGCATCTTATGTGTATGATCTTGCAAAGATGATTAGATTATACTTTTGTGAATGATGTTCGATGATGATCATGATCTTCACAGATGGAATAGTTGAGTAGATGAGTTTAGTTTGGGTCAGTTTCTTGGAAATTGAACTCTAAAGATGAAATTATCAGACTTTTAATGAAACCCAGATTATAATAGAATCTTCTCAATAAGCTTAAGAAATCTTGAATCCTGATACCCAGAAAATTAATGAAATATTTTTATAAGGTAAATGCAATAAAGCTAGAGCTATTTCGCTAAAGCAATTGGTTAGAGAGATAACTCAAAAGCCCTATCTTTATGAATAAATTATATTCAAATCGTGACATTGATCGAATACCTGGCAGTTTGGTGTTTGCTTCACTGTGGCTATCAAGTCAAAGAATTTGTGACTAGATGAATCCCTCAGCTATGCCAAAATAATGGCAAACTAAATCAAAGCAATAAAATCCAAGGAACCGACAAAAGTTCAAGGTTTGAATTGATAAGGAGAGTCGGTGAATGATGGACTAAGGGAGATAATAAACATTTATTTAGTCGTTTTCACAAAAGCACACATGAATTATGTTTTTAGACCGATATTTTTTCCATACCTTTATTAAAGGAGTCTATGAAGCTTAAACAAATGAAATTTTTCAGGGAACCAAAATAGAAATATTCTTAAAAGTCTAGCAATTGACTATGCTAGTTGCATTAATTTGTCCGCATCCGATCAAAATGCCAAGCCATGAAAGAGGGGCATGTTATAATGTTCACAAGGACCAAAAAAAGTAAAAAGAATGAATCGATGAAACAAACATCAAAATTTATGTAGCTAACCTCAAAACCAACTTGTCAATCCTGATATTTGTCAAAGATTTGTAACTATGAAAGATTAAAAGAGAAATTGATTCTTTTGATATTCAATGAACTCATGTTTTGTGATCTGCTTCAATTATGAGCTCAAAGATAGGGCATTATTTTAGTTTATTCAACAATAAAAAATTCACATATTTTTCAAAATTTCTTCATCGAATTTTTTTCAAAGAAAGAAAAACATTTTCAAACAAGATAATCTCTCTGGAAGTGTATCTTGGAATTCAACAAATATCTCTCAGACAGAGAAGTCCATGATTAAAGTTGGGTGAAGGGAAGCCAACATTTTTGGGGGCAAAAATTGACGGGGCAAGATGAACAAATTGTCACAGGTCAAAAATTTGCAAGAGTACGCTTTGGTGGAAAATGAAGACAACCAAATCAGGAAGAGAATGAAAACTGCTAGTACCATTCTTGACTATTGATCAGGAAAACATGCATCAACATAAGCATACATGTCACATTAATTTGCACCTTTGTATCATACATTAATCATCACATGCAATAAAACTTTGTTTCCCCTATTGTTAAGATGCCTTTATAATCTCTTTTGAGAAACTAATTTCGTCTTTCTCAAGATTTTTAGTTTAAGAACATCAATCTAGTCTTTTTTAAGAATGTTTTCCCTGAAATCCTTATTTCATTTTTCTTAAAGGCCATTTTTCTCCTCTCACGAGGACATCATCTAAATTTCCTTTCTCAAGATCATTTTTTCCTCTCACGAGGACAAATTCAAAAAAGTAATTTTCATTAAAAATAAAAATCAATTCAAATACATGAAACAAACTTCATCTTGACATTCATAAAAACATCCAATATAATCATTCATAAATGCATCATTTTTATAGATCTTTCAGAAAAGAAAAGTTTGGTGATGACTAGACATCCTCAACATGAAGGAACAACGTCGTTTACAGATTTAACTTCCTGAAGTGAATGATCAGATCTTCTAAAGGCAACTAGGTCTCCTCAACATGATAGAGTAGATTGTCTGTCTCCCTTAAGACAATTTCTCTTGAAACAAATTTTTGTCTCGCTTGAGACAGTTTCTCTTGAAACATATGTTAGAGTACGCCTAAAGACCAATCATATGATGATTGTAATAATATATTTTATTTACCGATTTTATTGAATAAAGGCATTTTCGCTATTATTTTCAGTTATATATATGTGTTTAACATAAACTGGAAGATAATAAAGTCCATATAATAACATAATTGTTATTATTAAAAGATCCATAGTCAAGTATTATTATGGGCATGAGCAATAATAATACGCTGAAGGTAACATGTTATTGATTGATGACAACGAGTTGTCATTGACATAAAGATGCCATAATTGATACATGATTATATTTTTAGAGAACAATGTATAGGATTGACCCACCATGAGCATATGTCTTGGATTATTATGTGACAGTCATAACATTGCTCATGGTGATGACTATATGTATGGTCCTCAGACTTGAGATCAATGTTATCCCAACAAATATTGTTGTATGTTTTGATGTAGTTGTATGTTTTGATGCAGTTGAATATGATCCGTAACTGGTTGCTCTATAAAGACTGTTACTGAATATATCTCGATATATATATAGTGGGTGTGTATGATTAAGATATGATTTTTCCTTTCTACATAATAGGAAAATATATCACATGCCACTTGATTGATTGAGACTAGAAATACATGGCCATGCTCCAATAAGTTGATATGAGATATCACAAATTCTTTATTAATTAAAGTCTACTATAGATATCAAGAAACAATAGATGGGATATATAACTGTGATTATTCCAAGACTTGTGCCTATTCTAGATATAAAGGATAAAATGATGTAATACATAAAAGAGTTAATCACGAAGATGATATGTCGAATCATATTTTCTTGTAACTTAGGTGATAATGATATATTGCTAGATGTCACTCATTGTATGTAATATTAGAATTGTTCTAATAATTACTGCTAACGTTACAAGAACCTACAGGGTCACACCTTAGGATTGAAACGAGAAAAGATGTACAATTTGTTGTACGTTACTAAAATATATATAGAGTTAATATATGTATATTTGATATACATATGTTTTAATTATCCCAAATATTTAACTTAAATTAATTAAGTAAAGATTTAATTAATTTGAAATAATAAAATCCCTAATATGTTAGGGTAAGTTGGATAAAAAAGGAGGTGTAAAGTCTAGCAGCTGTTTACACTTATCTTTAGCCATTTTCTCAAAAAGATTTTGGGAAAAGAAAATATTGCTCATGATCGGGTGAACTGAGTAGGGGCTGAGACGTGGTTTCATGGAGGCTTACGATTCGAACCGATCGACACCACCATTAGCCGTTACTGTAATTGCTGTTTTTCAAGGAACCCGCTATAAGTATTCACATCTTTTCCTCCCAATTTCAGTTTATAATACTTGGATCGCTGGTGAGACCGTTGAATTTTTATTTCCGCTGCGCCATGGGGTGATCCGACGTTCCCAACAACATAAACCTTTGAGATTGTTTCTCTTGAAATAAAGTTTGTTTCGCTTGAGGTAGTTTATCTTGAAAAATGAACCTTTGAGGTTGTTTCTCTTGAAACAAATTTTGTCTCGTTTGAGAAAGTTTCTCTTGAAACATAAACCTTTGAAATTGTTTCTCTTGAAACAAATTTTGTCTCCCTTGAGAAAGTTTCTATTGAAACAAATTTTGTCTCTCCTAAGATATTTTCTATTGAAACAATAACCTTTGAGATTGTTTCTTTTGAAACAAATTTTGTCTCGCTTGAGACAGTTTCTCTTGAAACATAAACCTTTGCTATTGTTTCTCTCTAAACAAAATTTCCTATAGTTTGAGACAATTTTCCCTCGAAACACAAATTTTGAAATTGTTTCACTTGAAACAAAATGATCTCGCTTGAGATTGTTTTCTCTCGAAACAAGTTTTGTCTCGCTTGAGATAGTTTCCCTTGAAGCCCAATTTTGAAATTGTTTCACTTGAAACAAAATTAATGTCACTTGAGATTGTTTTCCTAAAAATAAATTTCGTATCGCTTGATATAGTTTTCCCTCGAAACTCAAATTTTGAAAATTGTTTCACTTAAAACAGAATTGATTTCACTTGATATTGTTTTCTTAAAAAAATTCATCTCGCTTGAGATAGTTTTCCCTTGAAACGTAAATTTTGAAATTGTTTCACTAGAAACAAAATTTTATCTCACCTGAGATAGCTTCTCTTGATACAAATTTCTTTCAACTCATTTATTTTCACTCAAATGTCGAATATTTGACATGAATTCAAAGTTAGAAAAGATTTCGTTTCACAATTCCATGTTGAAGAAAAAGATTTCAGCAAACAATTAGTCCACATCTCAAGTTTTGAAAAATCCAAATCCATCATAGAAAGAGGTGGATCATCATTTCCAATTAATGGGTTATTAATGAGAAGAATTCGTCTGAAGCGAGTGAAAAGTTCAAAATGAGAAGAACTTGTAACTGAGAGATTTGAACAGTTTAGACAAAAAATGGTGCTTTATGTCTTCTCTCCATTCTCGTTTCACAGCAATGAGCGAAGAAACGAAGCTATAATCACCATTTTTATCCTAAAAATTAATTGAAAATACAAAAAAATCAAACAAAGAAAATCAATGCCCTGCCAAGCCCTTACTTATGCCCATATTGCTTCACAACAACACTATCCTGAGCTCACCAACTGCTGCTACTCACCATGCCCTACCATTAGCTCCACGCACGCCATCTCATCTTAATATAATCTGCAAGCAAAAAAAAAAAGGAGTGAGCCAAAACCATAAAAACCAGCAAGTATCTGACCAAATAAAACATCAACCCACAAAAAAAGAAGAAAATGAAAGAAAATAAGGGATGACGAGCTTCCCTTTCGACCGGTGAGCATCTACGAAGGTTGGGGCCTTTATTCACGAATTCGAACGTTCAGACAAAGGCGGAGGCTATCGTGAATGACATATCTCGGTGATGACTCCATCAGACAGTGGATTTAGCGGGTGTCGAAGGTAGACCCTTCGACTCTCTTTGTTAGATCCAAGGTTTTGAGGTCGGTTTTAGGCGGAAAAAACTTAAGTTTTGGGTTTGGGAGAGCGGGGGTCATTTTGGGCTGTTTGTTCTGACCCCCGACCACGGGGAGCGGTGGTTGTTGTCACTGGCGAGGGCTTTGGAGAGAGTTTCCAAAGAATCCTCTCTTCTCTTCTTTTAGAAGGCGACTTGGAAAAACCAATTTAAATATGGGGTTTACAAAACCCTTAGTTTGGGTTAAGTTTGGGTTATATGTTAACCCCAAACAACACCGTAACGAGGGAGAGAGGTCAATGTGTTTTCACTTGGGGTTAATTGCGCAATGAGGGTCTCATATTTTGTAAGTCTTCCATTTCGGTCACTGAACAAATTTTCAATCTTTTAACTTTGAGCTTCAAGTTTTTACCTTCTTACATTTTAGTCACTTCTTACCCTTGAATATGTTTTGGTTAAATATCTGTTCTTAGTGAATAATTTATGATTATTCTATTTTGGTCCTTATTACTATTAGATGATAGAAAACATTTTATTTATGCTTTAGGACCCTTTAGCTTTTCTATGTAATTTTTAGTCACTGCTTTTACTTTTTAAATGTGAGCTTTCATGGGTATATTATATATTTCATATGTATTATTTTGTTTCTCTTATGAATTAATCCTCACATAATTTGGTCTCTGTTACTTTTTATTTTCACCATAAGTATGTTTATATATGTTTTATTATTATTATTATTATTATTATTATTTGGTCTTTGTTGTCTGTATATATATTATATCATATTATTCATATATGTGTGTGTATATATTTACTTAATATTCCTTGACCCTTATACACATATATATATATTACTAATTTTTATTTTATTTTATTTGATTTTAGTTATTTATTTTATTTTATAAAATGCCCAATTGTCAATATTTTATATCTCTTGTATTTGATGTTAATATTTTTAAATATTTTATTCGAATGTTTTCAAGAACACTCTATTGTAGAATGGGTGTGAAAAGCACTGTTTGCTCGAAGTAGTGCGATCCGACATGACATTCTAACGAAATTGAACTCAAAATAAGTCGAGTTTATTTTTTATAAAAAATATAATTAATTCGTTTTTATTTTAGTTCAAACGATGCAATTCATGTTTCTTTAAATAGTAAGTTATTTTATGCAATTAATGATATTCAATTATATTCGATTTGTGCTTTTTTGATAATGTTGGGGAGGGGGATATTTCTCGTATAAAGGAGAAATAGACGAAATAGGCTTCCTATTAGAGGATGTGCAAATCTCATTATTTCTTCTCAAATTAAGGAATGTTTCCTAATAATTAATTCGAAAGAAATTAATTAATGTTCAATAAAAAGATCACACTTTTAATGTTGATTCGAATTTTTTAATTTCCACCACGACAATATACAAGTGATTAAGTACCAGGTTTGTGGGGTTGCTTACCCTTCCCCATGCGTAATTGACTTCCGAATCCTTCAAAATGAATCTTTGATAAACGCAGACCAATTTTGTCTTAAAAATGTTTTTTCTTAAAATTGTTTTAAAAGAAGTTGTTAGTTGTTCGACCTACCTAGCCCAAAGGTTGATGGAGACTCCCAAATCAATTTAATCAAAATAAATAAAAAATTCAAATTTTCCAAATAAGTCGTAAATTCGAGGTTTTCATCGAAAATTTATTTGTTCGTCAAAAAAGACGTTACGACATCATGTATTAAGAATTTTGTATAAATATATGAACTGTAAATTGATATACCATATTGTATTATCGATGACTTGTGAGTCATCTTTAAGAATGACGATGTCAGTATATTCATTATTTTTTTAGTAAAAGGGTTTAAACTAAGCAACCTATTCTATATTTGTGCTCTCCAATCTAATAATGTCGGCGACCCCTTCAGGTTGCTTGTCAAACTCATGCAGATCGTTAGTGAGGGACCATGCAAACATACCTAGGGCATCAGCTGCTTTATTACCCTCTCGCAGTGTGTGCTTTATTTTAACTCTTTAATCCCAGCATAAATCCTATCGATGTGTTGAATGATCGTTAGGTGGACTCCTTCGTTTGTTCCGTTCTGTATGATCTTCACTACCTCCTTCTTGTCATTTGTCCGTTTTCAGTATAACATGTTTTTCTCCCATTCTCCAGGCTAGTCAGAGGGCCTAGTATGCTCCCCACAACTCGGCTTCGAGAATCAAACATTGACCTATTTACCTTGGATAGCCTCTTTTCCAGGCCCAACATTATCTATTATCACTCTGCCACATATGTGGTCTCGCCGGTAGTGTTGTTCCTTGCTCAATCGGAATGAACTTTGCACCAAGTCTCATCCAGTGGTCTCCATTCCACGTTGTTCGATTGAGGTTGTCTCTCCGGTTGTTTTAGGAAGGCTCTAGCTCTTTAGATGTCCAGGGTATCCACAATCCTTCATCGAATATGGATTCCATTTCTATCATATCGGGATCAAACAAGGTTGTGTTCCTTCTTCTCCATAAAGCGCTGAATAAGGTTGCCCACTCGGTATGAGTAAAATACCTTAAGGACTCGCGTGAATAAAATAGTTAATATCAATAAGAGGCATGGTGGATGAATCTTTTATTTGTCATGGATAAAACATTGATAATATGATTAGTATTTCTATCATGCTTTGAAGTTATATGATGTAATGTGTGTGCCTGTTGTTATTTTGTTGAAATGTTAGCTGCATGATGGTTGTAATGTATGTAAGGCGTGATCCTCTTGACTTTATCAACTTCATGTCACATTCTAGAGTAGGTGTGTAACACCCTAAATTTGATCTGAAATATTTAAATGATTCAAGGTTCTACATATGAATCACTAAGACAAGCGTTAAATCTTCATCTTTTCAAAATAAACATATCAAGTTTCTTTAAAATCATCCATAATGTATAAAAGCCAATTGTAGTAACATAAAAACGTTTAAACAAAAGTACGCTTTGAGTACGACCAAGTATAAATTAAAATAATAGTAGAGTTTACATATTAAAATACAAGTAATATTTTATGAACACATATGTTCACTAAGTTAAATACAATATTTTATTGTATAAAATAATTATTTATATATATATAATATTCCATTAGGAACCCTGATTTTTTATTAGCCCTAATAATAAATACTAAATATTATAACAATAACTAATAATACTAAGTAACAAATAAAACAAAACAAAACAAAATATAATAAAAATAAATAACATTGATAATAATAAATATATAATATATAATAATAATATTGTATATAGTAATAACAATATATATAATATATTAATATAATATAAGTGAATATATAATACTAATAATTAATAATTAATAATAATAAATATAAACAAAAATTAAAATAGTCTCATATGAAAATGTGTCTTCAACTATCCCTCTTTATCCATTATCGTGTAACAGAAATAGAGCAAAGATGAAAGAGACAGAAATTTTCGTCTGATTCTCAATTCAAATATTTGAAATTATAATGATCTTTTCTTTTGGAGATAGACTCTAGAAATAGTCTTATTCCTTTGATGTCAAGATACATTCATTTTTCATCCATAGCTATTAAATTTGAAAATGATCATGCTCCCTTAAAATGAGTATGACAAGTCGTAATCGATAATTGATTTGCTTCTTCCTCTTAAAGACGTCGAATCAAGGAGTGATCTTGCTTTTTCCTATGAAAGACGTCAAGACATAATCAGTGTGTGATCTACTCCTCCCTCTAAAGGATGTTAAATTGGGGAAGGACTTGCTCCTTCCTCTAAAGGATGTCAAGTTGTAATCATTTGTTGATTTGCTCCTTTCTTTGAAGGATATCAAATCGGGGAACGATCTTACTCTTTCCTATGAAGAATGCTAAGTTATAATCAGTGGGTGACCTACTCTTTCCTCTAAATGACGCCAAATCGAGGAACGATCTTACTCCTTCCTCGAAAGGAACTTAAGTCATAATAATGTTTGATTTTTCTCCCTCTGAAGGATGCCAAGTTGTAATTAAAATGTAGTATACGTTCAAAAAAAATTAATAGTCTGAGGAAATTAAAATGTAGAATCTATTCAATTTTTTTTAACTAATTGACAACATACACATATCCTGTAGACGCATTTGCTTGAACTCAAGACTTCTAGGAAAATTAACATTCCCTTTTAGCACTTAGGCTACTTGATGGATTCAGTTAAATTATAATTTTTTAATTTGTAGAGTGGATAAAAATTTAATTGAAAAAGATGATAAAAATCATTAGTTAGCTGATCAACACATAAATATAAATTATTGACTACCAATGTAGTTTACCGTTTTTTAAAATCTCACCATCCTCATCAAGCAGTGTAACCCTTTGTCATCTTCCATCAACAGTGTTCTCTGGGGATGAATGCCGGAGAGTATTTCGCACTCTATAAACTGTTTCCATCTTTGGTAATATTCCCAGCATTCCTTGTAAAGTTCACCCAATGACCAAATCTATATTCTTTCATTTATAGGTCTATATCTTGGAAGGTTGATTTGCGATCAAAATATAAGAATGTTGTTGAAGGACTATGTATTTCTGTGTACAATCAATAATTTATTGAAAGAATCATAACAATAGGATAAATTAAATTAATTCAATATCTGCTATGTTAAATCATCAATAATACTTATTAAATATAGAAATATACTTGACAATAAATTGAAGATGGTATATATGATGATCTCTTATCTATGAGATCTTTAGTATCTAAGCATGTAATATGTTATTTCTAAAGATATCGTATGAATCGTTTAACAATTATCCAACCACTCATACATAAATAGCTTAAGTATCTATTCAATATCTCAAAATCATACATTATATTCAAGTTCGTTTAGCTATTTTTTATATTAAATTTAAGTTATTATTTTTGGATAAACTACAAAAATGGTCACTAATGTTTGAGTAAATTTTTGTTTTTCCCACTGAAGTTTTAAAAGTAACATATTGGTCATTAATGTTACTGATTTATAACAAATTAGTAACTCGTCGTTAATAGTCATTATCAAGGTAACACAAAGCTAATATGACACATTAAACCAACTGACCTAGCACCATTTGATCATCTGAGGAACAATGGCAGAACCTAAGTGAGAATAGTAGGGGCCATCCCCCCCCCCAATTTAAAAAAAATAATTTATACCCTTCAAAATTTTAAAATATTTAAGTTATCCCCAAATTTGTTAAAAATTCATATTAAACTTTAAAATTTTTAATGTTCTTAATCAAACCCCCTTTCATAATTTTTAAAAATTCTCATTAAACATCTAAAAATTTATTAGACCCTAATTTTTTTTGAAAAAATGTAAATTAAACCTTTCAATTTTTTTTTTTGAAAATTTAATTTAAACCTCTTAAGTTTCTAATGTTTAAGTGGCTCCCAATCTCTATCACCAAGTTCCGCCACTAGAGAGGTACCTTTAATCGACCATTTGACTTTCCTCTCTTATTTTACTTTTTTCATCGTCTTTTATTTTAATGTATTCATATTAAACTTGTTTTCTTCATCGACTATGGAAGGCAACGGAACACATGATTTTGAAGAACTATATAGAGACCTATGACGAAGGAAACTGAGAAATCGTCTCTAAGAGAATAAGTTTTTATATGTCTATATAAATAATTGGATTTGCATGGTTGAAGAGAGGAAGGAAAGTTGTAGGCTAAGATAGATGAATTACCTAAGGCCAAACATCAAACATGAAGAAATGTCTAAGGAAGACCTCTGATAGGAGATGATAGCGGAGTGAAGAAAGTTGCTCGAAGTTGAATAATCAAGAATATGGATCTAAACTCAATCAAAGAATGAGATTAGATGGAATTAGGCTTTTTGTTGCAAACAAGGGTTTCTTAAATAAGAAAGTTGCTAGAAATCAAACAAGAATATTATGATTAGGAAGATAATGTAATAACAATTATAACTATGTAAAAGAATTACGAAAGGATAAATAAAGATATGAAAGAACTCAAATTGAAAATTCCACCTAGTATTTATAAGCTTAGCGTGAAGATGGCTATGTTGATGTAGTTTTTGTGAGATGATGATAGTGATGATAAGGATGATGGATAAATGTCATATGAACTCTCCTAATTGTATTTGACTTGGCAAACTCAATAATTGGCTCTAACCAGCCTTTCTAATAGCAATGAGAAGGCAAACCGAAGTGTGAATATCTCCCTCACGAAAAACTTCAAGAACTTTATGATGAAGTATAACACCTCGATTTTTGGGTTAATGGTTGTGGGCTAACCTGAGAGTGTTTTGGGTAAACCCAATAGCCTTATAGGAAGCCTTGGACCAAGTATGAGTTGATTTAGGCTTGGGTTGAGCCTAAATTGAGATAAAAGAGGTATTTCTGCATTGAGGTTAATTGAGGAAGGACCTAAGCTATAAATATCCCATTAATTTTTTTAAAGGATGGTTTCCATTAAATGGGATTATGTGAGATGTTGGAATCATCTCCGCCACTCTTATCTTCTTCCTCTTTTCAAAGCTCATTCTCTTATCTTCTTCATCTTGAGCAAATGTGATAGCTTGGTTAGAAAGGATTTCCTTGTTGAATTAAAGAAGGTAATCTTGGTAATCCCCTTTCACAGAGCTTCATTTTAAGCTCTCATCTTATTGGTTTGGCTAAGGGGCCCTAGATGGGTATTTCTGAGAGGTTTAAGTTTGTGAGCAAAGCCCCTCCTTTTAGAGTTAAATTTTATTCTTGGAGAGCCTCCTTAATCCCTTTTAAGTTTTTAGTTGAGTAAGTTATTCATTCTTTTGTCTGTGGTAGTGAGAAATGTTGGAGAAAGCTCCAAGGTGAAGGACAAAGAGAAAGTTGTGCTTCGATGAGCTTGAGGTTGATGATTCAGCTTCTGTAGTAAGGTAACACATTTCTAACATTTCTATAATGCCTGTAGATCAATAAAGGTAATGTTGATGTTTATATGAGTTTATGAAGAATGTGAGTGCATTTAACCTTCTAGCATGAAATGTGATGTTTGGTGTTTTTCATGCATAAAAAATGATCTTTTATGATCCTTTAACTTTATATAAGCTTTAAACCTCATTTAGGGGTCTTAAAAGGGTCTTAGGAGTGATTTGGGAGTTTCACTTGAGAGAAACAAGACTTTCTAGGTTTAGGGTATCAGTACTGTAAGACAATACCCATATTGTTCATCTAAAAAGGTTAAAATTAGAGTTTTTTTAGGTGGTATCGATACCCATTCTTAGAGTATCGATACCGTTCATATGGTATCGATACTCAGGGCTTAGTATTGATACTCAAGGATCAATTCAAATTTAGTGAGCTAATTTGGTACCGATACTCGGGTAAGTACTGATAGCATAAATGGTAGTATCGATACTCTAGGCAAGGGTATCAATACCCATATACTTTTGCACAACATCAAATGTAATTTTAGCATCGATACACAAGACATTATTTATACCACCAGAGAGAAGTACTGATACCATAGGTAGGAGTATTGATACTGAATAATGTCTCAAATCCTAGTGTTTATTTGGTATCGATTCTCTGCGCAGTATTGATACCCTAAGAGAAAGTAATATCAATACCATGGGGCTGACTATCAATACCGATGTGAAAGTGAAGGTTATAAACCTTACATCGATCAAAGAACTCGAGTAAGGCGTTAAGGTTGATGGAAAACTTCTTAATAAAATCTTACAAGTGAGAACACTAATAATTATGTGATATCATAGGTTCATTATGAGGTAAAATTCTACAATACTTTTTCCTTGTTTGATACTCGCGAAACAATGAGGATACCCGAGTCATTTGTGTGTGACGATCGTCTAGTAGAGTAAGGGATTATCTAGATATATCAAACCTAGTGCATGAGAACTTAAAGCACTAGTTGAATGTCGTGTTGATGCTATGTAACCAATCACGTTCTGAGTATCCTAGAGGGATATGCTAGCTTTAAAAGAACCGATTCTATGTGACCCGGACCTATCCTAAGGTACTAGTGAGATGCTGTTGCTATGTGACCTAGATCTTACCTAAGGTATCTTTAGTAGGAAAATAGGGGTGTGAGTTTAGTGATGCTATTGTGAGCCAGAGCTACACCATAATGCTTGTTTTTGTTGTGTGTTGAATGTACCTTATTGTTCATAACTATATTTGTAGCATGCTCATTTGTTGAATACATATAGTATAGTTGTGTTACTTGTTTGACACTGAGCTTGTGATCTTAGTGTTCGAAATGTGTTTCCGTGCACATGTTCTTAGGTGCCAGTTCAAAGAGCTTATCCCCAGATTGCAGATTTCTAGACGTGATCATTTATTAGAGTAGGTCTCGATTATTCTAAGGGGCATGTACTGTCATAGACCCTTTTGTATCTCTAAGTCATAAATCCTATTTCTGCGAACTTATATATTTTGGAAATACTATTGGAGCTCTCCATATTTTGTAAACCTATTATATTTTGAGATTCTATTTTGTTTTAATTATGGTTTAAACATTGAATGTAATGGATGTTTTCAAAAAAATTGGTTAGCCACTTCGGTGGTTCTGTGTGACATTAAAATCCTCTAGATTTTAGATTAGTTAGGATTAGGGTGCTACATGAAGAGTGCTTTGAAGGTACAAGTCAATCAACAATTGACAAAAATGTAATCACATTGTATTATCAATCAAAGAAATCTACCTTACAATGGTGAATGAAGCATCCTTTATATAGGAGAGGAGTTCCAAAAGTCTTAATTATCTAAGGAAAATAATAATGATAAACTAAACATGTTTTGGTTATTATTACTAATAAAATAATAAATATAATACTAAAAGATAATGCATCATTCTGTATTAAATGATATTACAAATAATCAATAAAAAATTTGAAAATTCATAATATTAAAAAAATCTCATATTAATCTTGTATAGAAATTTTTGCATAAATTGGATGTATCTTGATTTCTTAACATCGGATTGATGCGTTTCAAGTACCATTGGAAAGATAAGAGACAACTTTTCATTTCTCTAGAAGACATGTTTAGCAAATAACACCTGAATCATATTAAAAAAGTCTTTGCAAGTATACTATTGTTATAGTCTTATTTTTCAAGGCTTGGATGTGTAGATCAATTGGAAGAATTAGTCCATTTTTCTTTGATGTGCGACTTATGGTGCATGTATGATCCTCACTCTCTTCAAAAAGATTCAACCTCGAATGTGAAACATCAAAAGAAGAAAAACCAGAACCTTTTGATGATTCACTCACATCATACTTATCAAATAGATATGCTTTGAATCTTTGAGACTTTGTTTTTCTAATAGGTTCAAATAGAAACATTAGTCCAAAGAAGCATGCATTATCATCATCATGGATTCTGGAGCATGTATCATTCCCCTTCTTATAAAAAGGATTCATCAACGAATTTGAAAATCTAAAATAAAGAGAATTAGATGAGTTGAGAGGAATACTTGTGAAACACTTACCTAGATCAATGTGATGTGTCTTTATTCGTTTTAGTAAAGGTTTATTCCTTGTTGGAACTAATTTCTTTTTGTTTTGAAATCCTCTTTTGCATGCAAGTCCTGTAATCCGGTGAGTTGGTTGAAATTTAACATGGCATCGACCACTGTTGGTTTTTGATACGTGCATCACAAGGCTTAGATCAAAGGAAGAAGTAATAACTCTTCGAAAAGACCCACTCGTCCAAGCCTTGGAAAAGAAGACAAGAACAACAGCAGACTTGTAACGACTTTTTGAATGGGATTCTGATCTTATTTGGTCAACATGTCTTCTGGAGATATGAATTTTCGTCTCTTATATTTCCAACAGTTCTTTAATTGTATCAATATAATATCAGGAACTCAAGATATAACCATTTTAGTGAAGACAATGCATGCAAAAAATCCTTTACGGGATTAATACGGGATTTTGTAAATATTACAAATTTTCAATATTTTTATTGATTATTTTTAATATATTTTAATAAACGATGATGCATTATCTTTTAAGATTAGATTTATTATTTTATTAGAACTTAAGGTTGAGTTAAAATATTATCTTTAGTTTATTATTATTTTATTAGGAATTAGAGTTAAGAACTGTTTAATTTGATATTATTTTATTCATTAGTTATTTTGGACCTTTAGAACTCATACCCTATATAAAGGAGGCTTCATTCAACTTTGTAAAACAAATTTCTTTGATTAATAATACAACGAGAGTTCGTTTTTGCAGGTGCTAATTGCCTTGTGCCTTCGAAGCTTCTTCTCCTGGAGTTCTTTTAAGTTCTTGCGAGAGAGATTAATCTTCACACTCCAATTTTCCTTTTCATTACGACTAGGAGGGTTGGTTAGAGCCATATTATCAAGTTTTCCTTTTCATTGCAACTAGGAGGGTTCGATAAGACACTTAGAGCCATATTATTGAGTTTGCCTTTTCATTGTGACCAGGAGGGTTCTATAGGACACTTATCCATCTATTTTCCACAAATCCATCTTCACCATCATCATCTTTATCGTTCACCTTTATAAGGGAGCCATTTTATACTATTTATCCCCCTTTGTTCTTCATCGGATCTAGAGTTGTCTAGGTTTGATTCTTCAACAAGAACAACATTCATTAATCTGCCACCGCTTCCTTATCAATTGGTATCATATTTGGGCCGATTCTTGGAAAGAATAAAACAATCTTGCTTGTTCATGCATAGAAAACCACCAGAGTACCTCAATGGAGCTAATTTGCAAAAGATTCATCATTTCAGGTTCTTTTATGTTTAATTTTAATTTAGATTCAAATTCTTCTTGTTAGTTTTCTATTTTTCATAAAAAAACAAAAAATTCAAAAATTGTAAATGAAGAAATTTAGGTCTTATTTTATTCAAATCTCATATTGATCCTAACAATAATCTCCAGTCCAAAATTCACCCCAATTAGAGTTCATAAGAGCCTTCGAATACATCGTTCAAGTTTCATCGACAGATTCAATTTAGAATCTTGTTTAATTTCTTGAAAATTATAAAAGAGGAATTTCGTGTTCAAAATTTCCAGATTGAAACTACATATATTGAAGATCATTCACAAAAAAATAGAATTTTTGGAGATCAATAACACCTTCGAACAAAGCGATAACGTACTGTTTGATGACTCACCGTTCAACAGAGTCTACTGGATACTACTGAAGGTATTTGATTCTGAAAATCTACAGGTGGTTTCTTCATATATCGAACGAAATTCAATAAATTTCCAAAAATTTTAGACACTTATAACCCCCTCAAAAAGCATTTCTCAAGTTGACCAAGCGTTTTTTAGGTTTCTGGTTTGGTTCTTTTTTTTCTTTGACTCTTAGTTCTTTAGGTTCTTTTTTTTTTACCTTTTTTATTATTCTTTTACATTATCTAACACATTATCTTCCTTGTGTTATTAGGACTAAAGAGTTTGCATACTTCTTCCATCTTTGCATTCTCGTTCTCTTGGAGTCTAACCCTTGTTTCGCCTCATAGAGCTTTTAGGTTTTCTTACTACCTTTGCTAGCAACCTAACTCCTATACGAACTGTGAAAGAATACTTAGTAAAGTGAGTTTTAAAGAGTATAAGATCGGCTTATTTTCCTCTTGCTGTGTTACTTTCTTGTAGTGACTTGTGAGGTTTCTTGCTTTGTTGAATTTTCTTTCTTTTATTTTTTATTTTACTTTAAAATTTCCTTTTGAGTGTTATGATTTTAGGATGGGCGACAATAACAACGAGACACTTACACTAACTTAGCCGCACTTGAATGACTCACAACTCAATTTGAAATAAGATTTGATCAACTTAACAATGTCGTTAGAGAATGAAAAGAACTATAATTGGATCTACCAAACTAGAATCCAAGACGAAACAATGCTGAAATTTTGTCCCCAGGTGAGCACAACCACATTTCAAAGCACCCAGACTCTTTTCAAAACCAAAGTTCACGATCTCGTCTTTCAAAGGAGATAACGATCCGGACAAGTACATCGATTGGGAAGGAAAAGTTGATCTCATGTTCGCATACCATGATTGGCCCCAAGCTAAAAAAGTTCCCCTTATCTCCGTGAAATTGGAAGGATATGCTCACACTTGGTGGATACAAACAAGGAAAAATATCGAGAACTTTCAAATTCAAGCAATCAGTTCTTGGACCAACAAACCATGAGGAACCGATTCCTACCGACACAATATACATGAGAAGTTAAACTACGACTACACCAACTTTGACAAGGTAGAAGTTCAGTTGAAGACTACTACAAGGAGTTGCAATCTTACTCAATAGGGCTAACATAACCGAAGAAGAATAGAACATCGTGTCAAGATTTGTTGTTGGCTTGAACTCAAACATCACTGATCTTCTTGACCTCCATGGGTATGAAAAACATTGAATATACACTAAAGAAGGCAATAACAATAGAAGAACAAATCCAAAGGAGATTCTAATTCAGAGAACATTACCAAGGTACTTCATCCTCTTACCAAGGTAATTCTTCAAATCCTTCCTCATCTTCTACTCCATCTTCTATTAAAAAATCCGAGAGATGACAAACCAGACAAGGAGAACCAACGACCAGCAAAGAATGACACACTTCCATCCCCTAAAGATCAAATGAGAATTTGTGAAGAGGTAGGGAAAGTAAAAAAAGAAAAAGTTGAGAAAGAGGCAAAAGTAAAAGAGGTCACAAGTTACAAAAGCCAAAAGAATAATGACCCATGGGAGGTGAGTGAACCTAATTTTGCGAAGAAAAGAGTGACTCAAAATCTATGTGTGAGCACAAAAGAATTGAGAGAGAACCTTATTTACAAACAGTCTTGTATCCTTGTTCGCTTTAGGAAATCAATTGTTTTGATTTCTAACATTAACAAGGACTTGCCTAGTGCGTTTTCATCTCTTTTACATGATTTTGGAGAAGTGTTAGGTGATCTACGTAACAAATTACCACCAAAAAGAGGAAAACAACACCAAACCAATCTAATTTAAGGTTCCATCATACCTCATCAAACATACAATCTCGAAGAAAACAAAAAGTTAGATTTGTTACAAAAAGGCTACATCCAGGAAAGCCTTAGTCATGAGACCATCTTAATGACAAAACATGAAATGAACAACTCCACATGCTTTATAGTTCGTGCACAGGGAATCCATGTAATTGATGAAAAAGTGAAAGTAACACGGGACTGACTCATACCATCTTCCATCAGTAAGAGTTGTTTAATGGTTCTAGGTGACCCTCCTGATGGGTTACCACGTGAAAGCCCTATTCACTATGCCATATCAATAAAGAGTCACGATTTACGAGAGTCCAAAGGTAAGTATTTTTTTACTCATTTTAATGATATTGTAATGTAGAGCACAAGACTCTTAACCTTGGAGTCGTGGGATCGAGTCCCACGGTGGGCATTTCATAAATTCAGAGGTCTCCTACGGAAGCTGCTCTCAACCTGGCGTTGGGGGCAGCCTACTATCTTACCTCTCCCTTACCCCGTTATATATGGTAATAAGGGTAAGCTAATTATTTTAATGTACTTATTCTCCTTTTTACAAGGTAAGACTCTTGAAGTTGTCAACCATACTAAACACAACTCCTTTAAGTGGATAAAATATCGAGGTAAGCAAAACACAGTAGACGATGCACTACCACGAAGGTTCTGCAGTCCACAAATCTCCTCCCGAGAATTCTTAATTCATTAACCACACTTAGGAGACTTATGGGATTACTTTCACAAACCAGTTGACATGGTTTTTCAACACTCATTCTCGCCACACACGAGTCAAACCATGTAGAGAGTATCTAAAACAATCATATTGAAAGCCAACAGTAGGCATCGTCATGTTCAATTTCAACCTAAACATCAGATTACAAGACTTGTATGCAAAAGAGGATTTTAAGACTACAAGAAATCAGTTCATACAAAGAATAAACCTTGATTAAAACGCATAAAGACACATCACATTGATCATGGTAAATGTTTCACAAGTTTTCCTTTCAACACATCTAATTCTCTTTCTCTTGGATTTTTAGATTTGGGGACAAATCCTTTTGAGCAGTGGGGGAATGATACATGAACCAGAGTCCATAATGATAATATAAGCTTCTTTGGACTAATGTTTCTACTTGAACCTATTAGAAGAACAAAGTCTTGAAGATTCAAAGTATATCTATTCGGTAAGCATAATTTGAATGAATCATTAAATGATTCTAAAGTTGCTCACTTTAATGTTTCAGATTCGAGGTCGAATCTTTTTGAAGGAAGGGAGGATTCTACATGCATCACAAGGCTCAGATCAAAGGAAGAAGTAATAAATCTTCCAAATGACCCACTCGTCCAAGCCTTGGAAAAGAAGACCAGAACAACAATAGACTTACGACAACTTTTAGAATAGGATCCTGATCTTATTTGGCTAACATGTCTTCTGGAGATACAAATTTATGTCTCTTATCTTTCGAACGGTTCTTTAATTACATCAATATGATATCATAAACTCAATATATGGCCATTTTAGTGAAGATGGTGCATGTAGAAAATCTTATACGGGATTAATACGAGATTTGGTAAATATTACGAATTTTCAATATTTTTATTGATTATTTGTAATATAACTTAATATATGATGATGCATTATCTTTTAGGATTAGATTTATTATTTTATTAGGAATTAAGGTTGAGTTAAAATATCATTTTTAGTTTATTATTATTTTATTAGGAATTAGAGTTAAGAACTGTTTAGTTTGTTATTATTTTATTCATTAGTTATTTATGACCTTTAGAATTCATACCCTATATAAAGGAGGCTTTATTCAACTTTGTAAACATATTTTTTTGATTAATAATACAATAAGAGTTCGTTTTTGCAAGTGTTGATTTCCTTGTACATTCAAGGCTTCTTCTCCTGGAGTTCTTTCAAGTTCTTGTGAGAGAGATTAATCTTCACACTCCAATTTGCCTTTTCTTCATGAATAGGAGGGCTGGTTAGAGCCATATTATCGAGTTTTTCTTTTCATTGCGACTAAGAGGGTTCGATAGGACACTTATCCATCTATTTTCCACAAATTCATCCTCACCATCATCATCTTTACCGTTCACCTTCATAAGGGAGCCGCCTTCTACTATTTATCCCCCTTTGTTCTTCATCGGGGTCTAGAGCTTTCTAGGTTTGATTCTTCAATAAGAGCAACATTTATTAATCTGCCACCGCTTCCCTATCAATTTTGTTTGTAATTGCTTCACATGTTCACTTCATGGGTTAACTCATGTGTGACCAAAAGAAGTGTTTAAAAGCGGACTTTTTAAAATAATCTATTTAGTCTCTTGAGTATTCTTCATAAACCAATAATTCTTGTGAGGAACTTTGTGAAATATATAACCAATTCATTTGAAAAAGGAAAACATATACAAAATAGAACTCGTTAAAATCACTTTTAAAAAATGGTATATATATTAGAAATCTCCTAGTCGTCATGATATAAATCATTAAGATGTTCAAGTCTTGGAATAGTAGCATTTTTTAGAGATAAGAGTGTACCTTTGAGGTAATGCATCTACTATTTTATTCTCACCTCATTCATTTAACCGCTTAAAGGAAACGTGGTTATTATGGATGATAACCTTCGTCGGAAGTATGTTGTATTCTCAAACTTCAAGTATTTGAACACAACCAAAAGAAAAGAAATAAATAAGAATACTATCAAAATAGATAACAATATATTTACTTGTGAAGTGGTTTAAATTATGATTCATCAATAAGATGACAAAAAGACTAAGGCTTTTTTTGATATAGCCTTTTTTACAGTAAATCTAACTCTTTGATTTCTTCAGGATTTTTTGTTTGATTTGTTTAGTGTTCTTTCCCTATTTTTTATGGTAATCCGTCAGGTGGATCACCTAAAACTTTTCAAAAATCCTATAAGAGAGAAATAAACACACTGGACAAACCCTTGTTAATGTTAGAAATCAAAACAATTGATTCCCTAAAGTAAACAAGGACGTAAGACTTTTTGTGAAGAAGGATTTCTCACAATGCTTTTATGCTCACATATTTGTTTTGAGTCACTCTTTTTTCTTCTTCTCAAAATTAGGTTTGATAACCTATCGATGGTCATTATAGTTTTGGATTTTATGACTAGTGACCTCTTTTGCTTTTGCCTCTTTCTCAACTTTTTCTTTTTTTGTTTTCCCTACATCCTCAAAAATTCTCATTTGATATTTCAGGATTTCTTTTCATGACATTGGCTTACTGTCTAGGTTCAAAGTGTATTTGTTTGCCTTTCCATTTTAGGTAACATCATTGTCATATTGCAATGGTCTTCCTAAGTGGATGTGATAAATTTGTATTGGAATCACATCACACCAAATTTCACCACAATACTTGCTCATATGTAGGTTGATTAGGCATTGTTTGGTGAATTTCATCTTAGAACCTTCATTAATCCATTGTAGACTATGATTTTGGATGTTATTGACAATGTAGGTTGAATGCCTCTACGAAGTAGCTACTCACCTTGTTTGTACAACTTCCATTACAATGATTATAAAGTAAGGTTTACCTTGTATCAAATATTGGGAATGAAATAAGTTTTTTCTTTGAATATCAGCCTCTGTCGTATCTTTGATGTTTAAAGACTAGTATATAACCATATAATTAGGTCTAAAAATTGTGTTGATTCAAACATCCTGAAAAATTCACAACACTCAAAACATTTAAAGTGGAAAAAAAACACAAGAAACCTCACAAATCACTCCCAAGAAGTAATACACTGTACGACAAGTAAATAGATCTTGTACTCTTTAAAATATTTTACCAAGAAGTACCACAATGTTTGTGTCGAAGTTCAATCTTTAACAAAGAGGAGAAAATACTTGGTGGTTCTGAGAAGTCAAACAATGTTTAAAATTCCAATTGAATGAGAATGCAAGGAAGGATAAGTATGAAAACTTTTTTGATCCTGCTAACACAAGGACAACAATGTGTTAAATGGTGTAATAGAATAAGGAAGGTAAGACAAAATATCATAGACCAATATGAATAAAAAAGTAGGAAGACAAATACCAAAGAACCAAAAAAATGTAGGATCGACTGGAGCAACGTGTTTGAATGAGATTTCGATGTCTAAACGTCCTAAAATTTTAAGTGAATATCGCTCTATTAGTAATTAGCCAGTAAAATTTCAGCCCAAAATACCTTTATTAGTTTTTTTTAAGAAATTCTTCAATATATGAAACCTAATTTTGCCAATTTTTCTTGATCAACACATTTAAAGGGGGTTTTGGTGTCTTAATGATCTAATTTTTAAATGGATGCCTCTCTTGGGATGATGAAATTTTATGTATAACTTTAGATCCAAATTCTTTTAATAGAATTTTATAGAAAATTTTCAACGATGAACCCTAAATCTATCTATCAAACTTGAACGATGCTTTTGAAGGGACTGTTTGTATCCAATTGTCCAAATTTTTTAACTAGAGGTCGTTCTTGGGATGCGGAATGTTCCTGTAAAATTTAAATCCAAATTTCTTCGTTTGCTTTTTTTGGATTTTTTAAATATTTGTTTTGGTTTTTTCACTTTTTTTCTTTTATCTCTCTCTTTTTTGATGTTATTATTATTATTATTTTATTTTTTATTTAAAATATAAAGCTAACAATAAGGAATTGGAAAAAAATTAAAAGACTGCAAGAAGAACCTGAAATCGATCAATCGTTTCAAACTAGCCCGTTGGGTACCCTAGGTAGTTTATGTGTGCAAAAACAAGTAAGATTGCTTGATTATGTCCAAGAATCAATTCAAATATGATACCAATTGATAAGAGATGGCAGCAGAGTGATGAATGTTGGTAGAAGTTGAAGAATCAAGCCTAAGGATCTAGACTCAATCAAAGAGTGAAATTGGATTGAATTAGGGTTTTTCTTTTATCTCAAACTAGGGTTTCTTGAATGGGGAAGTTGTTGGAATCAAACAAGAAGATGGTGATTATAAATATAATGCAATAATGATGATAACTATGTAAAATTATTACGAAAAGATAAATAAAGATAAGAAAAACTCGAACTGAAAATTCCCCTAGTATGCATAAGCTTGGCGTGAAGATGGATATAGTGATATAGTTGTCGTGAAATGATGATGGAGATGATAATGATGATGAATAAATGTCCTATGAACCCTCCTAATCACTATTGACTAGACAAACTAGGTAATCGACTCTAATTGGCCCTTCTAATTGCAATGAGACGAGAAATAGGAGTGTGAAGAACTTGAAAAACTTTATGATAAAGAATGTTTTGAAGGTATAAAACAATCAACACTTGAAAAACATACTCACATTGTATGATTAATCAAAAAAATCTTCCTTACAATGGTGAATAGAGCCTCAATTATATAAGAGATGAGTTCCAAAAGTCTTAAGTAACTAAGTAATAAAATAATAATAAACTAAACATATTTTGATTCTAATTAATAATAAAATAATAAATATAATCTTAAAAGATAGTTCATTATCATATTAAATTATAGGGTTAACTACACGAATGATCACTTATGTTTGTGTTTTTTCCACTTTTGGTCACCGATTTCAAAAAATATAAGATATGGTCACTTTTATTTTTATTTAATAAAGATGTGGTCACCCCGAGTTATCTGTCGTTAACAAAAATTAAATATTTTTGATATAATCACACATTTGGTACCTATTATTAAAATATTCTCTCAATTTAGTCATACTTTTAATAAATTAAAATAAATTTAATCCTCCAATTGAATGTTGCCACATGTCAAGCCACATGTCACCATTTTGTTGGAGGACTAACTTTATTTTAATCGAATATATTTATTTTCACCAATCAAAGCGTTTGGTTGAAAGAAAACAAAGGAAAGTAAATTGAGGCAAAAAAGATTCAAACGTTGATCACTTAAGAAGCAAACATGTATCTAACCATTAAGCCAAGACCATTGCTTGGTCTAAAGTAGACATGTAGTGTATATATTTGTTTCTTAGTGTATAAACACTTAAATTAATAATATTTTTATATATACAATTAAAAAATACTTTTATATTATTTTATTAAATATATTTTACTATTAACTTAATTTTAAAATAATTTATTTTCATTTAAAAATATATATTTTATGTTAAATTTTATTTAAAAGTATAACTAATTTGAGAGAATATGTAAATAACAGAGACCAAATGTGTGATTATACCAACTATCACGTCACCTATTCTATTAATTGTTAACATCAGTTAACATGTGATGACCACATTTTAATTAAATAAAAATGAAAGTGACCACATCTTAATTAAATAAAAATAAAAGTGATCATATCATATATTTTTTGAAATCAGTGCCCAAAAGTGGACAAAACAAAAACATAGGTGATCATCCGTTAGTTAACCCCTAAATTATATTATAAATAATCAATAAAAATATTAAAAATTCAAAATATTTATGAAATCTTGTATTAATCCCGGATAGAAATTTATGCATTCACTATCTTCACTAAAATAAACATATATTGAGTTCTTAACATCGTATTGATGTGTTTCAAGTACCGTTGGAAAGCTAAGAGACATCCTGTCATATCTCCAGAAGACATGTCGATCAAATAACACCTGAATCCCATTCAAAAATCGTCGCAAGTCTATTGCTGTTATGGTATTATTTTCCAAGGCTTGGACGTATAGATCAATTGGTAGAATTAGCCCATCTTACTTTGATGTGAGACTTGTGGTGCATGTATCAACCTTATTATCCGAATGCACAACCTTCTTGGCAACAGGTTTGTACTTTCCACCTCCCAAACAAATTAAACTATGGATTTTTCTATTATTTTTACATAATTAAATTACGTATACATTGGTTAATAATTAAAAAAAGAAAGAACATTTGTTGTGATCATTTTAACTATGGATTATTAATTTGATTAATAAGTTGTAGATGATCTTTAATTGCGGGGAGACTTCCTGGTACGTTTGTGCAGTGGGGTTGCCAATGACTGCCATCAAAATCATTTCTCAAAGAAAATGTGTGAAAATAGCTGCAGCATGCAACCTTTTACTATTTTCAAATGCTATATAAATTCGGATTTACCATCCCCTTGTGTTCTTCACAACTCCCTATCTTCTCTCTCGTTTTGTTTGCTTCTATTGCTAATCTGCTATGGCTACTGCGGTACTGCCTACTAGGGCATTGGTGCTGCTCCCAATATGCTCGCTGATCTTGCATGGAGGTTTTGGTTCGAGTTCGACCTCTCTCTTTATTTTTCATTTGGGGTTCCGTTTTTAATATCAACGTTCTTATCTTTTTCATGTTTAACAGGCTGCGTTTCTGGCCATGGATGCTCCTATGAAAAGCCATCTCAAAATCGAAAGGTTTATTATTTTGTTTAGTTTTTTTCTAACTGTTGAGAGAAACATATGAAACTATCAGTGATTCCAGATGCTGCTGTAGGCTAATTTGAAAGCATTAGGACGGTGACATCCGGACCAGATCCATTAAACTATAATGGTACTAGCCCTAAGAAGCCACGGACTAGCCCCTAAATTCCCCGTAGACGAACGGTGATATTGGAGAAAGCAAAACGAAAGATCATGAAAAGAGGAGAGTCAAATAGTTGGTCAAAAGGTATCTTCTAGGTCAAACGGTTTAACGTGCCACGTCAATATTATGTTACTACAGTAACGGTGGTTAATGGTGAAGGATTAATTTATTATAAATCGATAACATTAGTGATCAATTTGTTACTTTAAACTCCAGTAAAGAAAACGAAAACTAACTCAAACAATAGTGACCATTAGTCTAGTTTACCCTTTTCTATAATTGAATTGAATCCATTCAAATTATTTTTAAAATTCAATTCAAATTTAACATCTTAATTAAAATATAAAAGTTAATATTTTTATTAAAATAGTTAATTCATCACATGTGCTCAAAATAGTTCACTCTGACTGACCATTTGTTTGCGAATGAAAAGTTGTGCTGAAATTCAATTGAGTACCCAATGCCTCGTGCAAACAATTCTAGAATCTCAAGGTAAATCTTGGATATCTATCAGATAATATCGATACAAGCACTCCATGCAGTCAAACTATCTCTTTTACGAACAATTCAACAAATTTATCCATCAAGTAATCTATCCAAACAGGTATAAAGTGAGTTGTCTTGGTCAATCTGTCATCAATCACCTATATCGAGTCTTTTTTGCTAGGTGTCAAAGGTATCCTTGTAACAAAATCCATAGTGACTCGTTCCTACTTCCATTCAGGAATGGATATCCGTTGTAGCAATCTAGAAGGCACTTGATTTTTAGCTTTTACTTGTTGGCATGTCAAACATTTTGCAACAAACTATGTGATAGCTCTTTTCATGGCAGGCCACCAATATTAGCTCTTTATATCCTGGTACACCTTATTTCTGCCTGGATGCATAGTCAATGGGCTATAATGTGCCTTGGAGAGAATATCTTTCTTTAGTTCTTCATTATTTGGAATGCAAAGTCTTCCCCGATAATATAAACATCCATCAGTCCTAACTTCAAAGTCTTTAGTCTCGCCTTTTTCTACTTGTGCAATTCTTGCCAAGCACTTTTCATCCTTTCCTTGCAGCTCTTTTATCCGATCCAACAACATTGGCTTTACATTAAGCTCAACAATCAAGGCGCCATTTTTCTTTAATGATAAACGTGCATCTACAGCTCATAAAGCTTCAAAAGTCTTTCAGCTAAGTGCATCAGCCACCACATTAACCTTCCCTGGATGATAATCGATGACCACATCATAATCTTTTAAAAGCTTGATCCATCTTCTCTGCCTCAATTTCAGCTATTTTTTAATCAACAAGTACTTTATACTTTTTTTATCTATATAAATATAACACCACTCATCATACAGATAATGACGGTAAATCTTCAAAGCAAACACGACCGCTGCCAATTCTAAATCATGCGTAAGGTAATTCCTCTCGTCAATGTTCAACTTTCTCGAGGCATAGGCCACAAATTTTCCTTCTTGCATAAGCACACATCCCAATTTGTTATGAGATGCATCACTAAAAACCACATAGTCTTTACCTGAATCTGGTTGTACAAGCACGGGTGGCTCTGTTAAAATCCACTTTAGCATTTCAAAACACTCTTGGCATTTCTTCATCCAAACAAAAGGCACACCTTTCCGTAACAATTTAGTTAGCGATGAAGCTAACATTGAAAAGTTCTTCACGAACCTTCGATAATAACCAACAAGTCCCAAGAAACTCTGAACCTTTAAAACATTCTTTGGGGGTTTCCAATCCACTATAGCTTGAATCTTTTTGGGATCTACTCTTATGCCTTCTGCGGAGAGTATATGGCCAAGGAAAGCAACCTCTGCTAACCAGAATTCACATTTGGATAGTTTGGCATACAACTTTTCTCTCTCGAAAAGTCTGAAGAACAATACGAAGATGAGCATCTTGCTCTACTCTTGACTTTGAATACACCAAAATATCATCAATAAATACTACCACAAACTGATCCACGTAAGGTTGGAATAATCGGTTCATCAAATCCATAAATGTTGTAGGAGCATTAGTCGAACCGAAAGGCATCACCACAAATTCATAATGTCCATACAGAGTCTGAAAAGCCGTCTTTGGAATATCCTCCTCTTTAATCTTTAATTGGTGGTATCCTGACCGAAGGTCTATCTTAGAGAACACTACTGCGCCTTTCAGTTGATTAAACATATCATCAATCCTTGGAAGAGGATACTTATTCTTTATTGTTACCTTATTTAACTATTGATAATCTATGCATAATTGCATAGACCATCACTATTTTTCACAAAAAGCACATGTTCTTCCCAAGGTGAAAAGTTAGGTTTGATGAATCCCCTATCGAGCAACTTCTGTAATTGGGCCTTTAATTCTCTTAACTCAATTGGGGTCATTCGATATGGAGCCATAGAAATAGGTTCAGTAGGCGGGTAAACATCAATCTTGAATTCCACCTCACGGTCTGGAGGTAAACCCGATAATTCTTCCAGAAAAACATCTAGAAACTCTTGAACTGTTGGAATATCATCCAATCTCACTTCTGGTATTTGAGTGTCTATTACATTATCTAGAAAAGTTGTACACCCTTCCGATATCATTTTCTTTGCAGTTGTTGCTGATATCACATTGAATGGTGCTTTCACTTTTTTACCGATTACTATGATTTATGAACTTTCCACATCCTTAATAAATAATCTCTTCTTGCGACAATTGACCCATCCATGATGTGAAGACAACCAACCCTTTCCCAAAATCACCTCAAACTCATCGAAAGGCAATTCCATCAAGTTTGTCAGGAACACAACCCCTTGAATCTTTATCGGGCATTTTCTACATATTTGAGTTACCCTTGCACTATGACCAATAGGAGTTACTACTATTATTTCACTAGAGATTGGTTCTAATATAATTCCACTAGCTCTAATCAACATTATAATAATAAAAGAGTGCGTAGAACCAGGGTCAACCAAAACAAATACAAGTTTAGCAAAAAGATGGAATATACATGTTATAAGCTTTGGGTCATCCCGATCCTCATTAGTATTGATGTTATAAATTCTAGATACTCCCCGTGTCTCTGGTCACTGGACTGACTCAGAATGTCCTCTGGATCTACCTCTTCCCCTGCCTCTCTGAAGGGCTATTGTTGATCTCTCTGTTTGTACTGATTTGTCCCCGAAACTATTAGGACAATTTCTAACATAATTGCTAATATCACCAGAGCGAAAACATGCATCGCTATCTACTCTGCATACTCCACTACGTAATTTGCCACAGGTCTGACATGGCAAAGATCGACCTCGAGATGCCCTACCAGACTAGCAGTAAATTACTATGATTGTTTATTCTTCTACGAAGCTGCAACAGAATCGACTTTATTATTGTATCGGGAACCTAAACACTTTCCTCTTTTGGCATGATAGGAAGTTGAAGACGTTCCAACTCTTTTCCCCGTATGCATACCATGCTCCGCTGTTAAAGTCTCATTTTGAGCTCCTTTGATAGCCCTAGCTCGGTTTATGACTTCTTATAGGGTAGGCAAGTTTAAAGTCAACATCATCTATTTCATCGTAGGTCTCAATCTCTCGATGAACCAATCACGTCGAGCCTTATCATTGGGAGCTACTTCAGTAGAAAAATGACTTAAGTTGTTATACTCAGCCTCGTACTCACGTATTGCTCGATCACTTTGTTTTAGATTAAGAAACTTCAGTAACATCGCCTGCCTAAACTGCTCACCGATGTAATTGTTCTTAAATTCATCCTGAAAGATCTGCTAGGTCACTTGCTCAGGCGGTGCATACATTGTAGTGTTCGTCCACCACACTCAAGTTGATCCTCAAAGTAAAAATAAAACTCCGTCCAACTTTTCAAAATCTGAGCAGTGAAGATTTTCAAGCATCAGCTTAATGTCCTTTAACCATAACTCATCATCTATAGGACCTTCATCCTCTTCTCCCTTGAACTCATGTACTCCCAAACTTTTCAGCTCTTTTGGGATTAACATACGTGGTGTTGAAGGAGTAAGGGAGGAGGTTGAAATCGAGTCAAGATCGCATCGAGAGCCTGCATAAAAGCTCTATGATCTGGCACTGGCATACCCTGATATACTAGTGCGCTAGCATGTTTAGACAGGATCGGATGCTCACTATTAACTTTATTGCACTTCTACCCGACCTTTCTCGAACTTCTTGTTCAGTCGCTCTCTGTGAACATTTATAATAATAACAACTCAAGTTAGTATGAAGTGACATCAATCATATCCTATCGACATCATATCAGTAACTTTAACATCTTAGTGACATGTAAACACTTTTGAAGTAAAATGACCCGATTTTGACCGAGAATCAGCTAAACCTGTAGCTCTGATACCAATAAATGTAACATCTATTTCCCGTATACATCCTTGTACACGGGTCATAGATGTCACATGACTTTTAAAACATTTTCGTATTTAAAAACTAGTAAAATCTTGTTTCTATAAATAAAATATTTTAATATAATAATAATAATAATAAAAGTTCATTAACTATTAGTATGTAAAATAACCTTAAATTTCTAACATAGTAAATACTACAACATCATTAGTCAAATACATTCCAGAGCATTATCATAATTCTATTACATGTCATCTAGTAATATCAAAAGTAGACATAGATGTCATACAGTTACTGATGAGGCAACCTTTGATTTATGATATCAACTGCACTCCTTACTCCACTTGTATGCTATTACCTATGCGTGAAACCATCACAAGCTAAGTATTCACTTAGTGAGGCATAATAAAGTATGCAAGGTATTTAAAAAATATGTGTAAACCATTATAATATCAAAATATGATTTATCGTATAAAATACATAAAAGCATAAAAACTAACTTGATAAGCCAAGTTTTCGTCAAGTAACCTACTAAATAGTATTTCTTATGCCTAGCATACATATAAATAAATATATTCCAAAACATCCATTCATAGCCCAATGTATGACAAATGAGAATGCAAGGCACACAATAACATGAAACTAACCACTTTTGAAATAGTAATCCCGTAAGACTACCATCCTTTCACACAAAGTGCCAAAGCACACAAAGTACTACTACAAGTACACAAAGTACTCTTTCCATAGTACATAAAGTACTACTCCAAGTACACAAAGTACTCTTACAAAAATTCAATAAGCATTTTCTAAATCGATAGATATCCATCTCACACCAAGTATGTCAATTATATACATAGTTATAAAATACACAAAGTACTATTATAATACCATATTATTGATGGTATTATTGTTGAACCTATAACTCTCCATGTGCATAAAACAGGCTTTAAAATTCAAATCGTAGGTTAAACATTTATTCCAAACCATCAGTAAATAATAATTTGTATGAAAGACATCCATTCGTTTTAGGGTAGTTCATACCCTAAAATTATTTGTAAAATCATTTTCATAAACTTTATGAAAATATTTCAAAATACGGTAAAACATGCTTTTATAAAAAAATTCGAGGTTGACTCATCTCAAGTCGTCATCATATCATATAAGTACATAATAAATGCACTCACTTGGTATGCCTCACTATTACGCCTTACAGCTGTCCGACTATTCTTGAACTTTGTCCTTGCCTTTTTGTTTTCTTTTATCACAAGTTTGATTACGATCTACACAAGCATCCATATTCACACATACAAATATAAAATATAATTTTAGTATACTTACTAACATTTATATAAAATAAGAATACTCAAAATTACTATTATTTTCGAATTCTTTTAAAATTCATCATAACTTTTCATTTTTATTCATAATAGGCCCTTGTCATAAATTCTTCAATTAAAGCCCAAATAAGCCCAATAATTTTCCAACATTAAACTTACAGCCCAATATCTCAACAATACCAAAATTACCACTTAAGCCATTAACTTTTTCAATATTCACCATTTTGTACTTAAACTTTACCAACTTTCCAAAATGGCTTAATATCACATTCTAACTTCAATTTCAGCCCTCAAACAGTAATTTCTAGTAGTGTACATCAAATATTGATTAATTACACAATCAACCCATAACTTTTCAAAATTATTAAATAGGTCCCTCAACTTTTGATATTTTACACTTTGGTCCAAAAAATTTTCTAAGGCTTGTAGAACCTTTAAAATATCATTTGTAAGCCATGTGAATTTTTCCACAATTTTCCCAACCTATTTCATCAAGGTCGAATAGTATATAGTTTTGGGGTTTAAGATTTCCACTAGGTTTGAACATGAAATCAACCTCGATTCAACATTTCAAGACCTATAGAATCAATACCTAACTTAATTTCATTAAAATACATCCTTCTCCTAAAGTTAGGGTTTGGTCGACATCAACATAGGCTTATTTAGCCATGTACAAGTGATTTTAATCAACAATCATGCTTGTATATGATTCTACAACCTCAAAAACATCATAATCCTTTATCAATTTCATAAACCCCAATATGAATACAAACCCTAAAATTTGGAATCTTGGAACACAAGCTAAATTAGCATGCAATATTAGTACCAAGTGATAGCGTTTTTCGCGTAGAACAATTTTCTATTTCATGACATAAGTCAAAATCCAAAGGAAATTGCTCAAAATTTGAAAAGAAAATTTCTCTCACCTTTATAAGGGGTGCACGGCTTGGTTTCTGAAAAATGACTCAAGTTTCATGAGTTTGTTTAAAGAATTTCATGTTAATTTAACCTTATTTAAGCTTATAATGAATAAAATATTTATTTAATGAAAACTATCCATTTTGCTATTAATGAAACTTTATAATTAACTTAATACCAACCCACATAACCTTATCATCTTTCCAAAGTCAAAGATGAACAAATTATTTTACCCTTTTTCCAATTTTACCAAGGAATTTTCCAAAAATTGCAATCTTGCCACTTTAATCCAACGGTCCAAATTTAACATGGAAATAAATCTTCAAATCCAATGATCCATATTATTTTCCATCATTTTAACATGTGGAAATAATATTTTTAATCCTAATTTATCATCCTTCAATTTTTCCCAAAGTTTTTATTCTATTCGATTTACCAATTTCTTACCGGACTTCAACCATTTCTAGATTTCAATATAAATTCCAAATCAAGAATATAATTTCTTTAAACCCCCACTCTCAAGAGTAAACTATCTATTTATGGAATAAAAATTATTTTTTGGGAAAATTACTACTTATGTCCCTAAACGTTTCCCACTTTTATATTTTGACCACTAAACTTTCAAAACATACATTTTAGTCAGTAACAAAAATTTGGGGTATTACACATACAAACCATAACATACTTTAGAAATCCAACTGCACTAGAATATAAAACATGTGACATGTAATTTTCCAACGGAGTGCTCACAAGCTTCACACTCTACATATTAAACCTACAAAGAACTTTTTTTTTGAAATCTAAATAAGGCCTCGTTAAAACCCCCTCATAACTCAATCAAGCTAGATCTCAATTGAGACAATAGAAGAGGAAAATAGGGTCCATAATTTTATTAATGTGACAACACTAGCATTCGAATGATCCTTAACCCAATAAATATCCCTAATCATAAAAAACATAATCTATAATCAAAGACCCAAACTACAACTACAACTCTATTAATAACCTGAAAAATACAACCCAAGATACAGAAACTCAACTAGAATGATCCTGATAACACAAACCAACTCCATGAAATGCTCATACAAAACAGTTGTAGAACCACTTAACTTTCGGTAGAAAGATTACCCAATATTACAACAACAAAAAACATTACCCAATACTTTCTTTTTCTAGTGAATCAGTAGTCGTATCACACTGCCTTGGTATCCACCTAATTAGCATGCCAAAATCCGTCATACAATTGATTAACCTCAGCACCAAATTTAACGTATTTCCAAATGGCTCCAACACTTTTGAAATTCAATCTACTACTAATTTACAATATGATTCAAAGATTAATCTATACTGGTTACTCCATTCAGACTTTTGAAATTTGTCGATCCCAATTGAAATGGCAATTAGTTATACCATAGCTGGTGGATTTGAACCATAACTTTCAAAAATTGAAATAGTACCCCCCTTACGAATTCCTCAAAACCCCCCACACCACACTTATAACCCAGAGTTGACATTGCACTATCCACATTCAGCTTCACAAAACCCCACGGTGGAGGAAACCATTTTGAAACCTCCCTCCTTTTTAATATAGAGTTTTTTGACTTAGGTATAATTTAGCTACTATTTTGTCTCTTTTAATTTCCATTATGACTATCTTCTTTGCAGGACCTAGATCTTTCATCTCAAACTCCTTATTAAACTAAGTCTTCAATTGTCTAATCTATTCTTTATTATTCATAGCTATCAACATATCATCCACATAAAGAAGAAGATTTATATTTGAACCATCACAACCCTTTTTAAAGTAAACACAACTATCAAAGTTACTTCGCTTAAACTCAAGAAAAACAATAAAAGAATCAAACCTTTTATACCATTGTTTGGGCAACTACTTAAGGCCATAAAGAGATTTTTTATTGAATAAAAATGATCCTCCTTTTTTAAGACCATGAAACCTTTTAACTGCTTCATATAACTGTCTTCTTTAAGTTCTCCATGTAAGAATGTCATTTTCACGTCTAGCTGTTCAAGCTCAAGGTCTTGCATATCAACTATTCCAAGAAAATCTCTAATAACACTATGCTTTAACACTTGAGAAAATACATCATTAAAGTCAATTCCTAGGATTTGATTGAACCCTTTTGCAACTAGTCTTGCCTTGTATCTGGGCTTTTCAAATCCTGGAATTTCTTCATTCTTTTTGCACACCCACTTACACTGACTGCTACTTTTTTACTTATATATTTCACTAAATTCTAAGTGTCATTCTTGTAAAGTGACTCTATTTCCTCATGCATTATGATAGTTCACTTGTTTGAGTCTTCCTAGCTAACTACCTTTGGACAGGATGATGACCCTTGGTTCATGTCAATGTCCTCTGCAACATTCAGAGCACACGTGATTAGATAAGCCTCTGTGTACCTTTGTAGTCTCTTGATTTCTCATATAGGACTATTATATGCAGTAAACGTGATAGATCAAACTATTTAGAGGATTTCTATTCTATACGAGTATGTCAAACACAAACCTTATTTCAAACTGATATCTACCTTCTTCTGTGTGATATATGATTCTTAAAAATTCTTGGTAGTTTCATTAAGGGGTGATCATTATAACATAGTAGATTTATCAAATATCACATATATACTAATTACTATTTTCCTAGTTTTTAGACACCACAATTTATAGCTTTTTACTCCCAAATTATATCCCATAAAGGTCAATTTTATGGATATAGGCTCTAATTTACCATTGTTTATATAAGCTTACACAGGACAACAGAATATCTTCAAATCAGAATAATTTGCTTGCTTACCAGACTATACATCTTGTAGAGTCTTTTTTTCAATGATTATGGACAGAGACATGTTAATCAGAAAACATGATAGCATACCTGCTTCAGTCTAAAATGACATCGATTGACCAACATTGGAGAGCATGCATCAAACCCTCTTCATTATCATTATATTCATGTGTTCAACAATGTTAGTTTATTGTGGTGTATGGTAGACTGTTAGATGTCTCACAATCTATTCTTTCTTACATAGATCATTAAATTCTTCAGAAAAAAACTCTAAATCATTATCAATACGTAGACGTTTCACCTACCTTTCAATCTATTTCTCAATCATTATTTTCTAATTCTTGAATGTGGTCATTGCATCATTTTTCTCCTTTAAGAAGAACAACTAAACCTTTCTATAATAATCAACAATGGTTTTCAACATGAAGTTTACACCTCCATGAGATGATACTCTAAATGATCCCCATAGATCATAATGAACGTAGTCTAGGTTACCTTTCATATTGTGAACTACTTTGGTAAAGCATATTCTCCTTTATTTTCCAAACACGCAATGTTCACAAAACTCTAGCTTGCAAATTTTTTGACCATCAAAGAGACCTCTTCTACTCAACTTTGACATACCAAGTTCACTCATATGCACAAACACATATGCCAAAGCTTGATTTCATCTTTCTATAACAGTGCGGTTGATGTAACAACAAATTCACCAATAACTATAAACCCTTGGAGAACATACAACCATTTATTTTTTCTCCACCTTCATCACAACAAGCGAACCCTTGCTAACCTTCAAAACTCTACCTTCAATAGAGTACTTATACCCTTTTGTGTCAAGAGTACTTCATGAGATTCGATTGCTCTTTGAATCTAGAATATGCTGAACATCACTCAAGGTTCTACCAACACCATTATGTATCTTGACTTTAACACTTTCAATTCCTGCAATCTTACAAGATGCATTATTACCCATTAATACAATACCTATTGAAACAACTTAATAGGTCAAAAACTAATCACGATTGGGAAGCATGTGATAGATACACATAGTCAAGGATTCACTCCTCGTTCATATTCGCATTGTCACCAGAAGTCACCAGGAGTTCACACTCAACATCTTCTATAACATTTGCAATCCCAAATCTCTCTGTAGACTATTCTACATCTTCTCTTTATCCTATTCTGTAACTTTTAACACTTTGTTTAAAATTACCTTTCTTTTTTACAAAATGAAAAGTTTTAACTTGGTTGAATAATTTTTATTTGTCCCTTCCTTTACTACTAGAAAAACACTCGCCTTTTCTTCCATGGTTAGGTTAGTCAGTTTATACACCATAAGACCCTATGTTTGGGGGTCGAAATAAGATCCAAGATGTTTCATATTGTCAAACAAGTGCAAGCCATTGTACACCTTTTCAAGAGTGAGTGTTTAACGAATGTAGAAGATTATGTCTCTAAAATATGAGTAGGAAGAGGGCAATGAACATAAGAGGATCAGTCCTAAATCTTCTTGATCATGCTTCACTTCTAAAGTCTTTAGATAAGAGACAATTTCTTTGAATATGGTCAAGTGTTCTTCAATAGAAAAATCTTCCACCAACTTGAGTGAATAAAGACAATACTTTAGGTGTCTTGTTGGTCAACAATTTCTACATGCATAGTTGCTCTAACTTTGCCGACAACGAAGTAGTTGTCTGCTCCTTTAACACATCTTGTAAAATTTGATTTGATAAGTGTAAACGAAAATGAGAAAGGGCATTACGATCCTTATTTTTTTCATCGTTCATCCATTGTGTTACTAACTTCTCATCAAATCTTTCTATTACATCGTCTAGATCTAATTGTGCAAAACATCCCAAATATTCACCTACAATAACAATAATCTGGTGTTTCAATCCAATAACAGAATATCATACTTCATTATTATCATAATCTTGAACCCTAAGCTCTGTTACCAGTTAGATATAATATCAGAACGATTATCTGCAAGCAAATAAACACGATTGAAAAGAAAACAAAAAACACCAAGATTTACATGGAAAATCCAAAAGGGAAAACCATGGGTAAAAGAGAAGAATTTCACTAATATGAAGGAAAAAATAAAAGAAGATTTTGGAGAAAGAAAAACTTGATAACTGACCCTTACCCTTAGTATATATTTATAAGGATAGATACTTGACTACAAAGGAAACTTGGAAAGTAGAAATTACATAAAGTATATTTTCTACATAAAATAAAAAAATAAAGCTTTTTTAATCAAACTAGATTTCTTACTTTTCCCAATTAATTTAATTAATTTGTGTTACTTTGATTTTAAGTTAAACTCTAACAACTTTCATGAAAGTTTCGTGGTTGAAAATACTCATTGGATTAAACAAATTTTATCCACAATACGTTTATCTAGTATAGCATCAAAGGCCTATATGGAATAGATTTTGTGGTGCCTCATGGTTGATGAGGTTCAAAATATTGGAATATAGGGGATGAGTGGCGTGGGGGAAAACAAGCATCATAAAGCTTGTAAGCAACCAACTCATAAAAAAGACATGGAAGTTCAACATTGTGATTGGGATCATTGTATCCACAAAGATGGGTATTACTAAACTGCAACAAAACATTACATGTAAAGTTAGGGCGACTTTTCATGGTGATGAAGATGAAATTAAAAGTGTTGAGATGTTATTTGAGCATTGTCTCAACACAATAGGTTTGTGATGATCTTGGGAAACTTATGGGAGAATGTTTCCCTTGAGATGATAATAATTCTAGAGCCATTGAGTGGGAGTAAATTAGTGTTGATGACACCATCATCTGATGGGTTGTATACAAATTAAAGAGAAGCCTCTATCAGAAGAAGTTGAATGGAACTTATTCTCAGAAAAGGTGGGTTGAGCTACTTTGAACGTTCAAGGATTGAAACCAATTGCAAAATCAATTGCTAAGCATTATGCATGTTTTCCCTTGGGAGTATATACAATAGTTACTTGTATAAAGGGAATTGATGAACTATCTGAATGGAGGAATTAACTTCATCCAAAAGATTCATCAATGAATTAAAAGAAAAAGTGTTCCAACAATTAGGGTTTAGTTATGACTGTTTAAATCATCCAAAGTTTCAACAATGTTTCCTCGGTTGCAAATTATATCCTAAAGATATCAACATTAGAGAAGATGATATTATTCAACTTTGGATCGTAGAAGGGCTTACGGAAGAAATGAATAGTAGAGGAGAAAAGTTTGACAAGGGCCATTCAATAATGAATAGACTTATAAACAATTTTTTGTTAGAAGTTTCTACTCAAAAAAAAAGAGAAATGTAAAGGTGCACGATCTTGTAAGGGAGATGGCATTACATATCACAAGTGTAAAACCTCAATTCTTAGTAAACAACCCCCTTGTATCTTCTCTCATTCTATAGAAAGAGTACCGATGAAAAGCCTTTCCTTGCAGTGTATTAATGTCGGTGAAGGGTTAAACGACTCTGAAATGACCCTCTCTACTCCTATAAACCAGAAACTCCAATTAATCGAACCCCCTTAAATCCCAAATGCTAAAAACTGAATCATTCAAACTAAAAACCCTAAAATAAACACCTAAAGGCATTAACAGGCTAGCCCTGAGCCTCGATTTTAGGCCGTAATGGCTAACTTCATATGGGGATAAGGTTTTTTTTCATCCGATAAAAGAATGTCGACAGCTTTCAACGGCAAATGTGAGTTTTTTTTACTTTTCTTTTATATGGATATCTTGATTGTTGAGAAAAGAAACCCTTTTTTTTGTTTTTTTTGTTCATTTATATTATCCCCTACTAAAAAATACCTCATTTTAATTTTTTTTCTCTATTTGCATGTATGAGAGGAGGGGAAAATTATTTCTTGTGTAGCTGATCTAAGGGCCAAGATCCCTCATGGATGAAAAAAATCCTTTGTTTTGTTTTGTATCACCTCATACCAAAAATGTAAAAAAGGACTCCACTAAGAGCCTCTAATTCTTTGCTTTCTGAGGCCCATTTTTGAACCATTTATGGAGAGCAAGGTTGGTTGAGGAATCACTGATTACTGATAACTAAGCCGATGGCATGTAGGGATTACAATGACAAGGTGACCTTTGGCTTGTAAGATGAACGGTCGAGCAAAGCAGGAGCTTGTGTGAGCCATACACGCGAGATCGGGGTAGTGAACAAGATATGGACCATTAGATCCCGACTTGGATCTAATGACTAAAAACTAGTTGCATAGATACCTTAGGGTTAATACCCTAACTTTATTTTCGGTGCATTTTTAGGATAAAATCTAAATCAGACGCCTTCTTTTAGACGTTGGATCTTTCTTCAATCTGATTGTTGGTGTTGAGCGGGGCATAAGAGCCAGGGTTCCTCATCATTGTATCATGTAGGCTTTTCCATATTTAGGCATTGACTACTAGATAATTGGAATTTGGATTTTGTAATGCATGGGGTCTTTTTATAACGTTCCTAACAACAAAGTTAATAAAAATCAACATTCTAGATTTACATACATACATACAGACACACACACACACACACACACGCATGCACGCAAAGTTTTATTTTGGTACGTAGACGTGTGTAAAAGAGAAAGGGGGATAAGGTTATTTCTCTCGGTTGAGAGAAAAGAATAGGAAAAAAAGAGTGGCTAGGTTAGCCAAACAGAAAAAATGATATATATATATATATATATATATATATAACTTAGGTTTTGGGTAAATTACCTTTAAGTCAATCTAAGTTTTCCGTGTTTTACATTTAGCCACTAGTTTTAGGGTTAAATCAAATTTAAGTCCCCCTATGTTTGTTTCGTCTTGTGTTTTGGTCACTGAAGAGTTTAATTCAATATTCGGGGTAAATAACGTAAAATTCCTTGTACTTTAAGCGTTTTTTTTATTTAAGTCACTAATTAATGGGTTAATAACCCATAAGCCCTTATAGTTTAGGCATTTTTTTTATTTTGGTCACCGATATTCTTTCATTATTTTATATAGATTTTTGCATGCTAATTTTTATTCTATTTCATTTTAATCATTAATTAATTTTGTTATTATTTTATTTATAAATATGATACCATAGTTTTAATTTTATTTATTTTAGTCACTATTTAGTTATATTTTAGTTTTATATGTTTATTTTCAATATATTTAATTATTATTATTATTATTTAGTCATATAAATATATATATAATAAATAAATAATATTTATTTTATTCATTTTCTATTAAATAAATATCCTATTTATAAATTCAATTTTATATAAATTACTTTTAGGAAAAATAATCATATTTTAAATATTTATTTATTTTTTATATTAAGGAAATGGTTGTCTTAAAGCAACTAGAAGTTTTTTTCTGATATTTCTAAATAACTAAATATTCTACTTTTATAAATTATATATATTAATTTATTTTATTTTAATTATTTTTAGAGAAATATTTTATTAATATTTATTTATTTTTTAATATCAAGAAAGGGGCTGTCTTAAAGCACCTAGAAGTCTTTTTCAGATATTTCTATGAAAATAAATATCTTATATATATATATATATATATAAATTAATAGATTTTATTAAAATTATATTAATAAATTTGAAATATCAGGACTATGAATTAAATATATTTTTTGAATTTTTAAATTTCCAATAATAGAGACAATTTATAATTAATGAGTACTAATTTTGGGCGTTGTGGGGGTGTTGATCCTTCCCCAAACGTAATCGACCACGAATCCCTTTTTATTATTAAAAAGAACAATTTTTTGGTTAAAACGCAGACCAATTTATCTTTTAACTGATGTTTTCTTAAAACCTCTTTTAAAAGATAATTTTTAGGTATTCGACCTACTTGACCCAAAAGGCCGATGACGGCTCCCTAAACATTTTAAAAACCATTTATTCACATCACTTTTCCCGCCAAGTAAAAAAAATTTGTGCCCGGGCGAAAACCGGTTACGACAGCTTGGCTACTCCGCTGGGGAACTGGTCAAGCTTTAAAATCAATTACAAATTGTCTCTATAAATTAGAAATTAAAAATTCATATGTATTTAATTTATAATTCTTTTCTTTCAAATTTTTTTATTATTATTTATGTTTTCATAATATTTTTATATTCTTCTTTATTAATTGTTTTTATTTTATTTTTTGTTATTAAATTTCATTTTTATTTGTTTGCCAAAGGTTTGAATATTTCTCCTCATACACAACACTTGCATTGCATAACATAAGCTTTATAATCAAGCTTGTCCCTTTTAAGTGGGAGTGAAAGTGACGTCTTAGTGAGAATTTATTCTCTGTGTCAGACCTAGCAAGTAGCTTTCGAGGTTCATATACTCTATGTCTTCATGAGAATTTATTCTCCGTGTCATGCATAGGGAAATGTGTCCCCTCGAATTGAACTCGATCCGCTTAAGTCTTTGATGGACTAGGATTGAGGGTTTGGCAGCTCAAGGGGGCAGCAACAAGGACAGTTCGAGTACCTTTACTCTTAGAACTAAAACCCTGCATATAATAAACCCTAGAAATTCTCCTGATCTAAGACTGTACAGAACCTCTGTCCGTAGGTGTACACAAAGGAGAAATAAACTAGAGCTTTTAATTATTTATTTATTTTTTCCTGAGTAAATGCATGTGAACTAGAAAACATGCAGTTAGGTTAATTTTTCCAAACAAAGCATGGAACTAGAAAGCATGGGGTTAGGATTTATACCTTGATAGATATGATATTTTCTTTCCATTAATTGGTACTAACCAATTTATTTTTTCCTTTCTCATTTTTTATTTTGCTTTAACTTTTTTATATTGATTTCCTTTGTTTGCATTGCATGATCATGGCATAACCAAAAGGTGTTGACTTGAAAGACTGTTCATCAAATTGGAAAGAATTCATAAATGGACAAAAAGTTTTATGATCAAACAAAATATGACGCAGCCAAGGAAAGACATCCTGAGGAAACTTAGAAGATAGAAGCGAGCTATGCACGCAAAGATCCTGTTATATTGATACCAAAAGTATTACACAAAGATCCTGCCAGGTTGATACCAAAAGTAGTCTACGGTAAGAGCATCAGTCGGGGCATTTAGAATAAAGGAGGTTTTTATAAGCTCAAGCATGTTATTTGAATGATCAAAACAAGAAATTGAGCACATAAGTGGAAACCATGCATGAAGGTTTCCAAAAGATCAGTCAATCCTTTCAAAATGCTGGCCTAGGAAATACCCCAAAAGAGTGGATAACAGGGTTCACCAAATTGAAGAAGAACTGCAACATATATGAAGATCTTATCCAAGAACTTCTTGGATAGAAAGGTTCTCTTACAAGGGAAAATGAGCAACTCCGAGAACTGATACAGAAGATGAAAGAGAATATCATGGAAGAAGCTGCAGTCCAGACAAGCAATATGACCCATAAGCTGATAGACTAACTTGGCTTTAGAGAAGTTAGGAAGGAAAGTTATCCCCTATATATAAAGTTTTGTTGAAGTTAGGACTGAAAGTTATCCCCTGTATGTAAAAGTTTTGTTTGATGCACATAAACTTTTGTGTTCAATGAAATCTGTTCTAAGCTGATCACTCTTGAGTAACACCTTTTCATACATGCATTTGCATTTTGCATCTTTGCATTTTCATTTATACTTTTATGTTTACTTTTGTATTGCACAATTTGCATTTTTATTGTTACCTCCACATATTTACATTTGCATTTGCATATTTTCATAATTACATTTTATTTCAAACTATTTTACATGCATTTAATCATGACAATGTGGAATAATTGGTGGAAAATTCCATGACAGAATTTTTGAAATCAAAGTGGAGTTAACTTGGTCTTCCTAAAGAAGGATAATAGCCATGAATGAGATTTTAGCAAGGGTTGGTAGAATCGAGAAACTGCAAGAGCAATTTATCGAGACACAACAAGAGATGACTGATTAAGTAAAAAAGTTCCAGGATGATTCAAAGGAACAACTGACCAAATTGATGGACCTGGTGAATATTGTAATCCATGGAGAGAAACCCTTAGAGGATACTGTTGTAAAAGATTTGAATGAGATTATGAATGATATAGATGATGCAATAGAAACAAATGACCAAGAAGTTGTCAAGAGATGTGGAAATCCAATAAAGCTCCCAGAAAAAGTGACAGAGATCAAGCTAAAGCGAAGTATAGAAGAGGTTCAAAAGCCATTGAAGAAAGCTAAGAAAGGCAAAAATAAAGTGATACCTCTCATTCCAATTCCAATCTCATATTCAGACTTGGTACATTTTCTCTTTGAAAATGATCTCATAATACCCATTCCTCCTAGAGCTTATTGTTGGCATCCAATTGGAAAAATGTCAAAGAATTATGCAATTATCATTCTGGAGATTTCAGTCACTCTGCAGAGAATTATATAACTTTAAAATTAAAGGTCCAAGATCTTATAACAGAAGGATTTCTATGTTTTGAAGATGGGAAACCTAAGCTCCTAAAAAACTCAAAACTGGTCGAAAAGGAGAAATGTTCAAATTATTGTCTGTCTAATGAGAAAGTAAACAATTGTAAGGAGACAATGATGTCAAGGTAAATTTTAACCAAGTTTCCTTCAATTTCATGTAGCAAGTTATATCCTGAGTTACTCAAAGCCCAACTTATTGCCCCATGTCAGGCTAAGCCTTTATTGCCTCCTTACCCAAGATGGTATAATGAGAAAGTCTTATGTGACTATCATGTTGGAGCACGAGGGCACTCCATTGAGAATTATGGTAACTTCAAATGAGTGGTTCAAGACCTTTTGGTTCAGGGAATCATAGAAGTGGATGTTAGTCAATCAGTCTTGGTCAAACAATTGGGAATTAAACCCCAAGCTGGAGTTGATAGTGTCAAAACAAATGAAGTACATACTGTAGAGGAAAAAGAAAACAAAGTATTTGAGCCAAAGATAAAACGTTCAGTTTTCAATACCTCTCTGAATATAAAAGATAAAGAAGTAAAAGGAGAGGTAATTCGAGACTGACCCACAGGTTTAAGAATGAATGGGAAAGATGCAACTCTAAAGAAACCTCAAACACCTGTATCAGATTTTTTGAGGACCAGTGAGGCAGTGGGCAATACAAATGGTCTGGATACAAAGAGTCTGGTGAATACTACTCCAATTACAGCATCAATATGTGTTCAGAATCAGGACAAGGCTATCATCCTTAGTAAAAGTTGTTCTGAATCTAAAAATGAGCTCAATTTCCAGCCAGAAAAGAAAAAGATGATGATGGAGACTGCTCAGAATGAAGCAAAGAGTTGTGTATCTGAAGGCTTACCCAAAGGAGTTGACACAAAAGATAATCAAGAAATGGATGGCAAATGAGGAAAAATATCTTGGGCCAATTACACACCCAACATTATTGGAATGATGGGGTAGGCTAAATAAATAAGTGGAAGTTGTTATCTACCACTGTAGTATCTTCCTATTTTCACCTGTTTAAGCTTTTTTTTGTTCATTTCTCTGCCTTTTATGCAATAAATAAATTTTTGTTGCTTTTAAGGTTATGAGCACTGAATCAATTTTGCAATCTTGCAGTTCTTTGAATATCAACTAGATTAAAAAGCTCTTAATGATTCGAGTTATAATATTTGACAAAATATCAGGATTGAAAACGATAAAAACAAGGACCCTTGATCTTACCTCAGAAGAAATATACCTAAATACTACCCTTTCCACAAATATGAGATAGCCTTCTTCTATTGAAAGGAATTATAAAAATGCTTGGTATTTACATATAAAGGTGTACAATGTGGGGCATCTTATGTAACATTGCAAAGCTGACTAGATTGCTTTTCTATTGATGATGTTCGATGATGAAACTTTAACAAATCTAGTCTAAAGTCATTTGATAATAAGATTTTCTGAATTCCACCAAAACACCTAGACTATAACAGGTTCTTCTTAACAAGCTTAAGAAATTTAGATACCCATGTTATACTATTATATATATAATAAAGCTTGAGTTGTCCCCCTAAAGCAATTGGTTAATAGCCCCGGCTTTATGGATAATATTCAGCTAGTTTGTTATGCTTGAGTTTTCCCCCTAAAGCAATTGGTTAATCGCCCCGGCTTTATGGATAATATTTAGCTAACCTATTATATTATATGCAATAAAACTGTCCCTCTAGAGCAAATGGTTAATCGCCCCGACTTTATGGATAAGTTTCAACTAGCCTGATAAAGGTGATTATATTATTATATACAATAAAGCTGAATTCAGCTAGCCAAAATGGCAAAAAGTCACTAAATAAAAATGGACTAAGGGAGTTGCGAAACACCTATTATAGTCAACTTCACATAAGCACTCAGAAATTTCATTATTAGATCGATGTTTTCACATTGCTTTATCAAGGATTTCAGAGAATTGAAATGGAAGTATTCTAAAAGGTCTAGTAACCGTTATCCTAGATTGTGTCATTTTGCACGCATCCGGTTAAAATACCAAGTCCTTAAAGTGAGGAATATGACAAAGTTCACAAAGAGCGAGAGAAGAGTGACATCTTAAATAGATGTAACCATAGAAAATAGGAAAGCCATCTTGAAACCAATCCAAATTTTGATATTTGTCAAAGGGCTATAATTCTTAAACATTAAAGAGTTGTTGATTCTTTTGATATTCTTTGAATTCATCTTATGATTTGATTCTATTGTGAACCTGTGATAGGCAACATTTTACAAAATTCTTTCATTCTTCTATAAAGAAAGGAGGAAAAACATTTTCAAACAGGACAATCTCAAATGAGGAAGGTCCTTGATGCAAGTTGTTGCTTATCCTACCTCTATTGAAGAAAAAGAATAAGCCAGGCCAGACTGATGAAGCATTATTGAAAGCATGAGGTCCAAGAAGCAGAAAGTCTGGAGAATTAAACTTGTAACGCTCTCCTGTGACATCATTAGCAATCCATCAAGAAAGATTATCACTTATCTTATACTGAGGGCGATAAACATCACTAGACAAATTATTTTCCCAAGCCATCAATCCATGTCTCTAGCAGATTCTCCAATCACAAAGTCATAAGTCCCATTAAGGTGTATTATGGGAATGAACAAGTCATCACTTGCACTCTGGTTATACCGTGATACTGGTTCAGATCTTGATACATCATTGATGCCTCTTCCATGTCGATCATTTTCTTTGTCAGGATTATATCCATTATGTCCTTCAGAAGATTGTTGACTTGAATTAAGGACTTATGGCACAGAATCAGACATTGGAACAGATTCTACACTTGTAGGCCTTTCATATTGGGTAACATTGGTTACAGGATTCCAAAAGTAGAGATAACCAATTTTACTATCAGCCAAACCTTTCTAGGGTTTGAGAAGAGTGGGATATAGCAGTGAGTATCTTGGAGCAGCAGAAGAGACAGTCACTGTAGCAGTCATTGCAAGAAAATGCACCAACAAAAATCCTCTAGTTCATCCAGATGGTGTTTATTTCTTTCAGTAAGATTCTTACACGGGATGCCACCGACAACAAGGTTGAATATGTCAAATCCACTCATCAATTGCTCCAACCGATTACTAGTCAGTTCTTACGCATCTATTTTCAAAGATATGCCAAGACAATAGAAGGTAACCTTTGCATCACTGATCCTAGAGAAAAGAGACAGGACATTGATATCACCGGGGAACATGTCTCTAACAGATCCTACTCCTCATATATGGTTTTTAGGGAAATCTAGAATCATTTCCACCTCATCAGGTTCAAGAGGAACAACTTTATTCCTTCTAACCCAAACCAGATTCTCGGCACTCATCAAGAACATACTTCTGGACACTCGAAGGTGGCTCATTGCCATAAGCTTCAAGAGTCTTACGGGTTCTTTCTTTCAATTTGGCACTTCTTGTACATGTTTGTAAATAATTCAACTTTGTTCTTGGATCCCAAGAAGGCCACCATTTTTTTTCAATGGAAAAACATCATGTATGGTGCGTGGAGAAAGCGGATTAAAAGGAAATCTATTCTCAATTGGCTGATTATGAATATATCTCCCTTTTCAGCGCAGTAGCACAAAGATACTTTGAATCTACAAATTCTGGCTCTATATCGTATAAGTACCGTGACATTTCGGTCCAAGCACCAACTGGAGCAAGTGCCACGTTCTCGTAGTAGCAATAAAGAAGCCCAATAGCATCTTCTGGAAGTGTTATTTGAGTTATCTGATCTGATTCAGTAGGAACCCCAAAACCAATCATTAGATTTGAAAGATGAACTGCATGATCATCTTCATTAAGAAGCTTCTTTTCAAGCTTCCTCTACTTCTTCATTTTCCAAAAATCATAGCCCGGGTTTTGCCTTTTCTTGTAATCATTGCATAATGGTTTCCCATCTTCTACCGGAAGAAGTGCGTCAGCAGCCTTAGCCATTTGAGCAGCACATATAAAATATGCCAATTCTGCAATTGATGAATCCAGACCACATCTCTCCATGGCTATTGAAGCCTCAGCCTCTGAGTACCCCATTTTCGTCAAGTATAACAATTTATTCTCCTCATCAGAATCAGAATTCAGGATTTTCTCGGTATAAAAAAATATCAATATCTGTGAAATCCTCCTGAAAGATCGCTTCATAATCAGATGAGTAGTTATCATAATTAACATGTTACATGGGTGCGGATTTTTTAAGAGCATGTACCACTGTATATGTAGTCTTGTTATTGCATCAGATTACTGTTCACATAAATTGGTTTCTCTCCCACAGAAAAGTATATTCCAGAAATAACCTTCACTGAAAACAAGGTTCACTATGTCGGCCTGGAATGAATTACCAAGCGATTTATACCACTCTGTCTGACTAGATCCCTCCAGATCCAAAAAATGGGCAACTCATTCAGAAGAGGCACATATCTCAGACATTTTCGTCAAAATGATTGATTACTTCTTAAGTTTGTGACAACATGAAGAGAAGAGAATTCTTCAAATTACTTGACAACTATTGTTTTGTGACACCAAAATGAGAGTATTCAAGATAAATAGATTTGGGGAACGAATAAAGCCACAAGTACCCATAAGATTGCATTGTCAAAATTGGACCTCGTGGGGATCAAGATATTCAAGTCAAACAGACGTTAAGAGTGAGCCAGAAATAGAATATTTGGGCATCTCGAAAGCCCATTTCAGACAGAAATGATCATGTGGGGCCTTTTGAAGGATCACAACAATATGGATATTTGAGCATTTTTAAAGACTCATATCAGCAAGAAAACAATTTTTGAATGCATTTTAAATGTGCATATCAGCAAATGTTGGAGCACGCTGAAAGCTCATTTCAACCAGAAATAGAATGGTGGGCCATTTTGAAGGCTCATAGTAATATGAATATTTGGGCATTCTTGGAGGCTCATCTTAGCAAGAAGTAATGTTGAGCACAATTTTAACATTTGTATCAGCAAATGTTGGGGCATTTTAAAGGTTACTTTAGACATATCCATGTGGGGAATTTTGAAGGCTCAGATTAACAAGAAGCAAATGATGGAGCATGCTGAAAACCCCTTTCAATCAGAATCAGGAATGTTGATGTATTTTGAACGTTTGTATTAGCCAATGTTAGGGCATGCTGAAAATCCATATCATCTCATAGAAATATCATTGACTTGAGAAAATATTTCCAATGAGATAGAAAGGTATGAAGAATGAAAATGGTGAAGCAGTGACAGTCGAGCTGACTATACATAATTGCTTCATTTATCAGGCAGTTGTATTAGGGTCCGGTTGTTGAACAAATATCTACTCAGCAATTATGGATTCAAATGGCCAATCTTCTTAACCATGTGTCACATAACAGTGTATTCTTTGTTAAGCTACATCACGGTTCCATGAATAAAGATGGTCCTCATGTAGACCATTCGATCCAGGGTTCAGTTCCTCAAGATTTCAGCTTTGAATTTGATCTTTTGTGTGTCAGTAATGATTGAACATATTTCTTTGAGGTTTCTGACAGTTAGTTTCAATTATATTGTTGGGGTTACGAAACTGTTTTTCACAACAACTTTCGCTTACTTGATGATATTGAAGAAAGAGGCTTAGCTTACGTATATTACCCTTATTCCCATTGTTACTGGGGTTATCATTGCCAGCCAGGGTGAATTGAGTTTTCATCTATTTGGTTTATCATGTGCGTTTCATCTACAACAACAAGAATTCTATGGACCTCTTTATGTATATGACTCCTATAGCGAATGTGTTTCTACTTCCTACAACACTCATTATGGAAGAAAACATGCATCTCATTTGTATTCCCACTGAGTTTTGTTCTCAAGTGGTCTTGTGAAAGCATACAAAAGCTTTGAACGCTATGAAAGAGCTTCCCTGACCAGAAATCTGTGCAGAAACCACATAAAAGAATGAATGCATTGTCAAATGCTTTACAAACATCTGTGCATAAACCATAAAAAAGGATGAGTGTGTTGTCAAATGTTTTATGAACATCTGAGCAGAAACCACATGAGATGATGAATATGTTTTCAAATGTTTTATGAACCAGTTATTCTGATGCTGAACCAATATTGTGATCATATGGTGTTTCCATTTATTGATGCAAGATAAGGCATGTCTTCTTCAACCCCAATGTTAGAAGTGAGATATAATGAATATTTCTTTCCACAGAAGGGAAACTAAAATTTTAACAACAAGAAATTAGAGGAGCCACCTAAGATTGAACAATAGGTTGTTAAGCATCTTGACATGATATAGTTCAATTTTCCTTATTCGAGATTTGATTAGATGTAAAGACATGAAAGGAATTAGGATAAATCCTCCTTGTGAAGTGTTTCAACAGTTAAATCAGAACAGACTCTACTCTCCTAATTAATCCCTGATGAGTTAGGCATATCTACATCTACATTCTTCAAAGATGATAGATTCTCTCTTCAAAGATGAAAGCATTATTGGATTTCTACACAAGTTCAGACTAAGAAAGTCGGTGTTATAAAGAACAAAATGGGGCATCAAGGTCATAATTCTGATTACAACCAAAGTCCCACAAATGAAGCATTTTCTTTTGAGACTTTAATGCAGATGAAGCAAAGAAGACACAAAGATTGCTATTCCAAATAAAAAAATGCCAACTTGAAATGACATTTTGACCAAGTGAAGGAAGACCGAGTTTGCCACTTTGAAGTCAAATAAAGATGAATTTAACATTCATGCATCATATTTAGGCATTTACAAAAATATGGGTATTTCCATTCATTTTATCAATGTTGAATATTTGACAGGAATTTCAAATATTAACAAAGATTCAAATCCATTACTCGATGGATCAACACTTTTCCAAAAATAGTTCATAATGAGAAGAACTTATCTGAAGAAGGAATAAGAAGTTCATAATGAGAAGAACTTGTTCAACCTTTTGCTCGAATTCATCACTCGATGGATCAACATTGCCAGGTAGAGTTCATAATGAGAAGAACTCATCTGAAGAAGGAAGAAGAAGTTCATAATGAGAAGAACTTGTTCAACCTTTTGCTCGAATTCATCACTCGATGGATCAGCATTGCCAGGTAGAGTTCATAATGAGAATAATTCATCTGAAGAAGGAAAAAGAAGTTCATAATGAGAAGAACTTGTTCAACCTTTTGCTTGAATTCATCACTCGATGGATCAATATTTCCAGAGAAAGTTCATAATGAGAAGAACTCATCTGAAGAGGAAGAAGAAATTCATAATGAGAAGAACTTGTTCAACCTTTTGCATGACTCTATCATAGAAGGAGATAGATCAGCATCAACTTTTCCAGAGAAAGTTCATAATGAGAAGAACTTATCTGAAGAGGAAGAAGAAGTTTATAATGAGAATAGCTTGTTCAACCTTTTGCATGACTCTATCACAGAAGGAGATAGATCATCATTAACATTTCCAGAAGTGTTCATAATGAGAAGAACTCATCTGAAGAGGAAGAAAAAGTTCATAATGAGAAGAACTTGTTCAACCTTTTGCTCGACTATATCGTAGAAGGAGATAGATCAGTATCAACATTTCCAGAAGGAGTTCATAATGAGAAGAACTCATTTGAAGAAGAAGAAAAAGTTCACAATGAGAAGAACTTGTTCAACCTTTTGCTCGACTCTATCGCAGAAGGAGATAGATCAATATCAGCATTTCCAGAAGGAGTTCATAATGAGAAGAACTCATTTGAAGAAGAAGAAGAAGTTCAAAATGAGAAGAACTTGTTCAACCTTAGTTCAATTCATCACATATGGAGTTGAATCAACAACACCTCACTCGGAGGGATCAACATTTCCAGTGGAGAGGTCATAATAAGAAGAGCTCATCCGATGAGGGAGGAGAAGTTCATAATGAGAATAACTTGTTCGACCTTTTTGCTTAATTCTATCACAGAGGAAGAGATATCAACATTGGCATTATCATTCTTAATTAAATTCATTGCAGAAGGAGGAGGATCGTCATTCCCAATGAAAGAGTTCATAATAAGAAGAACTCGTCCGAAGTGAGCAAAAAGTTCATAATGAGAACTTATAGCTCAAAAGTTTGAATAATTCAAGCTAAAAATAGTGTTTTATGTCTTTGCTCCATTCATGTTCCACAGCAACAAGCAAAGAGGGGAAACTGTAATCACTATTTTTACCTTGACAGCAGCCCCTTCCACGTTTCAGCTCCACCACAGCAGTACTCCAGCAGCTTCCAGCAACAACAGATGTTCCCTCTCCATCCAATAACTTACAGTAAGCAACCCAGCTATCCCTCTACATTCCAATAGCTTTCGGCAGCTCCACCCGTGGCCTCGTAAGCATCGTCCACGTCCCAACATTTTCATCAGCAAATTAGAAAACAACAACAAATATTATATATATATATATATATATATTACATGTAAACTGGGGTTATAAACCCCCCAGAACATTATGTAATTTTTACAGAGGAATCAATAATCAATACAAAGCAAAAACAAATCAGACGGAAAACATCAAAGGTTATTTTTATATTTGGTTTTCATTTATTTTTTTACTTAGTATTTTTTTTTTGAAAATAAAAAAAATAGTAGGTTAATAAAAAAATTGGGTTTACCTCACCGTTGGTTCTTCGTCGGAGTTTAGGTCATCGACAAAATGTCGGTTGTAGTTTCAGGGAAAGGCTTGATTTTTTTTGTTTTGTTGCCTCGGTTTGTCCCAAATCGGGACTTATATTTTCTCAAGAGGATCGGGTTTTGTTTGGGGTGGTCGGAAGAGTGAATGGCCACCGATTTACGGTGGTCAGCGGCGAGATTTTTATTATTTAGGTACCCAACTGGATGTAAATGAGAAAGAGGGAGAAGGTTATTTCTCTCGGTAGAGAGAAAAGAAGAGGAAGATAAGAGTGGCTAGGTTAGCCAAATAGAAAAAATGATATATATATATATATATATATAGCTTAGGTTTTGGGTAAATTACCTTTAAGTTAGTCTAAGTTTTCCGTGTTTTACATTTAGCCACTAGTTTTAGGGTTAAATCAAATTTAAGTCCCCCTATGTTTGTTTCGTCTTATGTTTTGGTCACTGAAGAGTTTAATTCAATATTCAGGGTAAATAACGTAAAATTCCCTGTACTTTATGTGTTTTTTTATTTAAGTCACGAATTAGTGGTTTAATAACCTATAAGCCCTTATAGTTTAGGCGTTTTTTTATTTTGGTCACCGATATTCTTTCATTATTTTATATCAATTTTTGCATGCTAATTTATATTCTATTTCATTTTAATCATTAATTAATTCTGTTTTTATTTTATTTATAAATATGATACCATAGTTTTAATTTTATTTATTTTATTCACTATTTAGTTATATTTTAGTTTTATATGTTTATTTTCAATATATTTAATTATTATTATTATTATTATTATTATTATTATTATTATTATTTAGTCATATAAATATATATATATAGTAAATAATATTTCTTTTATTCATTTTCTATTAAATAAATATCCTATTTATAAATTTAATTTTATATAAATTACTTTTAGGAAAAATAATCATATTTTAAATATTTATTTATTTTTTATATTAAGGAAATGACTATCTTAAAGCAACTAGAATTCTTTTTCTGATATTTTTAAATAACTAAATATTCTACTTTTATAAATTATATATATATTAATTTAATTTATTTTAATTATTTTTAGAGAAATATTTTATTAATATTTATTTATTTTTTAATATCAAGAAATGGGTTGTCTTAAAGCACGTAGAAGTTCTTTTTAGATATTTCTAAGAAAATAAATATCTTATTTATATATATATAAATTAATAGATTTTCTTAAAATTATATTAATAAATTTGAAATAACAAGATTATGAATTAAATATATTTTTGAATTTTTAAATTTCCAATAATAGAGACAATTTATAATTAATGAGTACCAATTTTGGGAGTTGTGGCGATGATGATCCTTCCCCAAACGTAATCAACCACGAATCCCTTTTTATTATTAAAAAGAACAAATTTTTGGTTAAAACGCAGACCAGTTTATCTTTTAACTGAAGTTTTCTTAAAAACTCTTTTAAAAGATAATTTTTAAGTATTCAACCTACCTGACCCAAAAGGCCGATGGCAACTCCCTAAACATTTTAAAAACCATTTATTCACATCACTTTTCCCACCAAGTAAAAAAATTCGTGCCCGGGCGAAAACCGGTTACGACACAAGGCATTTGCTACTTGTGAAACTTGATTCATTAAATCTCTTAATGATGCAAATTGGCTTTCCATGCACTCCTTCATTAAGGCATCAAGAGATGAAATATTGATGGATGACATTGAAGATTTTTCCTTGATAATTATGCCTTTGTTGAGGCTGTGTAGCATATCGATTTGTTTGATGCTGCGACAACGTCTACTGCTGGGTTATAATGTTGTGGTTGAGGATAATGCTATTGGTTGTAATTTTGCGACATAGTCTACTATTGTGGATTTTCAACATTATGGCTTCTCCAAGACAAGTTGAGATTGTTTCAGAATTTGGCATTATAAGTATTGCCATAGGAATTATCATTTCTATTATAATTCCTCACTTAGTAAACATATTCAAGATTTTGGGGGAATTCTTCATAGCTATGTTCATCTCCATAGTAAACACAAGAAAGTGAAGTTGTAGCTTTAACCTCATAAATTCCCCTGGCTTTTTTAGCTTCTTCATCATGTCCGTCAATGCTGAGATTTAAGAAGCTATATAGTTGATGGCATCAGAATCCACTGATGCAGTTTTGCATTTACCAAACTTGTTCTTAGATTGGGGTATTGGTAATCATTATTTGAAATTCTTTCAAAAATACCATATGCCTCATTATATGTTTTTTCTAGCATCGCTCTGTTTGCTGAAACATCAATCATCATTCGAGTGTACATGTTGAACCCATTATAGAAAATTTCCATTTGCATCCAATGTGGGGATCCATATATTGGGCACTGCGTAGTGAACTATTTCCTCCCTTAAAAACACCAAGGTTTTCTTTTTATTAGTGGGATTGTTTTAGAACTTCGACACCATTTGTGGTTTACTTCTCCAGGAAAGGAACAAAATTTTTCTCATTTCCTCTTGGTGACAAAATTCTCTATAAAATTGAATTCTTGTAGATCTCCCTCTTTGAAAAAATAAAAACCCTGCTCTAGATAGAAATCGTGGCTCAAAAACCCCTCCGTATATCGACGTGTTGTGTCTTCTCTATAAATATCATAACATCTATAATCGGAGTAGTTTCTTGCAGTGTAGATAATGTTGTCAATGCAGGATGGGTGCTCGACCGATGGCTTTCATACTACCTTCATTCTTACGAGCCATAACAAAAGAGTTTGATTGAAAAAGCAAAATGAAATCCCAAGAAGAATAAAAATGGTTTCTTTTAAAGTTAATTACTGGAGAAAGAAAGGTAAAGAGGAGATGTAAAATAAATGTGAGAGTAAAGGTTACATGTTGGAGGGCATAGAAAATTGATTTTATAATTTAAAATAAACGGGTAAAGAGATAAGACATAAGATGACAGGATTTGATTCGCTAAGGTGGACGGTTAAAATGGTAAAAAACTCATATTTACCTTTTACCCTTGAAGAGTTACCTTCTAACTGGCCATTGCTACAACATTCCTAGTGGCATTCTATATACAAAAGGCCAATGATTGCTACACAGCGGAGGTCATGCACAGAATAAGAGATAAAGAATCATTATTATAGAAAAATCTTGTATAAATAAAAATAACCTAAAATAAGAAGTCAAAATATTAATAGAAAATTTTGACTTGTTCCAAATTCAAGAAATTAAAAAGAAAGGGGTTCTCTTAGTGTGATAGAAGTAATGTGGAGGCTTTGTTGCTGGCAATAATGCTTCAAACACTGCCTATTAACTTTGAATGTGCTTTCATTCACCAAGTTCTTTGATAGCACTACTCCATGGAGAAAACTTCAATTACTTCAAATGGTCCCGACCAACTAGATTGTAATTTCCCAAGAAATAGCTTTAATCGAGAGTTAAATAGCAAGACTTGGTGTCTAGCAATAAAATTTTGAGGCAAGATATGTTTTTCATGCCACTTCTTGCTTTTATCTTTCTAGATTCAGGAACTTTGATAATCATCATTTTAAAGCTCTTTTAATTAATTAAGATCTAACATTCTTTTCTCCTCTGCATTATCTAAATCAAAGTTCAATTTTTTTAGAGCCCACATAGCTTTATGATCTAGCTCTATAAGTAAGTGGCAAGCTTTGCCATAAAAAAAGATGATAGAGAGACATGTCGAGAGGGGTTTTATATGATGTCATATAAGCCCACAATGTTTCCTCAAGGTTTTTAGACCAGTTCTTTCGAAAAGGATTAACAACCTTTTCAAGAATTAGCTTGATCTCATGATTTAACAGTTCATCTTGTCCGTTAGTTTGTGGATGGTATGTTGTAGCAATCTAGTGCTTGACATCATAAGGATTCAATTCTCAAGAAAATTGTGTCCAAATGAACTAAGAACCTTCATCGCTGATAAAATAACGAGGTGTTCCAAAACGAGTGAAGACTTTTTATGTAGAAACCATAAAATCGCTTTAACATTGCTAGTGAGCAATGTCGCAGTTTCCACCCATTTTCAAACATAATCAACAACAACCAATAAAAAAGGTTCCCAAATGATGAAGGGTATGGCCCCATGAAACCTAACCCCAAAACATCAAATAATTCAACTTTCAAAATTGGTTGCATTGGCATTCACTGCGTCGAGAAATACTGCTTGTTTGTTGGTAGCAATTACATTGCTTAAAATACTCATTAGCATCTTTGAACAACAAAGGCCAATAATATTCACATTGCAATACACATCTCCTTAGAATTTGATTATTATATTACTTCAACAAGTATTTCTCTTCCTAATGATATTGTTTAACATCTCTAATGATTTTTTTCTTCCTTGGTAATTAAAATTAGGTGGCAACACATCACTCTCTAAATAGTTGACAAAATCAATATACCAAGGCAATGTTGTAGCAACTAAGAGTCACTCATTAGGGAAGGCATTTAGAAACGTAAGTATTTTTCCATCTTCACTACCAGATTCAAATTGAGATAAATGAATCCACTTGGTTCTCAAACCATTTCTTATATTGAATTTCAATGTCAAATTCTTGGAGTAAAAGCACCCATTGAATCAAACTTGGTTTAGTATCTTCTTAGAAAATAAATACTTCAAAGTCGAATGGCTAGTATAAATAATAACATTGGTGTCAATGAGATAAGAATGAAATTTTTCAAAGGCAAGCACCACAACAAACAATTCTTTCTTGGTCATGGTGTGGTTTAGTTAGGCATTATTCAACGTCTTGTTGGCATAATGTATAGCATGAAATTTCCTTTCTTTACCCCAGTATTGCTTCAACAACGTGGTCACTAGCATTACACATTATCTCAAATGGTACATTTGAATATGGTTCCACTATGATGAGAGCATTGACTAGCTTTAATTTCATTGTTTCAAAGGACTTGAACACTTTATCATCTACCATGAATTTCCTATTTTGATCCAACAATGAACAAAACAGTTTAACAATTTGGGAAATTACTTGATGAATCTTCTATAAAATCTGACATTTCCTAGGAAACTTCTAGCAGCTTTCACATTAGAATGACTTCCACTTTTGCCTTGTCCACCTCGATGTTGTGGCAAGAAATGCGATGCCTTAGCACATCACCTTCTGTTACCATAAAATAACATTTCTACCAATTCAGAATCAAGTTTGTTTCTTCATATCGCTTTAGCCCAGTGTCCAAATTAGCTAAATATTTATTAAAATCTTATCTAAAAAATCATCCATGAACACCTCTAAGAAATCCTCAATCATATTGGAGAATATAACTATCATACAGCGCTAGAACATTTTTGAGTATTGCATAGGCCAAATGACATTCTTCTAAAAGAAAAGGTACAATATAGTTTGGTAAAATTGGTATTCTCTTGATCTTTAGGAGAAATTAAAATTTGATTTTACACGCTATATCTAAGAAGAAAACAATAGAAGGCTTTACAATCAAGCAGATCCAACTTTGATCGATAACTGGCAATGAGAAGTGATCCTTCCTTGTAGCTTTTTGAAAATCCTATAGTCAATGTATATTATCCAACTCGTGGTATTCCTCGTTGGCACAAGCTCATTCTTGTCATTAATCGCCATAGTGATGCCATTTTTTGGGACACATTGAACGGGACTCACCCTTGTGTTGTCCGAAATAAGGTATATAATTCCAGTATCCAACTAGTTAATTGCCTATTTTTTAACAACTTCTTTCATGATTGGAAACAACCTTCTTTGATTCTCAATTGAACTACTTTTAGGGTCATACAGTAATATTTTATGCATACAAATTACTGGGATGATGCCTTTGATATCAGCGATGCTCCAAGCAATTGTTTGCTTGTGTTTCTTTAGAACAACAATTAGTTTTGGTTCTCGTTATTTTATGAGTTGTGATTCCACAATGATGGGCAGTGTATCATTCTCATCAAGATACACATACTGCAAATGCTAGGGCAAAGGCTTTAAATCAGGTATGGGCGGCTCTTCAATGGATTGTTTGGGAGCTTGAATAGGTCGGTCAATGTTGATATTTAATAAGCCATAAGGGACATTTAGCTTCTTCATCATGTCCATCAATGTTGATATTTAATAATCCATAGAGTTGAAGGCATCAGAATCCACTACTACAGCATTGTGTCTCCCAAACATGTTCTCGTATTGGGGTATTGGTAACCATTGTTTGATATTCTTTCAAAAATATCTTATGCCTCATTATATGTTTTATCTAGCATCGCTTCATTTGTTAAAGAAACAATCACCATTTGAGTGTGCATGTTAAACCCATTATAGAACCTTTTCACTTGCATCCAATGTGGGAATCCATGCATTGGACACTTGCGCAGTGAACCATTTCCTTCCCTCACAAACACCAAGGTTTCTTTTTATTAGAGGGATTGTTGTAGAACTCCCACACCATTTTTTGGTTCACTTCTCCAGGATGGAACAAAATTTTTCTCATTTCATCATGGTGAAAACATTTACTATAAAATCGAATACTTGTGGATCTCTCTTTTTGGAAAAATTAAAACCCTACTCCAGACAGAAATTATGGCCCGAAAACTCATCCGTATATCGATGTCATTGTTCATTCTCTATAAATAACATGACATCTTCATTCCGATTAGTTTCTTGCAGCGTAAACAATGTTGTGAATGCAGGGTGGGTGCTCGATTGATGGCTTTCACACTACCTTTTTTCTTAGGACCATGGCAAAAATGTTGGATTGAAAAAGCAAAATGAATTCCCAATAAGAATAAAAAAGGTTTCTTTTAAAGTGAATTACTGAAAGAATGAAGGTATAGAGGAGAGGTAATATGAATGTGAGTGTAAAGGCTACATGTTAGAGGGGATAAAAATTGATTTTATGATAAAATTAAACGGGTAAAGAGAAAATGCTTAAGATGACTGGATTTGTTTGGCTAAGGTGGGCAATTAAAATGGGTTACAACTCACATTTACTTTTTACCCTTGAAGAGTTACCTTCCAGCTGGTCATTGCTGTAATATTCCTAGTGGCATTCTATATACAAAAGGCTAACGATTGCTACACAACAGAGGTCATGCGCAGAATTAGAGAGAAACAAGCACCATTATAGAAAAATCCTATATAGATAAAAATAAACTAAAATAAGAAGTCAAAATATTAATGGAAAATTTTGACTTATTCCAATTTTAAGAAATTAAAAAGAAATGGGTTCTCTAAGAGTGATAGAAGCAATGTGGAAGCTTTGTTGTTGGCAATAATGCTTCACACACTGCCTATTAACTTTGAATCTGCTTTCAACCACCAAGTTCTTTCATAGCACGACTCCATGGGGAAAAAGTTCAATTACTTCAAATGGTCTCGACCAACGAGATCGTAATTTCCTAAGCAATAATTTCCTAAACCCTGCAGTATCTAAATCAAAGTTAAAATTTTTCAAAGCCCACATAGCTTTATGATCTAGCTCCATGGGTAAGTGGCAAGCTTTTCTATAAAAAAGGTGATAGGGATACATGTCGAGAGGGGTTTTATATGATGTCCTATAAGCCCATAATGTTTCCTCAAGGTGTTGAGACCAGCCATTCGAGAAGGATTAACAACCTTTTCAAGAATTAGCTTGATCTCATAGTTTAATAGTTCAACTTGTGTGTTAGTTTGTTGATGGTATAGTGTAGAATCCGATGCTTGACATCATACGATTCAATGTTGTAGCAACTATTGGGACCGTCGGCGCACCCCATGGCGCAACGAAAACAAAACTCGACGGTCTCACCAGTGATCCAAGTACGAAAAACTGAAATTGGGAGGAAGAGATACAAATACTTACAATGAGTTCCTTGAAAAACAACAAGGAAAGCAGTGAATACTGGTGGTGTAGATCAGATCGAATCGTAAGCCTCCACGAAATTATGTCTCGGCCTCTACTCAATTCACCTGATTGAGAGCAATTTTGTTTTCCCCCAAAACCATTTTGAGAGAAAATGGTTAAAGGGTTTTGTGTGTGTTCTCTAAAACGGCTGTTAGATCTAACACACCCTTTTATAGCCAAGTTACCCTAATCATATTAGGGTTTTTATTATTTCAAATTAATTAAATCTATATTTCATTAATTGGAATTTAATAATCCTTTTATATCCAAGTTACACTAATCATATTAGGGATATTATTATTTCAAATTAATTAAATTTATATTTAATTAATTGAAATTAAATATTCGAGATTATTAAAACATATACTTAATTAACTCTAGATATATTTTAGTATCGTACAACAAAATTGTAAATCTTTGCTCATTTCAATCCTAGGGTGTGACCCTGTAGGTTCTTGTAACGTTAGCAGTAATTATTAGAACAGTTCTAATATTACATACAATGAGTGACATCTAGCAATATATCATTGTCACCTAAGTTACAAGAAAATATGATTCGACACATCATCTTGGTGATTAACTCTTTTATGTATTACATCCTTATGTCCCTTATATCTAGAATAGGCACAAGTCTTGGAATAGTCACACTTGTATAGCCCATCTATTGTTTCTTGATATCTAGAGTAGACTTTAATTAACGAATAGTTTATGATATCTCATATCAACTTATTCGAGCATGGACAACATTTCTAGTCTTACTCAATCAAGTGGCATGTGATATATTTCCTATTATATAGGCAGGACAAATCCTATCTTAATCATACACACCCACTACATATATTGAGATATATTCAATAATAGTCTTTATAGAGAAACCAGTTACGGAGCTTGTTTAGCTGCATCAAAACATACAACAATATATGTTGGGATAGTATTGATCTCATGTCTGAGGTTCATACATATAGTCATCACCATGAGCAATGTTATGACTGTCACATAATAATCCAAGACATATGCTCATGGTGGGTCAATCCAATACATTGTTCTCTAACAATATAATCATGTATCAATTCTGACATCTTTATGTCAATGACAACTCATTGTAATTAATCAATAACATGTTAGTCTTAAGCGTATTATTATTGTCCATGCCCATAATAATACTTTACTAGGGATATTTTAATAATAACAATTATGTCATTATATGGATTTTATTATCTTCCAGTTTATGTTAAACACATACATATAACTGAAAATAATAGCGGCAATGCCTTTATTCAATAAAATTGGTAAATAAAAGTATTATTACAATTATCATATAATTGGTCTTTGGGCATACTCTAACAATCTCCCACTAGAACTAAGACCAATCACTCACATATCTAATACTGAGTGACTCAGTGTGAGGATTATGCCGCTGATGTGTTAGAGGCTTCGTCAAGGGATCAACAATGTTGTCATCCGTGTGTACTCTACATATTTCCACATCTCCTCAATCAATGATCTCTCGAATGAGATGAAAGCACGTAAGAATATGTTTGGATCGTTGATGAGATATGGGTTCCTTTACTTGTGCAATGGCTCCATTATTGTCACAACAGAGTTCTACAACATCTGATATGCTGGGAATAACCCCTAATTCCATTATAAACTTCTTGTTCCAAACATCATCTTTTGCTGCTTCACTGGCTGTAATGTATTCAGCCTCTGTTGTAGAATCATCTACTGTGTCTTGCTTTGAACTTTTCCAGCTCACAGCAACTCCATTAAGACAAAACAAAAAACCCGATTGCGATCGTGAGTCATCCTTGTCAGTTTGGAAGCTGGCATCAGTATAATCTTTTATACAAAGCTCTTCTCCCCTCAATAGACAAGAAATTTATCCTTAGTTCTTCTTAAGTACTAAAGGATATTTTTAACAGCAACCCAATGATTTTCACCAGGGTTCGCTTGATACCGACTCGTCATGCTTAAAGCATATGATATATCTGGTCGGGTACATATCATGATATACATGATAGAACCAATAGCCGAAGCATATGTAATCTTATTCATCCGTTCTCTTTCTTGTGGAGTTGAAGGACACATTTCCTTCGGAAGAGAAATGCCATGTCTCATAGGCAAAAATCATTTCTTGGATTCTTTCATACTGAACCTTTTGAGCACTTTGTCTATATATGTACTTTGACTTAGACCTAGAAGTCGTCTTGATCTATCTCTATAGATCTTAACTCCTAAGATATACACTGCCTCAACCAAATCTTTCATAGAAAAATAACTACTTAACAAAGTCTTAATAGGCTGTGAAGTAGGTATATCATTTCCTATGATGAGTATGTCGTCTACATACAAGATTAGGAAAGAAACAATGCTCCCACTAGCCTTCTTATAAACACAAAGCTCATCTTCATTTCTGATAAAACCAAACTCTTTGATTGCATCATTGAAACGAAGATTCTAGCTTCGAGAAGCTTGTTTTAGTCCATAAATAGACCTCTGTAGCTTACAAACCTTTCTAGTATTTCCTGGAAAGACAAAACCTTCTGGTTAAGTCATATACACATCCTCTTCAAGATTTCCATTAAGGAAGGTGGTTTTGACATCCATTTGCCAGATTTCATAATCATGGAATGTAGCTATTGCGAGCAGGATCCGGATGGACTTAAACATAGCTACAGGGGAGAATGTTTCGTCATAGTCTACACCATGAACTTGTCGAAAGCCTTTAGCGACTAATCATCCCTTGTATGTTTGTACATTACCATCTATGTCGGTTTTCTTCTTGAAAACCCATTTACACCCTATAGGTTTGACCCCTTCAGGTGGTTCAACCAAAGTCCATCTCATATCTCATGGCTTCAAGCCATTTCTCAAGGTTTGGGCTAACACTGCCTCTTGATAAGTCCTGGGCTCATCTTGATCTCATGGCACAAGTCTTGGAATAGTCACACTTGTATAGACCATCTATTGTTTCTTGACATCTAGAGTAGACTTTAATTAACGAATAGTTTATGATATCTCATATCAACTTATTCGAGCATGACCAACATTTCTAGTCTTACTCAATCAAGTAGCTTGTGATATATTTCCTATTATGTAGGAAAGACAAATCCTATCTTAATCATACACACTCACTACATATATTGATATATATTCAATAAGAGTCTTTATAGAGCAACCAGTTACGGAGCTTGTTTAGCTGCATCAAAACATACAACAATATATGTTGGGATAGTATTGATCTCAAGTCTGAGGATCATACATATAGTCATCACCATGAGAAATGTTATGACTGTCACATAATAATCCAAGACATATGCTAATGGTAAGTCTGTCCAATACATTGTTCTCTAACAATATAATCATGTATCAATTCTGACATTTCTATGTTAATGACAACTCGTTGTCGTCAATCAATAACATGTTAGTCTTAAGCGTATTATTATTGTCCATGCCCATAATAATAGTTGACTAGGGATATTTTAATAATAACAATTATGTCATTATATGGATTTTATTATCTTCCAGTTTATGTTAAACATATACATATAACTGAAAATAATAGCGGCAATGCCTTTATTCAATAAAATTGGTAAATAAAAGTATTATTACATTCATCATATGATTGGTCTTTGGGCATACTCTAACAGCAACTTGTGCACAAATGAATTGAGAACATTCATCACAGATAAAAGCACGAGGTATTCCAAAGCGACTGAAGATTCTTTTATGTAGAAACTCTAAAACCACTTTAGCATTGTTAGTAAGCAATGTTTCAGCTTCCACCCATTTTGAAACATAATCAACAACAACCAATATAAAAAGGTTCCCACATGATGAAGGGTATGGCCCCATGAAACCCAACCCCAAAACATTAAACAATACTTCCAAAATAGGTTGCATTGGCATTATTACGTCAAGAAATGTTGTATATTCATTGGTAGCAATTGTATTTATTAGTTTAATGCCTTCAACGCCTTACACCAATTATACGCTCTCAGCTTCACATATACAAGCAGATCTTTAAGTTTAATGCCTTTATTTCGAAAAACAAAATCATTCCTCGCCAGCCATAGACTCCATAATGCCGCAGCAAAACTTACAAACCAAGCGAAAGGCTATAGATCCTGACCACCTACACTGATAACAAAACTCAAAGACTTCATCCACTGTCTGCATATTTAAACCTGAAATATTCCACCACCTGCAGAAAGCATTCCAAAAGTAGTTCATAAAAATGCATGACATAAACAAATGGTTCTCATCCTCTTCAGCATCCCCACACCAAGGGCATAAACTTTGAGCATCGGACAGCGTAATCTCTCTGGATTTAAGGAATACCTTTGTTGGCACTCTATTCAATTTAAGCATCTCTAAAAAATATTTCACCTTCGGAGGAACTTTTAGATTCCATATTTTGTCAAATTTAAACGATCCTTCAACTTTGAAATTCCCATCACTAAGCAATAACTCAGACAATTTTTTGACCTTGAACAACCCATCATTTTCATGCACCCATACAATCCGATCTGCCACGGACGAATTTAAAATCACCTTGCCCACTTCTCGTTTTATGATTTTACAATGAATAATTTCCTATCCAACAATTGTCTCTCGAACAATCCTGTCATAGCTAAACTCTGCCAATCGCCTGCATTAAGCATTTCTCACACCTACATATATTTCCTTGACACTAACATGTATAATCGAGGATATCTTGATCTTAAAGCCATTTTTCCATACCACACATCCTCCCAGAACAAAGTTGTTTTCCCATCACCCACTATCCATCGAAATGATTCTCCACTCATCCATTTAACTATTCCTTCACTATATAAATTACTAACGATCCCTCTCCAAGTTATAGAAGCATTTTTTATTCCTCCATTACTAACCAACCAAGATAGATCACCTGAGTCGTATTTGTGACATATTACTGACCTCTATAATGCCCCTCTTTCGACAACGAATCTCCATCCCCACTTCTCTAATAACGCCTTATTCTTTACCTTTAGATCGATTATTCCAGCTCTACCTCTCTTTCTCGGAGTACATAATCTACCCCAGATCACCCTTGGTAATCTCTTTTTGTTACCATCATAACCCACAAAAAGCTTCTTTTAATTTTATCAATTTTTGATACTACTGATTTTGGAACTAGGAATATCGACATATAATACAAAGGCAACATTGACAGCACTGAATTAATAAGAACCACTTTTCCAGCAAACGATAACATCCAGCTTTTCCAGCCCACCAATTTGACTCTGAATTTTTTAATTATTGGATCCCACGTCGATATTCTTCTTGGATCCGCCCCTAATGGATTCCCAAGTACTTGAGCGGCAAGGTGCTCACAGTACAACCACACAAGAGTGCTAGCTGATTCAATTTGTTTTCTTCGACCTTCACCCCTTCTAAACACAACTTCCTTAAATTAATACTTAACCCCGAGCCCATTTTAAAGCATCTCAGAATTCGCTTAACATTGGAAAGACCTCTTTGATCTGGACGAAGAAACAATATTGTATCATCCGCAAATTGCAAATGTGAAATACTTGAATTTGGTGCCACATTATAGATGCCTTCAATGTATCCTTTTCGAACAGCTTCTTCTAACAATAAATGGAGAGCCTCCGTTATCATTATAAATAAAAACGGGGATAATGGATCTCCTTGTCTTAAACCTTTGTGCGTCTTGAATTGTTTTGTGGGAGACCCATTTAATAAAATAGAAACTCTAATAGTCAAAATGCATTCCCAAATCCATTTGCATCCAAAACCCATATAATTATGCACCGAGTCTAAAAACTCCCAATAAACACAATCATATGCCTTTACAAAATCTAATTTCAATATCAAACCACCTCTCCCTCCCCTCTCTTTATTCAAAGAGTGAATAACTTCATTTGCCACTAAGATTCCATCAAAAATCTATCTTCCAGCTATAAATGCACATTGGGTCTCACTTATCACCGTTCCAATCACTCTTCTTAATCTCCTTTCTAACACTTTAGCGATTATTTTATACACGCTACTCACCAACGATATTGGTCTATAATCTGAAATTTTAGTTGGATTTCCCACGTTTCGAATCAATGCTAAAAATAACGAATAAACACTCTTCCCCAACTTTCCACTCGTGTAGAAACTGTCCATAGTCTTCATCAAATCTTCTTTTATCCACTCCCATGACTTCTTGAAAAATTCTATATTAAAGCCATCCGGTCCCGGTGTTTTTGCCTCCCCACAACTCCACACTGCTTCTTTTACTTCTTCAATCGAAAAAATAGCTTATAGCTCTTCAACATCAGCCCTTGAAAGTTGTTTGAACGGAAGATTGATCTCTGTTTTCTACTCCTTCTTCTTTTGTCTAAAATGATTGCTAAAGAAATTAAAAACTTTAGCTCTAAGTTTTTCTGGCTCAAATTCAATGTCCTCTCCCAAATTAGCTCCCAAAATCAAACTTTTTTTACTACGAATCTTTACTACTCTATGGAAAAAAAGCAGAATTTTGATCTCCCAATTTCAGCCAGTTTAATCAAGATTTCTGACGCCAAATATCCTCTTTCTCCCTCAAAATGTCCCATAGCCTTCGTGTACAATTCAATACCTCCTCCCTTTTGCCATCGTCTAATCCAATATTATCTTCTTTCCTATCTAGCTTATTGATCCTCTTCTCCATTTTCTTTGCTTCACTGTTAACATTCCAGTAACATTGAATGTTCCATTTCTTAAGTTCTCCTTTCACTCTCCTTAACTTCACACTTAAATCTTTATCGTTTGTTTCTTCTTGCTGAAGTGTCTTCTTGATAACTTCAGTATAGCTCTCCTATTTTAACCAACTGTTTACCAATTTAAACGGTCTAGGCCCCCAATCAATCGTCTCCTTCCCCAATAAAATAGGAATATAATCCGAGACTGTTTTTGGCAACGCAGTAGAGATACATCGTTGTTTTCATGAAACCATTCATCCTCAACAAGAATCCTATCCAAGCAACTTTTTCTATTTGTCGGCCCAAACCAAGTGAATTTCCTCCCTGAAAAAGGCATGTCAACAAGATTACAGTCTTCTATGAACACATTGAAAGCTGCAATCTGTGTTTGTCTGTAGGAACACCCACTTCTCTTACTATGATTTCTAATTGCATTAAAATCATCCGCCATGAACCATTTATTATTGTTTTTCCTCATAACTTCCACAATCGCATTCCATAATGAAATTTGATCAGAAACTTCACAAGGTGCATAAACGTTCAAGACAGAACATATCGAATCGTTTGAGGCATACTTCCCTTCTATCAAAATGAACCTGTCTGTAATTAAGCTATCAAGAATCTGAAAACTATTCTTATCCCATACAGTTAGTATACCCCCAGATCTTCCCATTGCTTTCGAAAATTTAAAATCAAATTCATCATCACACCAGAAACTACTTATTTCTGCATCCTTAAAATCCTCATTCTTAGTCTCTTGCAACAACGCAAATTCAATTCTATGAGTCCGAATAAACCTCCTTAGTTCTGAAGGTTTTACATTAGAGCCCATACCTCTTGTATTCCTGGACAAAATCCGCATCTGGACTCCTCCCCCACTGATTTCAGCTAAAATTTGATGGATTAGGATTGAGATTCTCCTTCAAAATCATCCGCAATTGCAATTTCCCTAACCAAAGCCTCCTTTGAACCTTTAAACTGTATACCCAACTCTTTGTATATCTGTAGAGTTTTTTTCGCTTCATTCTTTTGTCTCTACCATCGTTCTTGAAGATCCGAATCCGACAGAGACCTTCCTTCGATTTCAGTCGACTCTTCCTCACTTTGCACCTTTCTCTGGTTTTTCTTGACTCGGCAACTTCTATTTTTTTCTATGGGTACCACCGAATTTTTCTTGTATTCTCTGAAGGGAATTGTATTTCTTATTTTTTCCCCGTCTTTGCTCCTACGTTCTGCCTGGGTTTGAACATAACAATATCGTCACTCAAGTTTATTAACATACCCAAACCCAGATCCCGTTCTCCCCCCTCTGACCCCAACTTGGGCTCACTTCCCTTCCGTTCTATCTCGTTCCCATCCAATTGCACCTCTATTCCTTTAGTATCTTTTTTACATAAAAAAATTTGTAAGGCCCATAAAGTCCATGTCCTCCATCACTTTTGCCCCTAAACTCTCTTCCCATATAGACAAATCCTTTAAATTTTCATTAATTCCCTCGTTAGCCTTCACCACTTTAATTAATAACCTATTGTCGTCTTCTGCCACTCCCCCTCGTGTTCCATCCCCACCTTATATTGCTTTTGAATTTTCCTAAAGCTCACGTCGTTTTCCTTCTGCCCCATTATTGCTTTCTCCCCAATGTTTCTCTCATCCTCATCCACACTTGACATATAGTCGCCCCTTGATAAATTCCCCATACAACATAGCTGGCTATCGTCTCCCTCTTGCCACCTCTCTGAATTCTTCTCCTCCAAGAAATTCGAACTCATACTGGCCGACGAGCTCGATTCACCAGTGACTGAATTAACTTTAACATCTCGCTTAGGACTGCTTGTTTCGTTTCTATTAATGTGTTGTTCCACAATTCTAATTTTAAAAACATCTCTTCCTGCTTCCAAATCAACCACGTCATCTATCAAATCCTTTCTACTAGTTGCAATCAGGATAGACATCTCCTCACATCCCAGTTCTTGAAAAGCATTTTCTCCCATCGCTAAATATTCTCCCCAATGCTCAACTATCCTTTTAAAAGTATTATGATTCCAGCAATGTAACCAATTAATTTATTCTAAGTAACTCTTTCAGATGCTCTGTAAGATTCTGTCCATGGATGAACTTCCACGAACACTTTCAGTAGGAACGACCATTATGCTCCTTCATGATCATATACAACTCGTCGTCAACAATTTCTATTAAAAAATCTCTCCCTCCCAAAAACTTGATCTTAATCTCACCCAAACCTCCTGCGCATAATCTATCTTCCACATGAGTCGAAGAACAAACCGTCGCCATTGTTCTTACCAGGTATCTCTGGAGCTTTCGAACGACATCCTCATCAATAACCCCCTGTATAGTCGTACTTCTCCTATATACTTTCACCTCATACTCTTCTCCTATTCGTTTTATCTTTAGGTACCCTTGTGTCTTTATTGAATGTTTAACGACTATGCAGATTCCCACTCTGATTCTTGGCTCTGTACCTCACTTCCTTCACTGATAGTCGATAGCCGAATAACGAAAAACCATTTAATCTCTGCATTGCTCTTACTGTATCATCTTTATTAGAGAATCTAACGAACCAAATCGCTTCCCCATTCTGTCATTCTTCCTCTTTATGTAAGAGCTAACCACATTTTCATGCCTACCAAATAATTATCTTAAACCACTCCAATGATATCTTGGTGGTATGTTTTAAACAAACAGGGTTTAAAACTCGCCTACCTTCCCTGAATCTTTCGCCGTCTATTGAGCTTTCTCCATGCCTGCACTCAACGAAACGAACATGAGTCTAATATGATTCCTACCAATCCAAAATTTGGGACATTACAAACACAAGGTCATACAAATATGAATGTTTTTTCACACTATTATTGATGTCATTATTGATCCGTTGGACATTGTTTTGCATGATGTATTAGATGTTTCCACGTGTGAGACTTATGAGAACCTTATGTTCTTCCTGGTCAGTGTGAATCTACTGATATATCTCCAACATATACAGATGTACAACATAAGGTTATATCGACCCAAGCTCATGTTGATTTAATAAGTGTTTCTCCTTGTTCATCTCATGAACAAATCGAGTGTGTTCATGAAGACCAAGTACCCGAGGAAGTCAATGATGTTATTCCCACAGTTTCAGCAGTTTGAAGATATTCTTGAGTTTGTTCATATGCCTTCATACCTTCAACGTTATCATTGCAACAATGCTTCTACTTGTTGATACCCAATTGATAAGCATCTCTCAGTTTCCAGATCATCACCTGAATATAGAACATATGTGGACAATATTTCTTGTCATTTTGAGCCTTCTTTTTACCATCAGGGTGTTCCCTCACCTTCTTGGCGTGTGACACTATGGTTGAAGAACTTCGAACCATGGAAGATCTAAACACTTAAACAGTGGTAACATTACCTGAAGAGAAGAAGTTCATCGATTGTAAATGGGTGTATTATATAAAGAATAAGTCAGATGGTATGATTGACCGTTATAAAACTAGACTAGTGGCTAAAGGATTTACTCAGGTTGAAGGTATTGACTACATCGATACTTTTTCTCTAGTGGCCAAGATGACTTTTTTTAAGCTTCTGCTATAAAAAATAAGTGGCATCTTCTACATCTTGATATAAATATTGCATTTTTGAATAATATGCTTGAAGAAGAGGCATATATGAAGTTACCTCCTAGTTACAGGTTTGCTTCAGGCTCGAACTTGGTTTGTAAACTCAAAAAATCCATTTACGGGCTCAAGCAAGCTTCTAGACTGTGGTTTATCGCTTTTTCTAGAGATGTTCTTAAGCTTGGGTTTACATAGTCTCTTATTGATCATTCATTGTTCACAAAAGGTTCCAATAATGATTTTATGGCTCTTTTAGTTTATATTGATGACATTGTGTTAGTTGGAAAGGATTTGGTACTTTTGGATGAAAATCGTGGTCATCTTCAACTTCACTTCAAGCTAAAGATTTTTGGGTCCCTTGCGATATTTCCTTGGTTCTGAGATCACTCGAAATGATTCTAGTATTTCATTCTCTCAAAGGAAATATGATTTACAATTGCTGGAAGATGCATATTGTTTTGGAAAAAAAAAGCTTGTAGATTCCCCTATGGTGTCTTCTGTGAAGCTTAGTGCCATTGATCACGAACTCATTTTTTATCTTCAACTTTATAGGCGGTTGATGGGTTGTTTTCTATATCTCACACATACCATGTCATACATTGCTCACACAGTTCATGTTTTTGATTCATTTTTTCTCTTCTCCTCTTGATCCTTACATGACAGCCTCGTAACATCTTTTGGCCTATATCAAACAATCTCTAAGCCTTGGCCTCTTCTTTTCCTACTAATCCAAAGTGAAGTTGCATGGTTTTATAGACTCTGATTATGATTCTTTTCTATATACGAGAAGATCCACCTCTGGTTACTGTACATATCTTGGGAGCAGTCTTATTTCATAGAAGATCAAGAAACATGTCACTACTAGTAGTTTTCTTATGAAGTTGAGTATCGTGCCATAGTGTATGCTACGTGTGTGCTTGTTTGGTTAGCTTATTTACTTTCATCCTTTAATTTTCTAGTCCAACATGCATCCTTGTATTGTGATAATCATGTTGCAATTCACTTAGCTACAAACTAGGTCTTTCAAGCACATTGAAATAGACTTTCATTTTGTTCGCGATAAAGTTACTTCTAATTTTCCATGGCTTCTTCAAGTGCACTCCTCTCATTAGTTAGCTGACATTTTTACCAAAACCTTGTGTTTTCTTGCTTATAAGTCGTTTATCAACAAGCTAGGTCTTCTTGACATTCATGCAGCTCCAACTTGAGGGGTATAACAATAGTAGTATAACAACATTCAACCTATCACTAATTATATTAGCTGACGATTTAGCTAATTAGTTGGATTTGGTTAGTTAATTAGCCTTAAGTTGTATATATTCTTTGTAAATGTTTTATTCCAAAGATATGAGAAGTCCATTCATACTTCATTCTCACTTTCTTGTTGTTATATCATCCAAAGAAAAAGAAAGGAAACGTGAATCAAAGAAGGAAAATGATCTCATCATATATTATAATTGTAAAAAAACCAAGACATGTAAAATATGATTGTCCACTATTGAAGAAGAAATGGTCAAGTAAGCCAAATAAGAAGGCTTTTGTGGATATATGGAGTGATGAGGACATCACTATTAATGAAGATGGTGTAGCCAACCTTTACCTTATGACCATTCAATAAGATTCAAAGGTATTTTCTAACTTAAATGAATTAAATTCATATTCTTTTGATGAGTTACAATATGTTTATGATGAACTAGTTTTGGAATTTGAGACCATAAATTCCAAATATAAGAAAACAATTTCTAAATGTAAAAATGAAAATGATTGTCTTTTGAAAATTAAATTGGATTTTGAAAGAAAAAATGGAATTTTGAAAAAGGATTTAGAGCTTTCAAAATTTAAAATGAAAATTTTGATTTGAAAATTAAGCTTGATAGCTTAATGAAAGAAAAATAAATTATTTCTAACATTTCATCAAATTCAAAAATGAAAAAATGTTCACAATGTCATTATCATGGTCATAATTCTAATACTTGTCTTATAAGAAAAATATGTTTTTTATAAAATAAGACAAGTATGGGTTCCTAAGAGGACTAGAGGCATTGAAACTAACAATCAAAGTCCCAAAGCAATTTGGGTACCAAAAATCAAGTGTCTCTTGCATGTGTCTTGGAGTAATGGTGAGTAACGTCAATCTATTTGGAGGCTCTAAAACACACTAAGGAAAGACAATTGAAGAAATGGAGACCTAATAAATCAACCTTAATTCAAGTGGTAAAAATTTCCAATTTCATGTATTTTAATGTTAATTATATGATTTTATATGTTTATATGCATGATTGAGTGTCCCCACATACTGCTTAATTTTAATTAGTTAGGGGGAGTTATTTTTGCAAGAGTTGCTTATTTATGGCCTAATATGCTTATGTTGATCATTCTTTGGCCCTAAATTTGCAATATTGATTGTTGTTGTTGTGAAATCATGTTCTCCACGCTTTATATTGATCATATATGTTGTTTTTGAGAATATGATGTTTACATGTAGAAAATTTGAAAATATGCATGTTTAGGATTTTTAGAGTTATTGTATGTTTATGTGAATTGATTTGAACTTTAGTTGTGCAAATTATGGACAAAATTGATTAATAATAAAAATTTGCATAATTTAATGTTTCAAATTGATATTCATCCACATTTTGTATCCTCAAAGTAATTAAAATTTAATTTCCTATAAATAATATGGCTTAGGTTGCATCAATTTCAATTTAAGTGCCATCCAATTTGGTCCTTGGAATAAAAATGTAAATTTCCAAAAAAAAAAAATGATCGATCCCTTTTCTATAATTATTGATCGTTTTTTGTGATGTTGATCTCTTTAGGCCAAAATCATATAGGGAACCCTTTTAAGTTTGTTTCATGCGCATATATTCCTACCAATCCTCCACTTCGAAGCAAAACAATCCCATACACTCCCAAACTCCATAATTCATCAAAATTCTTCAAATCAAATCCTTTTCTATGGGTTTTAGTGCGAAATCATTCCTTTAAACTTCCATTCAATGGTTCTTAACATATTTTTTTGAAGAAATCATCAGTTAAATGGAGTTGAATAAAGTGGTTCGAGAACATTTATTCATTGCAAATATTGTTGTTTTATTGCAGGGAGCATTACCCATAATCAACTTCTTTAAAAATCTCAAACCTTTATCTTATACCCACAATGTGTTCGATAAAAGTCTCCAAGCAAGAACCACTCTTAATCCATTTTTTCATAACCCTTTTCAAAGCTTAAAATTTATTTTTAATTATTCCTAAATTATTTTTGATCATCCTTTAAACATATTTTTTTGTTCAAAAACATATTTTCTTCAAATATTTCAAAAATGAAAAAAAGAAAAACCATGGCTTTAAAGGGGCAGTCTACAAGAAACCCTCAAGTCAATTCTTGTATTAACCAATGTTTAAGAACCTCCAAAGCTCCTGAGTGATTTGACTCATATTTTCTTATCGTCAAATTAAGGATACCCGAAAATATCGATTGTAAATTTTTAAACTTATTGGATTATTTTTACAAACAAATTTTAGAGCACATGAACCTCTTTAGTTTCCTAAACTTTTATGGTCCTACTTACCCATCTTTGGTTTGAGCTTTTTACTCGAATGCTCACGTATTATCTTCTTCTTATGATGGCATCATTTATCGAACCATTGTTTCTTACCTTATGGGTCATACCATCACCATCATCGCCGACCTCATCATTCAATCTTTTGATCTTCCTCTTTCCGGCGATGGCAATGAAAAAGACCTTTTTCCTCCCGATATGCGTCTTAGAAACAATATAGCCACACTTTTCTCCTTTCACGACCTCTTGCTCCATCCTATCATCATCCATTGCATTTGTGATCATGACATGAAATTCTCTACCATTCGTGAGAGTAACTATTGGTGGATGTATTACACTCAACAAGGTCGCAAGATTCACATGGCTAGCATGATCTTCAATGACATTGTAAGTATCATAAATTTTGAAGCTCGATCGAACCTATTATATGAGATGTATCTCAATTATTTGTTTAAGCTTCTCGGTGTTAACACATCACACGAGGCCAATACATTCTCTTCTAATGAGAGGATCAATGGTAGCGACATTATAGCAAAGATAGGCTACACGAATAAGTATGTGGGATCCATGCGTTGGGTCTGTAGTCTTCATGAAAAGCATGAGGATGATGAAGATGGAGATGACCAGATGAATGATGCTCATGATAATGATGATGGCGAGGAGCCTGAGAAAGTGACTCATATAGATCCGACACTTGTCGCGGATTTTCTTTTGAGGCTTTGAGGAAAAGATGCTTCAGACTGTTAGTTCTCTCTGAGCCCATGTTGACTCCCTCTTTGATGCGATTGAGCGTCGTCAGGATGCTATTGAGGCTTGTATGATTGAGGAGGCTCGAGTGATCCAAGTCAAATCAACAAATTTTCTTTCCCTACTTCATATTCGTCTTAATGCACATGCATATCACATCATTTTCATATTATTAGACTGTAACATATTATAACATATAAACATATGTCACTTATGCATGTATTCATGTACACATTTTCATATAGTTTATATATATCAATAAAATATATCTTAACTCCATGTTTTACATAATTACTTATCTCACATCATTTATATACTAATATCTTATATTTACTTAGTTCAGGTTCACATAGCTTATCACATATACTTGTCTTCTCATAAATTATCATCAAATAGCTACTATAACATCTTCCTATGGCTTTATAGATCTTTACCATATATCTTGTTTATTATAGTTCATTTAAGCCTATAAATATTTCCCATACAATTTATGTTACATGTTCATATAATTATTTCTATTAATGTGCCCTAATTTATACCATTCTCATATTGTCCTATAGATTAATGTTATTTAGCTTATCTCACTTTTCATATCATCCCTTAAGTTGATTATACAATTTCTCCTATAACTAAATCAAGTAATTTATATATATTGTTATCATATCTTCATCTAGACATATATCCATATATCTTATATCACTTTCCTTTGTTATAACATAAGCCATTGCGATTTTACATAGTTCGTGATACTATAACTTATCTCCCATATTCATATAGCTCCTATAACATTTTCATATAATTACATAAATCATTGCCATATAACACATATCATATAAACTCACACCACCTAACATGTAATACGAACAAAGCATATTCACATAATACCAAACATAATCATTCTTCTGTTCATACAATCATATATTCAAGATATCGGAAACATACTTGTCGCAAGTCTAATTTCCATATACAATACGTATATTCTAATAATATGCACTCACCTGGCCTCACTAATCAATTTGAGCACTTATAACTTTGTGTCTTTCCCTCGATCAATCTTACTTACAAATTGTTCCGGAACTTGTTTAGGCTCAGTATATACATAAATATGATTTCCAAGACGATTATCAGAAGCCTAAACCTTATAATTTGATGCTAATAACTTAAACTAATTTATTGAACCGTAATTCTTTTTTCCCTTTACGAGTGTATCAATACACTACGGGTGTATCGGTACCCAAATTAGCTTCGAAATTCACGGGTATCGGTACACTCCTTAATGTATCAATACACTATAAAGTTGTTCTTCAAATTTGTTCTTAATGTATCGGTACCTATTCATAGTGTATCGGTACCCCTTGCCCAAAAATCACGTTTTAAACCTGAAAATCATACCAAATCAACTTAAATCCTTCCTTACTTAGCTCCTTAGATATTCTTAACTCAAAAATACATACTCAAACCAATTCCTATACATTTAACACATCTTTATCCTCAAATTCTCATCCTCCACATAGAATTCAAGAAACCTACCAAAATTTCTAATTGTTCTAAATCCACTTCTGACACTTAATATCTTTTAATTTAACCATTGACAAGTTAAATTCAACTTCAAAATCTATTAACTCCTTCTATCTCAATAATTCACATGAAACTCTTCATATTTAATCCTTCATAACTCATCTATTTTGGAGTTTCAACACACTTAAATATCTAATTAATCTTTCTTAGCACACCAAGAATCAAAGCTAATCTTAAAACTCAATAAATAATCAATTTACCAAAACTTACCTTCAAGATGAAGCTCACGGTAACGAGGGAGAAGAAGAAACTAAGTCTCCAGACTTTTCTTCATTTCCTTCCTTTTTCCACGTATTTATATGCCCTTAAAGAGAAATAAAAATCTTCTCTTAGAAAAGACCATGATACCCTTATTACTTCCAAACTTTACAATTAAATCCAATATCAAAATTCTCCAATATAGTCCCTTAACTTTTAACTTATTTCAAAATTAAGCACCAAGTTTTTAGAATTTGCATTTTAGTCACTGATTCGGCTTTTTGGATATTACATAGACCATAATAAATTTATGTCACTTGGACTTTTGATGTTTTGTTTGGTATTTGGTAATAATTTTTTTTATTTGGTTATTTGAATATTTATGACTTTTGTATTTTATATTTTGTATGGATTTATTTATTTATGTTAAAGTGCCTTGGCTTCATATATTAATTCATCATATGTGTTTATTGAATTCTAGTTTTATTCTTATTATTTTATCTCATTTGCTATATGATACTAACATTGTTGAATTATTTTTTCTATAAGAAAAAAGGAGAAGTATAAAAAGAAAAATGATTTTTTAAAATCAAATTTGGAGCTTAAAATTTTTCACAAATTCAAAAATTAGTTTATTATTTTTCAAAGGGGGAGAATTTTTCAAAATTAATTTTTCGAAGAGTTTTATTAGGGGGAGATTGTTGAATTAGGATTTTGATATAACAATAATTCATAAAATTGATTTTGGACTTAATTGAATTTGTCAAAATTTTATCAAAAATAATTCAAAGTCTAAATTAACTTGAAAAAATATGTTTTAAATGTTTTCCAACTTAGTCGAACCTTTTCAAAAACTTACTAGATTTTTTTCGTGCTTTGAAGTTGAGTTTCCAAGCATTTTTGGCTTAAATGATCGATCCCTTAGCAAAAGATTGATCCCTTTGACTAAAGGATCGATCCCTTATATTTTAGTATGTTTTGGATTGATCCCTTTTACAAAAAAGATATATCCCTTTCTGGTAACGGTCAAAGTATTTGAAAAAAAGATTGATCCCTTTCATAAAAAGGATTGATCACTTATGCATTAAATGTTGTTTTTGGTTGCAAGTAATGGCTATAAAAATCTCCAACGGCTCCAAACGACTAGAGTTGATGGAGAAGTTATAAATTGAAGGTCAAAGCTCTTGGGACCATTGGCACACCCCATGGCACAGTGGAAACAAAATGCGACGGTCTCACCAGCAATCCATATACGTTTATCCAAAATTGGGAGGAAGGGATGCGATTACTTACATTGGGTTCCTTGAAAAAAAATAACAAAGACAACAACGCCTAATGGTGATCACGAACGGTTCGAATCATAAGCCTCTACGAAAACACCTCGGCCTATACTCAGTTCACCTAGTTGAGAGAAAAAATTTAAATTTTTCCAAAAACGATTTTGAGAAAATCAGCTAAAGATTAAGCTGGCTGCTAGACCTTACTTATCTTTGTATACCCAAGTTACCCTAACCTTTAGGGATTAGTTATTTCAAATAAATTAAACTCTTAATCAATTAATTCAAATTAAATATCCATTAAAAGAGTTATAATTCGAATTACATTCTTTTATTGTTTTTTATCCTTATTTAATTATTTTGAATTAAATATCCATTAAAAAGAGTTGTAATCATGATTACCTTCTTTTAATGTTTATTTACTATATTCGGGATAATTAAAACCATTTGTATATCAAATATAATAATATTAACTCTAGATATATATTTTAATAACATATAACAAATTGTACAAATTTGCTCATTTCAACCCTAGGATGTGACCCTATAGGTTTTTGTAACATTAGTAATAATTATTAGAACCATTCTAATATTACAAACAATGAGTGACATCTAGCAATATATCATTGTCACCAAAGTTACAAGAAATCATGATTCGACATATCATTTTCGTGATTAACTCTTTTATGTATTACATCTTTTTGTCCTTTATATCTAGAGTAGGTACAAGTCTTGGAATAGTCACACTTGTATAACTCATCTATTTTTTCTTGATATCTAGAGTAGCTTATAATTAACGAATAATTTGTGATATCTCATATCAACTTATTCGAGCATGTCCATGCATTTCTAGTCTCACTCAATCAAGTGGCATGCTATATATTACCTATTATGTAAGAATGACTGATCCTATCTTAATCATTCATATCCCACTACATATATCGAGGTATATTAATAGTAGTCTTTCTAGTGCAACCAATTACAGAGCATGTTTAATTGTATCAAAACATACAACAATATATGTTGAGATAGTAATGATCTTAAGTCTAAGGATCGTATATATAGTTGTCACCATAAGCAATATCATGACCATCACATAATAATCCAAGGCATATGCTCATGGCGGGTCAATCCAATACATTGTTCTCTAACAATATATTCATATATCAATTCTTACATCTCTATGTCAATGACAACTCATTGTCATCAATCAATAACATGTTAATCTTAAGCGTATTATTATTGTCCATGCCCATAATACTTGACTAAGGATCTTTTAATATAACCATATTATTATCTTTTTAGCTTATTTAATGCACAAAAATATAATAAAAGAAAATAATGGTAATGCCTTTATCCAATAAATACGGTAAATAATATATGACAATGCAATCATCATATGATTGGTCTTTGGGCATACTCTAACAATAGCATCCCAAGGTTAATAAGAATCATATTGAACAAATATACCAACATCAAAGAAGTGCTTTGTGATTTATTTTTTAATCTTTTCATTTTAACACACATATGAGATACATTGTTTATTTTGCTCAAGTGTGATTTGGAGGAGTGCTTAATTTGTGCAATCATATTTACCTTATGAGGTTTTCTTAATTGTTTGCTTTATTTGTGGTTCCTCTTATGGAGAGAGTGTAAGCAAGATTTTGGGGTATAAATCTTGTGTGTTCTTGTAAGGTTACACCTTATCCTCAAATGTTAACAAATCTAGTGAATTTGAGAAATCCTTAGTGTGGATGCTAAGATATTGGATGCAAACTTGTTTTAGAAGTTGAACCACTCTAAAACCGTTGTGTAAATTTTTCTATTTTTCGGTTGGTTCCACAAAATTTTTAAAAGGCCAGTTCACCCCTTAGCATTTTTTGGTTGTTCATAAGAGCTAACATAAATCATGATGGGGGCATTTCTTTTAATTTAGCATAAAGATTATCTTCTGATAACGTTGAAGCACTAGCTCAAAGTTATGAAAACATCCATCAAAATCATCTTCAAATATAAAAAATTAGCCCATGAAACCTCTAAAAACTTCTACCATATAAAATTGTCATCGAGTAACATTAAAAAGATATTGGGCACTAACTAATTCAAATGACATTCTACGAAATGCAAAAGTACTATATAAACAAGTGTAGTTTGTCTTTTTTATTTATTGTAGTCAATGATGATGGATTGTCCCGAGATATATTTAGAGAGGTTGGGCCCAATTTGGTCCCAATTTGTGGATAATTGGACCCGAATAGCTATAAGAAAATATATTTTTGAAATGAGAAAAAAGAATAAGGTAATTACACCATTGAATACTTTAATGTTTAAATTCCATCAATATGAAAACATGTAAGCTAGCATGATATTAGAAAAAGATGAGAAATCTCTTCTCATTTTCCTTTACAACTTACCTTCATCCCTTCATATCTCCCTTCTCTCTCAAAGTGGAAAATACACTTTAGTGTGAAATAGCATGCATGCGATCGAATCAAGAAGAAAATGAAAATTTTTCATACATCAGTTCATGGCCATCAATCAAGTAAATATGCACCATTATCATTGGCATACATAAATTTACATCTTTCCATCAAAATTTCATCATCACATTTAACAAGTAAAAGATTGACTTTCCTCTTTTGTAGATACTTTTAGAATTTATCTAGAAATCCTAATTTTGTCTTCCAAAAGATTATTTTCTCATCTTGTAAGGATAATTCCAAAAGCTCATTTTTCTTGGACATATTAAAATATTTAGATAAGATAAATTTTATCTTGACATTCATAAAAACATTAAAGATGGTTACATTCACAAACACATAATTTTTACAAATCTTTAAAAGAAAGAAAATTTGTGATGACGAGATCTAGAATCAAACTTCAAACCTAAAAAAATTGATGAAATCATATTCAAAATGTAAAAATCTAAATTTCTGAGTCAATGTTCGATTTTTAACCCTTGGATTAATTGGATTGATTCATTATGGCATAGAGGTCCATCAGTTTGAATTTAAATTCAATTGAGTTAGAAATTAGCTTTGTTCAAGATGAAAAAGAAAATTTTTAAATTTATGATGATAGAATAAATAACTATCGTATAATTTCCTTAATGAAAAAATATGACATATTTGGGAATTTTACTATTTCACGTGGGCCTATTTGGGACAATATATCAACCTTTTTTTCATCTATTACCTAACACTTCTTCTGGGAAGAGCAAAACTCGACTCGAAAAATAATTTTTTTTAACTTCAAGTAATACAAGTCGAGATATTTGAGTTATTCAAGTTAACTCAAATTATAAATTCAGTTTTTGAGTTCAAATCAAGTTGAAATTTAGAAATTTTGAGTTATTAAAAAATTAAAAAAAAAAATTGGTTGACTATTTTGACAATTTTGTAATTTAATCCCTAATTTTCATATTCCTTCAATTCCTTCGTCATTTTAGGTCTATTGTTTTTATCAAATTAGAACCACATGCTCCTAAACCGTCATAGAATATTTATGTGCATTCAATTCCTTTTTTTGATAATATTTTTTTATTATTCAATTTAGACCCTCAACTTTTCATATTTTTTTATTTCTTCAACTCATCATTCATTTCAAGTTCATTTTTACCAAATTTAAATCACATGCTCCTATATCACTATAGAATATCTATGTAACTTCAATTCCTGTTTTCTACTAAAAATATAATATCTCCTTTTTATTTAGTCCATTAACTTTTTATTTGACTCAATTTGGTCTTCTATACTCTCGTCAATGCTTTACCCCGAAAGTATCTTCTTTAAAATATAATATTTTAAATATATTTAATAATTTTATATTGTATTTGATATATTAAATAATATTATAATGTGAAAAATAATATATATATATATATATATTATATTATATGGTTAGAAAAAATCAAAAAAATTGAAATCAATCTTTATCATAATACTATAAATAATTATAATAAAATTTATATAGAAACTTGAGTAACTCAACTCTACTTGAAAAAATTCAAGTTAAGTTCGGGTTGCAAAATATGACTCGTCAACTCGAATAACTCAAATTTTTTTAACTCGACTCTATTCAACTCGATCTAATGCTCATCACTACTTCTCTGTTCATCTATTTTTCTTCTTCTTCTTTTATCTTCTATCTTCATCCAAGCAAGAACTAGAGTCAAAGACTTCTCCATTCTTTATCTTCTTCATCTATTTGAAAATCTAAAGGTAAGATTTATGATCAATATATCATGAGCTTCATGGGAGTTCACCATCTTCTACAATGGTGTTATTGAGGTCTCATGGGATTTTGGAAGAGTTTCACCTTCAAAGGCTCCCATCATGATTTTTATCCCGTTTTCTCTAAAATTACCTATTTCATCCTTTTTGTTAATGTAAATAATTCATTAATAATTAATTTCCAAGTAATCATCTACTCTCATATTCGCAAAAGATAAATTAAAATTCCATCCTTAAAAAAGGTTATGAAAAAAGAAAAAATGAAGTACATGATTTTTATTAATTGAAACTATACATGGCGTGGTTTATGAAATAATTTCGTTCTTTACCGGACTTTAATTATCATAACATCTCAATAGAAGCTATAGTGGATATTAATTTCAGAAACCATTGAATTGGTTAGAAGCAAAGGGCAGTCAGGCGAGGGGAGGCCAAAAGAAAAGATTTACAAGTAAAGATTGCACAATGAAACTGCAGTTTGCCAACGAGCCCTAAGTAGCTGATGGCTAAGATTGGTGTGACGTTGTGAGCTTTCTTCATCCACACTAGTCGAGAGAGAGAGAGAGAGAGTAGGTCAATTACCAAATCCGAGGTGGCTCCTCTTTTGTACTGAATCTGATCCCTTCCAAACCAAACACGCCTCCATTTATATATACATTTATGAGAAAATCGCCTCAGTGACCAAAAAAAAGTTATAATATACGATTTTAACCAACTTTTTTTAGATTTGTCAAAATGACCAACAAAATCGCAACGCGAAATAAAAATCGCAACGCGATCCCCAGAATCGCAAATCAGTTTCCAAAATCGCAACGCGATTCTTGAAAATCGCAATGCGATAGTACAAATTCGCATTGCGATTTTCCAAAATCGCAACGCGAATATGAAAATCGCAACGCGAACACATAAATCGCAACGCGTATCCGTAAATCGCAACGTGTATCCGTATATCGCAACGCGTATCCGTAAATCGCAATGCGTATCCGTATATCGCAACGCGTATCTGTAAATCGCAACGATAATCCGTAAATCGCAACGAGAATCTGTAAATCGCAACGATAATCCGTAAATCGCAACGAGAATCTGTAAATCGCAACGATAATCCGTAAATCGCAACGAGAATCTGTAAATCGCAACGATAATCCGTAAATCGCAACGAGAATCTGTAAATCACAACACTGAAATTTTGGGTATATAACACTGAAATCATAAACTAAATCCCTAAATCGCAACTCATTCCATCTCCATCTATCACTCTCTCCGGCGACATCCGTTCCTATATCCAACGACATCCTTCCCAATCCGGCAACAGGTTTTAGTTTCGCAGCTCGTCTGTTTAGTAAATTAATTTACAACCATGAAATCATCTAATGTTGATCATGTTTGGATAGATTTGTGTTTTGGAGGGTCATGGGATAATGTTCATGGTGTTTTACAATATATGCCTTTACCCATGAATCTTCAACTAAAATTGTCTTTACAAAAGTTAACTTATGAAACTCTAATGCTACGTGTTTCAAATAAATTGAATTTAGAGCCCCTAAGTGGATTTAGGCTATCTTATCAGAGAAATGGTAAAGTTTATTTGTTAACCGACAATGAAGATGTTGAACGATTCATTGCTTACATTAGTGTTTCACAAGATGATGTTACATTGTATGTTGTTGAACCTAGAAGTAGTATTGTTGGGTCAGTAGCGGGTAGTAATCAACTAAGTTTTTCTCAAAACCCACAACCTTTCTCTAATCCAAATCCCAATCAACTTTCAGCACCAAATTCCGGTTTTCGTATTGACCAGTTAGACGATGATGAGCCAACAGAAAAAATTGTGAGTACTAGTCAGTATTCGAAATTTGGTCTTGGTCAATATCCGGACTTTGATATTGGTCAATACACGGATTTTGATGATGTTTCAGAAGAAGAAACAGACCCTGCGTGTAATGATTTTGATATTGGTCAATACCCGAATTTTGATGATGAAACAGCCGTTGCCGAAGAATGTATTGTTGATGATAATGAGGAGGAAGTTACGACTGTGAATGAACATGTTGAACATCCATTCTGTAATTCATATAATCCTGAAGAAGAAAAAGAAGAAGAAAAAATCCCCGAAGAAAAGAAAATGCCACGGGCGTATAACTGGAATATGCCAGAATTACTTCAGATACCGGAAGAAGAGTTGGTAATGAAAGTAGTTGATTGTTACACAAAAGTTATTCGTATCAAGAAAGATGATTGTTTTGATACAAAGGAAGACTTGAAGATAGCTTTGTATACGAAATGTGTGGAAGATGGCTATCAACTAAAAGTTAACAAATCAAGCAAAGATCGTTTCGAAACAAGGTGTATGATTGACAAAAACTGTATGTGGAGAATGATTGCAAAGAGAATAAAAGATTGCGAAATGTTTCAAGTTAGGACTTTTATTGATAAACATACATGTTCAAGAACCCAAGTTTTTCCTCACCATAGACAGGCAAACAAAAAGGTGTTGGGTGGTTTTCTGGCTGAGTTAATGTTTTTGAATGGCAGGGTATATCGGGGACATGAAATTATGACTGACATGAATGCTCGGTTCAAGATTAGTATATCATATTCTCAAGCTTGGAGAGCCAATGTTATGCCTTGGAATTGTTGAGGGGGTCGCCAGAAGCATCGTTTGCCCAACTGCCGGCTTATTGTCACAATTTAAAGCTGAAAAATTCTGGGTCGGTAACTCATATCAAAACAGATAGAGATGGACGCTTTGAGTTGCTGTTTATCGCCATTGGTGCTACGGTTAGTAAATCAATATAATTTTGTTGACTCATTTTTGTTAGTTACATGCATTTCACATTTAAATGATTATATTTCTTGTGTATATTATTTTGTAGATTCGTTCGTTTATTACTTGCATGCGCCCAGTTATTATAGTTGACGGAGCACATTTGAAAGGTCGATACCTTGGAGTAAACTTATTAGCAGTAGCCATGGATGCTAACAATGGGATATTGCCAATAGCTTACGGGGTTGGCAAATCTGAAACCTCTGATTCATGGACATGGTTTATGGGGCATCTTAGGGATTGCATAGGTCCTATTAGCAATCTGACAATCATATCCGATAGGGCAAACTCAATTGACAATGCTGTTAGAAGGTGTTTCCCAGATGCTTTTCATGGACTTTGTGGTGTTCATTTGTATAGAAATCTAAAATCAAGGTCTGCTGGTATAAAAAAGCACAAATGGACATACTGGAATGCTGTAAAAGCTTATCGGGAAGTGGATTTCAATAAGCATATAAATTGTTTAAGACGTGTTTTGCCTCAGTGTGCTCAAACACTAGAAGATGTCGGGTTTGAAAGATGGTCAAGAGTACATCAACTTGGAGCAAGATATGGTTTCATGACGTCTAATAGTGCAGAATCAATCAACGCTCTAAGTCGTCATTCCCGGAAATTACCCATTACTATGTTAATGGAGTTTTTTCGAGCCTCTATTCAACAGTGGTACTACAAGAAAGAAACCATGCAGGTATTATTTCTTTGAATTCGTAACTTATCATATTTATATTTTACTAAGTATTGTTTATTTAAATTTACAGGAACATTGGAACATCGTGTTACACCATGGACTGAAAAAAGATAACGAAACGTGTTGTGAAGTCAACGTCATGGAGAGTTGAACCATGTTCAAACACTTTGTTTCAAGTACTGGATAATAACTTAAATGGGCTAGTCGATCTAAATGCAAAGACGTGTAGTTGTATGAAATGGCAAACATCTGGTTATCCGTGTGGCCATGTTATAAAAGTTGCTCTTCATTTAAACCAAGATGATTCAAGCGCATACGCTATGGATTGCTACACTACAGAAGTTTATCGACAGACTTATGCCGAGATTGTCTACCCTATTCCACATCCTTCTGAGTGGGACATACCAGATGACTTACAAACAGTTTTGCCACCAGCCATGGACAGAAGGCTACCTGGCCGACCAAAAAGTCACGATCGTATACCGTCTAAGGGTGAAGAGAAGAAGAGATCGACATGTAGTCGGTGCAAGGAAAGTGGTCATACAAGGTTGACATGTGGATCACCAGAGCCATCAAAATCATCTTTTCCTCTACCAAAATATGGATCCTCATCAAAATCACAATTGGCTTCACCTTTTGGGACTGTTAACTTAGGTGATTTTTAAATGCAAACGTTGTATTATGTGGATTTTATGTGTGAACTTTTAACATTTTCAGTTGAATTAATGACTCAGGCCAACCATTTTGACTTAACCAACTCTTGTTATTCAGTTGTTATCACTATTAGGCATGCATTTGACTATCGCAACACGGAAATTACAATCGCAACGAGAGAATCGCAATGCGAAATGAAAATCCCAACATGAAAATCGCAATGCGGAAATGAAAATCGCAATGCGAAATGAAAATCGCAATGCGAAATGAAAATCGCAACGAGAGAATCGCAATGCGAAATGAAAATCGCAATGCGAAATGAAAATCGCAACGAGAGAATCGCAATGCGAAATTAAAATCGCAACGCGAAACCAAAATCGCAACGCGAAACCAAAATCGCAACGCGAAATGAAAATCGCAACGACAGAATCGCAATGCGAAATGAAAATCGCAACGAAAGAATCGCAACGCGAAATGAAAATCGCAATGCGATTTTGTTTTCGCGTTGCGATCTTGTCGTTGCGATTTTGGTTTCGCGTTGCGATTCTGTCGTTGCGATTTTCATTTCGCGTTGCGATTTTGGTTTCGCGTTGCGATTTTAAGTTTCGTGTTGCGAAAGTAAACTATTTCTTCTTCTGCAAATTGAAACTTGAATGGATTGCATTACTTCAACCAAAAGATAAAACAAAGACAAATACTATTTCACAGTGTTAAAGAATACACAGTTTAGCAGAATTGGCAGCAACCGAACAAATTTACTTTCAACCAAAAGACAAAACAAAGACAAATACTATTTCACAGTGTTAAAGAATACACAGTTTAGCAGAATTGGCAGCAACCGAACAAATTTACTTTCAACCAAAAGACAAAACAAAGACAATACTATTTCACAGTGTTAAAGAATACACAGTTTAGCAGAATTGGCAGCAACCGAACAAATTTACTTTCAACCAAAAGACAAAACAAAGACAAATACTATTTCACAGTGTTAAAGAATACACAGTTTAGCAGAATTGGCAGCAACCGAACAAATTTACTTTCAACCAAAAGACAAAACAAAGACAAATACTATTTCACAGTGTTAAAGAATACACAGTTTAGCAGAATTGGCAGCAACCGAATAAATTTACTAAGCAATCTAAGTGAAATGGCTAATCTAAGTGAAATTACGAGTAAATTTATCATTAAGTTAAATATGGAAAATCTTAAACTTACCTCGTTGCGTAGAGTATGAACCTCATTCTGCAACGATACTATCATCTCACGTAGAGCGGCAACCTCACCACGTAAAGTTGACACCTCCACACGCCATGCACCATCGTTATCGCGTAGAGTACCGATCTCCTCACGCAAGGCATTGACCTCATCACGTAACTCCCTTGACTCATCCCGTTGAGGTGGAGGTGGAGAACAGGGAGATAGGAGTCGTGGCATCTTTGCCGGTCGCCTATCATGAGGTGATGGTGGAGAAGAGGCTCGATGATGTGACGGGATAGGTGATGGCTCTCGTTCTAGAGGTGTATAGTCGGGTCGATCAGGTGATGGCTCTAGGTGAGGTGATGGCTCTCGAATTGGAGGAAGTGGATGCTGCTCATCATCCGTGCCATCAAAAAAACTCTGACTAGCTTGCCACCAATCAGTGGCAAGCTCTTCCTCCGTGGGTGTCAGTCTTTGTAATGGAATGTTGGCCTCCTAAAATATAAAAACTCAAACAAAGTTAAACGTCTACTATTAATAACTTGTTTATATATTATATGAAAGTATTTGTGTTAACTTACATTATTTATTGTCGCATATGGTATTAAGTCTTCCCAATCCAACAGAGTTTTCCTCTTCCAGGAAATAGCCCTGGGAATATCATTTGACGTTTTTATTGCATATGTACGCATGCTGGGGAAAGCCTCGAATATCCAAATCTACAAACAATATAATAACAAAATTAGTAATTGTTAAATAATTAATTATAATTTTAGAAACATTATATAGAAATTCTTACCTTAAAAGCCCAAACAAAGCCTGACAAAGTGTATTTGGACCCATCGCCCCGCAAACTTTTGCGGTCATCAAAGGCAGACGACAACTTAGTCCAGGTAGCTTTCCATATATACGAACCCCACGGAAACAGATTCCATGCATTCAGGTCCTCTACCAATATTATTAGCTCCCGATGAATAGGTTGTCTGGCCTCTCTGCCTAAAAAGCCGGCATACACAAGTAGTAGAAGGCATACTCGGACAACATCGACGTCATCCATCCGAGTGAAACCAGCTTTCTTATTAAACAATTTCTTCAGGTCGTCGACATGTAGGTTCGGCTTCTCCATTGACTCATCCGGAAAAACCCGGGATAACCATGATGGGCGGGCGATATGACGAGTGTACCGGCCTACATCATCGTGTCCGAATCGTAGACCAGTGATTAAGCAGAACTCCTTCCGCCCAAAACAAGTATACGCTGGTGGAAAATGAAACCATATCTCTTCCTCACCACGTTGTATACTGTCGGGTAGATTTGATGTCATGGTCTGAAGCCACAAATGGGTCAAATTAGCATCTCCACCCGGATGCTGTACTCTCAGCCATGGCCCGAAGCAGGTTTCCTTAAACAATTGTCTTTGAGCAGGTGAAAGCTTCGAAGCAATTGTAGTGGCCAGGCTGACTTTATTTCTCAAGGTCAATTGAGTCGAAAAAAATTTCTACAAAAACAATAAACATACCAAGTTAGATATACCAAAAACTACACTGTGAAGATATACCAAAAACAATAAACATAAAAAGTAGTAGTTTATTCTTGAAACTAAAATTTGCAACACTGTTTTGTCTTTTGGTTGAAATGAAAATCGCAACGAGAGAATCGCAACGCGAAATGAAAATCGCAACTAGAGAATCGCAACGCGAAATGAAAATCGCAACGAGAGAATCGCAACGCGAAATGAAAATCGCAATGCGATTTTGGTTTCGCGTTGCGATTCTCTCGTTGCGATTTTCATTTCGCGTTGCGATTCTCTCGTTGCGATTTTCATTTCTCTCGTTGCGACAGTCATTCTCTCGTTGCGATTTTCATTTATCTCGTTGCGACTCTTCTGCAAATTGAAACTTGAATGGATTGCATTACTTCAACCAAAAGACAGAACAAAGACAAAGACAAATACTAAATTGAAAATCGCAACGAGAGAATAGCAACGCGAAATGAAAATCGCAACGACAGAATCGTAACGCGAAATGAAATCTAAGTGAAATGGTTAATCTATTATTGAAATGACCAGTAAACTTATCATCAGTTTCAATATGAAAAACCTACAATAATGCAAACATTTCAAAATAAAAATAATTAAAAAAACTAACCCTCGGAGGTTGATTTTCCATTTCTGAATATTGTGAGGGATTTCTGACCGTGAATGGTTGTGAGGGATTTCGTCGGAGATGGGGACGGAAATCTTCGGAGATGGGGACGGATTTCTTCGCCGTAGAGAGTGAGAGATGGAGATGGGACTGAGTTGTGATTTTAGGTTTTAGGTTATGAGTTGCGATTACGGGATTTTGTCTTAATATTGGTTTTTGTAATTTGAAAATAAAAATACGCGTAGCGATTATAATGGCGCTTTAAATATCGCGTTGCGATTTACGGATACGCGTTGCGATTTTATGTATTATCGTTGCGATTTACGGATACGCGTTGCGATATACGGATACACGTTGCGATTTACGGATACGCGTTGCGATTTATGTGTTCGCGTTGCGATTTTCATATTCGCGTTGCGATTTTGGAAAATCGCAATGCGAATTTGTACTATCGCATTGCGATTTTCAAGAATCGCGTTGCGATTTTGGAAACTGATTTGCGATTCTGGGGATCGCGTTGCGATTTTTATTTCGCGTTGCGATTTTGTTGGTCATTTTGGCAAATCCAAAAAAAGTTGGTTAAAATCGTATATTATAACTTTTTTTTGGTCACTGAGGCGATTTTCTCTACATTTATAGAGAGAGAGACTCATCTTTGCTTTTCAAAGTATTTTTTTAACCTAAATAGCAATATCAGAGGATAAAAGAGTAAGCTGGATAAAGAGAGATCCTCCTAAAAAAAGCACCTAAAAATACTGTAGCGAATCCGAAAATCCATCAGTTTCTCTTATGCCCCGAAACTAATTTCCCGCCGTCTTTGCAGGGCGGGAAAAGTTTATCAAAATATTAACTTTCTCATGTGTGTATAAATACTGGTTGATGTATAATGTGTGTATAAAAATAATGTATGGGTGTCGTAGCTTAAAAAATAGAGTAAAAAATTCTCGTAATTTAAATCCAAGAATCTCACGCAACCTCTTTTGGGTTCCTCGTTGTCTTTTATCTAACCTTTTTGTCCTTATTCTTTTGTTTTTGCTCATTTCTTCTTCTCCCCTTTATAGCTTTCATCACCATTTAATGATGTCTTCTCCTTCTTCTTCTTCATCATCATCATCACCATCACCATCATTATCATCAACATCTTCGTCGTCTTCTGATGATGGCAATGGCAATGGTACAAGACATGGTGGGCATGGTTTCGAAAGTCCTTCTTTGACTCGTATACGTGGTAATAACGAAATCTGGCCTGGCCTTTTATCGAAGATCTTATCGTAAGAGTTGCCATTGATGCTTCTCGTTCCATTGGTCGCCTTGCTGTTGCTGCTGCACTTGCCAATTTGTTCATGGTATGTTCTTCAGTCATTTCGTTTTCATATTTCAGTTCATTTTTTTAATTGTTGTAGGGTTTTACCAACACTATAATGGCACTGCATTAACAAGATATGAAGTTGTGGGAAAGGACAAAATCATAGTTAGGTAAAAAAATATCGTTTCGAACCCTGAAAATATACTACAATTCACCAAATTCTGTTACCCAGATTTTGATTTTTATTCTTGAGAAATTCTTGTCAATGAATGTAGAGCCGAGTAAATGCTTTTATATAGTGTGTCCAAGCCTTTGGATGGGTCAATTTCTTTCAAATTTATGTGATGCAGAGGAATCTGAGACAGATGATACTGAGCTATCAGATTGCACCTTGATGGCGCTGAGATACCATGAGTTGGCAGATCAGCGCAAAGGCGGGAATTGATTGTGATATGTTCTTCATTGGGGCCATTTTAAGTGTGCTTCAGTCTTTTGGCCATAACTTTGGCTACGGGTGTCAGAATCGCGCATAAGACCCCAATCCGAAAAACTCTTTTCGACGCGCACGCTGTCCACATCGAGCCTTTTTTCGACCTCAAATTCTATCGTTTTCCCCTCCGAATTACTAGATTTAGATATTTTTTTACTATTTATGATAATATTTCGATTGTCAATTAGGAAGTCATTTTAAATCCGATTTCGACCGAATTTTTTTGCAGATTGCTTATTTTATTTTGAATTTCAATTTATAATAATTTTTGGGATTTTGCTGTTTTTGGTAAAATTTCGAAAAACAATATTTTTAGCTATAACAGTCCGGCTTATGGACTGATTTTGGAGAGTTTTGATTTTATAATATTTTATTAAACTCTAGAGACTTTTTTCTCTGATTATTGGGTGAATTTTCTCTTGTGAATAATCTATTGAACTAGCCTACAGGATAATCGTTATTTTGTCTGGCGTCAGTTGGTATCAGAGCTTCAACATTTTCATGGGAAATTTCATCAGTTTCAATGACTGGAGGTCGTGGTCGTGGTCGTCGTGAGCAGGTTCCGAATGAGGAAGCCCAACGCCGTGATCGCAATGTTCAGGATGTGATGATTGCGGATTTACAGAGGCAAGTCGCAGAATTAACCCAACGCCTGGCGGCGCAGGATTTCGAGGATCGTGAGGCCTCTAATCACGATACCAACTCCGCTTTCGAAAACCCATATCACAATCGTGCTATATTCCGGGAGCACCGTGGTCGGGAGGAGCGTCATGGAGACCTCGATTTTCGGGTCGATCTCCCTGAGTTTTCTGGTACGTTACAGGCCGAGGGATTCGTGGATTGGATTAATGAAGTGGAGCGTATTTTTGAATATAAGGAAGTCCCCGATCGTGTGAAAGTGAAACTGATCGCCATCAAACTCAAGGGCAGAGCATCTGCGTGGTGGGAACAGTTGCGACGTTCACGAGAAAGACAGGGCAAGACCAAGATCATTGATTGGGAGAATATGAAGAAGAAGAAGATGAAGGGTCACTTCCTTCCCTTCGGCTATACGTAAACCTTATTTCAGCGACTTCATACGTTGAGGCAGGGCACGCGATCAGTCGATGATTACACGGAGGAGTTTTACCAATTGGTCGCCCGGAACGATTTATTTGAGACGGAGGAGCAAATGGTGGCGCGATATTTGGGGGGGTTACGACAGCCCTTGCAAGATGTCCTCAGCCTTCATTCACTGTGGAGTGTTTCGGAAGCATACCAGCGTGCACTTGCTGTTGAAAAATAGCAAAACAGGAGACCAGTGATCAGGAGCGATCACAACAGTCGACCAGTTCGCCCTCAGGATTCCCGTCCTACTTAGCAGCCACTGTAGGGTAATTCTAACCCTACTATTAGATGTTTTCGTTGTGGTGAACAAGGGCATAGGGCGACTGATTGCAGGAAGCCTGCTAGTCAAAAGGGCAAAAATTTGTTGATTGAGGAAAACACGGAAAACGAGACTAAGGAGATTAGCGAACACGTGTATGACGATGATTAGACTGATGATGTGCTGTATAGAGATGGTCATGAGACTCTAGTCGTTCGGAAGAGTCTACTTGACCCCAAGGGCGATTCAGGGGACGATTGGTTGAGAACTAATATTTTCCACGCGACCTGTACATTTGCAGATAAAGTCTGCAAAATGATCATTGACAGTGGCAGTTGTGAGAATGTAGTGTCCGAGGTGGTTGTCCAGAAATTGCAGTTGAAGACGGACCGTCCTCCTAAACCATACAAGTTGTCATGGCTAAATAAAGGAAGTGAGGTAACAGTTGATAGGCGATGCCTCGTATCTTTTTCAATCGGTAGAAAATATTTTGATAATGCCTGGTGACTGGTGTGATGTTGTGTCTATGGATGCGTGTCATATATTGTTGGGTCGACCTTGGCAGTATGATCGTAGTATTATTCATGACGGACGGAAGAATACATATTCCCTTAGCATCAAGGGAAAAAAGATTATGTTGGCGCCCCGGTGGGAATGACTCACTCCTACCCCGGTAACCAATAATACTAACCTGCTTTCTATGTCCAGGTTTTTATATGAGATCGAGCATGAAGGTGTGGTTTATGCCTTACTACCTTGCGAGAATAGTGTAGTAGACATGGATACAGATTTACCAGTAGAGGTACAGCGGTTGCTATCAGAATTCTCTAACTTGATGCCAGAGGATCCTCCTCCTAGGCTACCGCCTATGAGGGATATTCAACATCAAATTGACCTTGTTCCTGGGTCAAGCTTACCAAATCGACCAGCATATCGCCTCAGTCCCAAGGAGGCTAAAGAGTTGCAGGGACAGGTGGAAGAGTTGTTGGAGATGGGCTATATCCGAGAGAGTATGAGCCCATGTGCAGTCCCTGCCCTGCTAGTGTCAAAGAAAGATGGTTCTTGGCCTATGTGTGTTGACAGCCGAGCGATCAACAGAATTACAGTGAAGTACCAGTTTTCAATTCCCCGTCTAGATGATATGTTAGATCAGCTATCCGGTTCTAAGGTCTTCTCAAAAAATTAACCTTAAGAGCGGATACCACCAAATCAGAATAAGTCCTGGAGATGAGTGGAAGACATCATTTAAAACGCCTCAAGGTTTGTATGAGTGGATGGTCATGCCTTTTGGGCTATCCAATGCGCCCAGTGCGTTCATGAGATTTATGCATCAGGTATTACGACCTTTTATAGGGAAATTTGTTATAGTTTACTTCGATGATATCATCATTTATAGTCTGACATGGACTTCACACTTCGATCACCTCCGTGCTGTTTTTGAGATGCTAAAAAAAGAATGCTTATTCGTCAATCAGAAGAAGTGCTCTTTCTTCACTACTTCTGTGACTTTTCTTGGTTTTGTTGTGTCTACTGATGGTGTTCATGCAGATCAGTCAAAGATAGATGTAGTCTTGGAGTGGCCCAAACCAAGGACCTTACATGACATCCAAAGTTTCTATGGATTGGCATCTTTCTACCGTCGGTTCATTAGAAATTTCAGTACTCTGATTGCCCCTATCACAGAATGCCTCAAGGGGCGTGATTTTCAGTGGTCTAGGGAGGTAGAGGCCAGTTTTCAACTGGTCAAACAGAAGATGACCGAGGCACCAGTTTTGGCACTTCTTGATTTTGACAAAGTGTTCGAGGTAAATTGTGATGCATCTGGCGTTGGCATTGGTGGTGTTCTGAGTCGGGCAGGTCGTCCGGTTGCTTTTTTTAGTGAGAAGCTATCAGGATAAAAAAACTACTCCACTTATGACTTGGAGTTATATGCCATAGTTCAGTCCCTGAAGAATTGGCGTCACTACCTAATACAGAAGGAGTTTATTCTATTTACTGATCATGAGGCCTTGAAGTACATCAATGGCCAACACAAGCTGAGTAGACGTCATGTCAAGTGGGTGGCATACCTGCAAGAATTCACTTTTACGCTGAGGCACCAAGTAGGGAATTTGAACCGCGTAGCAGATGCCCTGAGTCATCGTACCTTACTCCTCACCACCATGAATACCAAAGTTGCAGCCTTTGATTCGTTCATAGATATGTATGCAGCTGATCCTTCCTTTAGAAGAATATTTCAGGAGGTAACTGAGGGTCACCGTCATGATTTTGTTTTGCATAATGGGTATCTGTTTCGTGGATTACAGTTGTGTATTCCAGATTATTCATTGAGGCAGTAAATTATAAGTGAACTTCATAATGAGGGACACTTTGGCAGAGATAAGACCTTGGCCCTTATCTCTTCAGACTTTTATTGGCCCAAGTTGACTAGTGATGTGGCCCATTATGTGGTCCGTTGTTATGTGTTCCAGCGGTCTAAAGGAGTTCTCACCAATGCAGGCTTGTACACTCCCTTACCAGTTCCTGAAGCTCCTTGGTTCAATGTCAGCATGGATTTTGTACTAGTCTTACCTCGCACCCAAAGGGCCTTGGATTCTATCTTTGTTGTGGTTGACAGGTTTTCCAAGATGGCTCATTTTGTAGCTTGCAGAAAGACTATGGATGCTGACCGGATTGCCCATCTTTATTTCAAGGAGATTGTGCGTTTACATGGTGTTCCTCAATCCATCACTTCAGATCGTGATACTAAGTTCATCAGTCATTTCTGGAAGAGCCTGTGGGGGAAACTGGGAACACAGTTGAATTTCAGTAGCGCCTACCACCCCCAGACGGATGGCCAGACCGAGGTGGTTAACAGAAGTTTGGGAAACCTTTTGAGGTGTTTAGCAGGAACGAAGCCGAAACATTGGGATTTGGCATTGCCTCAGGCAGAATTTGCCTACAACAGATCAAAAACAGAACTACAGGTTTAAGCCCATTTGAGATTGTCTATGGTCAGAACCCATATGGGGTGCTGGACTTAGCCCCTATTCCACGTATAGGACGTTTTATTCCTAAAGCAGATGAGATGACAAAGTATCTTCGGGGTATCCATGAGCAGGTGAAACAGACCATTCATGAGAGTAATACCAAGTACAAGACTCGGGTTGACAATCATCGTCGTCAGGTACTTTTTGATGTTGGTGATTTTGTTTGGGTTGTATTAACTCGTGATCGTTTTCCTGTTGGTTAGTATAATAAGCTTAAGGATCGGAAGATTGGACCTTGTGAGGTCGTTCAGAAGATCAATGATAATGCTTACAGGTTGCGCCTTCCAAGTCACTTGAAGACTTCTGATGTCTTTAATGTGAAGCACCTGAGTCATTGTTTTGTGGATTCTGATGACACTACTCTGAACTCAAGGACGAGTTCTTTCCAACCCGGGGTGACTGATGCAGAGGGATCCGAGACAGATGATGCTGAGCTGTCAGATTGCACCTTGATAGCGCTGAGATACCATGAGTTGGCAGATCAGCGCAAAGGCGGTAATTGATTGTGATATGTTCCTCATTGGGGCCGTTTTAAGTGTGCTTCAGTCTTTTGGCCATAACTTTGGCTACGAGTGTCAGAATCGCGCATAAGACCCCAATCCGAATCACTAGATTTAGATATTTTTTTACTATTTATGGTAATCGATTGTTAATTAGGAAGTCATTTTAAATCCGATTTCGGTCGGATTTTTTGCAGATTGCTTATTTTATTTTGAATTTCAATTTAGAGTGATTTTCAGGATTTTGCTATTTTTGGTAAAATTCCGATAAACAATATTTTTGGCTATAACAGTCCGGCTTATGGACTGATTTTGGAGAGTTTTGATTTTATAATATTTTATTAAACTCTAGAGACTTTTTTTCTCTGGTTTTTGGGCGAATTTTCTCTTGTGAATCATTTGTTGGAACTAGCCTACAGGATAATCGTTATTCTGTCTGACGTCATTATGTCGCTTTCGAATGCTGTAGTTTCATCTTAGGCAATGGTTGCTTGTTTATTTCCTTTTTGTCTCTTTCAAAAAGTCTATTTTTGGATCTTTTTATATATATTTATAGCTAAAGGGCTCTTTTGTTTTCGAATTTCCTTTTCTTCCCTTTCTGGGCAACACCCTGTTATGTATATAAATGTACTATACTTTAAGACCTTAGGTCTAAGATACTATTTCCTGCCGTTATTAGTATATGAATGTGAAAACATTGAAGTATTTTTTTTGTTCTCTTTAAGATATTAACTTGCAATGCCAAAAAAGCACATGGAACCCATTCTTTTATTTAATTTAAAACAAGTGACGCCTCCTTATCATTTCAGAGACAAGGCTCATCTCATATTTTTTGCTTAAAACCTAGAGGGTCAGTTAGTAGGGGTGTTTAAAATTTGGTTTTAATCGAATTAATCGACCGAATCGAATTAGTTCGGTTAATTCTGTCGGAAAACAGTTAAGAATTTTTTTGAAATTCGATTAACGGTTAATTCGGTTCGAAATCGATTAATTAACCGAATTAACCTTTAAATATAATTATATTAAGAGGTCAAATCCATTTAAAATCCATTTAAAACTCAAATCAATATTAATTAATTAAAATAATATCAAAACTAAATGCAAAATGTTTGAATCAAATTAATTAGTTATTATTTATAATTAGATATTATTTAAATTAATTGTAAATTATTATTTTTAATTAAAAAAAATATTAAATTTTAAAATTCTAAAAAATTTCGGTTAATTCGAAAATTAACCGAATTAACCGAAATTTATTCGGTTCGATTAATATTTTCTAAAAAAAATTCGATTCGATTAACGATTAAAAAAAATTCGATTAATTCAAAAATAATAATTCAGTCGATTCGACCACTGAATTAATCGAATGACCACCCCTGTCAGTTAGGGTGACTTCTATTTTGTTCTTTTATTTCGTGTTCATATATATTGATTAGAATATGATTCTAGAGTCTTAGACCCTTCTGTTTTCTCGGTTTTTGATATTTACTATTGTATTTATCATCTGTCAGACACCAACAACCTAAAATAAAAATTTAATTCACAGATTAGCTGAACAAGTTTTGGATTCTTTCTTTTGTTTCCGGTTCTGTGTTTCAAAAACATTTAATAAAACAAAATAAAAAGGAGCAGCAGGTACGCGTGAAGAAGAGGGGGGGGGGGACTATGGGTTGAGAGTCCAAGAAAAACAACAGAAAAAAGGTAAGCTGGGGAAGGCTATTAGATTCTCTAGCTTTTACCCAATCCTTTATAGGAAATGAAAGACTTCAATTATACATATGGACCACAGCTGCTTTTTCATTAACATAGAAGAAAATTGGATTCTGTCATTTTGATGTTGCAGAAGTGGATTTTTCTAGCATTTGTTGTATTGTATGGCAGATAAAAATGAATTAATTCAAAGGAAAAGAAGGGTTTGAAAACAAGTGAGAAAACAAGTGAAGAAACACGAAGAGCTGTCACAGTCTGTTTCTGAAAGAGGGATATGAGATTAGGTGTGTTTTGTACTTGAATTAAGGTCCAAAGACAAGTCGAATGGTGTGCGCATTTTGAAAGACAAAGGGGGAAACTGTCATCTAAGACGCCTGCTATATTCTGACAAACTGAACCCTTAAAGCAGCTCTCTTGTCATTAAAATTATATGACGCGCATGCCAATGCTTTACTCTCCTTTAGTCATTTCCACAAATATATACGTTTTTCGCTTGTTACTTGTCATCAAATCTTAACTATTGCCTAATGTTTCTGCTTAATTATAACTACTGTTGCCTTCTCTCATTTTTATATACGTTCATCTCCTTTGATTTTTTCAACTTACCAAGTTTTTTCGGGTAAACTACATATTTAAGGTTTAAATTAGGGTAAATTACTCATTTAGTATATAAGTTATTAGTTTTAATCCGTTTTAGTATTTAAACTTTTAATATTTTTGAAATCACACTTGATGTTTCATTTTAGTATTCTAATGTTAAAAATTTAATGTGTTTAGTATTTAAAATAATAATTTTAATCTATTTTAATATCCAAAATTTTAATTTTTTAAATTTAATGTTAATTTTTGAACAATAATGTTAAAATAAAATATAAATTAAATTTTAGGTATCATTTAAAAAAATAAAAAAATTAGATATTAAACCGGATTGAAATTGATACTTTAGATGTTAAAGGCATAATTTACCCTTGAAATTATTATTGTTTGTTTTGGTATTTAAATTTTATATTTTAAAATTATATTGAATATTTATTTTGAATTTTATTTTAATATTTTATTAAAAATTTTAACGATGACATTAACATATTATTATAAAATAATATTATATTATTTTCGAAAATATAGAAAATATCACATTCTATTAATAACTATAAATACGAAAATAAAATTTAAATTAAACGGTAACTATAATTTTTTAAAAAACGAAAACGAAATATCACATTCTATTAAAACGGAATAAAAATAATGATTTGTATATTTTACTCAAATTTTTTATGAAAAAAAATATGTTTCTAATGTGAATTCGTTTTCATGCAGGTTTGTTCCACGTGGCAAGCAGTATCGCGGTCGGATCCATTGTGGCACCGTCTTACAAGCGCCATATGGGGTCGCACCCATCGCTTGCAGGCCACCTGGCATGAGGAATACGTGTACCGTCATCAAACGTCTCAGAATTTTCGTCTTAGGAGATCAGTTCACGAGACCCTCCATTTCGATCCGACTGGCGTCGAAATCTCCGATGGGTTTATTTGCCGTTGCCTTACCCTCTCCGACACCCACCTTGCTTGCAGCTTCGCCGATGGTACCATCCGCCTCTTCGACCTCGCCACCCACCTTCACGTAGGCACCTTCGTCCCCCAGCATTGAGACCATTTCGGCCGCTTCTCACGCGCCGTGTCTGGCATAATCATCTCGGACCCCAGGATCATATTAGCCACGTTGGATGGAGACATCAACGTGGCCATCATAGACGGGCAGCAACAGGCGCGCAGGGCTCACGTAGGAAACATCGTCGATGGTTCATTGGTGGATTTCACCGGGTGTGGGCGTTGGTGGGTAGGGCTTTACGCCGGTGTACCTGGCCGTGTCATCCACATTTGGGACGGTAACACTGAAGATCTCGTCTACATGAACACAACTTTAACCGACCGGGAATCATTGATGGGCTGGCACATGTTGACCGAGTTAACCGAAACCATAGGCCGAGTCAGGGTGACGAGTCAGGAATCGGTAGTGGCTTGTACGAGTAATAGGTTCATGGTTTTAGACTTGAGAAACCCAGTGTTTCCATTGCATGACCGTGAGAGTAGGATAGGGCTAATGGTGAATTCGTTGGATACCAACAACGAGGCGAACATCACGGTGGACAACCGTGGTAGGGCAACCGTGCGGCGGGCCAATACATTAGAAGAGCTATATAGATTCAACACACGGCTAGGGAGCGTAATGAGTTGCACGAACTTGGTGTATTCGCTGATGTGCGCAGGTGGTGTAATAAGGGTATGGGAAATAGAGCACGGCCAATATTTGTATAGCTTCGCTGAGAATGTAGGCGCGGAGAATGCAATGGTGGGAGATGATCAACACGTTGCAATGGCCTCCAGTGACACTAGGATTCATCTTTGGGATTTTGGTGCCCAGTAGGATAAACATTAAGGGAGGGGATTTTGGGGAATTATTTTATGTTTTGAAAAACAGAATTAATGGGGGAGACTGGATTAATTGCCTTTTTTCAATTAAAATTAACAGAGGAAAAAGACACAAGTATAAAATCCTTTAGTTTCCGGTACTTTTCCCCGGAGTTTTGCTTTTTTTCTTTCTCTACCCGTGCTTCTAATTTGACGGGAAAACTGTCGAATGCTAAGATTTCATTTTAGGATTTATAGTGTTATTTTAAGGATAAAATGCGAGGTTGCCTATAAAGAATGTCATTTATCTATGTCATCTTTTTGGAATGTTTTGTTGTTTGAAGTTTAAACTAGGGTAAATTACAGGAATGGTTGGTTTTGTTTGAGTTTTATAAATTTTTTCTCATTGAATTTAAAAAATGTAAATTTGTTCACATTCGGTTCGTTTTAATTAAGATTGGTCATTAAAGATGGAAACCTAGTATTGTGTCGCCAATAACGCCGCCATTGAAGAAGTTTTAGTTTTCTTGGCTTGAAGAGATGGCATCGTTGTGGTGATGATCTTTTCATAATTTTATTAACGAATTCTCTGCATTTTTCACGGTCTTCATTATTTTTTTTTATAATTTTCTCACAATTGAGAACCACTTAATTTTACTTCAAATAATTACAACTAATAATTAGAAGCAAAGAGGCTTGCACTGGAGCATAAATGTTTGAAGAAGAAATAGAGAGAAGATGAGCATTATTAGGTGTTGAGGAGAAAATTATTTAAAAAAAAGGGTAAATTGAAATATTATCCTTAAACTAATTTGAATTTACAAAAAATCCATAATTAGTATTTTTCTCTAGATTTTAGGGGTTAAAATAAAAATTAAACTATTTTACTAAAGGGTCATGTCACCAAAGTAACGACATTCAACGTCCAAGTAATCAAAAACTTAATAAAACGATAACATAAGTGAGCAAAATTTAAGTTCTTTAAATTTAGTGAGCAAAAGTGTACAAGTATGAAACGAAAGTGACCCAAACTTAATCCACGTATAATCTATATAGAAATGGTGTAATTTAATTTTATAAATTTATCTTGCCACGTCAACAAACCTTTAAAGGTTTAATAACCTTTAATCACTACATCTTAATTAAAACAAAACGAAAGTGACCAAATCTTATGTTTTTTTGTATTCAATAATCGAACAATTTATAAAACTCAAACGAAAGTGACCATTTTTGTAGTTTACTCTTTAAATTATTATCTCGTTTATTCTAAGGGTAAATTACATGTTTAGTCACTCAATTATTTTTATAGTTATGCTTTTGACATCTAATTATTATTTTCTAAATCATCACTATACTTGAGATTTTATTATATTTTGGTCATTCAACTCGATTCGATTTTTTTTTAAGTTTTATAGTATATAAGAATTCATTTATATCGTATATTCTTTACTTGATATATAAATTTATTTCATAATTATAAATAAATATTATAACATAAATAACAAATAACACATAAATTTTATTTTATGAAAGCTAAAAATACAAATTAAAATGAATAAAAAATTAAAAATATCAAAATTTTTGGTCCACGTTTATTGCTCCAAGCCTGGGTCATCTTAGTAACCCAAAGCACTCCGGCCGAAGTGAAGTGACCCAGGCCTATAGATTCTTAAGACCGCCCATCAACCGGCTCACAGGCTCTAACGCCGAAAGGATCAAGTTTATCATCGACCCCAACGCACCTGCACACACTCCTTGATTATAAAGTTATTGTTCATTTGCACTTCCCTTTACATTCTATCTGTACTCCTCCGCTTCCAATGAATAACCCGGATGATCCTCCTTCCTCGGAAAACAATGTCGATGAAACAAGTTGAGGTTTGCACAGTAAACGTCACAAGCTGTTGTTTCAGTGAATGGAACAATAGTCATGAAGAACTACAACCAACCATTGGCGATCCTCATTCTTTTATGATCGTTTGTCGAAAGGTCAGCGAGGAAAGCACGACAAGGGCCTTGTAACATGTTTGCGACATCCATCGAGAATCTAAAAACCAGTGATGAAGATAGCCACTTCTCTAGGCTTGGTGGGATTGTGAAGCGAATCGCCTACTCGGTGGCCTATGTCTTTAGCGAAGCCGACGAAGAAAACAACAAAGACAATTAAACAAGCTCTGGCGGCTATGAAAGATCCACGACCACTGATGTAGGAGGTGGCGGTCTATGATCTCTGTTGTAACCTACAAAACCCAAATGAAAGAATCGTTTAGTGTTTATTAATACGTTGTTTATTATTTAGTATTATAAATTAAATTTATGTATAGAGTAAAAATTTATGTTTATATATTACAAATTTTAAAAATAAATTGAATGATTTTGAAAAAAAAAATACTTGGATGACCAAAACATAACTGTGAAAATAATTGATTGATTTACTCTTTTTATTTTTAATAGATTTAAAGGTTTAGAATAAATGAGGTAACCATTTAAATTTAAGGTGATAAAATATCTCGAAAAATACTTTAGGAGATAAGTCAATACAAATAGTATAATTTAAAAGACAATAATATATTTAAGTTTTAATTTAAATATTAGGTAAGCTACTAAAGTAGTCTTTTTTTTCTATTGACCTTTATATTGGTCACTGATTTTAAAAGAAGTTGTTGATGTCAGACAACCTACACTCCTCCACAAATGAATAAGGATAGATGGCCTTGTTGTTTGCCCGATCTAGGAAAGACAACAAGTACAAACTCAGAATTGAAGTATATTTACAACAAGACAAATAAGATGGAATTAAGATAGTTAATAATATAGAAATATAGTTTATATATAATGTAAATGATAAAATGGAAGATCAGGGGGTGGTTATGGAAGTTGATGATAGATGGAAGAACTGGTAAAGATGGATGACGGTGTTGATGTTGATAGTATCTCAAGCTTGCTAAAGAAGAAACTATGTTAGAGTAGCATAACCTAGTTCTCTACAAACTCACTTGAGGGTGATAAAAATGACTTAAACCCACTAGATAGAATTCTAGAAACTTAAGTAGCAAGGTGAATAAAATGACTTCACAAGTATGAAAACTTGCTAAATCAATATAGTTCTTAAAAAACTTGAAAGAGAGATAAACTCACAAAGATGTTTTTGATTGATAAAAGATATGTTTACAAATGAAACATGCTAAGTTATTTATAGGCATAAGTATCTAGGATGAATACAAAGTGAATGAATGAATGAATGTGCATCACTCGTCTAGGTTCATTGCACGCCAATATAGATGAATGTGAAGGCTTTAATTAGGTGCATGTCATCCTAAATTGTTTGGACTCTTCATGGTTGAATGGATCTGCCTTTATGTGAACATGTTACTTCATCTTCTTTCATGAATTTGATGAATGAATGTACTTGATAGTCTTGAATGAAACATTGAATCTTTCTTCATAAATTTAAATGTTCACTTATGGTTCAATGTATGTCTCCATTAATGTCATCCCTTCATAAATTCAAGGAAGAAGATGAATGTTTGTAAATCCTGTATGAATTTCTAGCAAGTACTGTCTTCAGTAATCTGGCCATATCTCGAGATCCCGATGTTGGATTGATGTGATTCAAAGTGAATTAGTAAGATAAATATATAAGTGAACAAAAGTTAAGAAGACCTCTTAGCAAAAAGATGCTCAGAATGTGTTCAAAAATAGAGAACAATCTGACCGACATCTTTGGGTGAATATGGTCAGTTATTTAATTTTCCTTGCATGTTGTCTATTCCTCTCCTTGTCTTTAATTGTGTGTACATGTACTTGAAGGTTCAAATCCATTGTAATGTTGTATGAATTAATTGAATGGACTATTGTACATGTTGCATCAAGTTCATCTCCCTCAGACATCTAGGTGGAATGTACTTGGGTTAAATGCATTCATCCTCCTTGAGTGTGAACAAGACTCTTGGTTGCCTTGGATGAATATACTTGGATTCATGCCATTAGTTAGTGTTATTTTAATTAGGTTGATTCATGTTCCTTCATCCTTTGAACATTCACGCCATAAATAGATTCATGAATGTGGAAATACGTCAAGTGTGAACATGGATTTTCATGTGCCTTGAATGAGTATATATATATGTATGCCGAATGTACCTTCAAAAAAAAATATAAATAAATATAGTGAAGTAACTATGAATGTGTATGCATGAATTGAGATAACTAAAGATGTGAATGAATAAGTCATACATGAATATCATATGTTATACATATAAATGACAACAAATAATACTAAATAATAGTCTAAAATAAGTCAAACATATTCTCGTGACATGTAATGCATAAATAAGTAGATAAATAATAAAATAAGGTAAGACCCCTTAGAATCAACAAGGTAGAACGTCTATGGAATGATCATGTGTTGAAGAAGTTTTGTCCTGGGCATGATCACATTATCCCCCTTCTTTAGAACTATTTGTCCTCAAATTGAAGGCCTTTGTCATCGATTGCTCCATTGGTGTAAGAAAGGAAAAATGTAGATCGTCATACCTATTAGGGTATGCATGAATTTCTTTGAATCCTTCATGTTGGATGATGAAGATTTGTGTCCTTTGAAGTCTTTCAAGTAGGTAAGTCACGTCAACTTTAATATGTATACCCTTCCACATTATGATTCTTGAATGGTTGGATAACGCTCGTTTCATTTCTTTGAATAAATGATCACAAGAGAGAATACTTATATGCAAATTCTTCAATGTAATACAAAATAGAATTATGTTAGAACATGAGACATCATTGTCAAAGTGAATGAACGTATAAGATTAATTAAGGTTCATGAATGAAATTTGGTTCATTGAAACTTCCCTTCCATAAGGTTCATTGAATGGATAGAGTGTACTTGGAATTTCAAGGAACACATCCTTTGGAATAACCTGCAAGTTAAAAGAAAGAGTAGGTAAAAAAGATTGGTTAGTAGAAAATGAATTTTCTAACTCTTCACATTTTTTCTCTCACACTCTCATGCTTTTTTTAAAATCTCTCTTCAATCTCATACTCTTTTTTTTTTCAATGTGCTCATCTTCACTCTCAATTATCTTTTCAATGTTCTCATTTTCAACTCCAAAATTTTGTTTTTCAAATGACTCTTTTATGTTTGAACTCTCCTCAACGCATTTTTCTTCAATAGCAACTTCTTTGTATTGTTTCTTCATTGCCTCAATTCCTCCTTTAAGGTGGTTTTGGTCTTGAAGCACTTGGCTTGGCACCATAGAGGCCAACATGATATTCTTTGCATTGTGGAAGAAAGAATATTGATTATGGAAACCATCATGCAATGCTTGTTTACCAAACTACCAAGGTCGTCCGAGAAGTAGATGGCTTGAATTCATGGAAACAACATCACATAAGACTTCATCTTCATATCTTCCAATGGTAAATGACATAATTACTTTCTCCATGACTTCTAATTCTTCATCTGTGTTCAACCCTCACAAAACATATGGGCTAGAATGTTTGATCGTTGTAAGCCCCAATTTATCTACCATGTATGTGCTTGCAAGATTTGCACAACTCCCATAATCAATGGCTACAAGACAAACTTTATCTTTCACACAAACATGAGTATGAAATGTATATCTCTTTTACTACTTGTACTCTATTGATTAAGAATATTAAACATCAAGTGACTTGATTAGTGATTATAATGAATTAAAATGTGAAATATGACCTTACCAAATTCACACAATCAGAGCCTCCTGATCACTCAAAAAAAAATTAGATGACTCCCCACTCAACACTCATGTTTGCACTCGGGAATATGAATAGGCTTTTGTAATTCCTCTGTTGTTCTCACACACTCGTTTAGCCTTTTTCCACTTGATCTCTCTTGTTAAGTCCTTTCAAAACTAGCTCAAGATCAAGCAAGTCTTCAATCTTGTGTGTTGACTGAAATATGGGTTAAGGTATGAAGAAGACATGGTTATAGAAGATAAGTTTGGTAAAAAGGAAGTAAGAATAAGTTTTAAAGATATACAATTCAAAGACAACACTTACCAACCTCCTATCACGAGAAAACAACAATGTTATCTCTTCAGTTTGGTTGTTGATGGTAGGAGTGTCTTCAATGGTGTACTTTGTAAATTTCCTCTTGTTAGAAACTTTCTCTTTTTTTACTTTACTTTTCTTTTCTTTCTTCTAAACTCCCTTGGTATGATGTAGGAGCTTTCTCTCTTTTCTTTTCTTTCTAATTTCTTTTTTTTGTTTGATGTTGTTGGAACTTCAATGGAACTCGTTGTCAATTCACTAATGCTCTGATACCACTTGATGTAAGACGAACTACACTCATCCAATAATGTAGAAGGATAGATAGCCCTATTTTTTGCCCTATCTAGGAAGGACAACAAGTATAGAATCAAAATTGAAGTATATTTGTAACAAGACAAATAAGATGGAATTAAGATAGTTAATAATAAAGAAATATAATTTATATATAATGGAAATGATAAAATGGAATATTAGAGTGTGGTTGCGGAAGTTGATGATAGATGGAAGCACTGGTGAAGATGGATAATGTTGTTGATGTTGATAGTATCTCAATCTTTCCAAAGAAGAAACTATGCTAGAGTAGCATAACCCCGTTCTCCATAAACTTAATTGAGGGGTGGTAAAAGTGACTTAAACCCACTAGATACAAATCTAGTAACTTAAAGTATCAAGGTGGATAGAATGACTTCACAAGTATTAAAACTTACTAAATTGATATAGTTATTAAAGAACTTGAAAGAGAGATAAACTCACAAAGATGTTTTTGATTGATAAAAGATGTGTTCACAAATGAAACATGCTAAGCTATTTATAGGCCTAAGTACCTAGGATGAATACAAAGTGAATGAATGAATAAATGAATGTGCATCACTCATCTAGGAGTATTGCATGCCAATATGGATGAATGTGAAGGCTTTAATTAAGTGTATGTCCATCCTTATTTGCTTGGACTCTTCATGGCTGAATGCTTCTCCCTTTGTGGGAACATGTTGTTTCATATTCTTTCATGAATTTGACGAATGAATGTACTTGATAGTCTTGAATGAAACATTGTATTTTTCTTCATATATTTGCAGAATCATTTGAATATTCACTTCTGGTCCAATGCATGTCTCCATTAATTTCATTCCTTCATACATTCAAGGAAGGAGATGAATAGTTCAAAATCCTGTATGAATTTCCAGCCTACACTGTCTTAAGTAATCTGACTATATCTCGAGATCTCGATGTTGGATTGATTCAATTCAAAGTGCATTGGAAAACTACGAGATAGGAGAATAAAAGTCAAGAAGATCTCTTAGTGCAAATATTCTAGGAACCTTGCATGTTGTCTATTCCTCTCCTTGTATTTAATTGTGTGTACATTTACTTGAAGGTTAAAAATCCATTGTAATGGTGCATGAATTAATTGAATGGACTCTTGTACATGTTGCATCAAGTTCATCTCCCTTAGGCGTCTAGGTGAATGTACTTGGGTTAAATGCATTCATCCTCATTGAGTGTGTACAAGACTCTTGGCTACCTTGGATGAATATACTTGGATTCACGCCATTAATCAGTGTTCTTTGAATTAGGTTGATTCATGTTCATTCATCATTTGAACATTAACGTCATAAATGGATTCATGAAGGTGGAAATACATCAAGTGTGAACATGGCTCTTCATGTGCCTTGAATGAGTATATATGTGTGCGTGGCCGAATGTACCTTCAAAACAAAACAAAAAAAATATAAATAAATATAATGCACTAACTATGAATGTGTATGCATGAACTAAGCTAAGTAAAGATGTGTATGCATGAATTGAGCTAAGTAAAGATGTGAATGAATAAGTCATGTATGAATATCATAAGTTATACATATAAATGACAACATATAATACTCAAGCATAGTCTAAAATAAGTCAAACATATTCTCGTGACATATATTGCATAAATAAGTAGATAAGTAATAAAATAAGGTAAGACTCCCTTAGAATCAACAAGGTATAACGTCCATGGAGTGATCATGTGTTGAAAAAGTTTTGTCATGGGCATATCACATGAGTTATAATTTGATGTTTTTTTTAATCTATTTTATTTTGATTATCGTGTTGTTAATTTTTACAATTTTAATTATGTTATATATTAGTACAAATGTTTTAATTATAGTTTAATCATGAATTTTAGATAAAATATTAATTTAGTTTTAAAATTTGGATATAATGTTGATTTAAATCTTAAAAAAAATATCAATTTGACCCTTAATTTAATTAAAAAAATTTGTTGTCGATCACCGTAAATTGCTTTCATTGTCATCATCGATAGTTAGATCTTAAAATTTTCAATTTACTTTTTGGACTTCTTAAATGTAAACCCAATATTTATTTCATCACAAAATATTTTGAACATCACAAATCTAGTCTAGAATCCTTTAAAAAAATTTAAAATAAATTACAATAATAATTTTTTCATATATTCCTTTAAAAATAAAAAAAAATCTAAAATTATCATAGTACATTTATATTTTAATGGTATAATTTAATTTATATAAATTTTAATAAATTATATATTGTAATTTAATATTTTAATTTTGATAAGATTATAATATACAAGTTGTCAAAATTTAATATTACTAGGAGATGATTATATGTGTTCAATATATTTATTAGACATTAGAAACACACATTATGTATGAAAACGAGTCGAGTCGAGTTCAAGTATTGCTAAGTTGGACTCAAAAACTTGTGATTTTAAAATTGTTAAACTCGATTTGAACTAAAAACAATTAAAGCTCATATCAACCCTAAAACTCATGGTTCTAAAAATTGTCAAGCTCGACTTGAAATTAAAAAAAAATTAAAGCTCGACTCAACTCAAAAGTGCTTGAGCTTAAAATTTTCAAGCTTGCCTCGAAATAGAAAATTGACTAAAATGTAAGGTTTGAATATTTAGTGGCCAAAATATAAAAGTAGGAAAAATTCAAGGATCTAAGTGGTAATTTGTTGAGTTAATCGATTGATGGAATCGGCCAAGAGGGGGGTGAATTGGTAATTAAAATTTTGGGGAAGCTTTTGCAGAAAATTGAAAAAAATTGCATAGCGATTTATAGTGGTTCGACTTTCTCAACCAAAGTCTACGTCCACTACCTTAGCTATCCATACTAAGGATTTTCCAACAAATTCACTAATTTGTTCTTTCTTTTGAGGCCAAAGACATAACCTTACAACTCCCTCAAGAATATACCCCAATTCTTGAGAACACTCTTTCTCAAAGAGAAGATTACAAATTTGCAAACTTACAAGGAAATTTGCACAATTATAGAACAAAGAAAAGAACACTAAAAAATGAATACAATTGAGTACAAGTAGTGTTCTTGAAAGCAAAATGAATATTGAATGAAAAATAGGCTTGAAATGCTCAAACTTGAGGTTTGATGCTTTCTCTTTGATTCTCTCTTGATTCTTGTTGATTGTTGTTTCTTGTTGTTGATAAATGGCTTCTAAGCTTGTTTAAATACACATTTAAATGATTTTGAAAGTTTGGGATGATTAGTGGAGTCAATAGAGACATTTAAGTGTGAAAACAATTAATTAAAGCAGTTGGGAGCGTCAGTGCATCGATGCATACCCTAGGTGCATCAGTGTAAAATTCAAATATTTTGACCGTTGGACTCTCAGTGCATCGGTGCACTAAGAGTGCATCAATGCATAAAATGCATTCGATGTTTTGAAAAATCTTAGTGCATCGATGCATGGTCTTGTGCATCGATGCATCAAATGCACTGAGTGCATCGATGCATGGTATGTGCATCGATGCATAAAATGCATTCGATGTTTGAAAAATTAATTGGTGCATTGATGCATGGATTGGTGCATTGGTACATCACTTTGAAAAATTGATTTTAGGCTTGATTTTGGTTCAAAATACTTTGTGAAAATTGTTTCAAAAATAGTTTAAGTATAAAACACAATTTTACACATTTAGTAAGGTTTGAAATTGATCTTGAAAGACTTGGAGTAATAATTTGATATTCGAGTAATTAAATCGAATATACTTAGAAAATCATTTGTGAAATCTTAAAATTTATTTAATTTAATTTGTTATAACGAAACATCAAAATGTTTTCAACAATCTCCCCCTTTTTGATATAACAAAACATTTGTGTAATTTTAAGATTTTATTTGAAGATAAGTTTTGAAATCAATTTTGAAATTACTACTCCCCTTACTATAACACTTCTGCCCTTTTAAAACATTAACACTTAACATTTCTCCCCCTTTTTGTTAAATCAAAAAGACTCGAAAATATAAACAAGGTTGTGAAAAACATTTAGCCAATTGAGTAAACCTTTAAATATAGCTTAAGCTGCTAAGATCAAAGATCAAAAGAGAGATTAGCCATTAGTTTCATAATCAATATTCATAAACATGTAATGGATAATTGGTCATAATGAACTAATACGTAAATGATGCAAAAATTAATAAACATTAAGATTAAAATGAAAATTCAAACCAAACCAATATATATTAAGTTTAAAATCCATAAAACATCCAAATCATATCTCCAAACAAAGTCAAACAATCCAAAGAAAACAATAATCCTCAAATATTCAAAATGTTTTAACAAGAAAAGTTCAACGAAGATCCAAAACAAAACAAGGTCTACTCGTCCATAGATGGATCGGGAGGCGGAGGAGGAAGTCGGCCTTGCATCTCAAGAGAGAGAGCATCCATACGTGCAAGCATCTCCCTTTGAAACTTGATCTATCGAGCTTCCAAAGTGTCTAAGCATTGATTTATTGCTTCGTGGGTAGCAGTCAAGTGAGATTCGATGGAAGCATACCGTAGATCAAATGTCTCCAAAAACGAACGAAAATATGGAGGCAATTGATCCTTTTGTGGAGCAGGCTCATCATCTGGTACGTGATCGTCGATGTCTTGCATAAGTTGTTGAAATTCAAGATCATCGTCAGCAGCTGGAGTCGGAGGAGGAGGAGGAGCACGAGAGGAGCTAGGAGCAGCTCGTGAGGAACTAGCTCCCAGAGTTTGCTTACTAGGTCTAAAGACCCATTGACTTGTTTCCTCGTCTTGTTTCCACTCTGCTTTCTTTAACGAGGTTAGATTGATTGGATTTTGGAGAGGAATGGGATTATCAAGAGAGACGTCTAGACCAAGTTTGATAAAAAGGTTACTAAGAAGACATCCATAAACTAATGTTTCTACATGTTTTGAAGGAACAATGTTTATGATATCTACTAGTTGGCTAAAAATAATGTGGGGCATATTTATTTTGATTTTGTTCTTAATACAATACATCCACCATAAATCCCTAGCACGAAGAGTGGAGTACCTACCAGCAGATGGTCGAAACCACCACGAGATTATCAAATGAAGAAAACGATCGTGATGAGAACGAAGGGTACTAACACTAGTGTTTGGAATATAGGGATAATCCACATTTTCATTTTCATTATATAACCCATCATCATCTAACCCAAAACATGAGGCTATAGTTGTGGGGTCAATATTAATATATTGGCCTAAGACATAGGATCTAATAGCAATAGTCCCACATTGAGTATCATTTTGAATGCACACCGCATTAGAATAGAAAATGCAGACTAACTGATGAAAAATAACAGGTTGGAGACGAAACAATTTATCAAACTTCCAAGTTTTAAGAATTGGGAGGTATTCAAAATCAATGTCAATCATGGCTTGAAGAGGATTCTATAGGATTGGAAAGACTCCATATACCTATGGTACAAGTCATCTCTACGACATTTAGGCATGTTGAAACAAAGTCCTATAAGACTATTAGGAGGAGGAGGAACAGGATTTGAAGGTTGGTTTGAACGAGAACGACTCGATGAAGTTCTAGGGAGTTTGGGATTAGACAAGGTTTAGGAATCGGAAAAAGGAATGTAACCTGTAATATGAAACACATGTATGTACAATAATCAATCCCAAAACTCAATTGAGTCCTCAATAATTCAAGGTTCTCTAAACCGAATCCTAATGGGCAAGGTTTTGAAAAACTATTTGAAAATAATATTTGTAAATAATATGTATAGCTTTTCATGAAAACAACATAATTAAATCAAAAAACATCAAATTTAGAAAATAAATTTATATTTTCGATTTTTTTTTATTTCAAAAATTCACAAATTCATTGAATTTTTTTTGAGTTTTTTTATGGAATTAGTTGTAACAACTAGTTTGTAATCATCAAACTATCAATGCCCGATATAATGTTCATCATAGAACTAATTAAAACTAGTCCTAAGATCAAAAATCAATAAAATGGTATTTTTGAAATATTACCTTGAAAATTTCGGATTTGAGAGGAATGTGATGTTGTTTTGCACGATTTGGAGATAAATGCAGGATTAGGAGTTGAAAAACTCGTAGATTCTGACAAATGTTCGTTGATTTTGAGCAAGAGGATAGTTTAGGGAAGAAAATAGGTGTATGACTATAGAGGGTTTAGTTTTAGGGTTTGAAACAAATAAGAAAATAAGCCTTTTAATCCTAAAACCCAACGGATGCATCGATGCACATTCAAGGCGTGCATCGGTGCATCAGCATGATGAATCGATGCACATTCAAAGGGATGCATCGATGCACTGTTAAGTGTATCGATGCATGAAGCACAAAAATGTCAAAAATCTGTTTTAAACACTTAAAATGCTAAATTAATTAGCTCTAGTGGTATTGGCAACTCATATATTGAAAATTAATCATGTTCAATCAATCAAATTAATCTTTAAACAACATTTGAACATAAAATTAATTTTCACCAAATAACATAAACTCCCCCTAACTAATAGCAATGAATGCAATAAAAAATTACCATTATAAGCATTTTTCATTTATTCTTAAAAGTTCTAAAATTATTTTAAGCACTAAGTGAAGATAGGCCAGTTAAACCTAATTCTCTTCTAAGTGTCCAAAATATTTCCTTGTCTAAAGGTTTTGTAAAGATATCCGCTAATTGATGCAAAGTATCAACAAATTCTAGAACTATATCTTCCTTAATGACATGGTCTCTAATGAAGTGATGTCTTATTTCAATGTGCTTAGTTCTAGAGTGTTGGATGGGATTTTTAGTGAGACAAATAGTACTAGTATTGTCACACTTGATAGGAATGGTACCTACTTCAATTCCATAATCAAAAAGTTGTTGTTTCATCCATAAAACTTGTGCACAACAACTACCGGCTGTAATGTATTCTGCTTCAGTGGTAGATAATGCAACACAATTTTGTTTCTTTGAAAACCAAGAAATCAACATATTTCCAAGGAATTGGCAAGTACCGAAGGTGCTTTTCTTATCTAATTCCCATCCTCCATAATCCACATCAGAAAGGCATGCAAGCTAAATCTAGAGTCTCTAGGATACCAAAGTCCTAAACTAGGAGTGTCCTTAAGGTATCTAAAGATTCTCTTAACAACTAGTAAATGTGATTCCTTAGGACAAGATTGAAATATAGCACATAAGAAAACACTAAACATAATGTCTGGTCTACTTGCAGTTAGATAAAGCAAAGAGCCAATCATTGACCTATATAATTTAACATCCACATATTTACCTCCTTCATCTAAGTCAAGCTTTGTTGATGAGCTCATTGGAGTGTTATGTGGCTTCCTATTTTCCAGTCCAAACTTCTTGAGCATATCTTTAACGTACTTAGCTTGATTTATCAAGATGCCATTTTTTCTTTGCTTGATTTGGAGTCCCAAGAAAAATAAGAGCTCCCCCATCATGCTCATCTCGAATTCACTTTGCATTAGTTTAGAAAATTCTTGGCAAAGAACATCATTAGTAGAACCAAATATTATATCATCAACATAAATTTGAATTACTAATAAATCTTTACCTTTATGCTTTAAAAACAATGTAGTGTCAACCTTCCCTTTTGAAAAACCTTTTTCAATTAAAAAATTTGACAATCTTTCATACCAAGCTCTAGGAGCTTGTTTTAAACCATAAAGTGCTTTTGTCAATTTAAGAAAATGATTTGGAAATTTTAAATCTTCAAAACCTAGAGGTTGTTCCACATACACTTCTTCCTTTATAAAACCATTTAAAAAAGCACTTTTAACATCAATTTGATATAATTTAAATTCATGAAAACATGCAAATGCTAATAACATTCTAATTGCTTCCATCCTAGCTACGGGAGTGTATGTTTCATCATAATCTATGCCTTCTTCTTGAGTATAGCCTTGAGCAACAAGTCTAGCCTTGTTTCTCACTATATTACCACTTTCATCAAGCTTATTCCTAAACAGCCATCTAGTACCTACAATAGATTTATTACTAGGCCTTTCAACTAATGTCCATACTTTACTTCTCTCAAATTTATTTAATTCTTCTTGCATATCCATAATTCAATGTTCATCATTTAATGCTTCTTTAATATTCTTAGGCTCAATGTATGAGATAAATGTAACATAATTACATATATTTCTAAGAGAAGATCGAGTTGTTACCCCTTTGGATGGATCACCTATGATTTCACCATTCTTGACATAGTTATACTCTCTTGGATAAGATACTTCTCTTTCTTCAATGGTTGGATTCTCGAGATGATCATGAGTTTCCTCATTTTTCGTTTCTTCCTTTGATGATGGTTCTCCAACATCATGTCTAACGTCATTTGTATTTATAACACCTACATCATCATTCACACAATAATCATTCCTCGGAATGAGGTTATCATCGAAAACAACATGTATAAACTCTTCTACAACTAAAGTTCTTATATTAAATACTCGATAAGCTTTAGAATTTAAGGAATAACCCAGAAAAATTCCTTCATCACTTTTAGCATCAAATTTGCCAAGATTGTCTTTACCGTTGTTTAAAACAAAACATTTACATCCAAAAGGATGAAAATAACTAATGTTAGGCTTTTTATTTTGAAAAGCTCATATGGAGTTTTCTTTAAAATAGGCCTAATCATTACTCGATCAATAACATAACAAGCGGTATTTGTGGCTCCACCCAAAAATATTTTGGCAAATTGTTTTCACAAAGTATGGTTCTAGCCATTTCTCCTAAAGTTCGATTTTCCTCTCAACAACTCCATTTTGTTGAGGGGTTCTAGGTGCTGAAAAATTATGGCTAATACCATTAGAATCACAAAACTTAGTAAATCCAAGATTTTCAAATTCAGTTCCATGATCACTCCTAACACTAGTTATAGAGTAACCTTTTTTCATTTTGGATTACTTTTGAAAACGTGATGAATTTTTCCAATGCTTCATCTTTAGTACTTGAAAATAGAACCCAAGTGTATCTAAAATAGTCATCTACCAAGACAAATGCATATTGTTTTCCACCCAAGCTAGTAGTCCTAGTTGGCTCAAAGAGATCTATATGGATCAATTGTAATACTCTACTAGTTGATACATCATTAATGGATTTAAAAGAAACTCTCTTTTATTTTCCTTTAGCACAAGCATCAGAGATTTTATCATTATCAAATTTTAGTTTAGGCAACCCTCGAACTAAATCACCTTGAATAAGCCGTTGAAAAACACTCATACTAGCATGTCATAGTCTCCTATGCCATAACCAACTATCATGCTCATCCTTAGCAACTAGGCATAAATTAGTCATAACAATAGAGTCTAAATGCACCATGTAAATGTTTCCTATTCTATGACTAACAAGCATAATCCGATTAGATGCAATGTCAATAACTTTACAACCATTAGTTTCAAATATGAGATTGAATCCCTTATCACAAAATTGACTAATACTCAAGAGATTATGCTTTAATCCATTCACATATAAAACATTTTTAATTTGCATGGAAGAGGTATTACCTATAGTACCTATGCCTTCAATGTGACCTTTTGAATTATCACCAAAAGTCACTTCTCCTCCATTTTTGGCGTTAAGCTCAATGAACCGGCTTTTGTCTCCGGTCATATGTCTCGAGCATCCACTATCAAGTTACCATGAATTTATATTTGTTTCCCGTGCCTCGTAGCAATGCTCCTTTTCCTACACACATAGATTAATTTTTGATTTTTGGTACCCAAATTCTTTTGAGTCCATATTCATTAGTTTCCAAAATCCTAGTCCCCTTAGGTATCCATTTGTGTAGGATATCCTTATCTTTAGTAGTAATGAGCTCTTTAGGAACCCATATACTTGTAACCATTTTTCCATTAGAGGTTCTTCGGGGGCCTCTATGATTTTAGTTTTAAACCTTTTTCTAGCAAAGTTGGATTTTGAATTTTCTCCTTTTTCAAAATTTTTTGTTCCAACATTATCAAAAGAAGCTTTAAGATCATCAATTTTCTTTTGATGATCATCATTGACCTTTGAAGATCGTTGTTGGTTTTGGATATGAGTTTATTTTCATTTTTCAATTTTTAAATATCATTTTTATATTTTAAAAACAATTTCTCATAATCCGAAGCCAACCCATTATATTCCTCTAATAGCTCATCATAAGATAAATCATCAAAATCATATGAGTTAGAGGTTGCCTTAGAATCTTCCCCGAATGCCATCAAGTACAAGTTTGGTACTTCTTGTTCCTCTTCATCGAAACCCTCTTCATTGCTCTATGTAGCCACATGAGCCTTGTGCTTATTTTTTTGATTGACCTTTTCTTTTCAATTGTGGGCAATCATATTTGACATGCCCTAACTTTTTGCATTCATAGCAAATGATAGGGTCATTTTTTTGGTTCATTTTTAAGGCCTTCATTTCGTTTGAATTATCTTCCTCGGTAAGGTCTCATCATTTTTCTGAACCGTTAGGCAAACAATGTCATTTTCTCGTCATCTTCATCCGAATCACTCTCATCTTTTATGGATTTGAGAGCAACTCCAATGTTTTTCTTCTTCTCCTTCTCTTTTGGTGTCCTTTCAATCTTATCGAGGTCCACATCATCTTCAAGCATCATTTCATGAGTAAGGAGGGAACCGATTAGCTCTTCAAGAGTTAAGGACTTTATGTTCTTAGCCTCAATGAATGCAGTCTTCTTGGATTGCCATGATTTTAGAAGTGAGTAAACTAACTTCTTCACAAGCTTTTCATTTGGAATGATCTCTCCATATGATTTGAGACCATTGAAAATTGTTGAGAATCTATCCGTCATAGCTTTGATATCTTCATTTGGTTTCATCCTGAAATTTTCATAGCTATGTGTTAGAAGACTAATTTTAGATTCTTTTACCTCATCGGTTCCTTCATGAGTGACTTGTAGTTTATCCCATATTTCTTTGGTGGTTGTACAAGATGAAACTCTTCCATATTCATCTGGTCCAAGAGAACAAAATATGATATGGATTGCTTTGGAGTTGAGCTGGAACATTCTTGTCTCTCCTTCACTCGACAATCTTGGATGAGTGAGAAACTTTATATATCCGTCTTCTACAACATTTCATGCTCCCATGTCACTTGCTTAAATGAAATAAATCATCCTATTCTTCCAATAGGCATAGTTAGCTCCATTGAAGAAATGAGGCTTGTTGACGGGCATCGAATCGAGACCGGAGTCGACATTTGAAGTAGCGACCATTGATGAATTGACAATCGATGTAACTCTTCCCGAATCAACTCAAGAGGTGATTAAACCTTTAAATGATTGAGGCTCTGATACCAATTTTTGAGTTAATCGATTGATGGAATCGGCCAAGAGGGGGTGAATTGGTAATTAAAATTTTGGTGGAAGCTTTTGCAGAAAATTGAAAGAAATTGCACAGCGATTTAGAGTGGTTCGACTTTCTCAACCAAAGTCTACGTCCACTACCTTAGCTATCCATATTAAGGATTTTCCAACAAATTCACTAATTTGTTCTTTCTTTTGAAGCCAAAGAGATAACCTTACAACTCCCTCAAGAATATACCCCAATTCTTGAGAACACTCTTTCTCAAAGAGAAGATTACAAATTTGCAAACTTACAAGGAAATCCTCACAAGGTAGATTGTTTGCACAATTCTAGAACAAAGAAAAGAACACTAAAAAATGAATACAATTGAGTACAAGTAGTGTTCTTGAAAGCAAAATGAATATTGAATCAAAAATAGGCTTGAAATGCTCAAACTTGAGGTTTGATATTTTCTCTTTGATTCTCTCTTGATTCTTGTTGATTGTTGTTTCTTGTTGTTGATAAATGGCTTCTAAGCTTGTTTAAATACACCTTCAAATGATTCTGAACGTTGGGGATGATTAGTGGAGTCAATAGAGTCGTTTAAGTGTGAAAACAATTAATTAAAGCAGTTGGGAGCGTCAGTGCATCGATGCATACCCTAGGTGCATCGGTGCATCAGTGTAAAATTCAAATATTTTAACCGTTGGACTCTCAGTGCATCGGTGCACTAAGAGTGCATCGATGCATAAAATGCATTCGATGTTTTGAAAAATCTGAGTGCATCGATGCATGGTCTTGTGCATCGATGCATCAAATGCACTGAGTGCATCGATGCATGGTATGTGCATCAATGCATAAAATGCATTCGATGTTTGAAAAATTAATTGGTGCATTGATGCATGGATTGGTGCATCGGTACATCACTTTGAAAAATTGATTTTAGGCTTGATTTTGGTTCAAAATACTTTGTGAAAATTGTTTCAAAAATAGTTTAAGTATAAAACACAATTTTACACATTTAGTAAGGTTTGAAATTGATTTTGAAAGACTTGGAGTAATAATTTGATATTCGAGTAATTAAATTGAATATACTTAGAAAATCATTTGTGAAATCTTAAAATTCATTTAATTTAATTTGTTATATCGAAACATCAAAATGTTTTCAACATAATTTCCCAAAAATAATTTTTATTCCATAAATAGATAGTTTTCTCTTGAGATTGAGGTTTTATTGAAATTAGATTCTTGATCCTTAATTTATGTTGAAATCTAGAAAGGGTTAAAGTATGGTAAGAAATCGGTAAATCAGATCGAATAAAAATTTCGGGAAAATTTGAAGTATGATAAATTAGGACTAAAAAAATTATTTCCACATGATAAAATGATGGAAAATAATATGGATCATTGGATTTGATGATTTATTTCCATGTTAAATTTGGACTGTTTGGATTAAAGTGTCAAGATTGCAAATTTTAGAAAATTACTTGGTAAAATTGGAAAAAAGGTAAAAAGAATTTATTCATATTTGACTTTGGGAAGATGATAACGTTATGTGACTTGGTATTAAGGTAATTATAAAGTTTCATTAATGGAAAAATGGATATTTTTCATTAAATGAATAATTTATTCATTTTAAGCTTAAATAAGGTTAAATTAACATGAAATTCTTTAAAAATTTCATGAAACTTGAGTCATTTTCCTGAAACCAATCCGTGCACCCATTAGAAAGGTAATAGAAATTTTATTTTCAAATTTTGAGCAATTTCCTTTGGATTTTGAGTTATGCCGTGAAATAGAAAATTGTTTTACGAGAAAAACGTTATCATTTGGTACCATTATTGCATGCTAATCTTGCTTGTGTTCAAAGATCCCAAATTTTAGGATTTGTGTTCACATTAGGGTTTATGAAATTGATAAAGGATTATGATGTTTTTTGAGGTTATAAAATCATATACAAGCATGATTGCTGATTAAAATCAATTGTACATGGCTAAATAAGCCTATGTTGATTTTGGCCAAACCCTAACTTTAAGGGAATGATGTATTTTGATGAAATGAAGTTAGGATTTGATTCTAGAGGTTTTGTAACATTGAATTAAGGTTGATTTCATGTTTAAACTTAGTGAAAATCTTGAACCCCGAAACTATATACTATTCGACCTTGAGGAAATAGGTTGGGGAAATTGTGGAAAAATGTCCATGGTTGAGAAATGATATATGGAAGGTTCTGCAAGCCTTAGAAAAAAATTTGGGCCAAAGTGTAAATTTTCAAAAGTTGAGGGTCCTATTCAAATTTTTTGAAAAGTCATGGGATGATTGTGTAATTAATATAATTTGATATACACGATAGGAAATTACTGTTTGAGGTCTGAAATTGAAGTTATAATTCGAAATTAAGCCATTTTGGAAAGTTGGTAAAGTTTAAGTACAAAATGGTGAATATTGAGAAAGTTAATGGCTACAGTGGTAATTTTGTTATTGTTGAGATATTGGGTTGTGAGTTTAATGCTAGAAAATTATTGGGCTTATTTGGGCTTTAATTGAAGAATTTATGACAAGGGCCCATTATGAATAAAAAGGAAAAGTTATGATGAATTTTAAAAGAATTAGAAAATAATAGTACTTTTGAGTATTATTGTTTTGTATATAAATGTTAGTAAGTATACTAACATTGTATTTTATATTTGTATGTGTGAATATGGATGCTTGTGTAGATCGTAATCAAATTTGTGATACAAGGAAACAAAAATCCATGACAAAGTTCAAGAATTGTCGGACTGCAATAAGGCGTAATAGTGAAGCATACCAAGTGAGTGCATTATTATGTACTTATATGATATATGACGACTTGCGATGAGTCAACCTCGAATGTTTTTATAAAAGCCATGTGACATCTACAACTTGTGTACGATGACGTATAGGGGAAATGAGTGTATTTTATGTGAAACGTGTGTACATGCCACTAGGATGTCAAAGTTACTGATATTAGATGAATATTTAAGTTAAGCATTAATTTGCTTAAAGAAATGTTGATTTGAGTTAGAGGAAATAAGTAAGCGGTAAGTAAGTTGTCCGCTAAAAGTTTAAAGAAAATCGAGTTATTAGTGAATCAGATGATAATTATGTTATCATTCTAAAAGTTTTAAAATGAGTTTGAATGAGATTAGATGTTAAGTTTTATGGACTTGATAGAGTTATCTTGCGAAGGTAAATTTGTGGAATGGATTGTCTACCCTTTCTATGCTATAATGAATTACCGCTTAGATTGCGATTGATTTTAAAGAACTTCAAAAGTTTCGAGTTTGTAGTGATATGAAACAAAAAGATTAAATTTGTTTACTAGTGTGATTTTTGCATTAACTGCCATGAAGTTATTGCTACAAAGTAGTCAAGTATTCTTATTAAATGATGTGAACATTTAGACTTTCATAGTTGAGATGGAAAATATTTCAAATGCTAGAGAATATTTTTTTTTGGATTCAGAAAAGTTATACGGATTACCTCAATGATGAAATAAGGAATTTTAAAATAAAGGTATTCTATTCAACTTGATCTCGAGTTATATGATAGCGGTAAACCTTATGGGTCATGGTACAAGTGTGAGTTAGACATGTATTAAATATCCGATAAAGATTCAAAGGGCTATGTTCCCGGTGAATATGATGGAATTATCATTTGACAAGTTTAATATCATATTGGCATGGTTGGTGTCTTCGCGTTATGGTTGGTTTGTTTGTCTCAAGAAGCGATTATTTCAGAAATATACAGAGGATTGGGAAATTATAGTTATTGGAGAAAAAGTAAAATCATCGCCCAATGTGATATCGAAAATGATGTCATAAATATGTATAGCTTTTCTGGCTAATGTGATAGATACTCAAGTATTTAAAGTACGATTGTATGATATTCCCACAACTCAGGAATTTCTAGATGTATTTTTAGATGAATTATATGGGTTATCTCCAGATCGAGAGGTGGAATTCAAGATTGATGGTTATCAGGGTATTGAGCCTGTTTATATGGTTTCGTACCAAATGACTTTGATCGAGTTAAGAGAAATAAAGGCTCAATTACAAGAGTTGCTTGATCAAGGTTTCATTAAAATGAGTGTTTCACCTTGGGGAGTATTTGTGCTATTGGCAAAAAGAAAGATGAATTTATGTGGTTATGCATAGATTATCGATAGTTAAATAAGGTAACAATAAAGAACTAGTATCCTATTCTGAGGATTGATGATCTGTTTTATAAACTGAAAGGCACAATAATGTTCTCTAAGATAAAACTTCAGTCAGGATACCACCATTTAAAGATTAAAGAGGAGGATATTCCAAAGACAACTTTTCGGACTCGATATGGACATTATGAATTTGTGGTAATACCCTTCGGTTTGACTAATGCTCCTACAACATTTATGGATTTGATGAGCCAAGTATTCCAACCTCACCTAGATCAGTTTTTGGTGGTATTTATTGATGATATTTTGGTGTATTCAAAGTCAAGAGAGGAGCATGATTCTCATCTTCGTATTGTTCTTCAGACTCTTCGAGAGAAAAAGTTATATGCTAAACTATCCAAGTGTGAATTCTGGTTAGCAGAGGTTACTTTCCTTGGCCATATAGTCTCTGTAGAAGGCATAAGAGTAGATCCCAAAAAGATCCGTGAGTAACTTTTCGATGTTAGCTTCACCGCTAACTAAATTGTTATAGAAAGATATGCCTTTTGTTTGGACGGAGAAATGCCAAGAGAGTTTTGAAATACTAAAGAGGATTTTAACAGAGGCACCAGTGCTTGTACAACCTGAGTCAGGTAAAGACTATGTGGTTTTTAGTGATGCGTCTCATAACGGATTGGGATGTGTGCTTATGTAATAAGGAAAAGTTGTGGCCTATGCCTCGAGATAGTTGAAGACTCACTAGAGGAATTACCCGATGCATGATTTAGATTTGGCAGTAGTCGTGTTTGCATTAAAGATTTGGCGTCATTATCTGTATGGTGAGCAATGCTATATTTATTTAGATAAAAAAAGTCTAAAGTACTTGTTGACTCAAAAAGAGCTGAACCTGAGGCAAAGAAGATGGATCGAGCTTTTAAAACATTATGATGTGATTATCGATTATCATCCAAGGAATGCTAATGTGGTAACTGATGCACTTAGCTAAAAGACTTTTGTACCTTTACGAGCTTTAGATGCATATTTATCATTAAAGAAAGATGGCGGAGCTTAAGCTAAAGCCAATGTTGTTGGATCGGATAAAAGAGCTGCAAGGAAAAGATGAAAAGTGTTTGGCAAGAATTGCACAAGTAGAAAAAGGCGAGAGTAAATACTTTGAAGTTAGGACTGATGAATGTTTATATTATCGAGGAAGACTTTGCATTCCAGATAATGAAAAACTGAAGAAATATACTCTCTGAGGCACATTATAGTCCATTGACTATACATTCAGACAGAAATAAGATGTACCAGGATATAAAGAGTCGATATTGGTGGCCTGACATGAAAAGTGCTATCACAGAGTTTGTTGCAAAATGTTTGACATGTCAACAAGTAAAAGCTGAACATCAAGTACCTTCTGGATTTCTACAACTGTTATCCATTCCTGAATGGAAGTGGGAATGAGTCACTATGGATTTTTTACAGGGCTACCTTTGACACCCAGTAAAAAGGACTCGATATGGGTGATTACTAACAAATTAACCAAGATAGCTGACTTTATTCCAGTTCAGATAGATTACTCGATGGATAAATATGTTGAATTGTACATAAAAATATAGTTCGAATACATGGATTATCTATATCGATAGTATCCGATAGAGATCCAAGGTTTACTTCAAGATTCTGGAATTCTTTGCATGAGGCATTTGATACTCGATTGAATTTTAGTAATGCTTTTCATCCACAGACAAATGGTCAGTCAGAGCGAACTATTTAGATATTGGAGGATATGTGAAGAGCATGTGTGATTAAATTCAAAGGATCATGTGAAAGATATTTGCCTTTAGTGAAATATGCCTACAATAACAGTTATCAATCGAGTATCAAGATGGCTCCGTATGAAGCCTTGTATGGGAGGAAGTGTCGAACACCATTAAATTGGTTTGCGCTTAAAGATCAAGATCTAGTTGCTCCTGATTTCATGAAAGAAATGAAAATTAAGCGGGGTTCATTCAAGATAATCTCAAGATAGTTTCTGTATGACAAAATTATAATACATACCTCAATGGAAAAGAGATCGAATATCAAGTGAGTGATTAAGTATTTCTCAAGGTATCGCATTGGAAGATAGTATTTCGGTTTGGACGCAAAGGAAAGTTGAGTTTGAGATTTATTAGACTTTATGAGATTTTAAAAAGAGTTATACCAGTAGCTAATCAGTTATCTTTGCCTCCTAAAATGGACAAGATCCATAATGTTTTTCATATGTCGATGCTCAGGAAGTACCGATCAGATCTGTCGCATATTATCACACCAGAGAAAATAGAGATACAACCAAATTTAACTTATGAAGAGGAACCAGTTGAGATCCTAGCTAGAGGAGTCAAAGAATTATGAAACAAGACGGTTCCTTAAGTCAAAGTTCTTTGGAGGAACCATAAAGTCGAGAAGCTACTTGGGAAAAGGAATATGACATGAAAATACAATACCTGCATCTATTCACATTAGGTACGCACTAAAATTCAAGGATGAATTTTTTATTAAGGGGAAGCATTGTAATACCCCAAATTTTGGTTAGTGACTAAAATATAAGTTTTGAATGTTTAGTGGCTAAAGTATAAAAGTGGGAAAATTTAGGCACTTAAGTAGTACTTTTCCTAAAAATAATTTTTATTTCATAAATATATAGTTTAATCTTGAGTGTGAGGTCTTATTGAAGTTAGTTTCTTGATCCAGAATTTATGTTGAAATCTATAAAGGGTTAAAGTATGGTAAGAAATCAGTAAATCAGATCGAATAAAAATTTCAGGAAAAAATGATGGAAAATAATATGGATCATTGGATTTGAATATTTGTTTCCATGTTAAATTTGGACCATTGGATTACAGTGGCAAGATTGCAATTTTTGGAAAATTACTTGGTAAAATTGGAAAAAGGGTAAAATAATTTGTTCATCTTTGACTTTGGAAAGATGATAAGTTTATGTGGCTTGGTATTAAGGTAATTATCAAGTTTCATTAGTTGCAAAATGGACATTTTTCATTAAATGAATATTTTATTCATTTTAAGCTTAAATAAGGTTAAATTAACATGAAATTCTTTAGAAATTTCATGAAACTTGTGTCATTTTTCAGAAACCAAGTCGTGCACCCCTTATAAAGGTAAGATAAATTTTATTTTCAATTTTTGAGTAATTTCCTTTGGATTTTGAGTGATGTCGTGAAATCGAAAATTGTTCTACGCGAAAAACACTATCATTTGGTACCATTATTGCATGATGATCTTACTTGTGTTCAAAGATTCCAAATTTTAGGGTTTGTGTTCACATTAAGGTTTATGAAATTGATGAAGGATTATTATGTTTTTGAGGTTTTAGAATCATATACAAGCATGATTGTTGATTAAAATCACTTGTACATGGCTAAATAAGCCTATGTTGATTTAGCCCACACCCTAACTTTAGGGGAAGGATGTATTTTTATGAAATGAAGTTAGAGGTTTGATTAGGTCTTGAAATGTTGAATCGATGTTGATTTCATGTTCAGACCTAGTGAAAATCTTGAACCCCAAAACTATATTCTATTCGACCTTGAGGAAATAGGTTGGGAAAAATTTTGGAAAAATATTCCATGGTTGGAAATGATATCTGAAAGGTTCTGCAAGCCTTAGAAAATTTTTTGGGCCAATGTGTAGATTTTCAAAAGTTGAGGGACCTATTCAACAATTTTGAAAACTCATGGGATGATTGTGTAATTAATCAATATTTGATGCACAATTTAGGAAATTACTGTTTGAGGGATGAAATTGAAGTTAGAATGTGAAATTAAGCCATTTTGGAAAGTTGGTAAAGTTTAAGTACAAAATGGTGAATATTGAGAAAGTTAATGGCTTAAGTGGTAATTTTGGTATTGCTGAGATATTGGACTGTGAGTTTAATGCTGGAAAATTATTATGCTTATTTGAGCTTTAATTGAAGAATTTTTGACAAGGGCCCATTATGAATAAAAATGAAAAGTTGGGATGAATTTTAAAAGAATTCGAAAATAATAGTGCTTTTGAGTATTATTATTTTTTATAAATGTTAGTAAGTATACTAACATTTTATTTTATATTTTTATGTGTGAATATGGATGCTTGTGTAGATCGTAATCAAACTTGTGATACAAGCAAACAAAAAGGCTAGGACAAAGTTCAAGAATAGTCGGACTACAGTAAGGCGTAATAGTGAGGCATACCAGGTTAGTGCATTATTATGTACTTATATGATATGAGGACGACTTGTGGTGAGTCAACCTTGAATATTTTTATAAAAGAATGTTTTATCGTATTTTGAAATATTTTCATAAAGTTTATGAAAATAATTCTTACGAATGATTTTAGGGTACGAACTGCCCTAAAATGAATGGATGTGTTTCATACAAATTAATGTTTATTGATGGTTTGAAATAAATGTTTAACATGCGGTTTGGATTTTAAAGCCTACTGAATGTACAAGGAGAGTTATAAGTGCAAACAATAATACCATAATAAGGTACTATTGCAATAGTACTTTGTGTACTGTAGCACTGTGTATGTAATTGGCATATTTGGTGTGAGACGAATATCTATCGATTTTAGAAAATGCATTATTTCATTTTCGTAAGAGTACTTTGTGTATTATGGCACTTTGTGTGCAAGGATGGTAGTCTTACGGATTACTATTCCGAAATAGGTTAGTTTCATGTTATTGTGTACCTTACTATCTCATTTGTCATACATTGGGTTGTGAATGAATATTTTGGAATATAATGATTTATAAGTATGATAGGCATACGAAATACTGTTTAGCAGGTTACCGGACGGAAACTTGGCTTATCAAGTCAGTTTTTATGATTTTATGTATTTTATACAATAAATCATATTTTGATATTATAATGGTTTACTCATAATTTTTTAAATACCTTACTTACTTTATTATGCCTCACTAAGTGAATACTTAGCGTGTGATGGTTTCACGCGTAGATAATAGCATACAAGCGGAGTAAGGAGTGTAGCTGACATCGTAAATCAAAGGTTGTCTCATCAGTAACAATATGACATCTATGTCTACTTTTGATATTACTAGATGGCATATAATAGATTTATGATAATGCTCTGAAATATATTTTGACTTATGATGTTGTAGTATTCACTATGTTAGAACTTTAAGGTTATTTTACAAACTAATAGTTAATGAACGTTTTTATTATTATTATTATATTAAAATATTTTATTTATAGAAGCAAAATTTTACTGGTTTTCAAATACGAAAATGTTTTAAACATCATGTGACATCTGTGATTCGTGTAGAGAGACATATATTAGAAATGGATGTTACAAAAATGTTCTTAGATTTAGCTCGATTGAAGGTTAAACTCGAGCTTGAACCTAAATTTTAAGTACATGAAAGTCTTATATTATATATTTTTTAAAATAACATATAAATGTTAATACTTTTTTTTATTAATCTAGAGAGTCTCAATCATTTAACAATGAATGCTCAATTAACAAGTAGTTGACGGTGTTCGAATTCATGACCTCTAGATATACAACCATATAAATGTTAATATTATTAATAATTTGATTTAAAAATATAAAATTTTAATACTTCATCCTTCCCTCTTCATTTTTCCCTTTTAGATTTTAAAATTGTCTCATTCAAAATGTTTTATTAAAAAAGTCAACAAATTACAATACTTACATTTTATTTTTTACCCTTAGGGGGTGTTTGAATAAAAATGATTATTACTAGAGGGAATAATCTTTCCAAAATCATATTTCGATGTTTGGTTCAAGAGCATCCCCAAGTGGTAATGAAGCATTGTCTACAATGGTTTTGTTACCTTCAATTCTCGGGAATCTCATTCATCCTCGTATCTTAGATATTTAACAATTTCTATCAAATTGGAAAAAAGTTACCCTTCAAATAATTGAACTATTTCAAAATTATCCTTTCTTTTGTTTGTTTAAACCATACTAGAAATCCCTAATTACACTTTAGTTTCTTTTAATATTTACTATAAAATAATATGATGAATATAATACAAGATTTTCTATATTATATTTTTTATGTTTTCTATTAATTTTATCAAATAATTCAATATGAAATTTTGTTGTATAACTCATAAATGTAGCACAGATAAAAAAAAAGTAGCACCACATACTTTGATATTGAGAATTTAACTCGTTAAATTAGAAATAATAGAAATTATATTTTGTATGAACTTTCTTGTAAAAGTATTTTAACTTTGATATTGAGAATTTAACTTGTTAAAAAAACAAATATATCTCAAGGATAATTTGGTAAAACAAATATTTATTTTATTTTATATTCTTTTAACCAAACATTGTAATCTTACATTCCTGTCAAACAAGTCAAATAATATAATACAATATTCTCAGTAATTTTTTATGTAATTTAACATTATAATAATCTCATTGTCAATGGTAATCTTACATTCTGTGAACCAAACGACTCATTATAGATCTTATTCTTTTACACATATCAAAATAAATATGTCAAATATATCAATCACTTTTTGAGAGATAATTTTATCATTTTCCTCATTTTATATGTGATCAAATTTATCGCTTAAAACTATGTGTTTAGTCAATATGAGACAAAATTAATAGGACGGATAGAGTATATTCTTTTTCGAGATGCTTATGAGATTTTTGAGTCAGGTAATAAATAGCTCACTTCGGCTCGTTGAGAATTCGAGTCAAGCCCATTCGATTCGAGTGTTGACCCGAGCTTTGATCGAGTCTATCTCAAGTAGCTCACGATTTCTCATGTCTCATTTACAACCCTAACACATACCCTACAGACGTAGTTACTCGAACCTTATACCTCTAAGGAGAACAACACAACCTTATAGGGGTGTTCAAATGGCTAATTCAGCCATGATCGAACCGAATTTCTATTAACCAAACTAATCGAACTTTTTTCCATTAGTCGTTAACTGAACCAGACTTTTTCTGAAAATATTAAACGAATCAAATTTTTTTTATAATTATTTTTAGTCGAATCAATTTGAGTTTAATAGATGTATTTTTTTTATTTGGATTAATATTTAATTAGGTCTCGATAATTTAATGTGTCTAGTGTAGTTAGAAAATAATTTAGATCTTAGTTTTTAATGGGTTTTAGTTTAACGTGTGTATTTAATATATATAATATTTAATATTTCCTGTTAACACGGTTAATTAGGTTTATTAATTGATTTTGAACTGAATTAACTGTTAAACAATTATTAAAAAATTATCCGTTCTATGACCAAACTAATTGTTTGATTAACCATTTTAATTGAACTAATTTGATTCGATCGATTAATTCAATTAAAACCGAAAAATTAATACCGAACTTTTTATACCACTGTCGTTTATTGAGTTCAATTACGCATATTTTTTTTTCTAATATTCTTTGAAAGGTTCTTGATTTTTTTTTCGAAAAGTAAAATAATAAAGATTTTTATTTTTTACTTGACCGATGCAGGTGAAATGGACAGTATATGGAGCGTTGTGCTGATGTTTTTGGTAAATATACGACCATAGGTAATATTAATATATCAGTTTATCAGTTTATTCATTTATATATAATTGTTTCGATTTAATTACCATTCTATTAAACTCAATTAAAATCAATTATTTTAATTTTGAATTAGTTTTTTAAGTTTGAATCAGTTGAGGTTCAGTTTGTTATAAACTAAATCTTTTTTGGTTCAGTAACTAAGTTTTTTAAATCATGCTATCTAAATTTATATTATTTCAGAACTATCTTCAAATTAAAATCATAAATTTAAGTTAAATTTTAAAATTATGAGTTTTTTCCTCATAAGTTTAGATATAATTTAAATTTATAAATTTTATTTTTATATTTTAATAACCGATAGAGAGAAGGTATTATAGTATCCCACCTATTGTAGAGATTGGGTTGGTGTTCAATGTACCGCATCGTGGATACAAGAAAAAAAAAGAATGCATTAGATGAATGCTCGGGCATTGAAAAGGAATGGCGCTTTCAAAGATGAAAGCATTATTCGTGGTGTTGCAATCAATCCAGTGGATTATCCTCTCGGAGAAGACGAGGGGCAAAAATAGTGAACATGGAAGAATTAAGGAGAGTAAGAGGCTGTTTGTTTACTGCTGAATGGAATCATTCAACGCTGAATGTTGAACCGTTCAACATTCAGCGTATTTGATTATCACATCTGAATAAAGACTATGCTGAATGAAACAATAAAACACTGCTGAATGATTCAACATTAAAGTACATTCTGAATCATTAAGCACCCATATTTTACCATAATACTTATTTTTTCACATGTCTTATTAAACAATCATATCTTATAATATAATAAATCATTATGAAACAACCCCTAAGTAAAATCTAAGTGCATATGCACGAAAAGAAAATCCAATTTTAGTAAGACTTGAAAAGAAATTGAAAATTATTAATTTCATATTTCTTATATTTTGGTCATTATACGTAGAATTTCAGGATTAACTTATTTATTGGAAAGTTATTTTTCTAAACTTAAATTTATTTATTCGAAAGTTTGATTCGAATATCAAAAGAGAGAGAAAAAGAAGAAATCATCGAGGTGTTACAAAGCGTACCTAGCACACCATCTCTCTCTTTTATAACCTGGTGCATTGTTCTTTAATGTACTCACATTTATATAAATACTATGACGAGTTAAATTATCTTCAAACTTAGTGTATAAATTAAAAGAGTAGATATTAATTTGGTTAAGCAAAATATCAATTTTACTCATAGTAAATAAAATATGTTATGGTCTCTTTAGGATTAGTATGTTGAATAATATAAATAAAAATATGATAAACATTAATGCTACTAAAAGATTGATATAACTTTTTTGAGTTATTGTTCCCATGTTGAATAAGAGTCTATCTTAAAAGTTGTGTTGAAAATCTCAAAAGTTGTGTTGAAATCTATTGTAATAAACTTGATATATATTTTTTTCTTTATTAGGAAAGATTGAAAACTTCATAAATATCTGTATAATATTATTAGACACTATTACATCAATTTTATAGATTATTTCTAAAGATATACAAAAGTATATCTCCTTACATTATATATATATATATATATATATATAATTTCTAATCATAATAATATATATTATTATTATTAGTTACTTATTTTATTTTCATTTTTATTTTAGGAACTAGTCCGAGTATATATCCAATAAAAGTCTAAGAGGTTCACGTTCAGGACGCCCATCAACAAGCTCACTTGACCCAGTGAACAACTAGCTAGACCAAATTGTCCAAATCCAGCAAAGACCCAAATGGATGACGATCCAGTAAGGTCTGTTTTCAGTTAGGATACGTTTGGTTCACGGAATATAAGATTACCAGTGGGAATAAAAGATTACCAGGGAATAGAATTACTGTAAATGTTGTATTTTGTGTTTGGTTAGTTTAGCAGGAATGTAAGATTACTGTGTTTGGTTAAAGGAATAAAATATTATTAGAATATATATTTGACCAAATTGTCCTTATTATATATTTGTATAATATTACAAATTGTAAAATATTTATATATTTTCTTTAAAAAAATTAAATTAATAATCTTTATATAATTTTTTTACAAAATTAAAAATATAAAAAATGTTTAATGAAAGGGTAAATTTTTTTTAACCCCTGAACTTCATATAAAATTTTTAATTATAAATTTTTTTTTGTAAATCTAAAATAATTTAAGGATAAATTTGTAATTTAACTTTAGTAGAATTTATATTATTCAATGACAGAAGAAGGATATTTTTGAAAAAAAATAAAAATTTAAGGGCATTTTAATCTAAAATACCGATAATATTAGGTATATATTACAATACCTAAGGGAATAGAGGAAATGACATTCCCGATAATATACCTAAAAAAATCTACTATTAGTAATAAAACATTACCGGGAATGAGATTCCCAACCAACCAAACATGAGAATGTGAAATTCCCATCCCATGAGAATGCCACAATCCTTGAACTAAACACCGGATTTCGAAAGAACAAAGCTCGCGTCGCACCCACATATGCCCTTAGATCAGGGCATGTATCAACGGCTAGTATAAAAAATAATTAGGGTTTGAAAACCCTATCAACTAAGACCCTGGTGCCACATGCATATAACTGTTGGATATGGCATGTTGATCAACATCAACCGCCGATTAATGACATGTGAAGGCTACACACCGCTGAAAAGGGAAATAATCATCCATTCCAATTTTTGCATGTTTCTGGAAAGAAAATCAGAAGTAAGATCAAGCCAAAAATGGAAACAAATCGAAACATCATCACACCCAAACAAAATACAAAGGGCAACAATCGAAACATGGGAATGAATTCAACATCAAAGGCAAGTCAAACACAGAGAACATGCAATCGAAATAAAATGGGAAACGATTCCCCTGACAACGATTAAATCCCTTAGATCAAGGGATATTAATCCCTTTAATACCGAAGGAAACAAACCCATGGGAGGTCTATAAAAGCTCCCAGCAAAAAAAAAAAAAAATCGCCATCAACATTAGAAATAAAAAAATCAAAATAGAGAGAGGGAGGGAGAACGCTTAGTTTCACGAGCACCGAGGTTTCACCGGAAAACCGAGTCTTCACCCTTGGAGAGGATAAAAAACTGAGCCTAGTATTCAAAGATCCACGACGATAAGGGCTTTGTTTCGTTATTTGGTGGACGGATTTGAATTCTCGGGGCCTAGAGGGTTCTTTTAGGTTCGGGGTTAGGTGCTCCGACCACAGATGGGTGGTTTCCGGGGCGGCGACAAGAGAGGCAGAGTAAGGGTGACCGTAGACCGTCATCTGGGAATGTGGAGAAGGTTTGGAGAGTGTTGAGAGAGAGATTTTTGGTGGAGTTGAGGAGAATGAATGAAAAAACAAGAAAGGAGACTTTTATAGGAGGGGCAACTGTGTAATTATAAGAAAGATAAATTCTGCTCGAAGTCCTTGTATTGTTGAAGTGTATTTTATTTTGATCACATATTGTAAATTAGCCACCGAATTTTAATTTAATTCAATTTAGTCATTTTTATATATTTTTGTTTTTTATAAATTGGTGCCCTAATTTATTCCTTTTTTGCAGCAAATTTATTTATTTATCATTATTATTATTATTATTATAATTATTATTTAATTTTCATATTATTATTATTTTTAAATTTAGTTTCACTTTTTTCCAAAGAGAACCCGATTAAAATTCAAAAGGTCCTCAAAGGTAAATAATTCAGATCGATTTTCAATTTTTATTTAAAATATTAATTTTTGCAATTAAAGAAACCGGGTAATCAAATGATACCGAAAGGCAATTTGGGGGTGCTAATCCTTTCTCGATCGTAAATGACTCTCGAATTTGATACATCTTTGGTAAGATGTAGATCCAGTAAATGGTAAGTTTGAGGTGTCCGATCCATCTATTTCGAAAGAAATCGATGACGAATCCATCATGATTCCAAGTCAAAGCGCGAACGCAGTATAACCCGAAGGACTACTGCGATAGCTTGGCGACTTCGTTGGGGACTAAGAGAGTCAGACTAAAAATTAATTACCCGATTTCCTTCTCGAGCGAAAATTATAAGTTTAAATTTTAATTTATTTTTTTATCTATATTTTTTTATCTTTGATTACTTTTCATATAAAGAGTTAGAGTAACTGTTTTCTAACGATTTCAAGTTTTTTTTTAAAAAAATGGACTTGTATTTCAAGCTTTATACCCGAGCTCTAACCTTTTTAGTGGGTGAAAGTGATGTCTTTGTAGGAATTTATTCAATGCATGGGCCTAGCAACTAGCCTCCGAGGTTCATATACTCTTTATCTTTGTGGGAATTTATTCCTCGTATGAGCATAGGGAAATATACCATTTTGAGTTTAACTCGGTCCACATAAACTTGTAATGAGTTTAGATTCGAGGGTTTGACACGCCCAAGAGGAAACGAGCATGGAGAACTCAGGTCCCTATTATAGAACTAAACCCAATAGTAGTGCGAGATTAGAGTGTCGTAACCGTTCTTCGCCCGGGAGGGAAAAAGTCCAATACCGACGGGTTTTCTCTTTGAAAATCGTTTCGAAAATGGGAGGAGTCGCCACCAATCATTTAAGGTAAGATTGGAACACCGTAAAAATCGGGTGATTTTAATAAAACATTTTATTTTAATAAAATACCGAGTTTTGGGGTCTGCAAAAATCCAGAAAACAGGTTCGGGAGTCAGTTACGCGTGGGGAATGATTAACACCCCCACAAGCGCCCAAAAATTGGTACCTAGTTGATTAACTTATATTTAAAATCAGAAATTTGGAGTTTGATCTTTATTTAATTTAAAAATCATTAAGGATGCAAAGTTGAAAAAAAGGTATTCGTTTATCGAGACCGATAGCATTCGCCCCTGAGTGTAAATGCGGGAGATCAGTTATTGTGCCTAATAACCGAATATTGCCTTATTTTTAGAAAACATGATGTAGTTTTGAAAAGGATGTCGACTTATTCATGGAATTACCAGTAGTCACCCCCTGAGCACGATCGCGGGAGATATACTATTAATTCCTTAATAAGTGAACAGTGCCTTAGATTTGTAAAAACAATGTAATCAAACAAAATTTTATTTGTCTTAATTAAACTAAAAGTAAATTAAGGTCTTTTCTAACTTAAAGTGTCAAATTATGAAAATTAAGGAACCCAGAGGCTCAAATCTAAAATGTAAGTTCTAGTATTAATCATATTTGATTTTTCAAATCTAAGTTCAAGGATAAGAACTTAAAAGGTCGAGGTTTAAAGTACCGAATTCTAAAAGACTTAAAAGAATAAGAATCTAAAATGACAACTTAAAATTTAAGGAACTAATTAAAAATCTAATTAATCTAAGTTATTAAACTTAATTTTTTTAGAAAATATTTATTATTAATTAATTTTAAAATTCGAACAATCGATTTGAGTTATCAGACATTTTTTGCGAAAACTCAACTAAAACTAATGTATAAAACCAAATAGATCATAATATTCTTATAATAATATTGAAAGTTGTTTTACGTAATTAGTGGTAAAATAATATGAATTTTAATATATTTAAATGAAAAATAATCGTTGATCTATTAAATATATAATAACTTTTATTTATATATATAAAAGAAACCAATCAATTTAAATTTTGTATGAATAATAAAATAAAGAGTGAGTTTGATATTAAAAATGGTTTTTACATTGTGGGGCAGTTCAATAACGCAACAACTCTCTGACTCCCTCCTTTTACTTTTATACCTTTTTCTTTTCTTTTCTGACTTTTGGTACATGTTATATTCAACTATTTAAATCATTATTATACTTTTATATGGTACTCATAAATCCTGTGGTTCTTAAAGGCTCTAAGAGAACTTAAAAATTTAAGGACCTAAATGGAATTTTCTAAAAAAAATAAAATTAGACATAAAAAATGAAAAAATTACAAAACAGTGCCTACATGACTAATATGCAAAAATATAGAATCCTAATGTCTAAACAACAAAAATTAAAGAAATTAACACTACGACTAAAATGAAATACACTTAAAATAAATAGACAAAATTATAAACATGCAAACTTCGACCTCGGGATTAAAATAAAACATGAAAAAAATTAAAATTGAAATGTCTAAACAACATAAATAAATACAATACATTCAGGACTAAAATTAAAGATAATAATGTATAAAGACTGAATTAAAAACGTAAAAGACTCGATTTGAGGACTAAAACGTATCATTTCTAAAACTGAAGGATTTCTCACGTTATTATCCCAATCACAAACACGGGTAAATTAACCGACTGAAACGCAACCGTTTTACTCTTCTAATATATATAATATATAAGGTAAAAAAAACCTAAATCATTTGCTTCACCCCCTTTCTATCTCTCCAGCCGTTTTCTCTCTATCCCTTCTCCCCTATCTTCTTCTTCATCTTCCATGCAGCGCTACTCACTCCCAAAAGACCCCCTCACGCCGCTCATCTTTAACAGAGACCCCAACGACCATAGCCATCACCTAACCCGCGACAACTCACCGCCGCTAGAAACGCCGCAAATTGGCCACTCTCCGATCTGCGACGGGAGACCAATCCCAATACCAAGCCTCCAAACTTAAAATAAAACCCCTATCTATATGTAAAACCTCAAAAACTAACCCAAATCTTCACATTTTCCTATCGAATCCTCGACCTCCATGCTATCTCAAATCCGGTGAGAACACCGACTAATCCCGACAAGAGTGTGGCATCACTCAACTCCGACTACACCGAACCGAAATAAGGTAGAAAACTAAATCTTCTTTACTGTTTTCATTCACTTTTCTTATGCAGATGTTTCAAATGGTTATTGCTTATTTCATTTAGTTGCAAAATATCACATGCACACACAAAAACTAGAAAAACCAAAAAGAATACCCCAAGAAGAATACCTTGAAAATCCTCGTATTTATTTGCTTTCGATTTTTTTGAATACAAAAGTGAGATTCTTGCTACAATGGTTTTCTCCTATCGTTTTTCTTCCCTTTACAATGAATCCCCATTATACCTTACTGCTTTCCAATGACCCCCCTGTTCGACTCTCACTGTTCTCTTTGTTCATTTTTTGTTCTTTCTTTTTTTTGAACCTTTTTCCCCCCTCCTCTTCTTCGTGTTTTCTGCCTTTTTTCTTTTTATCATTACAGGTAGTGGGTTTAGTGGATGGATTAGGTTTGAGTGGGTTTGAGTAGTGGTAAATTTTTTATTGATTTGGTGGGTTAGGTTGTACTTTGTGGATTTTTGAGTGGATGATTGTTTTATTGATTTGGTGGGTTTTAGTGGAGTTAATTTGGTCTGAATTTTTTTATGTTTTTTGGGTGGTATTTGACGTGGAGGGAAGAGATGAGTATATGGTGGGGATATTAAAATATGATATGCAATCACATGGGATAATGGTGGGGTTTTTAAATAATAAAAACAATGGTATTTAATTGGGGTAGTGGGAAATGGTGGAAAAATGAGGTGTCTACAGCTGCCCCTCTTTGCTCATTCTTGTGACAACAGGAATAGGGCAAAGACGAAAAGACAATGCATTTTTTGCCATGTCAACTTCATGGTCTGAAATATGACAAGGAATCTGTTCCGCTGCCAATCAGAGAATATCAGATCTAGGGGAGTTGATCCATTGAATCAAAGCAGACTTGTTCCACTTACTTTGAAGGGAATATCAAATCTTGAAAGAGAGTGATCCGTTCCGCTTACTCTAAAGAAAATATCATATTTGTGAGGTGTAGGAATTGGCAAGACTTGTTCCGCTATCACTCAGGGAATATCAAATCTTGAAAAAGAGGGATATGTTCCACTTCTTCTGAGGGAATATCAGATCTGTGAAAGTTAATCAATTGAATCGTGGAAAAACTTGTTCCGCTGTCACTCAGGGAATATCAAATCTTGAAAAAGAGAGATCTGTTATGCTTCTTTTGAGGGAATATCAGATCTGTGAGAGTTGATCAATTGAATCGTGAAAAGACTTGTTCCGCTGTCACTCAGGGAATATCAAATCTTGAAAAAGAGAGATCTGTTCCGCTTATTCTGAGAGAATATCAGATCTGTGAGAGTTAATCAATTGAATCGTGGAAAGACGTGTTCCGCTGTCACTCAGGGAATATCAAATCTTGAAAAAGAGAGATCTGTTCCGCTTCTTCTGAGGGAATATCAGATTTGATTTGCTTCACTACTCTTTGGTGAAGGTTTAAGATTGATTTGCTTCACTACTCTTTGATGAAGGCTTTAGATTGCCCGAATGACTTAATCATCATACTTGAAAGGCTTACTGATGACCCGAAGGATTTAAGCATCATGCTCGGAAGACTTACTGATGGCCCGAATGATTTAAGCCTCATGCTCGAAAGGCTTACAGACAACCCGAAGGATTTAAACATCATGCTCGAAAGACTTATTGATGACCCGAAGGATTTAAGCATCATGCTCAGAAGACTTACTGATGGACTTGCTTCACTTCTGTGAAGGCTTAACTTGAATATCCTTCATCGTGAAGTTGAAATCCAAGCTTGTGTTGTTTCTAGTACAATATTCTTCGTCGTGAAGTTGAAATTGGCTCTAAAACTGGAAAGTTTATTGACAGACACTCCTTCTTTGAGTTGGATATCCTTTGTCGTGAAGTTGAAATCCAATCTAGAGATTGATGATGCTTGTGTGTACGATTCCCTTCGTCGTGAAGTTGAAACTGTGGATGTGTGGGCACGATATCCTCCGTCGTGGGGTTGAAATCGTGGATCCGTTGGTACGATATCATCCGTCGTGGAGTTGAAATCGTGGATGGCCCCTTCGTCTTGAAGTTGAGCCTTGACTTGAATATCATTCGTCGTGAAGTTGAAATCCAAGCTTGTGCTGTTTTGAGTCCAATATCCTTCGTCGTGAAGTTGAAATTGGCTCTGAAACTGGAAAGTTTATTGACAAACACTCTTTCTTTGAGTTGGATATCCTTCGTCGTGAAGTTGAAATCCAATCTAGAGATTGATGCTGCTTGTGTGTACGATTCTCTTCGTCATGAAGTTGAAACCGTGGATGTGTGGGCACGATATCCTCCGTCGTGGAGTTGAAATCATGGATCCGTTGGTACGATATCCTCCGTCATGGAGTTGAAATCATGGATGGCCCCTTCGTCGTGAAGTTGAGCCTTGACTTGAATATCCTTCGTCGTGAAGTTGAAATCCAAGCTTGTGCTATTTTGAGTCCAATATCCTTCGTTCTGAAGTTGAAATTGACTCTAAAAGCTGCAAAAAAATATGTATAAAAAATGATGAATGTGATGATCTTAAGTATGTCTAAGATGCCTGCAACATGAATTAGTTTTATCTCCTCGTGCTTTGTCTGCTTGTTCCTACATGTGGAGGAAATGCCTTCAGAAGATCTGATCATTTGCATCAGGATGTTGAATCCCCAAATATGCCTCAATATTCGATGTTGAATCTCCAAATATGCCCCAACATTTGTTGTTGAATCTTTAACAATGCCCCATTGTTCCTCATTGCTTGCTTCAACACTGATTCTAAACATGAAATTTTGTGTCTAGGAGCCACATGTCAAATACCAAGATCCACTCTAGAGAGATTGTCTTGTTTGAAAAGTGTTTTTCTTCTTCTTTTATTTTCAAGATCTGAAAACATCAAGTCGAAGAGTTTTAAAAAATGTTTGATCAAAAAGTTTTGAAAATATTACCCTTTTCTTGGTTTCATAATTGAGACGAATCATAAAACTAGAGTTCATTGGACATCAAAGAATTAATTACATTTTTAATCCTTCAATAAATTATAGCTATTTGACAGGTGTCAAGATCAAAGTTATCTTTGAGAAATGGTTAAGGAAACGATAAGAAAGTCTCAGGTTATTGTGTTTGGTCAATGGTTTGGCCTTCTTATTTCTTTGATGTTCACTGATCTGATGAGGTAGCTTGTATGCTCATCTACTGGAAGTGTTCGCCGGCTCCCAGCTCTCATGGTCACGTATTGTGCAATGCCTTATCAAGAAATTTGTGCGATCGCCTTAGTTGTACCATATTTATATTCGAGCTGTCTTTTTAGGTTTTAAACTCGAATCCTTCTTTGGTTTCAAGACGTCATTCAAAATTTACATCTTGAACCCCCCCTTTGTTATTTTTCTCTATCATGCATTAAAGTTTTAGAAAATGTTTTACAAATAAAGATTAATCCTGACGGGCGGGATGAAATCTGAAGATAGTCTCTTCTGTTCAGAAATCCATGTATGATTATAAGGGACTTTTAAGGCACGTAATGTAGGCCATGGTTCACGGTTATGAAAAAAAAGATAAGTAGGCCCAAACAAGTATTTAAGGGTATTGAACCAAAGATCAATTCCTTCTGATGCTTTCAATCATCGCTTGCTCAATTTGAATCTGCTCGTATGTCTCTCTCTTGATGCTCTATGATCTTCGAGTGAAGTGATTCTGGAATAATTGTGCTTGATCAATCTCGTAGTTTGAAGCTTGATGCAATATTTGACTCGATTATCATCCCTTTTTTTCTTTTTTTTCTCTTTATTTCTCTTTATTTCTTTTCTTTAATTTCTTTTTTCATTTTTTTTGCTCTGTGTTTTTTTTGTTCTAATTGGATCTTCACACTTGGCATTTGGTTCACCTTTTGGCATCTCCTCTAGATTGATGTCTTCATTCATGTGAGAAAATTTATTTCACCTTGCCCCTCAGTGTGGAGGGTGATCCTTGATTAGGGTTAAATCAGAAAAAAATACTATAGGCTCAAAAGAGGACAACAAGGGATATATATATAAACAAAGCCGTTCATCATCTCATACACAGAAGTCTTTGAAAAGAGGTATCCACAGGGGGATAGATTTTCAGGATTAATTCTATTCACATGAAAAAATGTAATTAATGCATGATAGAATTATTTCGAAGTAATTCTCCTTTCTGCTTCTTGCTCCCAGCATGTCTCAATTATTTAGGTTCATCTTCAGGAAGTCGATGCGAGATGCCCCACGTTGTGTCTTCTGATAGGAAGGTTCATGCTCAAGTGAACAACTCAATGCCTTAGGTTTTATTGGTATACAGATATCAATGTTGCGTCTAAAAAGACGATAGTGTGACTTTATTGACTCAAATTATATCGGTATGACTCTTTGTATCTCCATGAATTATTATGGGTAAAAATCGAGGGATTTGTTTTTGAGAGGATAAGAAAGGTCTAATCTTGTCATATGTCAAAAATCTATAATTCTTGAAGAATTAAAAGAATCCTTAATTTATTCAATATTCAAAGAACTAAAGATTAAAATTTTCTCAATTACTCAACCTTAGAAGTTAACATAAGTTTAGTTGTTTAAAATATTAAACAAATATGAAAGACAGAACAAAAACATGTTCAAACAAAACAATACTCTCAATGCTAATGGTAGATGCAATGCCCCCATTTTCTTCAATTGTCTATGCCCCTGAATCAATCAAGTTCTCGATCTTGCGCTTCAGTGCCTCACAGTTCTCGGAGGAATATCATGAGCTTCCTATGTGGTAACTGTACACGAGATCAACATCGTAGCCCTCAGGATATTGACTCTTTTCTCATATCATTATGAAAGGCTCAGTCCTAAGACCAGCTGAACAAGTTCCCACTGTACTGATTTTAGCTTCTTGCTTCCATGTGGTATTACGTGGTTATGACCACTTCATCGAATCCTCCACAGATTAATTACATGTTTATAAGTGATTATGCAAAATGCTTAAATAAACAAATGCAATTCAAATACATATATGCAAAAGGTGTTATTCCAGAGTGGTCATCTTAAAACAACTTTCATTGAACACAAAGGTTTTGATACATCAAACAACTTTACACATAAGGAATAACTTTAACTCCTAACTTCTCTATCTCTCTCAAAAGCCAAAGTAACTTCCACTCATGCTCGGGGGTTGAGTTGTCAATCTGCTTCAATTCCCTTGCAAAGCTAGCTAAATCAACCAATTTGTGAGCCATATCACTTGCTTGGGTCATAACTTCTTTCATGACTTTGCCCCTTTTCTCTATCTTACGTATTAATTTTTGGAGCTGTAAATGAAGTTGTTCATTTTTCCTCGTAAGAAAGTCATTGTGGTTATGAAGCTCTTGCATATGATCACTACAATCATCCATAATCTTCATCAACTTTTTGTTCTTGGCTTTAGTGGCTTCTAGCTCAGCTTCATTCTCTCATTTATGGCGTTGATATGAAATTTCCATGTTGGCTATGGACAAATTCAACGTCTTATTTTCGGCTTGATATTTTCCCAAATTATCAACAACTATATTGCGCATTCTTTCTGCAATCTGTAAATCATGAGAAAACTTCTCGGCTTGACCTTCGTTCACCTTGCAATTCTTTCTCCATTGTTCAGCGTCATTTTTCAGTTTAGTGACCCCTGTTATCCACTCATCTGGGACATTTCCTATACCAACAAATTTAAATGCTTGACTGATCCTTCGAAAAACATCTCGCATGGCTTCCATCTCGCTGTTCAATTTATTATTTTCGCTCTTTAAATGACGAATTTGAGCTTCATATTTTGGCAAACAATCCTCTTCCTGAATGCCGTCACTGATACCCTTACCTTTGGTCACTTCTGGTTTAAACTCAACAGGATAATCCGTTACCAAACCGAGTTGTCTTTTCGATTCAAACTCCAATACTCCATGATCTAGAAGAAGTTAGACTCGCCGTTTGAAGGTAGAACAATTCTCAATAGAATTTCCTTGAACTCCAGCATGATATTCACAACGAACGTTGATGTCATACCAACTTGGATATGGAGGCTGCAGAGGTTTCACATAATGTGGAGCCACTTCTCAGACTTCTATCAGTGTATCATACGACTCCTTATATGATATTGGGATGAAATCACAACGAGAGCCACCTCTCAACTTGGGTTGGGCTGGAGTTTCCAGTTTTACTTCCCCTGATGTTGGGAGTATACTATCAACCATCAACGAGTTCTGACTGCATGGCTTCTTTTCATGCTTCTGAACTTCTATAGTTTCCACTATTTCCTTGGCGTTTCCAAATAACTTATTGATACGAACAATGATTGTGTGTGATTTCTCATACTGGCTAGAATCAGCAGGTTCTAAAATAGTCTCTTGCGTATTCGACACCTCAAGATCGAGCTCTTTCTTTTCTGTTGTAGAAGTCTCACTTCCTTTGACCAAAGCATTTATTCTATCCATCATCCTGGACATCTGCTCTTTTATCTCTTTTATCTCTCTTTGCTCTTCGTCAGATATGTGACCTTTGTGTGAACAATTATCCATCATTCTCGAAGCTTTCTCAGGATGCCACTTATTGACTGTGTTATAGCTTGCTTGATCATGAAACCCTTTGTTCGTCATGAAAACCTTTTACTATGATGACCACTCACAAATCAACACCTTTTGATTATGTCATGATCATGTAATGCGGACAAAGAAAAAAAACAACATAATAAACAAGTTAGTGCATATAAGATGACAAAAAGTAAAAATAGCAAAATAAATAAATTAATAAGTTTATGCAAAATAAGAATGCAAATGCAAATGCACAAGGTGTTAATTCCAAAAGTCACCACTATAGAACAACCTTCATTTAGACAACAAGAATTCATTACACCATGTAGTCAAAATACATTTGTGATTCTTCATTTCTTCGTTTTCTTGAATTGTACTCTTCATGGAATCTAACATTGCATCCCAAAGATGTCGGCATATTTTATCACCTTTGATGATGTCGGATGTCCTTGAATCTTGAGATCTTCATTCTTACTTCCAATGTAAAATGGTCTTCATGTCTTTATGAAGGGTCTTCTCGTCTTTGGTATGACTATATCTATCTTCGAAGGAAACATCTTGGCCTTTTCTCCTTTAAAGGAAGTCTTCAATCAGCTTCAAATTTCTTGATTCATCAGATGTCCTTCGTCCTTCTTCATGGATCGTTTGAACATCTTTGGATTTCCTGGTTTTGACTACATGGTTAAGAATTTATTGTCTCATTATGACCATCCTTCTCTTTAGTCAATCACTTGTGAATTAACACCTATGGATGACATGAAGATGCAAATGCAAATGCAACCCGATATTGATTCCAAAATAACTTAGTTTATATAGAAAGTACTCAACAACATACAATGTCTAAGCACTTAGGCAAAGAGAATACATTAAGCGTAGAATCTTTCCTCATTCATTAATCTCTCGAGCTCTATCATCAATCCCATGATGCGTCGTTCTTCCTCTGTTTCTGGAATCACAAAAACTCTTAAAGTTACCGTTTCTTCAGATAATTCGTAGACTTGGCGATCTACATTGCAGGCCAGATTCATTGCTCTCTCCATTGCTTCATGTTGTCTTTGAATGATGTCCTGAGCCTCTTGTGCGAATGGGTGGATCAACCCTGCTCCTAGCTCCGCTATCTTCTTCTTTAATATCTCATTTTCTTTTTGAAGAAGGAACTCATTGCTGTTGTAAGGGTTCTGAAAAGTCTTATCCAAACAGATGTGCTTCGAACTGCTTAATCTGTTCTCGCCTTTGTGCTAATTCCTTGTTAGCCTCATCTCTTTGATCTCTCAGTCTCTGAGCGTACTACTAGGCTCGAATAATTACATTCTCTGGCAAAACTGATTCTTCGGTAGTGACAAGGATGTCTCTGAACTACGTCTTCCCATACTCGAACCAGGTCTGAACACTGATTGCATTCTCAGTCCTATCGGAAGACATTGATGCCTTAAGCTCTTTTTATAATAACTAGGTAATCTGAGAATCAATACCGTTTATAAAATGATGTGACATGACAATGATACATGCAAAAATACAATAAGAGCATACAAAAGAAAATCAATGTTAGTAGAAACAAGACAACAAAAATCAAGTTAGTTGAAATGATTAGTAAAAAAATATATATATAATCTTAAATATGACTTAAACTTGAGACTAAAAAAATAAAGCATACAAAGGAAATTCATGGTCCTAACCGCATGCGTTCTAGTTCTCCTAGGTTATCCACATGGCTCTAACGAGGTAGACTTACTAAATTCTCTATATGTGGCTGAGTTCTAGCGAATGTTCCCAAGCTATTTTTACAACCTGATAAGGTTGACCCCAATTCTGGCCCATTACAGACTTGCGAATCGGGTTCAGCTCAGGGATCACACCACTAAAAGGTACCTCGGAACTGATATCGGATAGGCAACTTAGGGTGTTTTCCAGAGATACTTTGTCAGACCCACACAAGGAAGCCCAATGCTCCTCGTGAGGTGTGACGTTTCTCCCTACTTAGGTAAACCGGGATTATGCTCGGGTTTAGAGCTATCATATGCAACAATTCTAAATATTTCACAGAAGTGTAAGCATTAATCAGAGAATTTATTTTTTGAATTAACATAGTGAACCGTAAATTAAACAAGATCGAACTCGTAATTTCCAAATAATAAATATAGGGTAACTAACTCGTGGCTCGACTCTCAATTTGTTTAAAAAACAAAGGTCCCCAGCGGAGTCGCAAAGCTGTCGTAACCGTTCTTCGCCCGGGAGGGAAAAAGTCCAATACCGACGGGTTTTCTCTTTGAAAATCGTTTCGAAAATGTGAGGAGTTGCCACCAATCATTTAAGGTGAGATTGGAACACCGTAAAAATCGGGTGATTTTAATAAAACATTTTATTTTAATAAAATACCGAGTTTTGGGGTCTACAAAAATCCAGAAAATAGGTTCGGGAGTCAGTTACGCGTGGGGAAGGATTAATACCCCCACAAGCGCCCAAAAATTGGTACCTAGTTGATTAACCTATATTTAAAATCAGAAATTTGGAGTTTGATCTTTATTTAATTTAAAAATCATTAAGGATGCAAAGTTGAAAAAAAGGTATTCGTTTATCGAGACCGATAGCATTCGCCCCCGAGCGTAAATGCGGGTGATCAGTTATTGTGCCTAATAACCGAATATTGCCTTATTTTTAGAAAACATGATGTAGTTTTGAAAAGGATGTTGACTTATTCAGGGAATTACCAGTAGTCACCCCCTGAGCACGATCGTGGGAGATATACTATTAATTCCTTAATAAGTGAACAGTGCCTTAGATTTGTAAAAACAATGCAATCAAACAAAATTTTATGTGTCTTAATTAAACTAAAAGTAAATTAAGGTCTTTTCTAACTTAAAGTGTCAAATTATGAAAATTAAGGAACCCAGATGCTCAAATCTAAAATGTAAGTTCTAGTATTAATCATATTTGATTTTTTCAAATCTAAGTTCAAGGATAAGAACTTAAAAGGTCGAGGTTTAAAGTACCAAATTCTAAAAGACTTAAAAGAATAAGAACCTAAAATGACAACTTATAAATTTAAGGAACTAATTAAAAATCTAATTAATCTAAGTTATTAAACTTAATTTTTTTAGAAAATATTTATTATTAATTAATTTTAAAATTCGAACAATCGATTCGAGTAATCAGACATTTGTTACGAAAACTCAACTAAAACTAATGTATAAAACCAAATAGATCATAATATTCTTATAATAATATTGAAAGTTGTTTTACGTAATTAGTGGTAAAATAATATGAATTTTAATATATTTAAATGCAAAATAATCGTTGATCTATTAAATATATAATAACTTTTATTTATATATATAAAAGAAACCAATCAATTTAAATTTTGTATGAATAATAAAATAAAGAGTGAGTTTGATATTAAAAATGGTTTTTACATTGTGGGGCAGTTCAATAACGCAACAACTCTCTGACTCCCTCCTTTTACTTTTATACTTTTTTTTTTCTTTTCTGACTTTTGGTACATGTTATATTCAACTATTTAAATCATTATTATACTTTTATATGGTACTCATAAATCCTGCGGTTCTTAAAGGCTCTAGGAGAACTTAAAAATTTAAGGACCTAAATGGAATTTTTCTAAAAAAATAAAATTAGACATAAAAAATGGAAAAATTACAAAATAGTGCCTACATGACTAATATGCAAAAATATAGAATCCTAATGTCTAAACAACAAAAATTAAAGAAATTAAAACTACGACTAAAATGAAATATACTTAAAATAAATAGACAAAATTATAAACATGCAAACTTCGACCTCGGGATTAAAATAAAACATGAAAAAATTAAAATTGAAATGTCTAAACAACATAAATAAATACAATACATTCAGGACTAAAATTAAAGATAATAATGTATAAAGACCGAATTAAAAACTTAAAAGACTCGATTTGACGACTAAAACATATCATTTCTAAAACTGAAGGATTTCTCACGTTATTATCCCAATCACAAACACGGGTAAATTAACCGACTGAAACGCAACCGTTTTACTCTTCTAATATATATAATATATAAGGTAAAAAAAACCTAACTCATTTGCTTCACCCCCTTTCTATCTCTTCAGCCGTTTTCTCTCTATCCCTTCTCCCTTATCTTCTTCTTCATCTTCCATGCAGCGCTACTCACTCCCAAAAGACCCCCTCACGCCGCTCATCTTTAACAGAGACCCCAACAACCATAGCCATCACCTAAACCGCGACAGCTCACCGCCGCTAGAAACGCCACAAATTGGCCACTCTCCGATCTGCGACGGGAGACCAATCCCAATACCAAGCCTCCAAACTTAAAATAAAACCCCTATCTATATGTAAAACCTCAAAAACTAACCCAAATCTTCACATTTTCCTATCGAATCCTCGACCTCCATGCTATCTCAAATCCGGTGAGAACACCGACTAATCCCGACAAGAGTGTGGCATCACTCAACTCCGACTACACCGAACCGAAATAAGGTAGAAAACTAAATCTTCTTTACTGTTTTCATTCACTTTTCTTATGCAGATGTTTCAAATGGTTATTGCTTATTTCATTTAGTTGCAAAATATCACATGCACACACAAAAACTAGAAAAACCAAAAAGAATACCCCAAGAAGAATACCTTGAAAATCCTCGTATTTATTTGCTTTCGATTTTTTTGAATACAAAAGTGAGATTCTTGCTACAATGGTGTTCTCCTCTCGTTTTTCTTCCCTTTACAATGAATCCCCATTATACCTTACTGCTTTCCAATGACCCCCCTGTTCGACTCTCACTGTTCTCTTTGTTCATTTTTTGTTCTTTCTTTTTTTTGAACCTTTTTCCCCCCTCCTCTTCTTCGTGTTTTCCGCCTTTTTTCTTTTTATCATTACAGGTAGTGGGTTTAGTGGATGGATTAGGTTTGAGTGGGTTTGAGTAGTGGTAAATTTTTTATTGATTTGGTGGGTTAGGTTTTATTTTGTGGATTTTTGAGTGGATGATTTTTTTATTAATTTGGTGGGTTTTAGTGGAGTTAATTTGGTCTGAATTTTTTTATGTTTTTGGGTGGTATTTGACGTGGAGGGAAGAGATGAGTATATGGTGGGGATATTAAAATATGATATGCAATCACATGGGATAACGATGGGGTTTTTAAATAATAAAAAAATGATATTTAATTGGGGTAGTGGGAAATGGTGGAAAAATGAGGTGTCTACATAGAGCATACCCGAAAACCACATGCAAAACCTTAGGATATTGTCCATTTATTTCTATTTAATTACACTATTCTAAGCTTGCGAACTAAAAATTTATGTGGCTAGGTTATTTTATGTCAAAAAGCATGTGGGATTAGAGATCATATTTGGGTAAAAACAAAAACATGCTGGGTAGATATCATGAGAGTAGGGGTAATATATAATTATGCTCTTATTATTATTAATCTATCATACTAACTATGTCTCTGTCTCTTTCTATTTTCATTTTCTTTATTTCTGCATTTGCATTATTAAAGAGAAGTTGTGTTGATTCGCGGAATATTTGTTAGTCCAGAACAACTTTCATTAATGAACAACAAGGTTGTGATACACAACGTCAAAAATACAGAAGTACGATAGTGGTTGAAAAAACCTCAGAAAGAGAAAGGAAACAGTCTGCAAGGTAGTTATACGTAAGGTTGTCACAATATATGCTTCAGTTAGCCTTAAACACAATGACGTCCAAGAACTACAGAGCATTTGAAATAGTTAGGCAGAAGAAAGAAGATAGAAGTTTCATTAATGTTATGGTGACATTACATATCCGCTCTATGTCAAGATAGACGAGTCTCTAATCTGAGCTTTGGTTTAGTTCTAGAATACGAGTTACAATTGTTTCACCTTCAACAAGGAAGACATGGTGCCCACCATAGAAGAATATACAACCCTATTACACTGTGATAGGATCCAGATGGATAGAGTCTTCACCAAATTCAGTAAATGACCCCCGTTCAAAAGCGAATTGGCAACAATTGCTAGGGTAGATGAGTAATGGGTGACTGATCACATCCAACATAAAGTTAAAAGAGAAGGGATTATGTAGGCTAAAATCAAGCAACTGATAGATAGACACCCCGATGAGTGGAAAATAATTGATCTCTTTGCACTTGGATTCTACGGGTTAGTCATTTTTCCAAAAACATTGGGAGACATTGAAGTGACTATGATGGTGTTATTCGAACAATTTCCAAGGAGGGTGAATCCTTCTCCAACAATCATTGCTGATATTTTTCGATTGTTAAATCATTATCAAATAGTAGGAGGAGATCGTTTCATAGGTTGCATGTAATTGCTATAGGTATGAATCTACAATCATTTCTGGAAAACAAGTAGGGTCTTTTATCATCAGTACAGTGCGTGATATTCACCCTTAGAAGACTTTCTCAAACAACAATGGCATGAAGATATCCTGAGAGAAAAATGGTTAAAATGTTTACACATCTTCAGGACAAAAAAATGTATGGAGAGTCTCATGGTTTGCACGCAGTGATATAATCTATAGGTTTGGAAACTCGAGTATAACAATGCTACTTGGATTGTGAGGAAGAGTTGGCTACACTTTACTTTTAGCCTTACGACAGTATGAGGTACGACAGTTCATGTCGGTAGCTCATGAGCTTTGGAAATCTGAGTTCACGTATCATGAAGACAACTATAAGAGAAAGGTCAAAGTTAATTAGACCCGTGGAAAACAATATTCCAGAATGATACCATAATAGCTTGGGAAATGCTCATACAAGATTATATTGAGCGGAGGAAACTAAGGAAAATTGATAACATTCTAGTAATTGACCACAATGATACTCGACCTATGAAAGAACGTCTCAAGGCTATCTAGTTTGAGTTAGAGATTGAAATGGGTGAATTTGAGGTAGAGTAGAAAGAATTGGAGGAGAAACTTAAAAAGATGGAAGATGAGATATTCGAATGGAAGATAGATGTTGAGATCCAAAAGGATAAGGCCGATAAAGCTAAAAAAGAGAAGAATAAAGTTCGTGACGAACTTGAAGACCTAAGGAAAGGATACAAAGATTAGGCTCAGATGATCACCAATCTGAAAAGGTCATCAAAATTATGGAAAGATGAAGTGCACAACCTGAAGAGGAAAGTTGAAGAACAAGGTGACAGAGAAGCATTGTAAGATCAATTAAAAGTTATCAGAGACAATTATCAGATAGTGAGTATTAGAACAAGAAGATGAAAACCAAAATGACTAACTTGGAGAAACCTATTCATAAGCAACGAGATCAAGAAAACCAGGCCATGAAGACATATTTAACTTGAGTTAGAAGACATTGTGTATGGTTACAAGAAACAAACATGCCAACTTCAGATAGTTCATTTTCATGGAGGACTCCAGTAGAAATTTCGATGGGAGCAGGCTCAGTGGGAGGTAAAGGAAAGAGACGCAGTCATCTAGGAGTTCATGAAGCAAGTTAAAAAAAACCGTTGTGATTTAGCAAGAGAAGCCGAGATGGTAAGACAAGGGATTTAACCAGTGAATAATGAAACTTGAAGACTTATCAACTTGCTAGAAGCTGTTCGAAGTGTAGAGGATATATATCAAGTCTATCTTTGAATATTTTTGGTTTCTTTGTAATGACATTTTCGTCTCAATAAAGGATATTATATGATGATGGATACTGTTGGATCAACAACTCGAATTCATCATGCATTCTTTTTGTATTTTAGTTAGTTTATTCTATGAAAATCTTAATAACTAATAAAATTTATTTCATTCAAAAAAAGAAACAACCACTGGGAACATCATTTTCTCATAACACTCGATTCAAATTAAGACAAATGGAAGTTAGGCTTAAGGAGATCGAGGATAACTTTGCCAAGTTACAGAAGGATTTGGAAAGCAAGATTAGTCAGAATCATAAATACACTATGGATAACATCACTAAGAATCAGAGAATATTGACTGATCAAATAGTGGCCAGACTAGCAGGATTGAACATTCTTGGAGTGAGGGGATCTAAAGAAGTTGTAGCGTTGCTACCACCACCAATGTTGATAATCATGCCCAGAGGTTTCTAAGGGTACCCAGAGACTCTTCTACCATAAAACCACAAGTTTCTGTAACTAATCCTTTAAACAACCCAAAAAGTTACATTCCAGACTTTAACAAGGAAGATAAGCATAAGAAAATGGAAGAAAAAAAATAAGATAATTGGAAGATCAGATAAAGTCTTTCAGAGGAGATGAAGGCTTCTACGGGATCGATACCTTAGAACTAAGTTTGGTACCATATCTCATATTTCCGCCGAAGTTCAAGGTTTTAAACTTCAATAAGTTCGATGGAAATAGTTGCCTATTAGTAAACATAACCATGTTATGTGGGAAGATAATAGGACATGGTTGAAATGACCAGCTCCTAATCAACTACTTTTAGGAGAGCTTGTCATGTTCGACTATCTAGTGGTACAACCAGTTGAACATGCCTCACATTAAGACCTAGAAAGATCTCGCTAAGTGATTCATGGAATAGTACAAACATGTAAACGAGATGAGACCAGATCATGTGATGTTGCAAGGGATGGAAAAAAGGCTAACGAGAGCTTTCAGTAGTATGCACAATGAAGGAAGGATGTGATTGTGTAGGTACACTCACCTTTGGAAAAGAAAGAAACAAGGAAGTTTTTCGTCCATACTCTCAAAGCTCCATACTTCGAACACCTGGTAGCAATCACCTCTAGAAGTTTTATAGACGTGGTAATGGCTGGAACATTAAACAAATAAAAATCCAAGGAGGAGAATCTCATAAGAGGCAAACTATAAAGAGAAAAGAGGGCAAGGTCAATAAAGTGAACGACTATGGCTCTGAGAAGGGTCTCACCATGTCTAAACCCAGGTCGACCTCGAACCAGGACTCAAGGGAGTAAAGAAAAGGTAGAGAATAGTTTGACCCAGTTCCCATGATATATGGGGAGCTATTTTAGCAGTTGCATGGTAAGAAAATGGTGTCACCTTTCCCAGTGGAACCTCTAAAGCCACCATATCCAAAATAGTATGATGAAAATACAAATTGTAAATACCATGTCGACATCCTAAAACACTCAATTGATAACCTCCTTACCTTAAAGAGGCTTGTTTAGAGGTTACGAACCAAACATTGGATCCACTTCAATGACACTCCAAATGTAGCCCAAAATCCTCTCTCGAATCATAGGGAGGCAATGATTAACGCCGTCATTCAAAAAGTGAGGATATGTAACAAGACAAAGGTATTGAAAGTAAAATCCCCTTTAATTTGGGTATGGTGGTAAATAATGAACGTATGGATATTAGTTCTGCACTCGAAGGATGTATAATATAAAAATAGAAATTACTACCAATATCAACAGGAAGATAGGTATAATATATATGATTTTCCACCTTCAGAAGTCTAATTCAACAGTTAATGGATAATAAATAGTTGGAGTTTTACGAAGGAACCTCAAAAATAAATATGTATGCAAATAGAGAATCATCAGGCAAATAATACAATGTTAATCACATTTTGGTGATCACACCCAAGATAAAGATGGCAGAGATGGTGTCTTAAGGTAGTAATCATGACTTCAAGACCATTCGCTTACAAAGATAATAAATAGGTGCCCTGGAAATATGATAACAAGCTGGAAACTGTCAATAAAGGGAGGCATTTTAATAGGAGTGAGAGGTGTTATTCCCAGAAACATGGTCTACACCAAAGGATAATAGAACCCTTTAAAGGAGATGAACCCACGATCAACAAGCCCATAAAAGAGGATGAAGCTATAGAATTTTTAAATTTTTTGAAACATAGTGAATACAATATCGTGGAATATTTGCACAAGCTCTCATATTGTATTTCAATGTTATCATTACTACTGAGCTCTAAGCCACATCGAGAAGTACTACTTAAGGTGTTAAACAAAACATTTGTGCCCATAGGTATACCCATCAATAAGTTGGATTGTTTGGTCAAAACTATTTAGGTAGATAATCTCATCTCATTCTCAGTCGATGAAATTTCGCCAGGGGGAAGAGGAAAGTAGAAGGCGCTACACATTAGAACTCATTGCAGGGGCATTCCTTACTCAATATACTCATTGATAATAGCTCCACGCAAAATGTGATGCCTCTGGTCACACTAAAGAGGCTACCCATATATACTTCACATATGAGGGTGTGTCAAAACGTGGCCCGAGCATTTGATAGAATGAAAAGAGAAGTTCTTAACAAAATTGAAATTCCATTGACCATTGAACCAACCACCTATAATATAGAATTTGTGATCATGGACATCATGTTGTCATATAATTGTCTCCTCTGTAGACCCTGGATACATCAAGCATGAATGGTACCTTCCATGCACCATCAAAAAATAGAATTTTTCATTGATGGAGCCCTTGTGATTATCAATATAGAGGAAGACATTGTGGAAAGTGAGACCACTGAAACCCCTTACATTGCAGTTGACAAAGATGTCATAAAATTCTCATTCCACTATTTGGAGTTCATCAATTCCACCTTTGTGGTAGAAGGAAATAAGGTCTTTAGGCCTCGACTCTCGAGTTACACAAAATGGAGATTATGCTAACCCTTGGAATAGGTGATAAAGTAGATAGAGGTTTCTGAAAGTTCCTACAAGGAAGAATTGATCCCATCTGCCCTATTATGAAGAAGGATCACTTTGGTCTCGGTTATTAACCATGCTATCAACAGAGAAGAAAAGAAATAAGGGCCAAGAAAGAATAAAGGAAAGGTTTGCCGGTGATGAGATTATCTGGAAAATTTGAGTATTAGCGTCATACTAGATGATGGTGCAAGAGAGGTTGATCTATCTAGAATCTACCCATGACCACTAGGGTCCGTAATAATCAACTAGACTGCCAAAGAACTACTTGTGTTTTTCAAAAAAAAAAAAATTCAGAGTAATGCTCAAAACTTTCCCTATTTGCTCATACCTAGGGGAATAAGAGATATCTTGCAAGGGTTGATTAAACTATTTTTAGTTAATTTCAATAAAAGATTCATTCTGGTATTCTCACATGGCAAACACATTTTTTCATTAATCCATTCTTTATTTCTTTATGCATATACATTTATTATTTTATTTTATTTTTTACGTGAGATATTTTTTCTTATATATATATATATATATATATATATTTCCCTCCACCTTTCTTCAGGTCACTAGATATCAATGACATAGATGATAATGATTCTAACCTAGAGATCAAGTTTGAGCAACGTATATGTCCAGGGGAGATTGACAATTGTGACAATGAGGAAGAATACGACTTGCCTCCCAAATTATTAAAAATGGTAGAAAAAGAAGATAAACAAATCATTCATCACGAAGAGAATATTAAGGTCTTGAATTTGGGATAAAAAAGATAATAAAGAGGTCAAGATTGGCACGACTCTTTACTGACGCATAAAAAAGTCTAGTCAAACTACTCCAAGGTTATAAGGATGTATTCGTATGGTCACATCAGGATATACTAGGGTTAGATACAAATATGGTAGTACACAAGTTACCAATCAAGCTAGAATTCAAGCCAATACACAAAAAATTGAGGTGAATGAGACCTGAAATAATTCTAAAGATAAAAGAAGAAGATTAGAAGCAATTTAATGTTGTCTTCCTTTAAGTCTCTAAATATTTGGACTGGGTAGCATATATAGTACCCTTACCAAAGAAGGATGAGAAGGTGCGCATGTTTGTTGACTACATAGACCTTAATAGAGCAACTCCTAAAGACAACTTCCCACTTCAACACAGAGATACTTTAATGGAAAACATTACTGGGAGCTCGCTGTTCTCATTCATGAACTGCTTCTCCAGATATAACCAAATCAAAATGTATCCGGAGGATATGAAAAAAACCACCTTTTTCACCATGTGAGGGACGTTCTATTGCAAGGTGATGTCATTCAAATTAAAGAACACAAAGACAACATATGAAAGAGCCATGGTTACTTTGTTCCATGACATGATGCATAAGGAAATAGAGGTATATATCGACAACATTATTTCCAAAGATCAACAGAAGAGGAGTTTATTGAGAATCTTATAAAATTGTTCCAAAGATTGAGAAGATTCCTATTGAAACTTAATCTGAGTAAGTGCACTTTTGGGGTTATATCTAGAAAATTTCTAGGCTTTTTTGTCAGAAAAAGAGAAATTGACATCAACCCAGACAAGGTCAAAGCAGTAAAAAAACTACCAACCCTATGCACATAAAAAGAGATTTAAGGTTTCTTGGGAATACTAAACTACATTGCCCGGTTCATCTCACAGTTGATTGACAAGTGCAATCCTATTTTTTGCTTGCTTAGGAAGAATATGGTATGGGTTGATGATTTCCATGATGTCTTTGAGAAGGTAAATGAGTATCTATAAAATACTCTCATCCTAACGTCACCAATTCCGGATGTCATAACCATTTTTGAATTTTTTATATTTTAAAAAACAATTATGACTTTATTTTCATTTTAAAAATTAATTATGACTCTCTAAATTGGGGTCTCCCTTGACCTTTGGGTTAGGTAGATCAAATACCTAAAAACGTCTTTTAAAACAATTTAGAAAAAAAATCATTTAAAAACAAAAGCTGGTCTGCATTTACCAAAAAATTATTTTTAAGGATTCAAGAGTTGATTACGTGCGGGGAAGGATAAGTACCCCCACAACACTAAAAATTGGTACCTAGTAGCTTATACATTATCGTAAATGGTGTACAAGCTTCCAGCGCTTCCAAAGTGTTGAGGCCAATAACAAATTTAAGGCATTGCAAAAACACCAATTCTACCTAGAAGATAACTTTGTATTCCCTAAGGCCGATGAGGAAACTTTCGGACCTGAGGTGATGGACATCATCCAATAACACAATAGCGAGAAATTTACTTGGCACCCGAAGGTGGTGGTGCCAGCATTGGTTCGGGAGTTCTATATGTATCTGGGAAACCTTTCCCAACATGTTGTTTATGTTCGAGGGAATTTCATCTGATTCACTCCCTCTACCATCAACCACTATTTTAAACTCGACAAAGTTGAGAACCACCATTAAAAATTCTTTGCCAAATTCGACTCTGAAACTTATGATGGTGTGTTGGAATACTTATACTTTGGCTGGGAAAAAGTTGAAAGGAACGAACCCAACCAAAAATATGTAGATCGTCGTGCCCTTAAGTCAATCATGAAGCTGTGGCACCAATTCTTGAAGGGCAAGTTGATGCCCACGTCTTATAACACAATTGTGTTGCTACAGTGACTAACGCTACTCCATTCCATCATCTGCGGGTGATTGATTGATGTGGGAGAAATTATCTTCGAAAAAGTTCATGAGTGCGCCAAATGGGCAAAATGTAACTTACTTTTTCATAATCTAATTAAAACTCTTTGAAGGAAGAAGAAGGTCCTCGAGGAGTCCTAAGAAGATTTCATCAAATCCAAGGAGGACAATACTAAGAAGAAAGTTCCTAAGCTAATGAGTTTTGACGATAACGCTCCAGGTGAGGGATTAAAACAAGGTATAAAATTTGTAGTCGCGGTAAGAATGGCTGCTGTGGTCACCAATACTTTAGAGACAAGGGAGCGGCTAGAACGCTTGGAAGGTCATATGCATACCTTCTTTAGTTATGTTAAGGTAAGAGATGCACAGTTGAACACCTTCTTCAAGGAACTATTACCAGTTGCTAATGACGACCTACCGCCTTTTCCTATAAAAATATTATGCAAGTCAGTAGCCACAGGCATTAGCTCATTTTTTCCTTGGCACAAGACGTTCAACCAGATTCCCGAATTGATATCACTCCTCTCGCCACACATGACTCTCCAATCCGTGTAGCAGGCCATGGCCAGACGGATGAGTACCTCAGCTCAATATCTTCATCTTCAGAGCATATTCAGGAACTTTTGTCAGAATTTTTCGAAGCCGAAGACTATCATGACCACAATTGATGAACAACCAACTACTTAACATTCACTTGAATAGCCACCATATTTGAACAACAAACCAGTTGTTCCATTTCAATCATCGCTTCCATCAGAAGAAACATGATCTTTCAGCCTTTCTCATCTCAAAATACGCCGAACCCGAGTGTCTAACAAAACTACCCTACCACAATAAGGTATAATTTTACATTTGTATTTGCATCATATTTTAGATTAATTACTTTACCTTTTTCGTGCATTGAGAATAATGCATCCCTCAAGTTTGGGGGAGGTGTTATGCTTCACACTTAGTTGAGGCATGAGTTATGTTAGAATAGTTGTTTGGAATAAGTTGAGGATGCTTGATGAAAGAAAATTTTTATTGCCTAGGCCAAAAGTATTTTATATGACTGTTGAAGGAGATAATCGACCTTAGAACTTGATTATTTGTGATCTTGTTAACAAAATTGTATGTTTTGTCTGCTTAAGGTACTTAGAAAATATTTAGGAAATAACTTTTTGCGCACTGTGGCATTAAATGATTGAAAAGGTTAAGTTGAACTCCTTAGTGTTTTGAATTGTGTTGAATTGCTAATAAATATTTTATCATAACTGTAGAGGGACACTCTTCTATGTGCTGGCATAACTATGAAACTCCCTTAAATAAATTGTTGCCTCAGCACATGAGTGAATGAAAGCAGTTACGGGATGAGTCTACCTGACTAGCTCGGGGTGGAAGGTATACTCCCTTTCATCTAGAGTGTGGGAAAGTAGGTGTGATAAGCTCACTCCTTTTGAAGCAGTGAAAAAAGAAAAGAAATGAAAAATATTTGAAGGTACTTGTTGATTAAACATGAGTGAAACTGTTCTTAATGGACTAGATACAATCACACACATACATTACAAAAGATTTCTTGACCTAGGGAAGGGTACTTGACTTCTTACTCAGTCTAGCATGTTGAGTCCAAACTTATTGCTGAGGGCTGAAATTTTAAAACCACCAGATTGTCGTAATTTATACTTTGTCGTGACACTTTATTTTTCTACTGCTTATTATCCATTGCTTGAGGACAAGTAATAGCTTAAGTTTGGGGTTGTGATAAATCCGTAAAAACCATGTGTTTTGTTTCTTTATACTTAAGTTATAGAGTTTCTAAAAGACATTGATTTAGTATTTTAGTTGTATTTAGGACATATTTGTATGTGGTGGATAAGTTTTTCCAATGCAAAGTTTATTTTAATAATCTGATGCTACTGGAGAAATGTTGTTTATTGTGATGATACAGGAAATGACTAAGGAAGAATTTATTTGTTGAGATAACTTAATTTGCTAGAGTATGCCGAACATAAGAAGATAAAAGTGAGGAATGGATTTTCTTTCTAAGGCAAGTTTGATCTTGCAAGTCTGACGCAATACAAGGAGAAACTATTGATGCCACTTGGCCAGCAGTCCAATTTACCTCACTTTCATTCATGCCCTCATAAAGGAATTTGGGACCACTGCCAGCTGTCATTTTATTTGCACAAAGGGTTTGAAATCGAGGGTATTTAGGGAATTTCCAAGGGCACTAAACCCTAGAAATTTCCACTATAAATATCCCATTATATCTCTCCATAAGGGGGATTTTTAGAGAGGAGAATATACCCTTAAATAGAGGCTTGGAGTAAGAAACTGCAATAACTCACTTTTTCTACCGTCCACACTCGACCGTCCTAGGTACCCTCTATAGTCGAGCTTTACTGGAGCGGCGGTCAGGCCCTCGAGAAAGGCTGGTCACTGGAGCAGTCATGGTGGTAGTCCAAATGTCATGGCAGAGCCCTATTTTGGGAGTTTTTTTATTCCTTTTGTTCTTCGTTTTCATATCATTTAAGGGCTTGGACTTAAAGATTAATTTTGGGAGGATATTTACCACACTATACACTATTTTATTTGGTATTGGATGATGCTTGGATGATGCTTTATTTGATTGTTAATGAATGATGAAGTTAGATTATGTTAAGTGTTGTTTTTTTCACTATTTTAAACTTTTACCGTGACACTGTAAGAGCTTTTGAGATATTGCCATTTTTCTAGGAGTTGATACCTAATATCAAGAGACTTAGATTTGATCTTCATGAATAATGAAACTAATATGGGATTATGAGGTTATAATATGCCTTAGAGATAAGGAGAGGGTTTCATTTGACTAAAAAGGGTAAACGCTTGAGTAAGATAGGCTAAAACCTATTGTTTACATTGAGGGGTATTACAACAGCAACTGTTTGACAAACCAATGGTTGTAGTTCACGCTGAGTAGTATTATCGTAGTAAAAGTTCTAGGAACACTCTAGTAAACCCTGTCGGGCATCATAGGCATTGCATCCTAAATCATCCTAGACATATAATAATTTCTCGCCATAGCAAATCCAATCCAAGTGCTTCGCTAGAAGTCTGATTGTGTTAGGTTTTTTAGATTATATTAAACTCAACATTTTTATTTGCTTTGACAACTTTTATTTGTTTACCTTTGCATATCTTTATTGACTCGACCAAACTTTTATGCTCACTTCACTTTATAATTTTTCTGGCCTTGAAAATACTTTTCCATCTGTTCATATCAATTGATATTGCTTGATATTTTTAAACAAGAATTTTAGGACTAATTAGTGACACTTAGTTTTAGCTATAGAAAACATAAAAAATTCCTACCAATCCCTATGGAGACGATAACTCACTTACTATTATATTACTTGCATCTATTGTGTATACTTTCATAGATTTATGTGCCACAACACACACATTTACACGCGATCAATAGTTAACTCAAGAGAGCAGTGACTGTATGATAGCAACGAGGAACTATCTTTCGATTGATTTTTAAAAAAAACAGCTGTAATCTAGCAACGAGGAACTACTCTCAAGTTGAAATATTCAGGTTTAAGTTTCAACTTCATGGTGAAGGTTACTTGCCCCGGAAGCACATCCAGAACTGACTGCAATTTGGATTAACTCAGCGGAAATAAGCCATCTTCCGGTCAAACTTTTATAATTAGATTTCAACTCCACTAAGAAGTATATTCGACTCAAAATATCATCTACAACTTCGGCTTATATTTCAACTTCGCGAAGAAGGACATCGAGTTTGAAGAAAGCCGAATTCAGCAGAAGTTTAATCCGATCCTGGAAGAAAAACAAACTTCTCAATACCGTAAGAACAAGCTCGTCTTTAGAATCCAACTATTTTAAGAATAAAAAATTCGTGTCTTCTTATCTTTTTCTATTGTTGTTACACGATAATAGGAAAAGGACAATTGTATACATTTATTTTCGTTCAGGTTTATTTTATATAGTAAATTATATAATATATATAAGGTTTTTAAAGATATATATATATATATATATATATATATATGTTTCTGAAAACATAATATATATATAAATTTTAATCATAATAGTATATCTTATAAATAATATATTATTATTAGTTACTTATTTTGTTTTTGTTTTTATTTTAGGAACTAGTTAGTCTAGATCAAATAAAAGTCCAAGAGGTCTACATTCGAAAAGTTCATCAACAAGCTCACATGACCTAGTGAATAAGCAACCATGCCAAATGATCCAAATCCAGTAAAGTCCCAAATGGATGAAGACCTAAACAAGCAAGGGATATCATTTTTAAGTTAGGGTTTCCAAAGAACAAAGCTCACACCGAACATATGCATTCCTTTGGATCATGGCAAGAATTAATGTTCAGGATAAAAAAGAATTAGGGTTTAAAAACCCTATTAGATAAGACCTTGGTTTCGCATGCACATAACCATTGGATCTGACATGATGATCCAACAACCCAGATTACATTGGAAGCATGAAATAACATCGACAGTCCGATTAATGGCGCGTCAAGGCCACGAGCCAATGAAAAGGGAAAGAATCATCCATTCTATTATTTTTCAAGTTTTTGGAAAGAAAATCAAAACTAAGATCAAGCCAAAAATGTCAACAAATCAAAATAACATCAAACCCAAGCAAAACAAAAAGGGAAACAATCAAAACATGAGAATAAATTCAACATCGAAGGCAATTAAAACAAGAGGACATGCAATTAGAGTAAACCAAGAAAGATTCCCCTGATAGTGATTAAATCCCTTAGATCAAGGGTTATTAATTCCTTTAATATCGAATGAAACAAACCCATAGGAGGCCTATAAAATCTCCCTACAAAAACTAAAGGAACATTAACATTCAAAATAAAAAATCAAAATAGAGAGAGGGAGGGAGAACCCATGGGTGGTTTAGAGAGTGTTGAGAGAGAATTAGAGAAATTTTTGAAGGAATGAGGGATGAAAATGAATGAAAAAAGGGCTTTTTATAGGAGGGGCAGCAACATAATTAGAAGAAAGATAAATTATGCATGCAATCCCTAGATTTTTAAAGTGTAATTCATTTTGGTCACCTAGCGTAAATTGGCCACCAAATTCTGATTTAATTCAATTTAGTCTTTTTTTTAAATATATTTTTATTTTTTAATAAATTGAAGTCCTAATATATTCCTTTTTTATTTTTATCTATTTTATTTTATCTTTATTTATTATTTTTAACTTTAATTTAACTTTTTTTTAAAGGGAACCCGATTAAAATTTGAAAGGTTGTCAAAGGTAAATAATTTGGATTGAATTTCAATTTTTATTTAAAATCTTAATTTTCAAAATTAAAGCAATTGGGTAATCGAATGGTATCGAAAGGGCAATTTGGGGGTGCTCATCATTCTTCGATCGTAAACGACTCTCGAATCTAACATATCTTTGGTAAGACGTAGATCCGGTGAATGGTAAGTTTGAGGTGTCTGATCCACCTATTTCAAAAGCAATCGATGGTGACTCCATCACGATTCCAAGTCGAAGCATGAACCTGGGACCACCCAAAGGACTATTACGACAGTGTGATACGAGAATAAAACATTAGATTCGATAGAGGTGGTAAATAAGAGTCTAATTTTCTTAAAGGGGTGTGTGAGAAGGATGACATAATTCACGAGGCTTCTGCTTACTATTTTCCTCAACAAAATGATGTAATTGAGAGACAAAAAATCAAACTTTAAAATAGATAATGAATACTTTGTTAATAAGTTATGGGTTATCAAATAACATATGTGGAGAAGTAATTTTATTAGTAAATTACATATTAAACTGAGTGTCTTATAAGAAATTAGAATGTACCCTATACAAGTTGTGAAATGGTTATGCACTAAATTTTCTATACTTGAAAGTGTGAGGTGTATTGAAAAAGTCAGTTTGCCTAAATTTAAGAAGTGCACCATCGATCCCAAAATCTTTGATATAGTGTTTATTGGGCATGTTACAAATATTGTTGCATATAGTTCATGTAATTACATAACTTTTATATTTGTAAATCTAGCGATGTTGTATTCTTTGAGGACAATTTTCCTATAAAGAACTTAGATTAAATATAGAAACAAAATTAGAAAATCATACTTTAACTTCTCTATTCATGTCGAGAATACTCTAGAGATGGAATTAAAGCCTAGAAGTAAACGATAAAGGGTAGCTATTACATTCGAACTAGATTTCACAACTTTCTTTATTACAAAATAAGTAATTTAAAGTCGATATCTATTTCTATAGATCAAAATTTCCAATTAGATGAAGATCTAAGGTCTTATAATGAAGTTATAAGATCTATTGATACTAGTTTTTAGAGAAGTACAATAAATAACGAATTAGCATCAATAATATCTAATCATGTGTATGAGTTTGTTTGTTTGCCTAGAGGATTTAGAACAATAAATTCTAAGTGCATTTTTAGAAAGAAAATTAGACCTGATGGGTTAATATAGAGGTATAAAGCAAGACTAATAGTCAAATGATTTACTCATAAGTTTGGTATAGACTTCTTCGATACATAATCTCTTGTTATTAGAATCTCGAAGTTCTGTGTCTTATTTGCGATAACATTCATTCATATGTTGCAAGTACATCAAATGGATATAAAGACTGTATTTTCGAATGTACATCTAGCTGAGAAGATCTATATAGAGAAACCACCAGGTTTTGAAGCTCATGGCATGTAAGAAAAAGTATATAGACTTAAAAAGTCTTTTTGTGAATCCAAAGTAGTGGTATAATAAATTTTGCAAAACTATTCTTAGTTTCAATTTTATTGTCGATGGCGTGGAAGCATCTTATATTAAAAATGATTAAAATCAATTGTCTCATCATAAGTTTGTATATATGGCATGTCGACTTTCAGTACTAACATTGAATCTATTAACAAAACAAAAGAAAATTCTTGTCAAAAAAACTTGAGATGACTGATTAGGGAAAGATTGATGTGATCTTAGGAGTTAAAGTTACCAAAATTGAAAAATGGATTTTCTTTAAATCAAGCATACTATATTCAGGATGTTAAAGAAATTTGTATGTTTTGATTTTATCCCTATTAATACTCCTTCTTGGAAGGACTTAGGCCAGGAGCAATGCTCGGGAGAGAGAAAGGTGATGCCCAGAGACTTTCGGAGGCCATAGGTGTAGCCGGAAAGCTGACTGAGCTTGTAGGTGTCAAGCCAAGTAGCGATGTGTCATCCAGGCCCATGCCCAGAGATAGTGACAATAATGGGGGAGACCGAAAAAAGGTGTAGTGGTGAGATAGTAGAGGAAGCTCTTCGAATGGCCAATATGAGCCATCGACTGTTAATAGCCAAGGAAAGTCATCGGGAAAGAATGGCAAGGCTAAGTTTGGTGCGAAGAAGAATGTGAGCAAAGAAAAGTTAAAGTGCTACTTCTGTGATGGTCCTTATTTGATTAGAGGATGTCCCGAGAAGCGTCGCCTTGCAACCATCATGAAGAGGATGGAAGAAGGAGAAGTAGCGGGAATTGGTTCAGTTGCAAGTGTTAAAGCTACCAAGCCAGAGAAAAGACTTGTTTTGATTGAGGGGGTCAATACGGTTAAGCAAGGATCGAGACGAGGCAAGGTTGTTGATGTTGAGGCAGCCGAACCCAGAAGAAAACTCGATGTGATTGCGAGTGTTCAAGCAATCAAGGCAGGGGAAAGACTTGATGAGGCTACATGTTCCAAAGTATCTGAATCAAGGGCTAAGGATGGTGCGACTACAAGTTCTCAAGTAGTCAATCCAAGATCAAGGCGTTGCAAGACTGCAGATGTCAAAGCAGTCGAGCACAGGAAAGGACCCGATGCGATAGCAAGAGATAAAGCTGTCAATTCGAGGGTACAAAGTGAGCAAGTCAGCTCACAATATGCCAGGATAGAGGCGTGGTCCAAGTTGAGGCGTCTCAGGCATAAAGGGACACTTAAGGAGTATGTGAGCCAATTCAAAAGACTCATGCTCAAAGTCCCAAGTTTGATTGAAGAAGATGGGTTCTTCACCTTCATGTTCGGATTGAAGCCATGGGTGAAGAGAGTGTTGGAGCGAAGGGAAGTCAAGGAGTTGTCTAAAGCCTTGATAACCACTGAGTCCATCAAAGAATTTGGAGTCAAGAAGAACAAGACTTCCAAAGGAAAGCTGAAAGCCGAGGGTAGCGGCAAGAGATTCCGTGAAGAAGACAAGTCAGAGGATGAGGAATGTTGTTCCTAGAGTGGCAGAGAAAATCCACTCAATAATGAACTAGATGGTGAGTCTGGGGAAGATGTGTGCAGTCTTGGCACAAGTGCGAGTGTCAAAGATGCTAAGCCAAGAGTAAGAGTCGAGCAAAGGAGGGGGCACAGACTTAAGATGTCTGAAGTGTTGCAAAATTACCCGAGGCGAGCTGAGTCATCCAAGGTGATGGATGAGCCCAAGATCGAGTTATCCAGAGAAGAGGAAGAACCCAGGATCGAAGAGGCATTGAGATTTGGCTCAATAAGGTTCATTTCTGCCAAGGCGAGTAGAAGCCAAGTGCAGAAGGAGTTATCCATATCCAAGGAATTTGCCGAGAATGTTCGTGTAGAGAACATGGCTTCAGAGACCATCATAAGAGAAGGGTCGAAGCAAGATCTTGCCGATGATGTTCAAGTGAAGAACAATCCTTCAAAGACTCGTAGACAATAGTCAAAGGGAGCCAAGATGTTGAGGGACAAGGCAACCAAAGGAGACACCACCCATTTGTAAGGTGGGAAGTGAGCTCCAACCTTCGTGTTAGAAGGGAGGAGGCAAGAAGAGGCATCAAACTTTGCCGTGAGAAAGTGCCGATGCATGATGACACAAAGAACTCCAATGATAAGGGTTTAATGCGAGGAGTGTCAGAATTCAGGGAGTAAGAAGGGCTGACACAGATTTAGAGTAACAAGACCAAAAATGTTGTTGCATTGATCAAGGTGTGAAGACAAATTAAAATCAGTCTTCAAGTGAGACATTGTTGAAAATTCTAGATTTTCTAGATTAGCATCCGGCTGATTTTCTTTATGCAAGTGGGGTCGCTAGTGGTTCAAAGTGGACAACCAAAATTGTTGAATTTAAGAAATAGGGATAATTATAATTTAGTCCCTACATACTTTAGGATATTTACAAGATTAGTCCTTAAGCTTCAGCTATAAATACCCTAACCCATTTAGCTTCAAAATCATCCCCAAATCATTCTAGCTTTCTCTCAAGTATTTTTGTAAACACCTGTAATTTTTCTCCCTTTAGTAAAAGATCTGCAACAGTTTGGAGACGTAGGCATAATTGGCTGAACTCTGTTATCAATTTCGGGTATTATTTTTCCGCTTTTATTTCACATTCTCACTAATATGGTTATAGGGAAATTACTCGTTTAATTCCCAACAAGATCACTATGATGGAATGCATTATTGGCATCGATCTGACATAAAGCCCAACCATTTTCAACAATAGAGATCACAATTTTGATAGTGGATGAACGAACGACTAGACTAAATGTGTCTCCAAATTCATGGTGAGGGACTTGAGAGAACCCTTTTGCCACCAAGTGTGCTTTGTGTCTCGCAACAGATCCATCAGAATTGCGTTCGAGTTTAAATAATCACTTACACCAAATGGCTACATGATCAGGTGGAAGCAATTGAACCTGCCGAGTTTTATTTTTCACGAGAGCATTGTACTCTTAAAAAATTGCTTGTATCCACTTTGGATCTTGAAGAGCTTGAGATACTGACACAAGCTCAACTTCATCAACAAAAGATGAAGTATCGGTAAAGATTTTTGGGTTTAAAAACACCCATTTTGCCCTAGTAATCATGAGATGACTATTCACGAGAACATTTGAGGGTTAAGTCACGACCTCAGGCAAAATGTGATCCGCATGAGATCCCAAAGAGGAACATGAAGCTAGATGTTCCTTTTGAGAATGATAAGTACTTATGGGATCTACCAGTCTAACTGGTTCCGAGCCAACAAAGCTACTGGAAGAATTAGAATGAACCAAATTATCATTATTGGTAGGAAAAAAGGTCCATAGGGACATTACTAGTAATGATGTACTAGGACGTTGAGTAGAGTGCATGGTAGTAGTGTTTGTTTCCAGCTTATTAGCATACGAGAACACTGTAACACCCTATACCCGACCACGTAGGATGACCTGATATTATGAATGCATATTAGATACTGATCAAGTTGGACATATCAAAAATCCTAATCATGGGTACTAAGCAGAAGAAAATAAAAATAAAAATTAATCGTGCGATAAAAACAATGATATATAACATAATCGTGCATATGACAATCATACAATCATGCATCACAGGATAGATGCTATTAACTATGTAGGGGTAAAATAATCATTCCACAAGTCATTATAAAATTCATGGAAAAAGTGGAAGACAAGAAAATTTAAATAGCTAACATGCTTTTCATACAATGAAACATAACACACAACATATGTAATTAGTTGAAACATAATCAAGCTTCCCTATTAACTTAATTCACACCATAACCATATAAGGGCAAAATAAACATTTCACAACATCCAAAAGGATTTGACATAATTTTCTATGATCAACTAGTTTATTCATCATTGCTAATTAAAAATTAGTCACTATTAAAATCTCACCAAAATCGGAAGTCAATTAAGCACCCAATTGAACATGCATAAATTTAGGGACCAAAATGTAAACTTTTTAAATTATGAAAATAAAGCAAAACACATGATATTTAAGGTTCCATTATGAAACTAGGGATATTTTAGAGTCATATAACAAATTTCAACCAATTAGAATTAAAACCAATCTTTTATCACTAAATCAAGTTTTGGGCCAAATTGAATACATTTTAAAGTATAGGGGCCATCTAAGTACTTAGGGAACATTTTAGAACTTTAATAAATGCAATATGACCTATTTTTATCGAGCAAACAATGAAGGGATCAATCCCTTTTCACGGGGATTGATCCTTTGCAAAACAATAGCCAAAATTTCAGCTAGGGATCGATCGTTTAGGGGAGGGGTTGATCCTTTCTAGTAAGAGATAAATATTTTTTCTATAAAATATAGAAAATGCATATGAATATGCAAGAACATTCATCTAATTGGTCATGAAATGGATCCTAGGGTCTACAAACATGCTTGGACACACTTAAACCCCTTAGAACATGTCATAATACATATGTATCATTCTTCATAATATCATTTAACATATCATACAAGAATTTAGGATCCAAAATCAAATTTTGCATATAAAATCGACTTAAACACAAGTCACCTAACCATCTTGTGCGTTATTTTTCATTTCTTGCATCCTAAAGTCCTAACCTGTTTTGTGTAATTATTGTCACTTGTCTAAATGATCAAAACACTTGTTTAGGGCATATAACATCTTTTAGTCACATAAGACATACTTGAACATATTTCATCACATATAATCCAACATCAACATTACTCATTTTATCATATATTCAAGAATCAAAGTTCAACATAGGTAATTTGAGGTCACTTATGCACTAACAAGTAGTAAATGTACAAGCCAACACATATCCCAAGTAAGGATCCCATATTACCTCAAAATTAAATCAAGGTTCAAAATAACTTTACAAATGCCTCCTTTCTTTAATCACCCCAAGTACCTTGTCTCTCAAGCTCTAAAATCAAACAAGAAATAATATGAAAAATGTTAAACAACGAGTGTGAGCTAGATAACTCAATGAATGACTAAACATTCAAGTGTGATGCACATGTCAAGGAAAAAAGAAAGCAACCTATATGCCAGGGAACATCACTTGTTCTTACCTCAATGACCATACCATAATGTCATGCTTCAATGCTCGTCATAACTGCTACAAATCATATACACTCATGCACAATTACCTTGCTTGCAATGTCCACACACAATGCACACATTTGTTTCCATATAAGATAAAGGGAATTTTATTTGAAACAAAACTACTCATTGGATAAACAAAATCCACACAAATCCTTTTATTTTAGCCTCACATGGTCCCAACTTCCATATTTCAGAGTAAAGCTCAACGCACCAACCTTACCTCGTATTTCTTCTCGGAGCAAATCTCAACGTACCAACCTAACCTTGTTAACCTTTACACATATACTTATAAAAAAACATAGATTACTCTTTCCTAGGCATGCATTTCACATCCAAAGGTCCCATCCAAAAAAAGAAAATTGCCAATCAGTCCGAGTTCATCATGAGTAGTTAACAATCGATGCATAACATATACATGTATCTTTTTCTTAAACATAGTTTTAAACATACTAAAGAATGGTTGTCATTATGAACCCTTATTGGATAGCAAAGTTTCTTTACTTATCCATGAATAGTAGAGTATATCTACTTATCCCTAAGCTAAATATCACATTATTTTGAAACATAGTTTTCTAAAACGGTTATGCATCGAATGCAACATATGCAATCCACATATCATAAATCATTCCCCATATCCAATTCACCTTAAATAAATCACATTCTTCCATTGCCTCATAATTCAAAACCAACTCGTCATTATTATACATACACATTCACAATGATCGAATACATCTCGTACTTCATAACGCATAATCAATCGTGCTTCAATGTAGACGCTTTCAATAATCACTCACCTTCAATTCATAATAGCTCATAATTAAAATATATAAATACAAATGCTTAAAAAGATCACTTAAATCCAATTCACCACAACTCATGATCAACTTATCATATTAAACACATGCTTGAATTGATCATATTCTTTCAATGCCTTAAATCATGTACTAAAATACATGCTTTTTATAATCACTTACTTAAATCAGACATAATGGATTCACATCATCAATTATAAACAAGTATACTTAAATTGAAACCATAAATTTAGATTTCACTCACAACTAAACCTCCATTCAACATTGAACACATTCATCACAAATGAATGGACAACCACTCACCTCGATGGCGCAATACTAAAAAACGCTTCCTAACTCCATGTTGAATATTATAAAACTTATTTTAACTCATCATATACTCCATAAGGACCTTAGAAAACATAATAATGAGTCATTAAGACTTCCAAAACACATAAAAAATTATGCTTTTAAAATTGAATGAAAATCGAATAAAGAATCGAAAACCTTACCATTTTTGCGATGTAAACATTCTAACTTGAGAATCCTTGCTTCCTCATAATTAAGATGATCCTAAACAATCATGAAAGTGATTTAGAACCCAAGAATCCACCTAAAATCAACAGCCATCACAAGCACTCCCAGATTTCTAAAAAATCACTAAAATCATCATTTCTTGCTCAAATCAAAATAGAAATCAATTCCAATTGAAAAGGTGTTTTAACATCATTATAATAAACCTTTAAAAATCTTAAATCCATCAAGAATCAATAGAAATAAGATCAATAAAATTTCCCATTTATTTATTCCAAAAATCAACCCAAAATGAAATATTACCAAATCACTTATGTAATCATCTATTACCCTTTGATATAAAAATATTTTAATTAGCAAATCTTAAAGAAAACTAAGGAAATAAGCTTACCTTGATAGAAATGAAGGAAATAAGATGTAAAAGATGAAAAATGAAGTTGAAGAAGAAGTCTAGGAGACATCTAGGAAGAATAGGCCAAAAAAGGAGGATTAAGGGAGATGGAGAATTGATAAAATTAAGAAAGAGATTATCAAGAGTGAATAAAAAATCAGAAAATAAGATGAGCATTTGGAAAAAGGAAGTTATTAGTCATGAGAAAAAAATGAAGGAAAATAGAGAGTATTTTGGTTTGCACAAAACCGTGAATGATGGAATATGGAAGTTAAAACTAATTTTTGATTAATAAAATAAATAATAAAATCACAGATAAGGATGAAAGAAAACACAATGAAATTGAAACAATCACAACCTTGGTGAAATTGCTTTATAGATTTTTAAGATTTTGAAATCATTCGGTTTAGTCACTCAAATTTTTCATTTTTAATACAACACAATTTAGTCACCACACATACTTGAAAATCAATTTAATTATCCTTTGAAAACAAATTTAATAATTCTAATAACACTTGTAAAATATTTAACAACATCATATTTTCAAATACTTAAAACACAATCTTTTCAGAAATAAAAAATATGACCGGTTACCGACCTGAAACTACTAACTCATATTTTGCGATGTTACAACTCTCTCCCCTAAAATTAGGTTTTCCTCAAAATTAACTTAAGAAAACAAATACAAAAATTAAAATTAGGATTCCTTAAAGACACTTACAATAAACTTATCTGTAGTTGTGGTAACACCACTATAACATATCGAAAGAAAACTCTTTATTTGAAAGATGTCTCTAGACGAGCTAAATCCTACTTAACTCTCTATCAAGGGAAGATAAAAACATACTTCCAAAATATTCACATGAATAATAAAAACAATTCTTCCTAACTATCAACATAGAAATATCATAAACGTGTCCAATCTCAAAAGACCTACACAGACAATGAGCAACAAAACCAATATACACAACAATCTCATAAACTAGTAAATGACTAACTAGATTTTATCTCAAAAAATTCAATCCCAAAACTTTCTTCCACAACAAAACCTTCTGAAAACAAAGCTACTAAACCAACACAAAATCTCACCACATTGCAAATTAACATATGTTTACCAACAATCAAAACGCAAACTTAATTAGCTTGAGAAACAACTTTACTTAACATCAACCTTACGAACCAAAATACACCAACAACACTTCACCCACTAATGCTTGAACCAAAACAACATAATATAACACCTCTAACCATATAAGTCCTCGACTAACCACTAATCGATGAGACATAAACCATATCAAGCATTTTTTCAAACCCAAAGCTTCTTACAACTATTATCTGAATTTGATCATAAACACAAATTACAATCTAGAACTGCCAAAATGAAACACCATGCAGATACTCGATCTCAACAACGTACAACTCAGCTCAAAATACCATGCTTTTGTTGCGCCACTCTAAAAATCTTACGAACTCCCAGACATATAACTTTGCAACCCAAACTACAAGCATAACAATCCAACCTTGCACCACAATTAGAATTATCAACACACTCAATTTACACAAAAACACAAACAACACCAACATCAAATAAAAACACGAAACGTAGTATTACTAACCCAGTCAAACCTACACTTAACGAACCATACACAACTAGTCGATTACTCAGTCAAACAAAGAAGGAGACAACTCTCACATTAACTTTAACTCATAACATTAGCAACAATCACAAACTTTCCAAACGATACATAATCGAATATTCACAATCCTTCAACAACACAAAAATAACTAATCCAAAACTATACATCGGATAATTATACTTATATAACCTTATCCAACCCTAAAAATATATGACCGCTTTACCATTTAACATTAATACGTAACAAAACCTAAAATTGGACGTCACCAAAATCACAAAACCTTCTCGAGTCCAATTGAAACAACAACGAATCTTCAGTTCACTTAACTAGGCAAATCTTCAAAGCAAATTCAACAAATAAGTAACAAGGACATAAAACTCTTCAACCACTTAACGATGAAATCTGCCAGATCCAACAATGACGAGCCTCAACTGCACTCTTTAACGACTTCTAATTCAAAACAACTTAAACCTTAATCAAACTAACACGATTACCTTCACCAACAACATCATGACCTATAAACTCCATCCCTCATGAACAAAACTCAAAGTACAGAACTTCATATCCAACTAGTTTTGGACGAATTCGAGTAACATATTAGAAACACGATCATGCTTCTCTTCAATATAAAAGTACACAAGATGACCATTGATGAGCCAACACAAACTAGGAAAATTTACAGACGGCAAACTTAACTCATCAAACTCTCAAAAAAATATGAACATTCACCAGATTGAACGACATATCCAAGAACTCATAACAACCTTAGTGCGTCTAAAACAAATTTCCTTCACACCAGAGTCACAAACCATCAACTGCTAATAATTTGATCGCATATTAATCTTTGACAAAACCTTAGCTCCTCAAAACGTAACCAAAAAAATACATCAATCCTTGGTGAGGGATCGATTCAAAATCATGAACTTGTTCAACTAAAGATGTTCAACGCACTTATGCATTACACCATCCTCCTTCATAATTACCATGGGAGACGTCGCTAACCAAGCACTAACCACTAACCTTTTTTTGAACACATACTTCAGGAAAAACTAGCCCGAAGAAAACCATGATCCAACGAATTTTACAACCCCAACTTCATTTCTTCTAATTCCTTATATACCACACGAAAAAAAACAACAGACGCAAAAGTCAGATCAACAATTCTCAATGCAAAACTCAACTTTGCAGTCCAATGAAAACCCAATGATCCTTCTAGAACCATGCCTAGAAACTTACAAACTCTACTCACAATTAACCAAATTAATCAATAAAACCAAGTACACTTCACAATCACAATCCCACAACTTACTCACCTCCAACGAAAAATCAACATACGAAAAGAACTCGAACTATCTATAGATAATCATGGAACTAAAATCAATCCAAACCAACACAATCACACACAACAATCCGAAATTCGAATGCACTAAATAAACACACTTACTATTTCACACATAAATAATTTCATAACTCATAATGACTATTCCGAAAAGTAATCTCAACTGAAACACTTAGGAAAGCCTATAATGGTCTCTTATTTACCTTATACCAAGATACTACTACCAAGACACTGACACGTCCATAGTGATATCAATGAACTAAACTGAACTGCCTAATCAAACAATTAGCACTTTCATATCATGCGAACGTGTTGAACCATAACAAATCAATCCAATCATACCATATGAGTGCAACAAATCGTATAACATCACAAGTTCTACACATAATAATAATCTTGAATGCGACGAATCCAAAACCTAACATATTAAAAAGAATAAATTCAAAGGAAAATGAATCAATTAAAAAAAAAATTAATATATATAGAAATGAATTCATTGTAAAAATTATTAAATTTAATGATCAAAGCTTGTATATAACCAAACCTGGAGTGAGACACACACATGTGATCAAAGGTAAATTCATAATAAATAAAAACTTTTACGAGGCAATATGATTCTCGATTTTAACCCCGACACAAAAACATACAACATCATCAACTTTTTTCATAACTTGGCTTTGTTACCACCAAATGTGACACCCTATACCCAACCACATAGGATGATTCAGATATTCTGAGTGCACATTAAATTTCGATCAAGTCGGATAGATAAAAAAACCTAATTATGTGTACTAAGTGGAAGAAATTAAAAATAAAAATTCATCATGTAATTAAAAATCATACACTCATATGTCACATGATAAATGCTATTAACTATGTAGAGGTAAAATAATCATTCCACAAGTCATTATAAAATTCATGGAAAAAGTGGAAGGCAAGAAAATTTAAACAACCAACATGCTACTCATACAATGAAACATAAAATACGTCATATGTAATTAGTTGCAACATAATCAAGCTTCCCTATTATCTTAATTCACACTATAACCATCTAAGGGTAAAACATACATTTCACAACATCCACATGGAATTAACATAATTCTCTATGATTTAATTTTTTTCTTCATTACTAATTATAAATTAGTCATGATTAAAATCTCACCAAAATCAGAAGTCAATTAGGCACCCAATGAACGTGCATAAATTTAAGGACTAAAATATAAACTTTTAAATTATAAAAATAAAGAAAAAATATGAAATTGAAGTCCCATTATGAAATTAGGGATATTATAGAGTCATAGAACAAATTTCAACCAAATCAAAATTAAAACCAACCTTTTATTATGAAATCAAATTTTTGACCAAATTGAATACATTTTAAAGTTTAGGGACTATCCAAAGACTTAGGGACACTTTAGGAATTTAATGAATTTAGTTTAACCTATTTTTATCGATCAAACAAACAATAAAGAGATTGATCCCTTCTTCCTGAGATCGATCTTTTGTAAAAGAGTAGCTAAAATTTAAGCTAAGGATCGATCTTTTAGGAGATATATCGATCCTTTGCCTGAAGGGATCGATCATTTTTAGTAAGAGATCGATCCTTTTCCTAAAATATACAAAAAAATATACATATGAATATGCAAGAACATGCATCCAATTGGTCATGAAATCGATCCTTCAGAATTGACCTATGATTTATCGAGGTGCTAACTTGTAATAGATTGCCGATCAACGGTAGAAGACCCAAAAGAAAGCCACACTAGCACTTATGTAAATATTATCAAATTGTTTAAATTTCTTTTGTTGTGTCTCTGGATCCACAAGAACCGAGGCAATTACTTCAAGGATAATTGACTCCCTACTTGTTGTAATTACAGAAACGAAGGGAATATACTTAGAAGGTAATCCGTTGAGAATAGTGGCAATGCGCTCAAAATCAGAAATGGGACAGGCACAAGCAGCAAGAGAGTCGCATATTTCTGTAACTTGGGATATATAAGCACGCATGGTAATTTCACTCTTCTTGATCATTTTCAGGCGATAGTGTAAATCATGAGAGTGGTGGATTTACTGGAAAAGAACATGTTAACAATCTGCAAGATTTTTGAAGTTGTTTTTGCACCAAAGCTGTAACAACCCGGAAAAGTGGAATTTTTTTATAATTGTGTAAATTGGTGAAATTTGAGGATTAAATTAAAAGTTTTCAAAACTTTTAGGCCATTTTAGAAGTGAAGGAAATTCAGGGACCAAGCCCTGAATTTACCCTTGGAGTGTCGGCAGAATTTTGGTTATATATTCGTGCAATTGGTTTCTGTAAAACAGAAACCAATTGCTCAAATTACCTCCTCCAATGCTCAACTTCCAAACCCGATCCCGACGCCGTCTGGCCACCGATCGTCGATTTGAAACCACTATCGTGTTCGTCATCGACTGATGAACAAACCCCTTAAAATAATTGAAGTGAAACGCTATCAAACGCCATGAATTTTGATTCAAAGTCTCGGCGTTTTTTTAGCACCACCACCGAGAAAATCTTTAATTCTAACCTGAAATCCCAAAATCGAGCTCGTTAACCAAAAAACGCTTAGTATTTTTTAGCATTTTTTATTATTTATTTGAGATATGATTATGGAATTAATCCAATAAGATATTTTATAAAGGTACTCATGTTTCACCTGAGCGACAATCAGTTAGGTCTAGTATTGTCCGTTCGTCAAATCCGCCAGAATCGCGTATTACGAGAATTACTCGTAGGCTTCCATAAATTATTTAAATAAAGGTTAAGATTATTCATATTAGGATTCCAATATGGATTTTTCCGATTTGTAGGATCTAGCACTATAGCAGAGCATGATCGACAGACTCAATAGTAGGCTTCCCTATCCGATTACTCAGACTGTTACAGGTGTGTTTCCTGACGGTGTTATCTAATTGTTTTTAAACTATCTATCTGAAATGTTTTATATTTTTTAGGATACTAAATATTTTTATGAGAAAAGATCCGATGTTTTGAATAATGTTTATTTAATGCCTGATTTACCGTATATTTCTGATATGGTTTATAGTTACGGTATTTTTGTACCTGATTTCTAAATATGGAACATTTCCATATTTTAATGGATAAATTACCATTTTTACTCCAATACATACATGTTATTATTGTCATTTGGGGTATGATTGAAGGAAATATTTCAGGTTCCTTTGCTGTGTGCAAGGGTAAGCCTTACAGTTTCCCAGGTTCCTTTGCTGTGTGCAAGGGTAAGCCTTACAGTTTCCCAGGTTCCTTTGTTGTGTGCAAGGGTAAACCTTACAGTTTCCCAGGTTCCTTTGCTGTGTGCAAGGGTAAGCCTTACAGTTTCCCTGGTTACTTTGCTGTGTGCAAGGGTAAGCCTTACAGTTTCCCAGGTTCCTTTGCTGTGTTTAAGGGTAAGCCTTACAGTTTCCCAGGTTCCTTTGCTCTGTGCAAGGGCAAGCCTTACAGTTTCCAGGTTCCTTTGCTGTGTGCAAGGGTAAGCCTTACAGTTTTCCTAGGCTCCTCTGCTTTGTGCATAGGATAAGCCTTACCGATGTATAGGTTGGTGTACGGTTCGGGTGAACCTACACATTCTGGTGACTGGATGGGGGTAATGTTCATGTTTGTAAAACATGTTTGATAAATTGATTGTTTTCTTATGAATTAGTTTGATCTGTATGTTTTTATAAACCACAAGAGCACACTGATATTTTTAGCTTATTCTGTAAATTTTACCCTTTTCAGATAACAACATACCGTAATCTAGCAGATTTGGCATTAGGGGAGATCAACTACCTTTACTTTTTTATGACCGTATATCTCTATATGTTTTTCAGTTGTATTTGGTGACATGTATTTTTCTATCGTTTTTGGATATCAGTATTACCGATATTTTGTTCTATAAATGTTTTATACGGTTTTTCTATGGTATTTTGATATGTATGTGTTTTATATGGTTTTCTAAAACATGTATTCATATATTTTTATCGTATAAATATTTATTATGGATAAATTTCACATGTTAATGAAACATGGATTTCAACATTGTTTTAAAATAAAAAGAACTTCTGAATGTGATATGTAATCACCTAGACATAAGCATAACGTCCAGGTCGGGTCTAGGGGGTTACATTTGGTGGTATCAGGGCTTTCGGTTTTAAACACTCAGATTATGGATGAGTCCTAAACTCTAGATTTTTAAGAAATTTTGATATTTTCAAAAACGTATCACTTTATTTTATGAATTATTTTTTTCGAGATCCTTGATGCTACTCTGACTTATGTTTCAAATTCTTTCTATAGAGCCTTATAGATCCAACGATGAGTGCTGCTAAAGGTCGTAGGATAGGACGTGGCTGTGGTTGAGGGACAGTCGCTCAACCTTCTGTTACGATAGATGATCCGATGTCACCATGTGATTCTCCTGTTCCACATGTAGATCCGACCATTTCTCATGATGATCCGATTACTCCAGCGAGAGACCCTCCAGTAACTGAAGATGAGGATACTGACATGAATGAAGATGCCATTAATAGAGTTGTCTTTCGCTTGTTTCAGAGAGCTGTTAGAGTCCCTAGTAATATGATGACAGTCGAGATTTCGAATTCTTTGGTAGCTGCTGGAGTAATTCCATTTGAGGGTATTATTGGTGGACCTCCGACTAATGGGGAGTATTGGCCGGAGGATACAGAGAGAATTATGGATGAGATGGATCTGAGGCATGAGCAGAAGCTAAAGGGAGCCCTAACTATGTTGAAGAAAGAGAGTTTCAGATAGTGGCAATCGATTTCTGGTAGTATTTCAAGAAACCAATTAACATGGGATCTTTTTAAAGCACGTTTCTGGAGTCGCTACATTGGAGAGAGATATCTGCAGGAGCGACGCCAGGAGTTTCAGAACCTAGAGCAGGGTGACATGTCTGTTATGGACTATGAGGTTGAGTTCATCCGATTGAGTCGTTATGCTCCTGGACTCGTTGACACTAAGTTAGATCGATGCTTCAAGTTCGAGAATGGACTCAGATATGAAATCAGGAGTCGAGTTGCTACCCACCCGGAAAAAAATTTTGATGCCTTGGTTGAGATAGTCAAGATTGTTGAGGAAATAGAGCGATTGGGTATGGAGCAGAGGAGAGATAGAGATCATGATCAAAACCGATTCAGGAGGCCTTCTGGTTCTGTTGATTCTTTTGCATGCCCCAACAAGATTGACAGGGGTGAGTTTTATCAGAGAGGAGGTGCGAGTGCCAGGCATATAGCATCGGGTTCGTCAGCCATGGCGCCTCCTTATCAGAGTGGGTCTTCTGGATTGCAACCTATATTGACATGTGTGCACTGTGAAAGATGTCATTATGGTAAGTGTAGGATGAAATTGGGGATATGCTTTAGATGTGCTTCCGGTGACCATTTCATGAAGGACTGTCCATAGCTATCTCATTCAGTTCAGACACCAGCTCGTATTCCTGCCTTTACTCAAAGTATTGATCAGACTCCAGCAGTGAGTCGTAGTCAGGGCAGAGCACCAGGATCGACTAGTAGTGGTTGAGCATCTCAGAGTAGGGGTTCAGTCAGATCTTAGGCCAGATAACCTGCATTGGTTTACACTGCTAGACTTCGACAGGATCGCGATGGGCCTAATATGATTGTAGGTACTGTTACTATTCATTCAGTTCCCTACTTTGCATTGTTTGATAGTGGTTCTATCAATTCCTATGTATCATATTCCATTTTTGAGGGTCTTAATATTCTTGTTGAGAATACTGAGAATTCGGTGACAGTTCAAAGTCCCTTAGGCAAGTCCACAGTGTTGGATCGTATTTTTATAAAGTGTCCTATAGAGATCAATGGGAAGATTTTTCTGGCCGACCTGATGGAGTTACCTTTGGAAGAATTTGATTTGATTCTTGGAATAAATTGGTTGGACAAACATCGAGTCAATCTCGATTGTGAGACCAAGAGAGCTGTTCTGAAGACCCCAGATAATCGAAAGATTGTAATGATCGGGGAACGTCGTGGATTTCTGACGAATGTTGTGTCTGCTTTAGTAGCTGAGAAGATGATCAGAAAGGGTTCAGAGGCATTTCTTGCTTATATTATGGACACTAGGAGTTCTCAATCTGATATTGAAGGCATATGAATTGTCAAGGAATTTCCTAATATTTTTCCTGAAGAGTTGCCTGGATTACAGCAGGATAGAGAAGTTGAATTTCAGATTGAAGTCTATTCTGGTTCCACCGCGGTTTCAATGGCTCTTTATCATATGGCCCCAAAGGAGCTTAAGGAATTGAAAGTCCAACCCTAGAAGTTGTTGGATAGGAGATTTATATGACCCAGAGTATCACCAGTTCTCTTTGTCAAGAAGAAAGATGAGACATTAAGACTTTGTATTGATTATAGGAAACTGAACAAGCTCACGGTTAAAAACAAATATCCTTTGCCCAGGATCGATGATCTATTTGACCAATTTCAAGGGGCTTTTATCTTTTCGAAAATAGACTTGAGGTATGGTTATTACCAACTTAAAGTTAAAGATTCTGATATTCCAAAGACTGCTTTCCATACTTGGTATGGGCATTATGTGTTTTTAGTGATGTTATTCGGGTTAACTAATGCCCCTGCTGCTTTTATGGATCTGATGCATCGGGTGTTTCAACCTTATTTGGACCAGTTTGTAGTTGTGTTCATCGATGATATATTGGTGTATTCTAGAACTGAAACAGAACATGAGGAGCATTTAAAGATTGTTCTATAGACTCTAAGGGAAAATAAGTTATACGCTAAGTTGAGCAAGTGTGAGTTATGGCTTAGCGAAGTGACTTTTCTTGGACATATCATTTCTGCTGATGGTATTAGGGTGGATCTGAGAAAAGTGGAGACTATTCTGAACTGGAAGCAACCCAGGAATATTTCTGAGATTCGTAGTTTCTTGGGCTTAGCTGGTTACTACCGTCATTTCGTTGAGGGGTTCTCCCTTATTGAAGCTCCTCTGACGAAACTATTGAGGAAATATGTTCCATTTGTCTGGTATGAGAACCAACAAGCTAGCTTTGAGAAACTGTAGACTGTTCTAACTCAATCCCTATTACTGATTCAGCCTGAATCTGGGAAAGATTTTTCTGTCTACAGTGATGCTTCTCACTCTAGATTAGGATGTGTTTTGATGCAAGATGGGAAGGTTATCACTTATGCGTCACGTCAGTTAGAGCCACATGAGCGTAACTATCCTACTCATGATATGGAGTTAGCTGTCGTGATTTTTGCTTTAAAGATCTGGAGATACTACCTCTACGGAGAAAAGTGTTATATTTATATCGATCATAAGAGTCTGAAGTATCTGCTTACTCAAAAAGAATTGAATTTAAGACAGTGTCGCTGGTTGGAGATTCCAAAGGAATATGATTGTGAGATAGAGTATCATCCAGGGAAGGCTAATGTGGTGGCCGACGCCATGAGTAGTAAGGTGATATCAGAAATGAGAGCCTTATTCGCCAGCTTGAGTCTATTTGATAACAATAGTTTATTAGCAGAGTTGCAGGTTAAACCCACTTTGGCCGAGGAGATTAAGGCCAAACATCTACTTGATAACTCATTGCTTCCCATTATTGAACAAGTTAAGTAGGGATCGAGTTCAGATTATAGTGTGGATCAGGATGGAATTTGTATTTTCACAGTCGTTACTACGTCCCTAAAGATGATGAGTTGAGATGTGTTATTCTTAAGGAGGCTCATAGTAGTCCTTATGATATGAATCCTGGTGGGGACAAAATGTACAATAATCTTAAAGAGCGCTACTTTTGTGGCGAGGTGTTTGACTTGTTAGCAGGTTAAGGCAGAACACCAACATCCGTCTAGATTGTTACAGTCAATTAAGATTCCTGAGTGGAAATAGGAGCCCATTACGATGGACTTCGTTACTGGTCTTCCTCTGACTCATTCCAAAAAGTATTATGTTTGGGTGATTGTTTATCGACTCACAAAGTCACTCACTTCATCTCTGTTCGGGTTAATTATTCTCTGGACAAACTGGCTAGATTGTACATTTCTGAGATCGTTAGACTTCATGGTGTTCCATTGTCTATCATATCTGATCGAGATCCGAGGTTCACTTTCAGGTTCTGGAAGGCCTTGCACGAGGCTCTGGGTACTCGTTTGAATTTCAGTATAACTTTTCATCTATAGACTGATGGTCAGTCTGAACGAGTTATTCAAGTGTTGAAGGATATGTTACAGGGTTGTGTGATTAATTTCCGTGGTAGTTGGGAAGATTTCTTGTCATTAGCCAAATTTGCTTACAATAATAGTTACCAGGCAAGTATTCGCATGGCACCGTAAAAGGCTCTGTATGGACGTAGATGTCATACTCCTATGTGTTGGACAGAGTTGCATCATAGGAAAACTTTGGGTCCATACTTGGTTCGAGAGACTGAATATACTGTCAGACTGATCCGTGATCGCTTAAGAGAGGCATTTGATAGGCAAAAATCATACGCAGATAAGCGACAGAAGGATATCGAGTTTGAGGTTGGAGATCAGGTTTTTCTCAAGGTATCTCCATGGAAGAAAGTATTGAGATTTGGACGTAAGGTTAAACTGAGTCTGATATTTATTGGTCTGTATCCTATTCTAAAGAAAGTCGGACCTGTTGCTTATCAGCTTGAGTTGCCTCCCCAGTTTAGTCATATTCATAATGTTTTTCATGTGTCTATGCTGAGGCGATACCGTCCAGATCCAGATCACATCATTCAGGTTGATGAGGTAGAGCTAAGGCCTGATTTGTCATACGAGGAGGAGCCCTTTCAGATTTTAGAAAGGGATGAGCGTGTTCTTTGGAATAGGTGTATTCTAATAGTCAAAGTTCAGTGGAGTAACTGTGGCCCCTCAGAAGCTACTTGGGAGACATTGGAGTCAATGAAGGCTCAATTTCCTCATCTATTTTCATAAGGTAATTTCGAGGACGAAATTTCTTGTAGAGGGAGAGAATTGTAATAACCCAAAAAAGTGGATTTTTTTTATAATTGTGTAAATTGGTGAAATTTGAGGATTATGTTTTCAAAACTTGTAGGCCATTTTAGAAGTGAAGGAAATTCAGGAACCAAGCCCAGAATTTACCCTTGGAGTGTCGACAGAATTTTGGTTATATATGCTCAAATTACCACCTCTAACGCCCAACTTCCAAACCCGATCCCGACGTCGTTCGACCATCGATCGTAAATTTGAAACCACCATCGTGTTCGTCATCGATCGATGAATAAACCCTGTAAAACAATTGAAGTAAAACGCTGTCAAACGCCGTAAATTTTGATTCAATGTCTCGACCTTTTTTAGCACCACCGCCGAGAAAATCTTCAATTAATCTCCGATCGTTGCTCCGTTTTCGACACCTCCCGCACCATCGTGTTCCTTGTGCCGTTCCGAGTTCACCGGTGTTCGTAGCGTTTCCGTCGTCACCGGCACGTGAGGGAGGGGAAGCGGTCAAAGTTTTCAACGTGCTGAAATCGAGCTCTTCGCCGTTCAAAATTATGAACCGAGCTTTGTAAGTTCCTCAAAATCGCATAAAATAAGTTTAGGAAATTTTTCTGTAATTTTTTTGGCACCGGAGGAGGTCTAACGCGCCCCCTTGCGCCGCCTCTGCGCGTGGGGAATCTTTTAAATAGGTTATAAACAGTTTGACCAGTCTGAACCGGTATGACTGGTTCGAACCGATTCGACCCGTTGACCGTTGACCGACCGTTGATCGTTGACCTTGACTTTGACCAAAAAGTCAAATTTTTCGATAGTCATATTTTAGGTTTTTCGACGTCCTGAGTCTTAATCCGAAGTCCGTTTTTCGAAATTCGAAACCGAAAGCCTAGAAATCGTCAATCAACCCGTTGACTTTGACTTTGACCAAAATGTCAATTTTTGAAAAGTCATATTTTATGTTTTTCGACGTCCTGAATCTGATTCTGAAGTTCGTTTTGCCAAATTCTAACCTGAAATCCCAAAATCAAGCTCGTTAACCCAAAAATGCTTAGTTTTTTTAGCATTGTTGATTATTTATTTGAGATATGATTATAAAATTAATCCAATAAGATATTTTATGAAGGTACTCATGTTTCACCTGATCGAGAATCAGTTAGGTCCGGTATTGTCCATTCGTCAAATCCGCCCGAATCGCGTACTACGAGAATTACCCGTAGGTTTCCATAAATTATTTAAATAAAGGTTAAGATTATTCATATTAGGATTCCAATATGGATTTTTCCGATCCGTAGGATCAGCGCTGCAGTAGAGCATGATCGACAAACTCAGTAGTAGGCTTCCCTATCTGATTAATCAGACTGTTACATGTGTGTTTCCTGACGGTGTTATCTAATTGTTTTTAAACTATCTATCTAAACTGTTTTATATTTCTGAGGATACTAAATATTTTTATGAGAAAATATCCGATGTTGTGAATAATGTTTATTTAATGTCTGATTTACTGTATATTTCTGATATGGTTTATAGTTACAGTATTTTTGTACCTGATTTCTAAATATGGAACATTTCCATATTTTAATAGATTAATTACTGTTTTTACTCCAATACATACATGTTATTATTGTCATTGGGGGTATGATTGAAGGAAGTATTCCAGGTTCCTTTGTTGTGTGCAAGGGTAAACCTTACAGTTTCCCAGGTTCTTTTGCTGTGTGCAAGGGTAAGCCTTACAGTTTCCCATGTTCCTTTGCTGTGTTCAAGGTAAGCCTTATAGTTTCCCAGGTTTCTTTGCTGTGTGCAAGGGTAAGCCTTACAATTTCCCAGGTTCCTTTGTTGTGTGCAAGGGTAAGCCTTACAGTTTTCCTAGGCTCCTCTGCTTTGTGTACATGTTAAGCCTTACCGGTGTATAGGTGGGTGTACGGTTCGGGTGAGCCTATACATTCTGGTAATTGGATGGGGGTAGTGTTCATGTTTTCAAACATGTTTAATAAATTGATTGTTTTCTTCTGAATTACTTTGATCTGTATGTTTTTATACACCAGCACATTGAGCTTTTTAGCTTATTCTGTAAATTTTACCCTTTTCAGATAACATCAGACCGTAATCTAGCAGATTTGGTATCTGGGAAGATCAACTACCTTTACTTTTGTATGACCATATATCTCTATATGTTTTTCAGTTGTATTTTGTGACATGTATTTTACTATCATTTTTGGATATATCCGTATTACCGATATTTTATTATGTAAATGTTATATATGGTTTTTCTGTGGTATTTTGATATGTATGTGTTTTATATGATTTTCTAAAATATGTATTCATGTATGTTTATCGTATAAATATTTATTATGGATAAATTTCATATGTTAATGAAACATGGATTTCAACATTGTTTCAAAATAAAAAAGAACTTCTGAATGTGATAACGTAATCACCTAGACATAAGCATAACGTACATGCCGGGTCTAAGGGGTTACAAAAGAATGGAGGAAAAAGCGAATAACTCGTCTTGGAGAGTAACCAAGAGACCAATACACATAGTATAAAATAGCGGTTGCGGCATCTGTCGCTATTGCGGATGTTGTGGACGTTATGTAACGTGTTGCAGCTGTCGCGGACGTGATTTTTTAACGTATGACGGTTATCGTGGGCGGTTGTGTTGCGTTAATATAGCGTTGCGGTGACCTTTAAAACAGTTACGATGCAACCGTTACATTGCGTTACGGCTGCAATTTAATACCATGCCAATACACTTTCTTGAGACATAAATACCTCAAATGCTTCCTTTTCTACCGGGGATCCATCGTCTCCTTCTATCATTTTAGGTGGTGGCTTAACAACTCCAATTAGAAACTTTTCTAACCGGTGGCTTCGAACATCAAGAAGCACTTATTGCTTCCACAAAAGAAAATTGTATTAATCTAGAAGAATACTAATTTTCTTGTCGGTAAAGCCCTTGTCCCCGAGAGTAGACGATTCTGATGCAGAAGTACCAGAATCCGAGGAAGAAACTCCGTGGCTGACCATAACTACTAACGAGAGAAAGTCACATAGCAGCTACACCCACAGGCCAGAATAAAGAGCGACTGATACCATGTTATAATCTCTATAGAACTTGAGATAGAAATAAAGAAAGGGAAATAGCTTGTATTTCATAATTACACAGGAACCCTATTTATAGAAACAAGAAGGAATAAGGAGGGACACCTGTCTATGAAAATAAGGACACATGTACAATAACAACGTACCCAAATAACAGCTCAGCTAACAACCTACAAAGAAACTTATCATTACCTCAATACAACTCATCTATATCCTCAACATAATCAATTTAGACTATTAAAAAAATTAAACAATTTATTTTTCTTTTCTTTAAAATATACGTTGAACCCCTAACTGCAAACCATGTTTCTCAACATTTTTGTCTAATTTAGTCTCGTCCTCAGCTTAAAATTCCAAAACCAGCGATTGCCTTCCACGTGTCTCATTAGTTAAATTTACCAAATAGGTCCAAACAGAAAAATATAATCACCATCCCACTATCCATTTTCAAAAGGTACCTCCTTTTCCGCTTATTCTTATTCTTATTCTCATACAACTAATTGCGTTAGGCATATCAAAATTTTGAAATATTTCAAATTATTCTTTAAATTATTAATATTGTCATTTTGTTTGAGTTTCATTTCGTTTGGTTTTATATATATTATTACAATTAGTTATTTATATATGTTATATTATTAATTATATAGGTTAATTATTGTTTATTATATTTAGTTATGCTCGTGTTTATATATATATATATATTATCCTTTATTTTAGTTATAGGCCCAAAGCACTTATAAGGGAAAATGGCCTAAACATAGGCCCAACCGAAGTAAGCCCACTTGTGTAAGTCCAAGATGGCTAGGTTTTCCCCTCCTTTGTCTAGTGACGCTAGGAGATCTGAGTCGTCAGATTTGGGCCTTTCATCTAACGGTTCAAATCATATGATGCAGAGTTTGGGGTTTTCCAAACACTAAAGAGATCCATGTGTAACTAACTCCCAACTGTTTGACCTGATTTTAGATCCAATGGTCTAGATGTTAAAATATTAAGGTTTTACCCAAATACACTCTAAATGCCAATGCCTCTATCGAAGCCCAGCCGTTGGATCAGGGGCATGGCCCAACGGTCTGTACACCCCCAAGAAGATCGATTGTCGATCTAGAACATGGAGATGCACACGCGGTCCCCAGAACTTCTCACGTATTGTCTGCATAATCTTTAACAGCTACATGCTCGTGAGTAGGGTCAACACACAACCCCTCTTCTCCTGCCGTTTGTACCCTCTATCATGAAATATGACAAAACACCTCTTGGTACAAAAAATGCCAGAATCTATTGGTGAGGGATTTTCGGCTCTCATAGCAACCACATCTCACATTTGCTTGTAAAAATGGACAATATAAACCCTAAACTAGAAATGTAAAAGGGGATCCCCATTCAGCAATACGAAAAAAAGTCATTCCTTTTAAGGTATCCCATTTTCAATTTTTGTATGGAGTGTGTGATTGATTTTAAATAAAAATAGAAATAAGAGAATAGAGAGAGATGAATCGATTTACATTTTATTGTGGTTTGTTGTCAGAGTTGAAGGTCGCCGATGAGGATAGTCGAAGAGTTAGAAGCCTGTTTAAGTCCTTAGGATCTTGCATGTTGGTTTTAGCCTTGTTTTGGGGTTAGATTAGAAAGAAAAAGGCTTGAGTTTAGTATAGATCTAGGTTTTGGTTCAACCGACCATCGTTGGTGGTGGTTGGAGAGGCTAGGGATATTTAGGTTTTCGGTCATGAGATAAGAAGGGTAAAGGTTTTGAGTTGAAAAATCTGAGAAGGCTAAGTGTGCTCGTTATTTTTGGGGCAACGTTTGGCTTTCCCGGCCACCATGAGCGGTGGCCGATGCAAAAAAAAGGGTGATACAAAGAGGGCAGAAGAGAGCGTTGAGAGATCTCTCTCATTCTCGACGACCATTTTTACTAAAAGTGACTAGGTTTAGTTTAGGGTTTTTAATTAGGCTTTTATATAAATCATTTTAGGTTAATTACACTATAATCCTCCCATTGTAAGCGTATTTTTACAAAATGGTCACATGTAGGGATTGTTTTAAAATTTATTTGTCCTAATTGTTATTTTTTGATTCTGTGTTATTTTTTTATTTTTTTGGATTAATTTCGTTATCAGCCTTCATATTTACGTGCGTTTATAATTTTAATCCCTGTTTTAATTCTCGATTTGTGTGTTTAATTTTGGTTTGTTTTAATTTAGTCCTTAGTTGAGCTTGCGAATAATTTAAATTTAATCCTTCGTTGGTTTTTTGTTTCCTGATTTAGTCCCTTGATTGTTTAATTTGATCGAATATTAATTAGAATTAATAATTTTATGGCCTAGTAATTAATTAGATCAGTTTTTTATATTGTTTTAATAAAATGTATCTATGCATGTTTTGATCTATTTGTTTTTGGGTTATTAGACGTAAGAATTTACCCTTAGGATAGATAGCTTCTCTATTAAAAAATTATAGTTAATTAGAGCCTTAGTTTAGGTTTAGTCCATATTCTGAGCTGGTATGGTCATTTTTCAATTCGATCCTAGAACTTTGATTTTAAATTGAATATTTAGATTTAGGTTTCAAATATTTTAGTCCTAATTTAGATTTTTTTTTAATTTAGTCCCTTGTTAGGTAATCACCTTCTTTAATTAGTTGTTTTACCTGTTGATCTGTGTGAGTATGCAAATGATTTATTCACGAATCACATGACATCATTTTTTTACATAATATGTATGATACCCTCACAAGCATCACTTGACTCAATTCAAATAATTTGATTAAGGGTAATTTCATTTCATTTTATGATTGTCGTGAAGTGATTGTTTTAACATATAAGAAGGTTACTTCCAACGTTTTTTTAAAACGAAATTGTATCCTTTCAAGTGGAAACCCAAAACTTTGACCACAAATAAAATTTAGGAATGAAAGAAAAAGAAATATTCGTCTATTTAAATTCATCGAGAAAAGATTGTTAGAACTTATAAAAGGTTCAATCTCGACGTCTTTAAATAATTGAATATCCTTCTTCTTTCTAATAAGGTTTGGTAATTTTATTTATTTTGTTTCATTTTATTTCATGCATTTAAACATTACAATGGAACTGCAATATTTATCTATTTCGATTGGAGTAGGAACTGACTGCCTCAAGGTATGAGAAGTCGTTTATTCTCGATGGAAAATAGTAAAATATTATTATGTTTCATTCTAAAATTAAAAAAAAATATATTATTTGAAGGGATATTAAACTAAATTAAATTCAAACTTGTAGATTTCATTGCAAAGACATATAATTAATCGACTAAGTACTGATTTAGGGCGTTGTGGGGTGCTAAACCTTCCCCACGCGTAACAGACTCCCGAACTCAATTTTCTAGTACACATACTGTAATTTTGTTGTTTTCACTAAAATTAATATTTTTATTAAAATGAAAAATATGTTTTTGGGTGCCCAATCACACCCTAATCAAAGATTGGTGACGACTCCTCAAACTGTGTTTCAATTTACTTTTAAAAAGGGAATCTCAAATTTTTCGAAGCGAGATTTTTTTCTCTCCAAATCTCACTATTTAACTCAAAAATTAAAAATTAAACTTGTGTGTTGTTTTTTGTAAAAAAAAATCGTCCCGACAGTTTGGCGATTCCACTAGAAACGGTTTTTTAGAGAGTCGGTCCATTAGTCAGTTAATATACTAACTTTGCAATGAAAATTAAAAGTTCGTTCTAATTTAATTTTTGATCCCTTATTTAGTTTTAAATAAAATTTTATTCGCAATTTAATAAACCACTAAATAGTTGTACTCACTTGTTTGCTTATCCTTTTCACCCACTTAAATTTTCATTTTATTGCTTTTATTTCTATCACCCTCACACGGAACCTTCATACATATTTTACCCTAAATTCTTTCTTAGGTTTTCTTCTCCTAAAACCCACAAAGCTTTCACTTTTGTATTTTCTCATCATCTTCCCTTTCATTTTTCTTCACCCCTTTAAGTTATTTCTATGGCACCAAAGAAGAAAAGTGTGGCCAAAGGTTCTCGTCGGCCACCTACACCATCGAGGAACTACAATAGTTGACAACATCAAGCGACGGTCCAATGAGACTTCTAGAACCCAATCAGCAGTACCACTATAATGAGGAATTTTCTGATAGAGATTTTTTCTTTGAACAAGGGTTTAATCTATCCTCAATCGAAGATTTAGAGCAATTTGATTACATCATGAAAACCATTGCTACACTCTGTTAGGAGAAATTTATGAACATCCGGGGGACATTGGTCAGGAGCTAATGTGAGAGTTTTATAGCAACCTCACTGACGAAAAGAAGCCACTGGTTTTTATCCGAGAAAAAATGGTCCATTGGTGGGCAAAGCCAATTAATTCATTGTTAGGTATCAAGGATGCTTTTTGTGAACATATATTATTCGTTGAGAACTTAACCAATGTTGAGCTAGAACAAGTTGGCCTTATTGTTTGCTTTCCCGGCAAGTTATAGGACAAATCGATAACGGAAGTGTACACAATGAAACGACTGAGTCTTAACAGACCAGTGTGGGTATGGTTTATTTTTTCTCGAAACTCGTTTAATGCTTACCATGCATTACTCTTCAATTACTAAAGATATAATCTTATTATTGCATTCTATTTTGGCTAGCCAGCATTTTGATGTCGGTAAAATCATCTCGTTCAAAATTATTGCTTGCACTCAGAAAACTTTAGGATACTTATTTTTTCCCTCACTAATTACTTCATCGTGACAGCAAGAACAAGTACAAATATTGTCTTCTAATCAGGTTTATGCCAACCAAACTTCTATTAGACTATGTTCGATTAAAGGGCCAGACTCTGTGTAACATGAAGAGGGGACATTTAGTGAACCTATTACTTATGCTTCCTAGGGCACAATGCTTCCAGCAAACCCTATTCTACTGGAGTTATAAAGTGTCATGGCATCAATGACGGCTACGCAAGATAATATCATGTCAATGCTGAGTCACGTGCTATAGAACCAATCCCAAATGCATAATTTCCAAGTGAATTACTGGAAATATGCCAATGATTATGAAAAAGCGATTCAATAAATTATCAACAAGTAATTCAAGAAGATAGATGTTATATTCCATGTTTTCCCGATGGTGGTGTTAAATGAATTAGCCTCACTAACAATGTCGGATGTTGCAGCAAGCTCTGTCAGCTCTAAAGAGGAACATGAAGATAATGCTAAAGACAGAGATGCGCCAACATAAGAGGTGGAAGAAGATAGTTTTTTTAGGAGAAGGATGATGAATAAGAGGATAGCGTGGTTGATTCGGTGACATCTATCGATGTCCTTGCTGCCGACTCTGAGGAAATCAACCAAGAGAAAGTTGATGAGGAAATTATCAGCCACCAAGACAAGCTAAGGAAAGAGGATCAAGTTGCACAAGAGTTGTTGGACTTGCATGCTGACGAGGCGATGAAGGATGTTATAGCCCCAAAATAATAAGATCACGATGCTATTCAGATAATCAGTAGTGTCATTACAGAAGTTCAAACACCTCATGAAATTGATCCACTGAAAGACTCAACCGCTGAACTCGTTGGTGGCGCTGAGGAAACAAGGGAGGAGCCCAAAGAAAAACCCCCTACACAAAAATTAAAGAATGCTGCTCCAGCAATAGCCACTCCCATTCCTGATGCTACTATGGCCAAGGCCACACCAACATTGACAAGTCAAAAGCTGAAGAGTTCTTCAAAAGTAAAGGTCACGGCCAACAAAGTTCGCCCAAGTTACCATTAGCACAAGAAAGAACCCACGAATGCCAACTTAGGGGAGTTTCATTCTCCATATCTTATTGAACTTTTTTTTTCTTTTTATCATGCATTGAGGACAGGGCATCCCTTAGGTTTGGGGTGTGTTGTTTAATTTGTTGAATTTATATTTTGTTTTTTAGTTAGTGTGTTTTGTTTAGGATTGCATTGAGGATTGCATGTTTAGTTTTGTTTGCATGATTTGTTTTAGCATATAGTAATGTTGCAGGAGTAGTATTAGGAAATCAATAAAAGTTTCTTCTATGAAATTTTGATGATGCTCGATGATGAAACCCCTTATGATGTGAGATGTTGGAGGAATGCTATATACACTTAGTAGAAATTTTTTAAGTTTAAATCTCATATGTTTATTAGATGTTGCAGTTTATTTTGTCTTAATAAAAAATTAGGAATTAGTTAGAAAAGATGGTAATAGCTCCAACATAGTCTTAGGGGATAAGTTGGAAATATTGGTAATAGCTCCAACATAGATCAAGATAGATTGTTGTAGCATTGAAAACCATTAATTGAGTAAGAACAATTTTTTCTAACTTAACTAGTTATTGATTGGATACGTCTAGCCTGTACATTACTGGACTATATGAATTCTGAATTTGCTAAGTTAAAATTGCATTCCTTGATTTAAGATCATATTTATTATATGTACTGCTGTAACATTTCTCTTAGGGATGAAAATGAAATGAAAGAATATTTTTTGAATGGTTTCATAATATTTTTCCTGTGGCATTGCTTTTGGTTTTAGTATTCATGCATGTAGTTACTTGAGGACAAGAAAACACTTACGTTTGGGGGTGTGATAACTCTCCGAAAGAGTTATCATTTAGAAGTATTTTTACCCATATTGATCTCGAACTTCAACATTATAAGGATCATCTTAGGATCATTTTTATATATTTTATATTAATTAAATCATGAGACTAAGTGGAAGATATTGACATAATTTTTATGTTGGAATTGGGTACGTTGATGTTGAGGCATTGATTGATGTTGTAGGTGATTTTGTGCTAGATTGTTAAGCAGGTTCTACAACATCAGGTGACTTAGCAAGTGAAAAATGGATAACCTTCTAGAACGTACAATTGAAAGAGGGCTGCTATCAAGGGATCTAGAATCATCTAAAATTTGGAGAAAAATAATTGGTTAAGGGTCCATTCTCTCGTCCTATAAATAGGAGTGCTTCCTTCACCATTTCATCACCTAAATTTCTTATTCTCTTATATTTTCTCCACTATTTGATCCTTGATGGACGCCTAATCCTTTCACCAATGAGTGTACTAGTAGCCTTGGAGCAGCTGTGTAGTAGTGGTGATCGTTCGGGGTTTAACCTTAATAATTTTTTGTTGTTGACTTGAGAAAGAAAAAAACACTTTGTGAATTTTAACATTTAAATTTACTTCTTTTATTTGGTAACGAAAATAAGGTGTTCGATGAATTGCTTGAATGATAATTTTGTTTTAAACTATATTTTATGAGATGCACTCTTAATAGATTTTTTATTAGAGATAAATACATCTTATTGTATGTTGATCTTAGTTGTTTTTAGAGATAAAAGTAATTGAGATTGCATGTTATATTTTCCATAGTATTGGTATTTTACGTGAGTAAAAAATTCTATATAGAAATATAGGGAAAAATGTTATGACTTGTTAACCATTAATCTACGACTTTAATGAGAATTAAAAATCATTAGGTTAGGTGTTATTTGTTGCATGACTCATAATATATTGTGCTACAACTTAATCATTTTACTAGTAGCCAAGTAAAATAGCATCATAGGTCAATCGGTCTGATTGCTTAATTGTTTATTGAAGTATTCCCTTGCTTTTACCATCTAGATATTCTTGTTTTGCTACCTGTTTATTAATCACCAAATCAATATTTTCTTACTCTATTATAACAAGTTTTCTTCCTTATAGGATTCGAAACTCGTAACTTTTATGTTACCACTTTATTAGTTGGATGATAGTGTATGCTTGGACTTTTCCTATATCATTTACTTAGCATAAGGCACCCAATTTTAACTAAAGAACGACGAGGTGTTGGACTTCCGAGGACAATTGTATGTTCTGTCGATCAATGATTTACCAGTTAAGATCCTTGGAAAGGCACATTGTAGTATGTTTTTGGTCTATTTAGGAGGAAACAAGTTGTATCAGGACCTTCTACAATTGTATTGGTGGTCGGGAATGAAAATGATATAAATAAATTTGTGTATAGGTGTTTGGCTTGTCAGCAAATCAAAGCGGAACATCAAGTTTTGTCGGGATTACTTCAACCTATCCAGATTCTACATTGGAAATGAGATAGGGTGACCATGAATTTTCTAACTGGGTTACCAATGATGTATAGAAAGCATAACTCAATATGGGTAGTGGTTGACCGATTAACCAAATATGCTCATTTTATGTCGATTTATATGGATTTTACCCTTAAGAGATTAGTTATGTTGTATATTCAAGACATAATGAGACTGCTTGGAGTTCCAATTTTGATTATCTCTGACCAAGACCCTTGATTTACATCGAGTTTTTTGAAAGCTCTTCATAAGGCTTTGGGTACCCGATTGCACTTCAGTATCGCTTTTCACCCGCAAACTGATGGTCAGTCTGAGCGTATGATCCAGATATTTAGAAGATATGCTTACTTGTTGTGTGATAGATATCAAGGGTAGTTGGGACAATCATATATTGTTATTTGAGTATTCAAATGACTCCCTATGAATCCTTGGATGTAAGGAAGTGTAAGACACCCTTGTGTTGGACAATGCTTAGTGAAAGGAAGATAGTAGGTCCTGACCTAATTAGGGAAAACAAAGAGAAGGTCTGAATGATTTAAGGTCGACTTAATAAAGCCTTTGTCCGTCATAGATCGTATGCAAATTTGAAGTGTAGGGACATAGATTTTGAAGTGGACGATAAGGTTTTCCTAAAGGTGTCACCATGGAAGAGAATGCTTTGGTTTGGAAGGAAAGGGAAGTTAACCTTACTCTTCAATAAACCCAACAAGATTATTGAGAAAGTTAGACTTGTAGCTTATGGATTAGCCTTACCACATATGATGGAACACATACGTAAGTTTTTCCATGTGTCAATACTTAAGAGGTATCGCTCTGACCCTGCCCATTTCATTCTATTAGAGCAATTCGAGGTGTGTTAAGATATAACTTATAAAGAAGAGTCGATTAGGATATTAGATCGAAAGGTCAAAAAGTTAAGAAACATCAAATTCTGTTAGTGAAGATCATATGGAGGAACCATGGTACCGAGGAGGCTACTTGGGAGACCGAGGAAGACATGCAACTTCAGTACCCATATTTATTCTACTTAGGTAAATTTTAATGACAACATTTCTTCTTAGGAATGGAAAGTTGTAACGCCCTGATTCCCTAGTTAGTAGATTTGATTTAACCCGAAAAAGAGTTTTATAAACATAGTGGGATTACAAGAAGCTTTAGCTTAAGTTATGGGTGCTTTAGGCTTGGATTAAACCCATTAGGAATTAAAAAGGGTATTTTGGTTTTGGATTAAAAAATGGAGGACCAAAAGAGCAATTAGACCCCAAACACTTTTAAAGGTTAATTTACATTTAATTTTGGTGATATCACGTGGAAGGCTTCTTATATCTCTTTTTCATAACTCTTTGTCTTCTTCCTCTCTTCAAAATTCATTCTCTTATCTTCTCTATCCTAAGTAAAGGTGAAAAATTGTCAATCACCATTACCATTTTGGATTTATGAAGTTAAATTTTCAAATCACCTCCTCTAGATCTTTAAATTAAGCTCTCAACCTTTGAGTTTGGCCATGGTAGCCATGGTTGGAATTTAGGAGGGTTTAATGTTGTGGAGCTTATAGAAGACTCTAAATCATTCCTAAGTTTTAGGAATCTTGTTCTTACCCTCCTTAAGCTCCTAGATGAACTAATAACTCAATTCCATTGTTGTTTTAGTAAGAGAAGTGGGTGGAGTCTTCAAGAACAAGAGCAAGGAGAAAGTAGTCCTTGGGTGAGCTTAAGGTTGTTTTACAACTCTTAGGTGTAAGGTATTATACTTCTAACCTTATTATAATGCTTATAGCTCAGCATGTGTAGTGAGTTTTTTGTTTATGTGGAGGCTCCATGGCTATTTGTTCTTAATGGGACATTTGGATATAAAAGGCATACTTAGGAAAGAGTAATTTACGGGTTTCTATATTTGTGTGAACCAAGGGTTTTAAGGGGCAAGGTTGGTGCGTTGAGCAATGCCCCGAGAATAGTACGATGTAAGATTGGCGCGATGAGCTTTCCTCTGAATCATGCAGTTTTGGACCTAAGTGAGTCTAAAATAAAGGGGAGTTGTATTTAGTCTATTTATTCAATGAGTGAGTTGTATTTTGAACAAAAGGTCATTGATCTTAAATGGAAACAATGTATCTGTTGTATGACTTTGTCGTAAAGGTTATCGTACATGTGTGCAAATGATTTGTTGCAAGGTATATGATGATGTAAAACATGTTTATAATCTAGATTTTGTGTGCATTTATTATGCATTAAGTGAAAATTAAAGCATGGTCGTATAGTATGATCATTGAGGTAAAATCAAGTAAGTTTTCATGGAATTTAGGTATGTTTTCCTTTAGCCTTGGCATGTACATAATTGAATGTTTAATCATTCACTGTGCTTTATAGTTCACACTAGTTGTATAATATTTTATAGATTTTTACTTATCGATTCGAGAGCGTGAGGGGCAAGGCATTTATTGGTGATCAAAGTGAGAGAGCTTTTGTAAATTTATTTTGAAACTTGGTTTTATTTTGAGGCAATGTGGGATCCTTAATTTAGCTTTAAGTTGATTTGTTCTTATGACATTTGCTAATGCATAAGTGACATGTAATGACATGTGCTATACTTTGATTCTTGAATGAATAATGAAAAAATGAATTTTTTTATGTTGGTTTACATGTTATGCAATATTACTAAGCATGCCGAAGTTGGTCAAAGTTTGATTTATCCTTAAATACAAGTCTTGATCACCTGGACAAGTTATAATAAGAAGACATAATATGTGAGACTCGTAGAAAGAATGAAATGACCAGTAATACCAAAATGGTTAGGTAAATTGTGTTTAAGTTGACTTTCTATGCAAAATTTGAATTTGGATGCTAAATACTTGTATGTTAAGTTAAATGATCTAATGAAGCATGCTACATATGTATTATGACATGTTCTAAGTGGTTTACCAGTGTCCAAGCATGTTCGTAGATCCTACAATCGATTGCATGACCAATAAGATGCATGTTCTTGAACATTAATATGAAATTTCTTCATTTTTCATAGAAAGGATTGATCCCTTCAGGCAAAGGACCGATCCCTCTCCTAAAGGATTGATCCATAACTCAATTTTTAGCTAATGTTTTGTAAAGGATCGATCCCTCATGAAAAATATCAATCCCTTAATTTTGTGCTCGATAAAATAGTTCAAATTGCATTAATTAAAGGCCGAAAGTTTTCCATAAGTCTTTGGATTATCCCTGAACTTTAAAACGTTTTTAATTTGGTCCAAAAATTGATTTCTTAATTAAAGATTGGTTTTAAGTCATATTTGGTTGAAGTGTTTTCTTTGAAATCTACAATAATAATAATTTCATAATGTAACCTTCAATTGTATATTTTTGGTTTATTTTCATATTTTGAAAAGTTTACATTTTAGTTCCTAAATTGAGCATATTCAATTAGGTCCCTAAACGATGTCCGATTAAGCTGAAATTTTGAATGTGACTAATTAAACCTTAATAATTCATATTGGAAAGTTTAAATTTTACGTTTTCCATGAATTTTATAATGACATGTGAAATAACTATTTTACCCCTACATAGTTAATAACATTTATCTTGCGATGCATGATTGTATGAATGTATTAAGTGTGATTATGATATATATATTTTTCGTGACCGAGTATGTGATTTACATATCTCTTGCTTCATGATTCTGACATTGGTTGTTTGTAGCTCAACTTCTTCAGAATAATTTTTTCTTATGTTAGTTAAGCACTATCGTAGCCTCCACAAAAGATGCATAAATCTCCTTATCTATTATATATAGGTATACCACAATTTTTTCCATAAGTTAAGCTACCTTGAAATTTACTCTTATATTTTAAATGTAAACGGTCCCTTGAAATTAAGAGGACTTGAATAATCACCTTTTTGAGGAACCACTTCAATTGAAGAAAGTTCAATCAAAACAAAAAAAAAGTTAAATTAAGAATACTTCAAGTAATCAAGGCAAAACAAGTAATGAGACATAAGTATGCACAAAAGGCTATATGAGTAGTAAGAGTGACTTGGAACAAACCAACCTTAAGATCAACTTGTTGGGGTACGATGGTAAAAACAACCTCTAGAGAATCAGCAACAACTCCCTACCTCATTTTCTTTTTTCTATTCAATTATCATCCATTCATCACATTGTCTGCATATGAGTTCTTCTCTACCACTAAGCATAATAGAACCAGCCTCTTCTTTTCGCTAGCCCCTAGGAATGCAATAGAAAAATCCATAATCAACCTTAGGCACCACAAGGGTAATTGCCTTTTGACCTCCTCATTTAGAGGAGTGGCATTTATCTTAGATTTCATGGGGAAAGCTACCTCAACTTCAACAAAAGGGATCACTAATGGATCAAACTCTATTTAAGAGCTCAAATGCACCTCTGCATTATAAAAACAAGCTAATTCAGCCCTTATAAGAAAAGATTTGGTAAATTAATCAAAGCAACATGTAAAAATTTACAAGCATAAATACATACCACTAAAAGAGAATGAGGGAGGCGTCGAAAAAAGGACCCTCTTATATAGAGTCTATTAAAATCCACTTCTCTCACTCTTATTTCAGCTAGTAGTCTACTCGATAACATCAATAGTTGGAGGAAAAAAATGCACAAGAATAGCCTTTGCTAACCTTGATGTCTCTTTAACGTCCTTTTCATCCTTTGATGATGACAATGATGACTCATCAAGTAAAGAATATATGCTAAAACAAATGGGAATTTTACCTCTTATTGACATTAAAGGAGTCACAATAATGGCCATCTAATGCTCTACTACATCAGAAGAAGACATATAATCTTCATTATACAACCCCTTTAACTGTATTTTCCATCCCACTTTCTCCTCTTTCATTCAAATCGTCAACGTATCACTTATCAACCTGACTCAAATTATATTTGAATGTGTCTTCATACTCTCGGCATGCCTTGCTCTGGAGTCACCTAAGGATGCAACCACTCCTTCAGATCCTCATCATCAACTAGCCTAAAATCTCTCACAAATCTCCTTGATTTTCCATAACTGATGAGAGTCTATGAGAACAATTTAAAAAGTTAAGAAATACATATATTTCATACACCTTCTCCACCAATGAAACTTTTTCCAAGTCAGTTGTTCCCTTATAGAGCCATACATTCCTATAATATTGTAAACCCAAAGGCAGCTTGTACCTACTCATAACATCTGTGATTTTAAACCCATTACGGTTATCTCACCCAAGGCTAAATCCATAAATATTTTAAATAGAGATCTCATTCAAAATAGCCAAACACTCATCTTTATTTAACTTCATGAACTACTGAACCTTATTCTCTTTTAATTGTATGATAATAATCCCCGTGTTGTGACCAAACAAACTCCATCACAGAAAAAAAACCAAAACCTCGAAATAACTTACTAGTCATTGTGATATCTCATACAATTGCTCAAATAGTGTCCCAAAGGGATTTTAAACACAATTTCTTAATTTTCTCATAGTAAACCATGACTTATCAATAAATTATTGACTTTTTTTTTGTAATGGTCTTGTATGGGTATACGCCTTTCACTATCAGAAGTGACTAATTCACCTATACTCTTTTCTCCAAATTCTTGATTCCCCTCGTGACACGTTTCTTCATTGTATTAAGAAGAAATTTCAAAGAAAAAGAAGGAAATTTTATATAAATTATGTAGGAGAAATTACAACGGATAAATGTGAGAAAAACTTGACTAAACTAAAAATATCTATCTTTTCGACTCGAGTGAACTCGTAAAAGTTAGAGTTGAATGGAATTTGAGTTGAGTTTTATAAACTTGACTCAACTCAAAATATTTCAAATTTGAGATGAGTTATAAGAATTTATAATTAAATTTAAACAAAAACTAAAACAAATCGACTTGACGTGAAAAATATTTAGGTTTGTAACGTCTTAATTTATGTGTTAGGAGTTTTGGGCTAACCCGAGAGGGAGTTGTACAAAACTAATGATCGTATGAGAAACACATATCTATTTTTGGAGTAGTTTGGATTAGGTTGAGCCTATTTAAGTCTAACAAGGGGTGTCTTTGAAACAAATATGAACGAGGAAGGACCATTAAATTTTTTAAAGCTGAAAATTCATTAAAACTTGTTGATGTAAACATGCAGGCTCCTCTTTTTCTTCATTCTCCCTTGTTTTGTCTTCCTACTTTTTTCTTCTCCATTTTCCCTCTTGTGAAATCCATCAAAGGAGGCAACTTTTTAGTATTTTCTTCCTATCTAGACATTGTGAAGGTAAGATTAGAAATCTCCTCCCCTGGAGCTTTCTTTTGGGCTCTTAATCTCAAGGTTTGGCCATGGAGGCCATGGTGGGGGATTTTAGGAGGGTTTTGGATTCTAGGACTCTTGGGTGTTGTAAATCCATCACAAAGAGTTTAGAATTAAGCTTTTACTCTTTTTAAGCCTTCATGTAAGTTAGTAATCCTTTTATTTTCTTTTGAATAGTAGTAGAAATGGAGAAAGCTCTAACGTAAAGGGAGAGGAGAAATAAGTCATTAGGTGAACTTGAGGTTGTTCTTACAACTCCTAGAAGTAAGGTAACCCATTTTTAACCTCTCTACTACTTGTAGATCAATATGTGCAGTTTTATTGCTTGCATGTGTGTATGAGCCAATTGTCTGTACTTAGAAGTTCAAAGCATGAAAATGGGGAATTGTTATTATCCTTGTATAGAGTATAATCCTTTCATGGTCCTTAAGTACTACATAAGCTTTAAAAGCCATATGAGGGCCTTAGGGAAACTTTAAGAGGGTTTTGAAAGGTTTTATATGAATGAAAAGTAGTTTTTTAGGCATAGGATTTTGATACTAGAAGAACATAATTGATATTGCACGTCATGCAAGGAAAAAACTTTAAACAGGTTTATGAGGAGAGTATTGATACCCTCATCAAGGGGTATCAATACTAATCAGGTGGGCGTAGTATCGATACTCGGGGTCTTGATCAGAAACATCAGAGGCAATTGCAGTATCGATACTCAAGAGAGTATCGATACCAAGGGTAGAATATCGATATTGAGGAATTTTTCAAAACATTGAATGAAATTTTGGTATCGGTACTCAAGGGAGTATTGATACCCAAGTAGGAAAGTATCAATACTTTCTTGAAAGTATTGATTCTGATTGATTTATCAAAACATCGAATGAAAGTTTTTTACCGATACTCGGGAAAGTATCGATACCACATGAGGGGAATACTGATACCGAAGTAAGAGTATCGGTACCATTATGAATGTTTGGGCTATATGTTTAGCTTAGAATTGAAAGAGGGAACCAAGGAGTTCTATAAAGGAAACCGTATAATAAGCTTATAAATGAAACACCTTAATGAATTGTATGATAACATAATATCTTAAGGAGGTAAGATTCCATAAGACTAATGCCTTTATATGAAGCTCGGGAAATGAAGAGGACACCAGATTCACTTATCTAACGATTGTGTGGTATATTGAGGATTATCTGGAGATGTCCAAATTCAATGCTTGGTACTATAATTGCTAGTTGGAGGTTGTCAATGCTAAGTGACCCGGTCATATCCTGAGTACTCTAGAAAAGTAGTCTAGCGGAGTGGGTTTCGTACTGTGTGACCTGGGCTTAGCTTGACATTTAGGGAGACATTGATGTTGTATGACCCATGTCTCACCTAGGCTTCTTTAGTAACAAAATAGGGGTATGAGTTTCTTGATGCTTAATGACCCTGAGCTACACCATGATGCTTAATATGGTTGTTGTGTTGATTATATACAATTTTTCATAACCATACTTATATCAAGTTCATATATTGGATGCATGTAGTATGGTTGGGTTAATTGTGTGGCATTGAGCTTGGGAACTCAGAGTATGGAATTTGTTTATGTGCACAGGTTCTTAGGTTCCATTAGAGGAGTTCATATCCATGTTTTAGGGTTTTTATACTTGATCGCCTATCAGAGTACATCTTGAATTTTTATTGGCCATGTATTGTCATTAACCATTGATATTTAATATTTGAGTAGTAAACTCTATTTTTGTACATATGTATTTTGGAGACGATTGTTGGGAGCTCCCCATATCCTAAATACTTTATTTTGTAATCATGTTATATTTTGGTTTTATGTGATGATATGATGTTAATTAGTCAAATGATTTAAAAATGGTTATACACGTAGATAGTTTCATCTAACACTCTAATCATCCAAACTTTGGGTCAGATTGAATAAGGTTTTACATTTAGTGGTATTTGAACATCATGTTCAATCATTCATAGGACTCACAGGTTAGAGTCGTTAGGTGACAATGAAGTTCATGCCTCTAGAGTGTCAAACGTACTTAAATGTTAGAAAATGGCGATGCTGACTCTTTTTCTTCCTTAAAAATTGTAGGTTGTGGAAGATGACCTCAATCATAGTTAGGAGGGTCACGAGGAGAGTCGTACGTCCCTAGCTAAAGACATAGGATATGAATTTGCTCATGACTCTGAGGATATGGGTATCCCAGATGAGGCGGGGATAGACGAGACACCTTTTTTTGAGACCTCAAGCATGCGTTGAGGCACATTGTTATATTCATCCTTAGGGCACATGTTCCACTTGTTCCACCTAGTAGCCCCTCAGAAGTCCCCCATCAAAAGGTTCCACCGTTCTAAGACCATCAATTTCTTGGGTTCAAGAGACGACGACCCTGTAGCCACTGACCAGTGGCTCCAAGAGACCTTCCATACCTTGCCACAACTTCATATTACCCTCGAGGGTAACCTACAGTGCATCACTGCTCTGCTGAAGGGTGATATGATATACTGGTAGGAGGTTGTGGAGTTAGTGCTAGAGCCAGAGTGATCGAGTTGTGAGTTGTTTATGACATAGATCAATTTCTGCATTTGACTCAGGATGACTGCTTCATTTATGAGTTAAGAGCATGTTATTATGTATGATTCTTTATGCACTGAAGCTATTATAGATGGAGGAGCATCATTGTAGGAGGTTCAAGGAGGGCCTATATATAGACATCGTGATTCACTTAGTTACCGATCCACCTAGGGTATTCACCCAACTGACCCACCAGGCAAAGACGATTGAGTGAGTTCTGAGCATAAGGATTATCTTGCTTTGTGACATTGTGAGACAAGTTAGAGAAGCCCTATAGATCGTCGGTTCATCACAGTCTTAAACCAAGAGGTCCAGAGACTTTTGAGGGTCATGGAGATCTTCACCTTCTCAGTCTTAGAGGTTAGGATAGGGCTCTGTACATTGACATGGATCAGAGGGTCACAGGAGACTGTTAGCTTAAGCTTTTGTGATGAGCATTGGAGGTTTAACTAGGACTATGCAGCCCCCGACTTACAAGTAGTGTGGTAGAAGACATTCAGGTGAGTTTCATAGAACTTCCAGATTATGCTATGGATGTGGGTCATTCGAGCACCTTATTAGAGACTGCCTTGAGGCAATGAGTGCAGTCCAGAGATCGACATAGACTATTCAGAGGGGGTCAATGATCCTATTAGAGATGAGATAGGCCATCTTTTGGACATTAGAGTAGAGATACTTTAAGATACGTAGTCAGTCTTGAGGCTAAAGTTACCTCCCGCCAGTACGCAGTCAGAGCTCATGAGGACTATGAGTTGCTAATGTCATCTCAGATATATTTACTATTTTTGGTATACATGTTATTACTTTGGGAGATTCGGGGTCAACCCACTCCTATATTTTTTGTGACCTTCACCGAGAGAGTGTTATACCAGCTGAGGACTTATAAGTCAAGGTACGAGTTTCAATTCCTTTAGAACTAGATGTGCTAGTGGACAAGTTCCACAATAGGTGCATGGTAGAGATTCAAGGATAATACTTCCCAACTGACTTGATGGAACTATCATTTTGATAGTTTGATGTAATCTTTGAGATGAATTGGTTATCTGAGCATGATACGAACCTAAGGTGTAGGGCTAAGAAACTTAAACTTCATAAGTCGAAAGTCACCAATATCATAATGTCAACCGAGGAGCTTAGTTGCACCTCTATTATTGTTTTCTTCTTATAGGCCCGTAAGATAATAAGCATGGGTTGTGAAGCGTTTTTAGCTCATATGGTCAACACTTGTGTTGAAATTCCGGTCTTAGAGGGGATTCACATAATGAGGTTGTGCATTGACTATCACAAACTAAACAAGTTAATTATGAATAATCGATATCTACTTTTGAGGATCGATAATTTTTTTGACTAGCTTAAGAGAGTTTGAGTGTTTTAAAAAATTGATTTAAGGTTGGGGTACTATCAATTGAAAGTTAAAGAGGCCTATATAGTGAAGACTATATTTAGGGCCTAGTATGGTCACTATGATCTCCTATAGATTCCCTTCGATCTCACCAATTCCCAATCATGTTTATGGGCTTGATAAATAGGATCTTTCATCAGTACCTAGATAAATTTGTAGTGGTGTTTATCAATGACATCTTGTTGTACTTTCGTTCAGAGGAGAAACATGATTGTCGCCTCTTTACTTTTCCACAGACCTTGAGGGAGCGTCAGCTATGTGCCAAGTTCATCAAGTGTGTGTTTGGCTATCAAAGGTATCATTCTTGGGTCATGTGTTATTTGTCGAGGGTATCATAGTTGACCCTTAAAAGATTCGATCCGTGATCAAGTGCGAACCACCGTGAAATGTATATGAGGTGCATAGTTTTCTAGGACTCGCTAGATACTACCATTATTTTGCTAAAGGGTTCACTATAATTGATGCATCAATGACTAAACTACTATAAAAGGGACTATCGTATGTATAGGATGATAAGCATCAGTAAAGCTTTGAGAGACTAAAAGAGATTTTGACTCAAGCATCACTATTGACTCAACCAGATTCGGGTAAGGACAACATCGTGCTTAGTGATGATTCACTGAACGGGATGGGTTGTGTGTTAATACAAGAAGGTAAAGTAGTTTTGTATGCATCCTGAAAGCTTAAACCATAAAAATATAACAACCCTACTCATGATTTAGAGCTTGCTACTGTGGTGTTTACATTGAAGATTCGGAGAAACTTTCTCTTTGGAGAGAACTACTACATCTTCACCGACCACAAGAGCTTGAGGTATTTTCTCTTGAAAAAGGAGTTGAATTTGAGATAGAGACATTGGTTAGAGTTACTCAAGGATTATGACTGTGAGATCGACTACCATCCGGGTAAGGCAAATATGGTGGCTGAAGACTTAAGTTGAAAGATAGTATCCAACCTTCAAACCTTGCTTGCACACTTGAGCTTAACCAACGAGGGTGGGTTTCTAATAGAGTTACAAGTTAAACCCGAATTGCTTAAGGAGGTAAAGGAACTTTAGAGGACCGACCACTGCTTGTTATCTAAGTTTGAACAAACTCATCGTGGTTAAGTGTCTGGTTTTATGCTAAAGGATGACAATGATATGTACTTCTGGGACAATTGTATGTACCATCGCTCAATGTATTGTGCATCAAGATCCTTGGTGAAGCACACTTTAGTCAATTTTTGATCCACTTAGGAGGGAAAATATGTGTCAATACCTTTTTCAATTGTATTGGTGGCCAGGTATAAAGAAGGAAATATCTGAGTTCGTATCGAGGTGCTTGGCTTGTCAGCAAGTTAAAGCGAAACATCATGTTCCATCAGGGTTGCTTCAGCCTATCCAAATTCCACAGATGAAATGGGATATAGTGACTATGGATTTCGTGACTGGGTTACCAATAACACATAAGAAACATAATGTAATTTGGGTAGTAGTTGACTGACTAACCAAGTCCAGTCATTTTTTGTCGTTTTGCATGGATTTCACCCTAGAAAGACTGGCTAGGTTGTACATCCTGAAGATTATAAGAATGCATGGTGTACCCACATCGATTATCTCCGATCGTGATTTGCATTTCACATTGAGGTTTTGGAAAGCACTTCACAAGGCTTTGGGGTACCCAATTGTATTTTAGTATCGCTTTTTATCCATAGACTGATGTCCAATCCAAGCGTGTGATTCAGATCTTAGAAGTCATGCTTTGATGTTATGTGATAGACCTCGTGGGTAGTTAGGATGATCACTTATCATTAGTCGAGTTTACATATAATAACAACAACTACTAGTCTAGTATTCAGATGGATCCCTACAAAGCCTTGTATAGAAGGAAGTGTATTATACCTTTATATTGGATAAAGCTTAGAGAAAGAAAGATGGTTGGTCTTGATCTAATCAAAATAGTCGAATAGAAAGTCTGATTGATTAGAGTCAATTAAAGGAAGCTTTTGATCGTTATGAATCATATACAAATTTGAAACACAAAGATATAGAATTTAAAGTGGGCAATAAAGTCTTCCTAAAGGTGTCACCTTAGAAGAGAGTGATCAAGTTTGGGCGCAAAAGGAAGTTAGGTATCGTGTTGACCCTTTTCATGTCATTACGTTGAAACAAATCAAAGTAAATCAATATATGACCTATGAAAAATATCCGATAAGGATTTTAAATTAATAGGATAAGGAGTTGTGAAACAAACAGATTCCATTAGTGAATGTCTTGTGGAGGAACCATGGGACCGAGGAAGCAACTTGGGAGACCGGGTAGGATATACAACTTCAGTACCCACATCTTTTCTATTCAGGTACACTTCAAGGAAGAAATATCTTATTAGGAGGGGGACTTGTAACGCCCTAATTTTTGGGTTAAGAGTTTTGGGCTAACCCCATGGGGAGTTTTTTGAAACAAGACTTTCACTAATGAATTGTACTTATTTCTCAACTCTTTATGTCCAATGAACTTATGAGAAACCTATGTCTATTTGTGAAATAGTTTGGGTTTATGTTGAGCCCATTTAAGTCTAACAAGGTGTCTCTTTTAAACGAGGATGAATGAGGAATACCACAAGAGCAATTAACAACTAAACTTTTTAAAAGCTGAAAAACTCATTAATACTTGGTGATGTAAACGTGTGGCTCATCATTTTCTTTAATCTTCCTTGTCTTCTTCCTACTCTTATTCTTCTCCATTTTCTCTCTTATGAAAGCCATCAAATGAGGCAACTTTGTATTCTTTTCTTCCTATCCCAAAATTTATGAAGGTAAGATTAGAAATCTCCTCCCCTAGATCTTCCTTTTGGGCTCTTAATCTCAAGGTTTGGACATAAAGGCCATCGGGGTTTTAAGAAAGTTTTGGATTATAGGACTCTTGGGTGTTCTAAATCTGTCAAAAAGATTATGGAATCATGTTTTTAATATTTTTATGCCTTCAAGTAAGTAATCATTTCATTTGCTTTTAGATAGTGAGAGAAGTGGTAGAAAGCTCTAAATTGAAGGGCAAAAATAAAGAAGTCCTTGGGTTAGCTTGAAGTTGTTCTTACAACTCCTAGGAGTAAGGTAACACATTTCTAACCTCCCTCTACTATTTTAGATCTGTATATGTAGTTTGATTGCTTGTATATATGTATGATCCAATTATGTGCATTTAGGAGTTCAAAGCATGAAAATGGGGAATCATTTGTTGGAACCATTGACGCACCCCACGGCGTAGCGGAAACAAAACTCGACGGTCTCACCAGTGATCCAAGTACATAAAACTGAAATCGGGAAGAAATGATGCAAATACTTACAATGGGTTCCTTGAAAAACAACAAAGATAGCAGCGAGAAGTGGTGATCACGAACAGTTCGAATTATAAACCTCCACGAAAAAACGTCTTGCCTCTACTTAACCCATTTGAGAGCAAATTTTTTTCCCCAAAAATAGTTTTGAGAAAAACGGTTGAAGTAAAACACGTCTACTAGACCTTACCTCCTTAAATATATAACATCTTAGGATTTTTAAAGTTATTTCGAATTAATAAATAAAATATTATTTAATTAATTCAAATTAAATATATATTAAAGACTTATAATTAGAATTAGAATCTTTAATGTTTATTTAAAAACTTATTTAATTATTTCGAATTATATATATCAATTAAAAGAGCTGTAATCTAAATTACATTCTTTTAATGCTTACTTACTATATTCAGGATAATTAAATTCATATATATACCAAATATACATATCTTAACTCCAGATATATTTTAGTAACGTACAACAAATTGTACATATTTTCTCATTTCAATCCTAGGGTGTGACCCTGTAGGTTCTTATAACGTTAGTAGTAATTATTAGAACAATTCTAATATTACATACAATGAGTGACATTTAGCAATATATCATTGTCACCTAAGTTACAAGAAATTATGATTCGATATATCATCTTCGTGATTAACTCTTTTATGTATTGCATCCTTTTGTCCTTTATATCTAGAATAGGCACAAGTCTTAGAATAGTCACACTTGTATAACCCATCTATTGTTTCTTGATATCTAGAGTAGATTATAATTAACGAATAATTTTTGATATCATATATCAACTTATTCGAGCATGGCCATGCATTTCTAGTCTCACTCAATAAAGCGGCCTATGATGTATTTCCTATTATGTAGGCATGACAAATCCTATCTTAACCATATACACCCCGCTACATATATCGAGATATATTCAATAACATTCGTTATAGTGCAACTAGTTACGTAGCATGTTTAACTGTATCAAAACATACAATAATATATGTTTAGATGACATTGATCTCAAGTCTGAGGATCATACTTATAGTAATCACCATGAGCAATGTTATAACCGTTACATAATAATCCAAGACATATGCTCATGATGGATCAATCCAATATATTGTTCTCTAACAATATAATCATGTATCAATTCTGACATCTTTATTTTAATGACAACTCCTTGTCATTAATCAATAACATGTTAGTCTTAAATGTATTATTATTGTCCATGCTCATAATAATACTTGACTATGGATATTTTAATAATATTATTATATGTACTTTATTATCTTTCAATTTATGTTAAACACAAACATATAACTGAAAATAATATTGGCAATGCTTTATTCAATAAAATCGGTAAATAAATATATTATCACAATCATCATATGATTAGTCTTTGGCATACTCTAACAATCTCTCACTAGCACTAAGACAAATCACTCAAATATCTAATATCGAGTGACTCAGTGCGACGATCATGCCTCTGATGTGTAAGAGGCTTTGTCAAGGGATCAACAATGTTGTCATCTATGTGTACTCTGCAAATTTCCACATATCCTCGATCTATGTTCTCTCGAATGAGATGAAAGCGCATAAGAATATGTTTGGATCGTTGATGAGATATGGACTCCTTTGCTTGTGCAATGTCTGCATTATTGTCACAACGGAGTTCTATAGCATCTTATATACTGGTGAAAAACCCTAATTCCAATATGAACTTCTTAATCCAAACAACCTCTTTTATTGCTTCACTGTCTGCAATGTATTTAGCCTCTGTTGTAGAATCAACTATTGTGTCTTGCTTCGAACTTTTCCATCTCACAACACCTCCATTAAGACAAAACACAAAACCCGATTACGATCGTGAGTCATGCTTGTCTGTTTGGAAGCTGGCATCAGTATAACCTTTTACACTAAGCTCTTCCCTCCATAGAAAATGCATTTATCCTTAGTTCTTTTTAAGTTCTTAAGGATATTTTTAATTGCAATCTAGTGATTTTCACCAGGTTTTCTTGATATCGACTCGTCATGCTTAAAGCATACGATACATCTAGTCGAGTACATATAATGGCATACATGATAGAACCAATAGCCAAAGCATATGGAATCTTATTCATCCGTTCTCTTTCTTGTGGTGTTGAAGGACACATTTCATTCGAAAGAGAAATACCATGTCTCATAGGCAAAAATCCTTTCTTGGATTATTCCATACTGAACCTTTTCAACACTTTGTCTATATATGTACTTTGACTCAGACCTAGAAGTCGTCTTGATCTATCTCTATAGATCTTAACTTCTAAGATATACGCTACCTCACCCAAATCTTTCATAGAAAAACAACTACCTAACCAAGTCTTAACAGACTGTAAAGTAGGTATATCATTTTCTATGATGAGTATGTCGTTTACATACAAGATTATGAAAGAAACAATGCTCCCACTATCCTTCTTATAAACACAAGGCTCATCTTCATTTTTGATAAAACCAAACTCTTTGATTGCATCATTGAAACGAAGATTCCAACTTCGAAAAGCTTCTTTAGTCCATAAATAGACCTCTGTAGCTTACAAACCTTTCCAGCATTTTCTGGAATGACAAAACCTTCTGGTTGTGTCATATACACACCCTCTTCAAGTTTTCCATTAAGAAAAGCAGTTTTGATGTCCATTTTCTTGATTTCATAATCATGGAATGTAGCTATTGTAAGCCAGATCCATATGAACTTAAACATAGCTACAGGGGAGAATGTTTCGTCATAGTCTACACCATGAACTTTTTGAAAAACTTTAGCGACTAATTGTCCCTTGTATGTTTGTACATTACCATCCATGTCGGTTTTCTTCTTGAAAACTCATTTACACCCTATAGGTTTGACCCCTTCAGGTGGTTCAACCAAAGTCCATACTTGGTTTACTATCATGGAATCCATCTCAGATCACATGTCTTTAAGCCATTTCTCAGATTCCGGGCTAGACACTGCCTCTTGATAAGTCTTGGTCTCATCTTGATCCATAAGAAGAACATCTCCATATGCAGTATTGAGAAATCCAAATCTCTCAGGTGCACGACGTTCTCTTATGGATCTACGCAATGGTTGTGTTTCTAAATTTATTCAATGCTCCTCAACAACTTGTGAAACATGCTCAACTTCAGGGTCATTGATTTATTATTCTTGAACTTATACAAGTTCAATATTTTTACCTTTCCCTTTCTTTGAGAGAAATTCTCTTTCGAGAAAAACTCTTGTTCGACTCGTTAGGGTTGAAGAAATAATATCCCATAGTTTCATTAGGATATCCAACAAATAAACACTTATGAGATTTATGTTCGAGCTTTGTAGACATATGCTATTTTAAATAAGCTTCACAACCCTAAATCTTTATAAAAGACATACTAGGACACCTCCCAATCTAGGTCTTGTATGGTTTATTTTGAACCGATTTAGATGGAAGACGATTTAGTGTGAAAGTGGATGTTTGAAGTCATGTCCCAAAAAGAAGTCGAAAGATCACTATTACTCATCATTGATCGAACTATGTCTAACAGTGTTCGATTTCCTTATTTCAGAAACTCCATTCCACTATGGTGTACCAGGTGGTGTAAGCTGTGAGATAATCCCATATTCTTTCAGGAGTTCATCAAACTCTATGCTTAAGTATTCTCCACCTCGATCTGATCAAAGTAGCTTAATACTCTTGCCTAGTTGATTTTGTACTTCATTTTTAAATTCTTTAAACTTTTCAAGGGCTTAAGATTTATGGCGCATAAGATAAATATACCCATACCGACTGAAGTAATCGGTGAAAGTAATGAAGTAATGGAATCTACCTCTGGCTTATGTATTCATCGGTCCACATACATAACTATGTATTAACCCCAATAAATCACTTGCTCGCTCACGTTTACTATTAAAAGGAGCTTTAGTCATTTTTCCCAACAAGCAAGATTCACATACATCATATTGTTCGAAAAAGATGAATCCAAGAATCCATCTTTATGGAGTTTTGATATGCGTTTCTCACTTATATGGCCTAAACAACGATGTCAAAGATAAGTTTGATTCAAGTCATTTGTTTTTGATCTTTTAGTATTTATGTTATAAATGGTATTTTCTTGATCTAAAATATAAAGACCATTAACCAATTGTGCCGAACCGTAAAAGACATTATCGAGATAAAAAGAGCAACAATTATTCTTAATAATAATCTTAAAACCAATCTTGTCCAAACAAGAAATAGAAATAATGTTCTTAGTCAAACTAGGCACAAAATAACAATCCTCTAAATTTAAATCAAGTCCACTAGGAAAAGATAAAACATATGTCCCTATAGCTAATGCATCAACCTCTTGCTCACTTTCCCACTCGTAGGTCTACGTCTCCTTTAGCCTGATTCCTTCTCATTTACAGTCCCTATAAGAAAGTACAAATATGAGAACCACAACTGGTATCTAATACCCAAGAAGTAGATGTTGACAAATTAACATCAATAACATATATATATGAAACAAATGTTCTATTTTCTTTTGCATTCTTGACCTCTTCAAGGTAAATAGGGCAATTTCTCTTCCAATGTCCGGTTTTATCGCAATGGAAACATTTCCCTTCCTTGCTAACTCCCCCTTTGGGTTTCAATACATTTTTCCCTTTCGGTTTGGCCTTACCATTTCCCTTAGACTTTGCCAATACCTTTTTCTTTCCCTTTCTTTTGTCATTTTGGACTATCATAATGAGCTTAGGTCCAACCTTTTTCATGTTACTTTCAGCCGTTCGTAATATGCCAAGTAACTGTGGCAAAGTCTTGTTAATTTCATTCATGTTAAAATTAAGGACAGATTGGCTAAAGCTATCTGGCAACGATTGCATGATAACATCGGTAGCCAATTTATCTTTGAGAGGAAATCCCAACTTTTCCAACGTTTGGATGTAGCCCATCATCTTGATGGCATGAGCTCCTATAGGAGTTCCCTCAGCCATTTTGCATTGAAAAAGAGCTTTAGAGGTCTCATATCTCTCTTGACGTGCTTGCCCTTCGTATATTTCTTTGAGATTTTGAATCATCTCATATGCGACCATGTTCTCATGTTGCTTCTGATGCTCAGGAGTCATGGTGCCATACATTAGATATCCAACATCTAATATATCATACATATGTTTCTTGAATTTGTCTTTGTCATCTCTTGAAGCATTAACTTCCGGTTCATATGGAACAGGTTCTTCAATGACATATTCATACCTTTTTTGTTTGAGAACAATTCTCAAATTACGAAACTAGTCAAGGAAGTTTATGCCATTAAGTTTATCATTCTCAAGGAGTGATCGCAGTGACAAAGTGTTGTTTGTCATTAAATCTATAACAATGGAAATATTAAAGTAAGTAAATTTACCGAATTAAAATTTATAAATAGGTCTTTATTTACAAATTACTCCCACTATTTTATTCAAAATTTAAAACCCTCTCTGTTTTAATTTCAGAAAAATTTAACGAAAATTTTTCTAGTGGGTGAAGATCCATAATACATCAATTTCCTAATTCAGCTTTGGGTTTTCTTTTAGGATAGTGATTATTTAGGTAAGTAACACTTTACTAGTTACATCTCATGTAACTCCTCCTTTTGGTGAACAACTCTTGTTCAAGTCATCTCATGACTTATCCAAATATTTAACCTCTAGGTTTCTAATCATATTAGAAAAACCTAGCTAAGTTATTACCAATATCTCAACCGGTAAATATCACTTGCTTATTCTTCGTGTTTAACCAAGATAGAATTATGTGCCAATGCTTTGGCAAAGCCCACACAATATCGATCGAAGCCTTAACGAGGGTAAATATTGGACGGTTAAGTTAACTTAGATTATAAAGAGGGATTTGTGTAATTATCTCATCATTGTTCGTTTTAATATTAGGCCCTTATTGATCTCATCAATATTTATTCTTATTTTATCATTTGATGCATTGCATACATAACAGATATAACAATAAATAAGATGCAATGGTTATAGCTCAAAACAATGACTAAGGTGGCCCATCCCAAGCCAATGGGAGAACCAAAAAACCCTAAAGCCTAAGTATGCTCTCTAGGTATCTTCTCACTATTCTTCTGCTCCTTGTGAATCTTCATATGATTACAATTTTAAAAGAAACTCGTTTTACACACGAGGAAGTGAGATGAGAAGAGAAATACAACAGAGATATAGAAAGGCACGGCTCACATACTGTTTTTTAAAATAAATAATTGTAAATTGAACAAGGGTTATAACCATGCATGTCAAACACAGTGCAAAACAAAGATATCATATATATATACACGTTGTTACGCCTTTGTTAAAAAACATTAATATAGGCCTTTAGTTTGTTAAGAAAACTCCGGTGGGATTTTTTGAAAAGCAATACTTACATTTCTATAGAAAAACCTCACGATTTGATAACACTTATCAATAGAATCGTGCTTTTGGAATTTTCAATCCCGAAGGTTTTTTGCATCGGAACAACCATTGTTCCACTGCCAAACGCGATCTGCTATCGCACTCCCACGAAGCATCATGTCAACGATTGACATATGGATTTCGTAAAATCCTTGCAGCAACAAATCGTTTGAAAAACAGATTAACATATTAATCATTGCGGTTATTGATTTGAACAATGATATCATACATATTTGCCGAAAATGATAACATTATAACATGCATCTCATGCATATCGCATCAACCAAGAATTTAACCAGAATACAGATCGTACAAGTGGATCTGATACCACTGTTGGACCATCGACGCATCCCATGGCACAGCGGAAAGAAAACTCGACGGTCTCACCAGCGATCCAAGTACGTAAAACCAAAATTGGGACGAAAGGATGCGAATACTTACAATGGGTTCCTTGAAAAATAACAAAGACAATAAAAAATGGTTCAAATCGTAAGCCTCCACGAAAACACATCTCGGCCTCTACTTAGTTCACCTGATTGAGAGCAAAAATTTCTTTTCCCAAAAATGGTTTTGAGAAAAATGACTGAAGTAAAAAACGGCTGCTAGACCTTACCTCCTTAAATATATCAATTACCCTAACATCTTAGGGTTTTTAAAGCTGTTTCGAATTAATAAATAAAATATTATTTAATTAATTCAAATTAAATATACATTAAAGACTTATAATCATAATTACAATTTTTAATGTTTATTTAAAAATTATTTAATTATTCTGAATTATATATATCAATTAAAAGAGTTGTAATCTAAATTACATTCTTTTAATGCTTACTTATTATATTCAAGATAATTAAATTCATATGTATATCAAATATACATATCTAAACTCTAGATATATTTTAGTAACGTACAACAAATTGTACGTCTTTGCTCATTTCAATACTAGGGCGTGACCCTGTAGGTTCTTGTAATGTTAGTAGTAATTATTAGAAAAATTCTAATATTACATACAATGAGTGACATCTAGCAATATATCATTATCACCTAAGTTACATGAAATTTTGATTCGACATATCATCTTCGTGATTAACTCTTTTATGTATTACATCATTTTGTTCTTTATATCTAGAATAGGCACAAGTCTTAGAATAGTCACACTTGTATAGCCCATATATTGTTTCTTGATATCTAGAGTAGACTATAATTAATATGAATAATTTGTGATATCACATATCAACTTATTCGAGCATGGCCATGCATTTATAGTCTTACTCAATCAAGCGACCTGTGATACATTTCCTATTATGTAGGCAGGACAAATCCTTTCTTAACCATATACACCCCACTACATATATCGAGATATATTCAATAACAATCTTTATAGTGCAACCAGTTACGGAGCATGTTTAACTGTATCAAAACATACAATAATATATGTGGAGATGACATTGATCTCAAGTCTGACGATCATACATATAGTCATCACCATGAGCAATGTTATGACTGTTACATAATAATTCAAGACATAAGCTCATGATGGGTCAATCCAATATATTATTTTCTAACAGTATAATCATGTATCAATTCTGATATCTCTATGTCAATGACAACTCCTTGTCATCAATCAATAACATGTTAGTCTTAAATGTATTATTATTATTGTCCATGTCCATAATAATACTTGTCTATGGATCTTTTAATAATGTTATTATATGGACTTTATTATCTTTCAGTTTATGTTAAACACAGACATATAACTGAAAATAATATTGGCAATGCCTTTATTCAATAAAATCGATAAATAAATGTATTATTACAATCATCATATGATTGATCTTTGGGCATACTCTAACATTATTCATATATATTCTTATGTAAATTCGAATCCTTTCATGTTCCTTAAGTACTACATAAGCTTTAAAAACCATATTGGGGCCTTGGAACACCTTAAGAGGGTTTTGGAAGGTTTAGATGAATGAAATAAAGTTTTTTGGGCATAGGGTATCGATACTAGAAGAATAGTATCAATATTGCCCTTTATAAAAGGAAATAATTTAAAGGGGTTTGTGATGAGAGTATCGATACCACATCCAAGTGCATCGATACTACTAAAGTGGTATCGATATTTGGGGACTAGTATCGATACTCAGGGTCTTGATTAAAAACACCGGAGGTAATTTTGGTATCGAGACTCAAGGGAGTATCGATATCGAGGGAAGAGTACCAATACTCCCCACAAGGATATCGATACTGAGGTATTTTTCAAAACATCGAAGGCAATTTTGGTATCGATACTCAAGGGAGTACTGATACCCAAGATACGAAGTATTGATACTTTCAGGCAAGTATTGATATTGATAGATTTTCTAAAACATCAAATGTAAATTTGGTATCGATGCTTAGGAAAGTATCGATACCACAAGAAGGAAATACCGATACCCAAGTAGGAGTATCGGTACTATTGTGAATGTTTGTGCTATAATCTTAGCCTGGAAATAAAATAGGAAATCAAGGGATTCTATGAAGGAAGCCTTCTAATATGCTTACAAGTGAAATACCTTATCAAATTATATTATAACATAAAATTCTATTAGAAACTAACCTTACTACCGACCCGAAACTACCAACCCCAATTTTTGAATGTTAAAACTCTCTCGCCCTAAAAACAATTTCATCCTCAAAATTACCTTAATCGAATAATTGTAGAAACTGAACTCTCATTGACTCATCTTTCTCCCACATCACTTCTTTAGTATTTTGGTTACGCTACAACACATTCACTAATGGAACATACTTATTATGAAACAATTTTACATATCTAGGTAAGATTTTAACTCATTTTTTCTTATAAGAAATATCAACATGAACTTCACCATCTTTTATCACCACGAAATACGAAAGATTCGATCGATACCTATGCAACATCGAAACATGGAACACATCGTGAATACGCTCAAGCTCTATGACAACCTAAGATGATACGCAATAAAAAGAACACACTTTAAAACCTCATATAGTCCCATAAACCTCAGACTAAGCTTACCCTTGCATCTAAAATGCAACACCTTCTTCTAAGGTGAAACCTTCAAGAACAAAAATCACCCACGAAGTACTCAATCTCATGACGCTTCAAATAAGCATAAGACTTCTACTGATCAAAAGCAACCTTTAAACACTGCAAAACCAATATAACCTTATCTTTATTAAATTGAACTAAATCCAGACAAACAATATGCCTCTCATGCAACTGAAACCAACACAAAGGAGTACGACACTTTCACCCATACAACGCCTCAAACGATGCCATCTGAATACTCTCCTGATAACATTATTATAAGAAAACTCTACTAATGACAAATAAATGTTATAGTATACCAAAAGGACAATCATATGATGATTCTGTTGGTATATTTTATCTACCAAATTTTTTTGAACAAAGGAATTGCCACTATCATTTTCAGTTATTTATCTGTGTTTAACATAAACTAAAAGATAATAAAGTCCACTTAATAATATGATTATTATTAAACATCCTTAGTTAGATATTATTATGGGTATGGAAAATAATAATATGTTTAAGACTAACATATTATTGATTGATGATAATGAATTATCATTGACATAGAGATGTCATAATCGATGCATGAATATATTATTAGAGAATGACATATTGGATTGACCCACTATGAGCATATGTCTTGGATTATTATGTGATGGTATGGAGATGACTATAAGTATGATCCTCAAACTTGAGATCATTATTATCTCAACATATATTGTTATATGTTTTGATACAATTAAACATGCTCTGTAACTAGTTGCACTATAAAGATTGATATTGAACATATCTCGATATATGTAGTGGGATGTGAATAATTGAGAAAAGATTTTTCCTTCCTACATAATAGGAAATATATCACATGCCACTTGATTGAGTGAGACTAGAAATGCATGGTAATGCTCTAATAAGTTGATATGAGATATCACAAATTATTCGTTAATTATAGTCTACTCTATATATCAAGAAATAATACATGGGCCATACAAGTGTGATTATTCCAAGACTTGTGCCTATTCTAGACCTAAAAGAAAAAATGATGTAATACATAAAAGAGTTAGTCACAAATATTATATGTCTAATCATGATTTATTGTAACTTAGGTGACAATGATATATTACTAGATGCCACTCATTGTTTGTAATATTAGAATGGTTCTAATAATTACTACTAATGTTTCAAAAACTTGCAGGGTCATACCCTAAGGTTGAAATGAACAAATATTAAATGGGTTTTATTGTAAAACATAATAAAAAATAATATATGTATATTTGATATACACATAATTTAATTGTCCCGGATAAAATAAGTGGACATTAAAAGAATGTAATTCTAATTACAACTCTTTTAATGAATATTTAATTCAAAATAATTAAATAAGAATTTATTTAATTTGAAATAATTAAATTATATTTTAATTAATTTGGAATTACAAACCCTAAATGTTAGGGTAACTCATGTATATAAAGATAAGCAATAGTTTAGCAGTCTTTTGATATTTTTAGTCGTTTTCTCAAAAGCATTTTGGGAAAAAATAAAAAATATTTTCTCTCAACCAAGCGAACTAAGTAGAGGTCAAGACATTTTTATGGAGGCTTGCGATTCGAATCGTTCATGATCACTATTATCTTTACTTCAATCTTATAGTTTTTCAAGGAACCCAATGTAAGTAATTATATCCCTTTTCTAATGTTTTCAATTTTATTTTACATGAATCACTGGTGAAACCGTCGACTTTATTTTCGCTGCACCATGGGTGCATCGATGGTCCCAACAGTGGTATCATAGCCATTTGTACGATCCAGGTTCGAGTTAAAATTCTTGAGTGATGCAATATGTTTAAGATGCAAAATTTTTTTATATCTTTTTTGGTGACTATATATGATATAATTGTTCGATTCAATAAAATTCATGATTAATATGTTAATCTATTTAATGAACATTACAACCAATGGTAAAGATTTAATCATGTATATTTTACTACAAGGGTTTATGATATCCATATTTTAATTGTTGACATGGTGATTGGTGGGTGCGTGATAGTAGATCACGTCTGGAAGAGGAGCAATGGTTGTTATCATGCAGAAAACCTTTGGGATTGAAAAATCTTAAAAACACGATGATGTTGATAAATATTATCAAATCATAGGAAACATAAATTGTAGGCCCATATTGGTAATTTTAATAAATGTGTAACGACATATATATAATATGTTTGATTTGCTCGATGTTTGACATGCATAGTTATAACCCTTTTAATATGCAATTGTTGTAATTTTATAAATACAACCTATATGTCATGTGTCTCTATAATTTAGTTTTATTTCTCCTATTAACTTATTCCCTTGTATGTAAAATTAGTTTCTGAAATTTTAATCCTATGAAGATTTAAAGGAGCAAAAGAATGGACTGACCTGAAGGCGAGAAGATGCTTGAGAAAAAGTCTTAGGTTTTAAGATTATTGGTTCTCTCATTGGCTTGGGATGGGCCACCTTATTTATTGTTATTTTGGGCTATAACCATTGCATCTTATTTACTTCTTATATTTATCTTGTATACGATGCAAAGTATGATATATTAGTATGCTAATATAAGAATGAACCTTGATGAGATTAAAAATGGTCTAATATAAAACAAACAATGATGAGATAATTATGCAAATCCATCTAAATAATCTAAGTTAATTTCAACCATCCAATATTTACCCTCGTTAAGGCTTCGATTGACATTATGTGGGGTTTTCCAAAGCAATGCCACATGAGTCTATCTTAGTTAAATGCGAAGAACAAGCAAGAGATATTTATCGGTTGAAATATTGGTAATAACTTAGCTATGTTATTCTAATAGGATTAGAAACCTAGAGGTTAATAATTTGGATGAATTATGATATGATTTGAACAAGAGTCCACCAAATGGAGGAGCTACATAGGATGTAATTAGTAAGGTGTTACCTACCTAAATAACCATTTTCCTCAAAGCTGATTTAGAAAGAGGGTGAACTATGGATCCTCACTCACTAGAAAAGATTTTGAGTTGGTTATTCAAAATTAAAACAGGAGGGTGTTTTTAATTTTGAGTAAAATAGTGAGAGTTATTTATTAATAAAAACCTATTTATAAATTTTTAAACTCGGTAAATTTATTTACATTGAATATTTTCATTGTTGTTGACTTAATGGAAAATAACATACTTTCATTGCAATCGATCTTTGAGAAGGATAAGGTAAAAGAAATAAATTTCCTTAATTGGTTCCATAATTTGAGAATTGTTCTTAAACAGGAAAGAAAAAAATATGTCATTGAAGAATGATTTCCAGATAAACTGATAGCTAATGCTTCTTGATTTGACAAAGAAAAATGTAAGAAACATATGGATATATGTTAGACATGGTTTCTCTAATGCTTGCCACTGTGACTCCTAAGCTTAAGAAGAAACAAGAGGACATGGTTGCATATGAGATGATTCAAAATCTCAAGGAATTATATGAGGGGAAAAACCTCAAGAGAGGTACAAGATCTCTAAAGCTCTATTTCAATTCAAAATAAGTGAAGGATCTCCTGTAGGAGCTCACATCATCAAGATGATGGGCTATATCCAAATGTTGGAGAAGTTGAGATTTTCACTCAATGAAGAATTGGCCACTAATGTCATTTTGTAATCGTTGTCGAATAGCTTTAACCAATTTGTCCTTAATTTCAATATGAATGAAATTAACAAGACTTTGCCACAGTTACTTCGCATGTTACAAACTATTGAAAGTAACTTAAAAAGGCTGGACCTAAGCCCATTATGATGGTTCGTAAATGACAAAAGAAAGGGAAATATTAAAACAATAGTAAAGTCTAAGGGTAATGGCAAGCCCAATCCTAAAGTAAAGGATGTATTGAAACTCAAAGGAGGAGTTAGCAAGGAAGGAAAATGTTTCCAATATGACAAGATCGGTCAGTAAAAAAGAAACTACCCTATTTACCTAGAAGATGTCAAAAAGGCCAAAGCAAACAAAACATTTGTTTCAGGTATTTATGTTATTCATGTTAATTTATCAACATCTACTTCTTGGGTATTAGATACTGATTGTGGTTCTCATATTTGTACTTCTGTATAGGGATTGCAAAAGAGAAGGAATCTAGCTAAAGGAGACGTAGACCTATAAGTGGGAAATGGAGCAAGAGTTGTTGCATTAGCAATAGGGGCATATGTTTTATCCTTGTCTTGTGGACTTGATTTAAATTTAGAAGATCGTTATTTTATGGCTAGTTTGACTAAAAACACACTATTTTTATTTCTTATTTGGATAAGATTGGTTTTGAAATTATTATTAAGAATAATTTTTTTTCTTTTTATCTCGATAATGTATTTTATAGTTTGGAACAATTGGTTAATGATCACTATATTTTGGATCAAGAAAATACTATTTATAACATAAATATAAAAAGATAAAAGGCAAATGACTTAAATCAAAGTAATCTTTGGAATTGTCGTTTAGGCCATATAAGTGAGAAACACATATAAAAAATCCATAAAGATGGATTCTAAGATTCATTTGTTCTCGAACAATATGATGTGTATACAAATCATGCTTGTTAGGAAAAATGATTGAGTCTCTCTTTAATAGTAAAGGTGAACGAGCAAGTGATTTATTAGGATTAATACATAGTGATGTATGTAAGCCAATGAATACGTAAGCCATAAGTGTATTCAAATAATTCATTACGTTCACTAACGGCTTCAGTCGATATGGATATATTTATCTTTTGAGCCATAATTTTGAAGCACTTGAAAAGTTTAAGGAATTAAAAAATGAAATACATAATCAATTAGGTAAAAGTATTAAGGTACTTTGATTGGATCGAGGTGGAAAATACTTGAGCATAGAATTTATGAACTCCTGAAAGAGTGCGAGATTGTCTCACATCTTAACCTTCTGGTACACCACACTGGAATGAGATTTGTATGAGAAGGAATCTAACACGGTTAGACATGGTTTGATCGATGACGAGTTATAGTGACATTCTTACTTCTTTCTGGGACATATAATCAAAACAACTACTTCCATACTAAATCATGTTCCATCTAAATTAGTACAAAAGAATTCATGTCATATGGAATTAGAAGCGACCTAGTATATCTTTTATGAAGATTTGGGGTTCCAAAGCTTATGTCAAACACCATTAATCTACAAAGATCGAACTTAAATTTTATATGTTTATATTTTTTGGATATCCTAAAGAAACAAAGATATATTATTCCTTTAACCCTAATGAGAATAAAGTGTTTATTGCTCAAACGAGAGTTTTTCTCGAAAGAGAATTTTTCTCAAAAAAAAAGAGAGAAGGGAATAAACATTAAACTTAAAGAAGTTCAAGAACAAAATATCAATGAACCTTAGGTTGGAAAAGTACCACAAGTAGTTGAGGGCAGTCAATAGATTTAGAAGCACAACCAATATGAAGATCCACATGAGAACGCCATGTGCTTGAGAGATATGGATTTCTTATTTCCACACATGGAAATGTTCTTCTTATGGATCAAGATGAGCCTATAACTTATCAAGAGGCAATGTCAAGCACAAATTATGAGAAATGGCTTGAATCCATGAAATATGAGATGAATTCCATGTCTAAAAACCAAGTATGAACTTTGGTTGAACCACATTAAGGGGTCAAACTTATAGCGTGTAAATGGGTTTTCAATAAGAAAACCGACATGGATGGTAACGTACAAACATACAAGTGATGATTAACAACTAAAGATTTTCGACAAGTTCATGGTATAATCTATGACGAAACATTCTCCCCTGTTGCTATGATTATATCTATTCAGATTCTGCTTGCAATAGCTGCATTTCATGATTATGAAATATGGAAAATGGATGTCAAAAGTGCTTTCCTTAATGGAAAACTCGAAGAGGATGTGTATATGACACAACCAAAAAGTTATGTTGCTCCAAAAAATGCTGGAAAGGTTTGTAAGCTATTGAGGTCAATTTATGGACTAAAGCAAGCTTCTCGAATATGGAATCTTTGTTTTAATGATGCAATCAAAGAGTTTGGTTTTGTCACAAATGAAGATGAGCCTTGTGTTTACAAGAAGGCTGGTGGAACCAATATTTCTTTCCTAATCTTGTATGTAGAAGACATACTCATCATAGGAAATGATATACCTATTATAAAGTATGTAAGACTTGGTTAGGTAGTTATTTTCCATAAAAGATTTGGGTAAGAAAGTGTATATCTTAGGAGTTAAGATCTATAGAGATAGACCAAGATTACTTTTAGGTCTGAGTCAAAGTACATATATAGATAAAGTGCTAAAAAGGTTTGGTGTGGAATAATACAGGAAATGATTTTTTCTTATGAGTTTTCTATGGGCGCATGATAGCTAGGCTCATGGGTTCTAATTTATTGGTCATTTTTCTTTGGTTGTTTTGATCAATTTTATTTGATTGGTTTCTGGTTGGTTTCGTTGGTCATGATTATGAGGGATTCAAAGAAGGTTGATTGGAAAGTGCCTCTTCTCAGGTGCTAGAGTAATCTCTCAACTTCTTTCCTTATTAGGTTCACGAGGGTGTGGCAGTTGTTAAACCAATAGTACTTTTGTGTGATGACAGAATTGCAAAGTATAAGTTCTCATTGGTTGGGCAATTTATGGGTCATGCTCATAATTTCATTTCTATGCCGTGAATTGTTGAAGGTTTGTGGGCAAAGTCTTCATCTGTTAAGACGAGTCTTGCAAGTCTTAATATTTTTTTTTTCATTTTCAAACGTTTTTGTGAGGGATTGGGTTTTAGAAAATGGAACTTGTCATATACATAATAAACCCCTAATTCTTATGATATGTGAACCATGTATAAAGAAATTGGATTTAGATTTGTTTAGAATGCTGCTTTGGATACATTTGTATAATGTTCCCTTTCAACTCTTTTCAAAGACAAACCTTAGTTATATTGCGAGTACATTGGGAATGCCTTTTTACACGGCATCTATAACTATAACTAAGGGCTTGAATTCTCAAAAGTGTGTGTTGAGGTTGAGGCAAGTAGTTCTATTTCTAAAATGGTTGATATTGTTCTTAAATATGACTCTGAAATGGTTATTCGAGTTTGTTTCATGGATGCCTACGTACTATGGAACATGTAAGGTTTTTGTTCATATGGACAAAGCTTGCAAAGTTCAATTGAAGGCTTAAGTGTGCAAGCCTAATCAAGCCTGAAATATGAAAGAGGTTGTTGTGTCAGTTGATGTTCCTAATGATTCTGACCATTATGATGCTTCTTTGGTTAATGAATAGTCAATTGAGGTTGTGTTATGGTGTTGGGCTAGAGGCAACATTGAAGGCTTAAGTGTGCAAGCCTAATCAAGCCTGAAATATGAAAGAGGTTGTTGTGTCAGTTGATGTTCCTAATGATTCTGACCATTATGATGCTTCTTTGGTTAATGAATAGTCAATTGAGGTTGTTGTTATGGTGTTGGGCTAGAGGCAGACAGGGATTAGTTCAATAATTCATGATGCTGCTCTAGAGCTGGATAAGCATGCAAAGTTAATTCTTGATTTGGTTGAGTCTGCTAAAGTTTCTATTTATCGTTATTATGTTGAGGTAACAGTGATTAATAAGGTTGAGTTGAGGCAACAACTGTTGATTTTCCCATATTGCAAGTCTCTATGTCTCAACAAAGAAAGGGTCAAGTTAAATATAATGATAAGAAGGTTTTGGAAAACTCTTCTAATAAATTTAATGCCCTGGTCATGGCTAGAGGTGAGGTTTGGGAGTTGCGGTTTTACTAAATATATAAAGGCAAGGAAAAGGGATCATCTTGAAAAAGTTAAAAAACTTAATGTTGTTGAGGAGGTTGTAGGGGACGGTTTTCTTTCAATTCCTTGTCAATAATAGTTTTCATTTGGAATGTAAGAGGGATCAAAACCCCTCTAAAGGAAGTGAAAGTGATTAGTAGGCTTGATAAACTCTATGTTGATAATTTTTTTATGGAGTCCTAAATTCAGTAGGGTAACTCTGATGTTTTTGTTGATAAATTCTCTGCTGAATGGAATTGTGTGTCTAATCATGCTTCTATTGGTAATGGTAGATTGTGGATCTTATGGTATAAGTATTTACAATTTTCTTTACTTTAGAAGATTGTTCAAATTATTTCCATTTTTGTGATGATATGCTGAGGAGAGTTCCAATTTTAAGGTTGTTGGTCCCCATTTTAATTCTGATATGTTGGATTTTCGAGGTTGTATGGTTGATTTGCACTTGATTGATCACAATACAATAACCATGTTATTACTTGGTCGAATAAACAGAAGGACCAATTTCTAGCTCGTAAGTTAGATCGAGTCCTTATTTACTCTCATTGGATTCAAGACTACCTTGATTCACATGTTGAGTTTCATGCTTAAGAGTTGTCTAATCATTGCCTTCCCTTGGTGTGGTTTTTGAAGGCTAATATGGCAAATAGGCTGAAGACTTTTAAATTTTTTAATTTTTTGACCTTTAATGAGGATTTTAGGGATGTTGTTGGGAAATCTTGGAGGAAGGTTGCTTTACTGAATCCTATGCAAAGATTATTTGTTAAATTGAAAAAGGCTCAAAGTGGTTTTAAATGAGATTAACAATGTCAATTTCTCTGATATTTCAGGGCGTGTGAAGGCTAAAAAGGCGGAGTGAGACCAAATTCAGATGAGGACTTTAGGGTAAGATGGCCATCGTAATCTTGATAAGGAGAGGGCCATTCATGTTGAGTTGTATGAGCTGGAGGCTGCTGAATTATGTTTTTATAAACATATGGCTAAGCTCTATTATGACGCAGAAGGATGGTCTAGGTGCTAATTTTTTTTAATTCCACGGTGGCACTAAAAAAGAAGAATAACACAATAAGAATGCTTTCGAATGATGAGGGAATAGATTGGATACTTTTGATCTAATGTCTGCTGAAATGGTTTGATTTTCAATGACCTATTTGGTTCTCCTGATCCCAATGTTAAGTATTGTTCTGTTGATATGCTTAAGTCACACACAATACATAATTTGTTTCAATTAATGATTAATGGCCTTTTGATCGAAATAAAACTCACTCGTTGGATAAATGGACTCTATACAACTCCTATTTAATTGTAGACTCTCTTAGGTCCAAAATCCACAAATTTCGTAATAAAGCTCAATGAACCAACCTTACCCTATGATCTTCTCAAAGCAAAGCTCAACGCACCAGCATTTCCTTATATAGTCCTAATATCAAATACACTTGTACAAAACACATAGAGTACTCTTTCCTAGGCATACCTTTCATATCCAAAGGTCATATTAAGAAAAATAGCCAATTAATCCAAGTTCATTAATTGTGGTTGTCAATGAAGCATATTTTTTTGCATATACATTTTCAAATACATTTGGAAACACTATCACTATTGGTTATCATAATCAGCCTCATATGGACAGTGAAATGGTCAACTCATCCATGCACACTTTCACCTATATATATTCACTTTTAAATACACTTTTGAAATCTCTATGCATCATTTGCAGCACATTCACAATTCATATAACTCTTTAATAATTATATCATATTTCATTTAAAATAATATTCATCAATAACAGTGTTTTAATATCCCAAAATCAATGTTATGACTAAAATGGAATTTTTGAAACTTTGAAGTATGAATTCAAAAGATTGTAAAATATAAGGACTTATTTGTAAATATTTTTGAGGGATTGTTGGTAATTATTAAATGAAGTAAAGGGTAAAATGGTCATTTGACAAGGAAGATTTTTATTTTCCCTTATAAGATAAGGAAACCACGTGGGAAGAGGGAAAAAGAAGTTCCAGAGTTCTCTTCATCTTTCTTATTTCTCTCCATCGTGAACCAAGGTTGCAAAGGTAAGTCCTCTTGTTAGATAATTTATTGTTGAATTCAAGGTTTGTTTATGATCATTAGATGATAATTAAGCTTAAAGAAAGCTTAAATCATCTTAAAAGCAAAGGATGATGGAGTTAGGAGAGATTCAAGATTAAGAGTTTTCAAATGAAATCTTGGAATAGAGTTCCTTACTCAAATTGGAAGATAAATTTGACTTGTCATCAATTTAAATAAGAAATATGAAGTGATAGAATTGAATTAAGAACATATTAAAAAATTGTTATGATTATTGATTTCCATATGGAGAAAAGAATTTTGAGATTTAAAGGGTGATAAAGGAGTATATAAATGAGTTTAAGTATGTATATGAGAGTTAAGAATATGGTAGAAGATGTAATATGAAGTGTTTAAGTAGAATTGGAGTGATTTTTGAGCTTAAAACTTAATTCTGGGCTATGTGCATCGATGCACATTCAATGTGTACCGATGCATCAAGGGTATTTTCAGAACTTGTTCAGTGTGTATCGATGCACAGGAAGTGCATCGATGCACCCATTAAAAATGGAAACATCGAATGCAATTAGTGCATCGATGCATAAGGTGTGCATCAATGCACCCCCTTAAAATTAAAACATCGAAGGTGATTTATGTATCGATGCATGGGTAGTGTATCGATGCACATGTTAAAGAATGCATAGATACACTGTAGAATGTATCGATGCACTTCAAGAGAAAATAAAATTAGGTCTTTCTTTTGGTCTAAGAAATGATAGATTAGAATAAATCAATTAGATACTGATATGTATCAATGTATAAACATGTAGATATCGAGCACAAACATGTTCCGGGATGACCATCAAGTTAAGATTTGATCGGAAGAAAGGAAATCATAAAAGGGTATTGGAACTTAGTGAGTCCAAGGTGACTGCATACAAGTTAGTTTATGATTTTAATGGAAATAAGACTTGCGATGAGTCTATTTCCTATATTAGAATGCATGAATTTATGATCATATGCATATGTTTGATTTGGGTATATGTTATATATATTACAATATGTATTAAATGATTTGTGTGAATACATGTATTGTGATAAGTTATAGGAATTAATATGAATGATCTATATGATTACATGGGAATGTGAAATAGTTTATATGATAGGTGACCATACATGTTACATAGTATACGTGATCAATTATAAGAATCAATATAATAGATTTATATGACTACATGAGAAATGTGATGAGTTAAATAAGATTAGACTATAGAGTAAAATGAGAATAATATATTAGTGAAGGGAATTGAGTATAAATGATGATACCAAACCATAAGATAAGTATTTACTTATATGATAATATGATATTATATGAATATATAGTATAACTTTACGAGGAAGAATTGGGTGTTATATGATTTAGGTATGGAAATGATCTATGTGTAAGTAAATTACATGATTATGTGACTATATATGAAATGGAGTAAACTAGGTAATTATAAGGTATGTGAATATATGGTTATGAAACAAAGTATGTAATAATACAATGTTATTTGAGTTACTTAACAATAAGTCATAAGATTATAGGCATATGTAACGTAAGTTATAAGATAAGAAAATATGGGCTTACATGTATTTGCAGATATATATATATATATATAATATATATATATATATATATATATATATATATATATGTAAAACCATGCAAAGTGATATGAGAAGGGAAGTACATGATTATGTGATCATATGAGAAAATAAAGAGCCATGTGATATATGCCATGAGATATATGAAAGAGAAAATATATGTGATAAGTGAAAGTGAATCATATGATTATATGAAGATGTTCTACGTGCAAGTGATCTACGTGTATGTGTGATTTATATGGAAATGAACTACGTGACTATCTGTGGTCTTATAAAAATGTAATAATAAGACTATGTGTATATGTGAATGCGTGATATCATAAATATTAATGCCCATGTTATGTGTCATGAGAGCTAGAGGTATAGTTGGCATGCCAAGAGTCGAGGGTCTACGCGGTCCTTCGGGACATATATGTATTCCTTGGAACATGTGTTATGTCTTTTTAGACACATACTTGATCCTTTGTAAATGTATATGATTTTTAAGGAATTTTCTATGTGGTCCTTAGGAACGTTTTATATGGCACTTCAGTGCAATTCTACGCGGTAGTTCGGTGTAATTCTACGCGGCACTTCGTTGCAATTCTACGTGGCACTTCAGTGCATTTATACGAGCTGTGGTGACAGTATTAGTGCACAACCTCTAGAGACTCACATATCAATAGTTATCTCATATGCACATGGGCAAATCAAGAGATAATAACAAATATATGTTGTGATATGATAAATTTTATAGCAAGGACATGATGAGGTATAGGTATAGTATATGATTATGAAGGTTAAGTATATGTGCTACATGATTAAATGATAAGTGACTAATGATGATTTATATGTATTCATGTATTTCTTAATAAATAATCTGATATGATTTATATGACGATGTTTGTATTGCTTGGTTAATTGAATAATATGTTGAGTAAAAGAATATATATAAGAGGATATAATTATAAGATATAAATGATAAGAATATTGATAGTGGAATAAGGTTAGAGATTTAAAATAATGTGTGATATGTATATGTTATATTTAATGTTATATTGTTTTCATGTGGCATTATAAGATGATATGTTCATGCATGTGTAAATAGTTGTAGTTCTTTTATAATTTAATGCCTCAATAATTCAAAGACTTAGCGTGTGATTGTTTCACACGTAGGTTATAGAAACGAGAAGAGAAGTTAAGAGGAGCAAGACAGGTTAGCACCTTCCTTACGAATATCAGATCAGAAACCTATGGAATCTATGTATTTTGTGTTACAAAATTTAGTTGGCATGCAGCTACAAGATTTGGATTGAATATGCTCTGATTGATTTATAAAACGATTTAATTATAATAATTTCTATAAAGTACTCACTTTTTCAAGTGATGAATTTAAGATTTTGGTGGATTTGTAAAGAAAAGAGTTTTGAAAAGTCAATGTGACACCTCAGACTCGGATACAGGTTGGGAGTGTTACATTTAATGGTATCAGAGCTAAGGTTTAGTTGATTCTAGGCTTAAATCGAAGGTAAAAGAGTTTTAAAATGTGTACATGCCAACGCAGAGTGAAAAATTTCTGATCTGATAGTGTAAGGGGTTGATGTCTTACTAATAGAATAAGATTAGTTTAATATAGTAGAAATCCGATCGTGATAATTTTAAATTAAATTGAAAGGTGATATCCTGATTGTGATTGCAATTCATCTGCCCTGGCCAGGCAACATGAAGAGCGGACACATCAGGAAATGCCTCGTAAGATCAAAGATTGATTTCAGGAAGTTGAAATCATATTAAAATAGTGATAGCAAGTTTTCACAGTTTCGAATTGGAAAAATGAGGTGAAGTATTCTTATTATTTCATGGATAAGATAGAATATGGTGAACAAGTATCAACATAAAAGCGTTAAAAGATCAAATGATGCAGTGAGAATTGGTGGAAGAGTTCAAGAATAAGTGTATCAATGACAAGCGTATAAGATGTATAAAGTTAGAGCTTATGAGTATGAAACGAAGGAATAGTATTGAATCTAAGCAAGAGTGTGTATATGATCAGAGCTTATAGTAGAGATAGAAATAGATAGTGTTGGCTAACAAGAGTATGTGATAAAAATGTACCGGAATTATAAGATTATAAGATATGGTCAGGTTAAGATAAATAAATATAAAGTGGATCTGAATACAGTTGTATAGTTGGATCTTAGTAATGTGAGATAGTGAAGGAAGTGGGGATTTGTATATTTGAGTAAAGTTAAAGATTGATAAGAAGAGTTTAAGAATGGATACATCATTGATCAGTTTACAAGACAAAGTAAGTCAGAATGTTGAGTTTGAACTGCGAAAATTACAGGATATATGAGAATAGAGGTGAATTTGATAAGTTAAGCAAACTAATTTTGAAATAATTTCGATGGGAAAGGATGTATATGATTGGATGATTAGGACTTGTGCCCTAGATTGAACATTTGTTATTGACTAGCTATCAGAGAAAAGGAGATAGAGTTATAAGATTGAAAGAAAAGATAAAGTTGAGTTAATCAATCAATTGTGATGTGGATCTGAATATAGTTGTGTATTCTGATCAGATAACTATGATGTAGATAAGGAGATAAGTAATTGTATGGAGCTTTAAGGAAGGAAAATACAAGTATAAGAGATGGTAAAGAATGAGGTTTGTATAAGTGAAATTGATTATCAAAGTTATGAAAAGGTGATAAAGATTGATAATCAGAGATGAGTATAAGTGATAGGAAAATAATAGGTGAACATGAAAGGAAAGATATGATTTATGTATAAGGAGATTTTGATTTTGAATGAATAAAGGAGTAATGAAATAATGAAATGAAAAGGATTGAGTTTAAAGGATCATATATGATAAAGGTTACATGAAAGTGTTGATAATAAGTTTGATATAGAAGTAAGAGAAGTGTGTAAGGTGATGTGAAAAGATCACTTAATTTTGTAAAGTGTATGTTTAATCATATTTAAAGAAGATTTAAGGTTGTGTTATTGGTCAAATGATGATGGAAAAAGAGTTTGGTTATTGTTATAAGGTAATTAGAGAGATGGATGTTATTGTCTACGTGATGAGTGACATTATATGAAATTTTTGAAAGGTCAGAGGAAAATGCAGAATCAAATGAGAGAAAGTACATGAATAGATTGAGGTTGAAGAACTAAAGGAATGAAATATTAAGTAAAGGAGGTAACATGAGAACATTAGAAGGTATGTTCTTATTGGTATGTGCAATGAAAATTCGAGGATGAATTTTCTTAAAAGGATGGGAGATTTGTAATATCCCAAAATCAGGGTTAGTGACTAAAATATGATTTTTAAAACTTTGAAGTATGATTTCAAAAGATTGTAAAATATAGGGACTTATTTATAAATATTTTTAAGGGAATGTTACTAATTATTAAATAAAATAAAGGGTAAAATGGTCATTTGACAAGGAAGATTTTTATTTTCCCTTATAAGATAAGGAAACCACGTGGGAAGAGGGAAAAAGAAGTTCCAGAGTTATCTACATCTTTCTTCTTTCTCTCCATCGTGAACCAAGGTTGCAAAGGTAAGTCCTCTTGTTAGATAATTTCTTGTTGAATTCAAGGTTTGTTTATGATCATTAGATGATGAGAGATTAAATATTAAGAGTTTTCAAATAAAATCCTGGAATAGAGTTCCTTACTCAAATTGGAAGATAAATTTGACTTGTCATCAACTTAATTAAGAGATATGAAGTGATAGAATTGAATTAAGAACATATTGAAAAATTGGTATGATTATTGATTTCCATATGGAGAAATGAATTTTGAGATTTAAAGGGTGATAAAGGAGTAGAAATTAGTTTAAGTATATATATATGAGAGCTAAGAATATGGTAGAGGATGTAATATGAAGTGTTTAAGTAGAATTGGAGTGATTCCTTAAAAATTAATTCTGGGTTATGTGCATCGATGCACATTCAATGTGTACCGATGCATCAAGGGTATTTCCAGAAATTGTTCAGTGTGTATCGATGCACAGGAAGTGCATCGATGCACCAATTAAAAATGGAAACATCGAATGCAATTAGTGCATCGATGCATAAGGAGTGCATCGATGCACCCCTTAAAATTAAAACATCGAAGGTAATTTTTGTATCGATGCATGGGCAGTGTATCGATGCACATGTTAAAGAATGCATCGATACACTATAGAATGTATCGATGCACTTCAAGGGAAGATAGAATTAGGTCTTTCTTTTGGTCTAAGAAATTATTTATTAGAATACATCAATTAGATATTGATATATATCAATGTATAAACATGTAGATATCGAGCTCGAACAAGCTCCGGGATGACCATCAAGTTAAGATTCGATCGGAAGAAAGGAAATCATAAAAGGGGATTGGAACTTAGTGAGGGCAAGGTGAGTGCATACAAGTTAGTTTATGATGTTTAATGGAAATAAGACTTACGACGAGTCTATTTCCTATATTAGAATGCATGAATTTATGATCATATGCATATGTTTGATTTGGGTATATGTGATATATATTACAATATGTATTAAATGATTTGTGTGAATACATGTATTGTTATAAGTTATAGGAATTAATATGAATGATCTATATGATTATATGGGAATGTGAAATAGGTTATATGATAGGTGACCATACATGTTACATAGTATACGTGATCAATTATAAGAATCAATATAATAGATTTATATGACTACATGAGAAAGGTGATGAGTTAAATAAGATTAGACTATAGAGTAATCTGAGAATAATATATTAGTGAAGGGAATTGAGTATAAATGATGATACCAAACCATAAGATAAGTATTTATTTATAGGATAATATGATATTATATGAATATATAGTATAACTTTATGAGGAAGAATTGGGCGTTATATGATTTAGGTATGGAAATGATCTATGTGTAAGTGAATTACGTGATTATGTGACTATGTGTAAGTATGTAATAATACAATGTTATTTGAGTTACTTAACAATAAGTCATAAGATTACATGCATATGTAACGTAAGTTATAAGATAAGAAAATATGGGCTTACATGTATTTGCAGATATAATATATATATATATATATATATATATATATATATATTATATTATATATATGATAAGATATGATATATCTTTATGTAAAACCATGCAAAGTGATATGAGAAGGGAACTACATGATTATGTGATCAAATGAGAATGAAATAAAGAGCCATATGATATATGCCATTAGATATATGAAAGAGAAATTATATGTGATAAGTGAAAGTGAATCATATGATTATATGAAGATGTTCTACGTGTAAGTGATCTACGTGTATGTGTGATTTATATGGAAATGAACTACTTGACTACATGTGATCTTATAAAAATGCAATAATTAGACTATGTGTATATACGAATGCGTGATATCATAAATATTAATGCCCATGTTATGTGTCATGAGAGCTAGAGGTATAGTTGGCATGCCAAGAGTCGAGGGTCTACGCGGTCCTTCGGGACATATATGTATTCATTGGAACATGTGTGATGTCTTTTGAGACACATACTTGATCCTTTGCATATGTATATGATTCTTAAGGAATTTTCTTTGTGGTCTTTAGGGACATTTTATATGGCACTTCGGTGTAATTCTACATGGCACTTCGGTGCATTTATACAAGCTGTGGTGACAACATTAGTGCACAACCTCTAGAGACTCACATATCAATAGTTCTCACATATGTACATGGGCTAATCAAGAAATAATAACAAATATATGTTGTGATATGATAAATTTTATAGCAAGGACATGATGAGGTATAAGTATAGTATATGATTAAGAAGGTTAAGTATATGTGCTATGTGATTAAATGATAAGTGACTATTGATGATTTATATGTATGCATGTATTTCTTAATAGATAATCTGATATGATTTATATGATGATGTATTTATTGCTTGGTTAATTGAATAATATGTTGAGTAAAAGAATAGATATAAGAGGATATAATTATAAGATATAAATGATAAGAATATTGATAGTGGAATAAGGTTAGAGATTTAAAATAATGTGTGATATGTGTATGTTATATATAATGTTATATTGTTTTGATGTGGCATTATAAGATGATATGTTCGTGCATGTGTAAATAGTTGGAGTTCTTTTATAATTTCATGCCTCAATAAATCAAACACTTAGTGTGTGATTGTTTCACACGTAAGTTAGAGAAACAAGAAGAGAAGTTAAGAGGAGCAAGACAGGTTAGCACATTCCTTACGAATATCAGATCAGAAACCTATGGAATCTATGTATTTGTGTTACAAAATTTAGTTGGCATGTAGCTACAAGATTTGGATTGAATATGCTCTGATTGGTTTGTAAAACGATTTAATTATAATAATTTCTATAAAGTACTCACTTTTTCAAATGATGAATTTAAGATTTTGGTGGATTTGTAAAGAAAAGAGTTTTGAAAAGTCAATGTGACACCTCGGACTCGGATACGGGTTGGGGGTGTTACAAGTGTTCTATCCAGGGAAACACCCTATGCTACACCTTCTTTTACCCTTGAACATGTCCACTCACAAAGACCGAAAGTCACTCACATTTGTTGTTCACTAAACCGAAACAACCTCCAAGACTTGGAAATCAGCCACAAAAATACAATGCCCCATTTTTCATCATCAATCAACTCATATAAAACCTTGGAAAGAAAAATAACACATCAAGAGTACACCAAAAATATAGCATAATTTTTTGTTTCCAAAACAAAACGGAAATATCAAAATTACTAAAAACCTTATCGAAACCACTATCCAAACTCCCAATTTGATCGACACCACTTATCTTTTCTAAGGACTGATCAAGAACAAATAATATCAACTACTAAACTCAGCAAAACCTCAAAATTAACCTCAACAGATCCTAATGCACGGATTTCCAAAAAAATCTAAATCAAGGTTATTATTAAGAAATCAATATCCAAATCAAATGAGATTGAAAATCTGATTTAATATGCTAATAATCCCATAAAACATCTTAATCAATACAAGAAAAACCTTTAAAAGTGATCAAGAAAATTACCTCATTAAATACATATGAAAATCACTTCTAATTAATAAAATTTTCTTCAAAAAAGGAACCAGTTAAAGAGAACTGCCTTGCTGGAAAAGAATGAAGAGAACAATAAAATCAACAATGGCAACAACAATTTGATCCAAGGGAAAACGACAAGAAGAAGAAAGAAGATAAACAATCTTAATTAAAAAGAGAAAATCAAGATAAAATAGATGAGAATCAACAATCAAAAGAAAAGAAAAGAAAAGAGAAATGTTCAACCATCAGAGACACTTTAATAGAATTTAGGAAAAGATACAAAGTGTTTGGAAGATAGAGAAATGAGAGATGAGGTTAATGAAAATTAAGAAATAAAAAATAAACAAAGATTAAGCGAATGAATCTATATAGAAATTTAGCAAAAAGGGATATTAAGATACGACTAACATTGGAGGGAAAAACACTAATTATAAGCCTTATTAAAATAAGCTTCATAGATTTTAGAATTGTGATCATTACAATTTAGTCACTAAAAACATAACTTTAAAATCATTCAATTTAGTCACTTTTAAAATCAATTTATAAATTCCCAAAAATAGGAATCAACAATTCAAAATCATTTAAATTATTTTAGCAATTCTTTATAAAAAAACTAAAATTAAAATTTTTAACGTAAATCTTAAAATTGACCAAACAATAGACCCGAAAGTACTAACCCTAATTTTAAGATATTAGAGTATCGATACCCTCTACCCAAAAACTTTGTTTCTCCCATGAAAGCTCTTCTAAATCATTTCTAAAATTACACCAAGCCCCTCAATTGTTGTTTAAAGCTTATGTATATTTAAAGGATCATGAAATATCATTACTATACACATGAATAACAACAAATCTCATTTTTATTCATTTAAACCCCCAAGTGCACACAAATGGTTCATACACACCCAAATAAGCAACAAACTACACATGTTGAGCTACAAGTAGTAGAGTAAGGTTAGGAGTGTGTTAAATTACACCTAGGAGTCGTAAAACAACCTTAAGCTCACCCATGACTTCCTTCTCCTTGCTCTTGCTCTTGGAGTCTCCACCCACTTCTCTCACTAGAACAACAACAGAATTCAATTATTAACTCATCTAGGATTTTAAGGAAGGTAGGAATAATATTCCTAAAACTTAAAAATGATTTAGTCTTCTATAAACTCTACAAAATTGAACCCTCCTACCATGACTACCATGGCCAAACATAAAGGTTGAGAGCATAATTTAAAGCACTAAATAAGGTTATTTCAAAACATACCTTCACAAGTCCAGAATGGGAATAATGGTTAACAAGTTTTAACCTTTACTCTAGGTGGAGAACAGAAGATGATGGATTTTGAAGAGAAGAAGAAAATAAAGAGTTATGAAAAAGAGAATGAGAAGTTTTCCACGTGACATCACCAAATGTTAGCAAATGGATGCAACAACGATTCAACCTCAAACATTAACCAAACGACTATAAAAAAATTGATGCACCATTTTTCCTCAATCATACACACATTAAAAACCCTATAAAGTATTATGACATATCAAAATCTCATCCAAAACATAGCATAAATTTTTGTTTCCAAAACAAAGCAAAAAGATCGAAGTTACCAAAAATCTTATCGAAATAACTCTCTAAAACTCTTATTCATTCGAAACTACTCTTCCCCAACAAGATCTGATCAAGAAAAATAAAAAAAAACTAAATATAACTAGAAACCTAAAAATGGAAACAATCAATACAAATTCTTGAGTTTCTGAAAAATGTCGAAATCGAGCTTGTTTTGAAGAATTCCTTATCCAAATCAAATACAATTGAAAAACTGATTTGGTATGATAACAATACCAACAAAAAAACTTTAATCAACACAAGAAAACCTTGAAAAGTGATTAAGAAAAATAGCAAATTAAATACCTTCGAAAATGAAATTTAAGTAAAAAACTTCTCTTAAAAATTAATTAATTAAAATCATCAAATCATTGGATCATTAATTGTCGAAGTACAAAAAGAACCAAAGGAAAAAAAAATTACCTTGTTACAAAAAGAAAATGAAGAGATGAAGAAGATCATCAATGGTAACACCAAGAAATAAGAGAGAAAATGGCAAGAATGAAGGAAATGAATCAACCTTGATTGAAAAGAAAGATCAAGATGAAAAGTGTAAAAATCAATAACAAATGAAAAGAAACAAGGAATAATATTTTAATCCATGGAAGAGCGTTTAGGAGAACTTTGGAGATAATTACAATAGTTTTTGGATGATAAGATGAAAAGAATAGTTAATGAAATTATGAATGAAAATGTGGAGGATTTTTGGAGAATGAATCTAGTAAGGAAAATGGCAAAAGGGAAATGAGACTCATTGTAAAAATTGAAGGGAAACCCTAAAAAACAAGCCTTGGCAAAACTAGCTTCATAGATTTTGATATTTGATCCTTTTACAATTTAGTCATTAAAATCAATATTTCTAATTTATTAAATTTAGTCACTTTATAAAATCCATTTTATATTTATTAAATATCATATTTAATTTTCTAAAAATCATCTAAACACTTCCTAATAATATTTATAATTTTATAAATACAAAAAAATATTTTATCAAAAATTCTAGAAATTACCCGATTCCAACCCGAACTACTAACCTGGATTTTAGGATGTTATAAGAAATAAGTGAAGGATATGAAGTAGGAGTTGCTAATAACTCAAATTAAAGCTAATGAGGTAGAGAAAGCTCAGGGCAGGCTATGGAGATTTAGAGACACGATGCAAAGGCTCAAAGGCAAGTTGAGACAACGAAAAAGAAAAATGATAAAAGAGGAAGCTCTACAAGCTTACAAGGCAGAAAGTTAACACTAGAAAAAAATATTAGATGCAAAAATTTAAAAAGTATTATCCATAAAAGTTGGTGCTGACAATTTAACAAATATTGCCTTGAGAAAGCTTCAGAGATTCTAAAAATTTGGGAACAAGTGAGAGTGTAACTTGATTTTTCCATTTTAAGTAGATTATAGCCTAAAAGACATATCAAAGTGGAACCTATGGTGTTTATGGGTTGTCTCCAAAATTTTGTTGCATTGCGAACCTTATAATCATTCTAGGGAAGTTTGGGAAGAGTTCCAAGAGAATGTGAAGTCATTTGTTCTGAATGAGGTTGATATAACTTCCTTTTCAAGCCTAGTGAGTATGCAAACTCACCAAGATTGGAACAAGGCCCTCAAGACTTCTAGGATGCAGAAGCTTTAACGCCAATGTGGCTACTCCAAGCCACCAAAGTTTGACTATGGTGTAGAAGTACAAACCCAGCTTGGCTACTACTAGCCACCATGAGAGGCAACAAACACCAAGTGACTTGGGAGCAAAGCACACAAGAGGTAGAGTCAATGCCTCATAACTTTATTACTCTCTCAAGAGAATAAATGGAATGAAATCATACAAATGAGGGGGGAAGGCTCTCTATTTGTAGTTAAGCTCCCTCTAAATCAATGGTCTAGATCTATTTACATCAACGACTAAGATAGTCCCGATTAAGTACAAATCCTTGTATAAAAGAAAACTTTATCAATCAAATTCCTATCTAAGGGAAGACGCCCAAACCACAATCACATCACATTAATTAGTTTGATACTTTCCTTGGATGGTTGATCACACTTGATATGGTAAGATTCCCCTACAGTATCTTCTGATTTGTTGTCTCTTTCCATATGTGTTGTTTATGTGGACACAATCTGATAAGGTTCCACATTCCTTTTTTCATGGCCAGTGTGAACGGGCTCCACAACATTCTCCAACTGATGGGACAAGTCTGGTGGTCTTGGAAAGTCTGATACTCTATATTCAACCTCTTTGTCAGACACTTGCACCAATGTCCCGAGCCTAACTCCGCGGCTTGTGACACAAACAATAACCTAAGTAAAAAAAACATGGAACACATTATTTTACGGAGTTATCACACCTCTAAACTTAAGCTATTACTTGTCCTCAAGAAAAGGATAATAAGCGGTAGAAAAATTAAGTGTCATGGCAAAGTAAAAATTGGGACAATCATGTGGTTTAAAATTTCAGCCCTCAACAAAAAGTTTGGCCTCAACATGAAAGACTGTACGAGAAGTTAATTACCTTTCTCTAGGTCAATACTCTTTGTCAGTGTGTGTGTGTGTGATTGCATCTTTTCTATGCTTTAACTAATTTAGAAAACTCCTAAGTAAGTTCTTATTTTTTTCCAAGGAATCAAATTATTCGTTAAGAACATTTTCACTCATGTTTATTGAATATGCAACTTCAAAATTTGTGTTTTTTAGCATACACGTTGCTTCAATGGGAGTTAGCTCATCACACTTACCATCCCATACTCTAGGTGAAAAGCAGCATACCTTCAACCCCTTAGCTAGTCAGGTAGAGTCATCCCGTGACTGCTTTCGTTCACTCATATGTGGAGGCAACCATTTATTTAAGGAGCTTTCCAGGTCATGCAATAGAATAGAGGAGTGTCCCTCTACAGTTATGTTGAGACATTTATTTGTAATTTAACACAATTCAAATCATTAAGAAGTTCAACTTAAACTTTTTGATCATTTAATGCCACGACGCACAAAAATTTCTTCCATAAAATTTTTTAAGCACCTTAAGCATAGAAAATATACAATTGTATTAATAATATCACAAAGTATCAAGTCCTAGTGTCGGATCTATCCTTCAACAGTAATAAAATATTTCTGGCGTATGAAATAAAAATTTTCTTTCATCATCGGACATCCTTAACTTATTCCAACAACTATCCTAACATACTCGTGACATGGAAAAAAAATTTCAACAAATCATTATCAAATGCAACTAACTATGTTTGAGACACAACACCTCCCCAAACTTGAGGGGTGCATTATATTCAATGCATGAAACCTAATGCAATGGAAATTACTCTAATATGCTTATGAAAGTGCAAGTGAAATATGACACCTTCTTGTGGTGAATAAGTTCGGCTGGATATGCGAGTGTTGCGTCGCTTAAGAGAAAAGGGTTGATTAATCTCATGACTTCTGATGGAAGCGATGAGAGAGATGGAATATCAATAAAGACTTTGAGCGCTTAAGGTGATGCTGGGTTCTGGGAGGACTGTCTGGTAGGGGTATCTCTTCAGTTGTGGAGGGCTCAACTGGTATGTATAGGGGTTAACTTGGTTCATGGTTGATAACCATGTCAGTTTTGAGATCTTGTGATTGTTTAAGGACTAGATCAATGCTGGGCTTCTTTGTAATTGGTTCAACAACATTGGTGGTTGGGGTAAAATCTTCGACTTCAAAAAAATCAGGTTGGATTTATTGAGTATGCTCAGAAGACAAGAAGGATGAGCTGATGTACTAATCCGTTTGGCCTTGGCCTTTTGCATGGATTAGAGAGACGTGCGTGGAAAGAGGGGTCACATCAACTGGAGAACCAGGCGAAACACCTGGTGGCATAGCAAAAAATGTGTGGCCCTTATGGATGCTGATTTTTGCAATAGCTCTTTAGGAAATAATGGAAAGTCTTCAATGGTAAGTGGTAGTAGTTCCTTGAAGAACGCGTTCAATTGTCATCCAAACACACCAGCTCTGGAACCGTCTTTTTGTTATTACCCTCATTTGATTTGATAAACTCCTCCAAGGGTTCCTTAGGGATATTTTTCTTCCTATATAAAATGGATAACTTTTCTGTCTCAGACAATGAGTTTGACCAATGCCGCGATAATTTATCTAAAGTGTTGAAACGATGTGAGGAGTCCAACCTTGTGTTAAACTAGGAGAAATGTAACTTTATGGTGACCGAAGGAATTGTGTTGGGACACAAAATTTCTCGCCAAGGAATCAAAGTTGACAAAGACAAAGTGGAAATAATTTGGAGTTTGCCTCCATCCACCATTATGAAGGGCATACAAAGTTTTCTAGGGAATGCATGATTATACAAGCTATTCATCAAGGACTTTTCAAATATTTCAAAGCCTTTGTGTTTGCTGCTTCAACAAAATCAACCGTCCATGTTCAACGATGAGTGCATGAACGCGTTCACTGATATGAAGAAAAAACTTGTCTCGACACCAATTATTGTACCACCTGACTGGGATGCACCTTTTGAACTAATGTGCAATGCAAGCAACTATGTTGTAGAGGCAGTGCTAGGGCAAAAAAGAGGTAAAATCTTCCACGTCATCCATTATGCTAGCCGTACCCTTAATGATACATAACTTAATTATACCACCACTGAAAAAGAACTGTTTGTTGTGGTATTCACTTTCGATAAATTTAGTCCATATCTTATAGGATCAAATGTCATTGTGCATACTAATCACTCTGCTATTAAATACTTAGTTAATAAAAAAGATGCAAAACCTTGGCATATTAGATTGATATTATTTATGCAAGAATTTGATTTGGAGGTGAAGAATATGAATGGTATTAAAACCAAATAGCAGATCACTTGTGTAGGCTATAAAACAAAAACATTTTCCATGACATGAAGGATATTCATGAGGATTTCCCTGATGAGAAAATTATATTTTCCACGATAGTCCCGTGGAACACTGAGATAGTTAACTTTCTTGTTAGTGGTGCTATGCCTCTAGATTTATCTAGCCAGGGCAACAAAAAATTTAGACATGATGTACGCCACTATTATTGGATGAACAATTCCTATTCAAGTAATGTGACGACAAAATAATACGTATGTGCATCCCTAAAAAATAACATAAGGAGATCTTATTTCATTGCCATACATCTCCGTGTGGAGGGTACTTTGGTGGAAGGAGATCTTATTTCATTGCCATACATCTCCGTGTGGAGGGTACTTTGGTGGGATGAGGACTGCTGCCAGAGTCCTCCAATTCGGCTTCTATTCGTCCACCTTATTTAAGGGTGCACATGACTTCTATAATTCATGTGATCGTTGTCAGCACACTGGAGCATATCAAAGAGAAATGAGATGACATCTTAAAACATTTTTGAAGTTGAGCTCTTCGATGTATGGGGGTCGATTTTATAGGACAATTCCTATCATTCTCTGGTGATTTGTACATACTCTTGGTAGTAGATTATGCTTCCAAATTGGTTGAAGTCGTGGCCACACCTCACAATGACTCTTAGACCATGTTGAAATTCTTGCACAAAAACATATTCACGTGTTTTAGATCACCATGAGAAATTATCAACGATGAAGGTACTCCCTTCTACCACAAATTAATTACCAAGGTTTTAAAAAGATACGGGGTGTGCTACAGAATTGCCACCGCATACAATCCCAGACTAATGGGAAGGTTGATGTCTCTAATCACGAGATAAAGCAGATTCTTGAGAACGTGGTTAACCCAAAGCGTAAAGATTGGTCGTCGAAGCTCGATGAGGCATTGTGGGTCTACTGCACAACATTCAAAACACCACTCAGAATGTCCCCATTCAAGCTAGTCTATGGAAAGGCGTGTCATTTGCCCATGGAATTGGAACACAAAGCATTTTAGGCTACTAAGAAACTAAATATGGACGTACAACTTGCTAGAGAAAGAAGATTGTTGGAGATTAAAGAACTAGATGATTTTAGAGCTCAGATGTATGAAAATGCATGCCTCTAAAAAGAAAAGATGAAATGATGGCATGGCAGAAAAACTTTGCCTAGGTAATTTTTTCCAGGACAACAAGTATTTCTCTATAATCCATGACTCAAGATATTTTCAAGCAAGATGAAATCTAGATGGTAAGGACCGTTCATCGTACATGAAGTTCATAGCCACAACGCAGTAGAAATGAAGAACCTGGATAATGGGTCAACATTTGAGGTCAATGGTCAATGACTGAATGCATACAATGGAGCACTCATCTTGCGTGATAAATATGCATCATTACTTCAAGATGCCCAAGATTTTACCCTTCATTCTTGAACAAATTTGTGCACTTATTTGCGTGAAAACCTTTGTTTTATTATTTACGAGTTGTATACTTTTATTTTATTCTCTATTTTTATTTTTTTCTGCAGTAAGGATACACGTGGCAACGTAAGGTTTGTGCTCATGCATGGGAGGATGAGAAACCATAGAATATTGGTTTTGGCAACACTTTTGAGAGGGTAAATACCATGGCCTAATCTAAGAAAAATCCAGGTGCTTCTACATCCTCTGCCACAATTACACGCTTCGAGCACTTCAAAACCATCGAGGCTGAGGTAAAGTACAAAGCCCTACAGAAATGACAAGTTTACTTGGAGGATGACTTTTTATTTCTGGAGGTTGGCACTTTGGACCGGAGGTAATGGACATCGTCCGGAAACATAACTGGAAAAAATTTTCTCGACACCCAAAGACGGTGGCAAGAATAATGGTCTGAGAGTTTTACGCCCACCTAGGTGACCCATCCCAGCACACTGTGTATGTTTGAGGGAAATCCATCTAGTTTGCTCCCTCAGCCTTAAAATGCTACTTTAAACTCGGCAAGGTGGAGGATCAACATAAAATATTTCTTACCGAGGTAGATAAAGAAACATATGATGGTGTGCTGGAAGATTTGTGTTTCGGTTGGGCAAAGTTTCAAGGGAATACACCCAATTGTAAGCGTATGGATCGTCGATCTCTTAAGCCAGTCACCACATTATAGAATCATTTTTTGAAAGGAAAGCTGATACCTACCTCACACAACATGATAGTGTTGGTGAGACAATTTTTGTTGTTGTACTCTATCTTTTACGGGCTCGCAATCGATGTGGGCGAGATAATATTTGAGCAGATCAACGAGTGTACAAAGTGGACCCGAGGTAACCTTATTTTCACCAATTTAATGACCACTTTGTGCAGGAAGAAAAAAGTCCCTAAGGAGACTTTCGAGGACTTTATCAAGTCGAATGAATGCATCTCCAAAAAGAAGGTGCCCGAACTTATAAGTTTTGATGACAACGCTCCACACGAGGGCTTGGAGCAAGGAGCAAAGTCGGTTACCATGGCAAGAATGGAAGCTGTATTCACATCCACTATAGAGACACGAAGCGATTGGAGCGTCTGGAAGGTCATATGTAGACCTTCTTCAACTATGTCAAAGCTCGGGATGCATAAATGAACGCTTTCTTTAAGGAGTTGTTCCTGATTACCAACAAGGATTTACTGCCTTTTCCGAATGAAATCCTACGCTAATCGATCTCTATAGTTGGTAGTACATTTCATTCCTTAGTAGAAAATGTTCCATCCAGGTCCTTCATAGATGTGACTCCTCTTGCCATGCATGTCTCCCCCATCCACAAATAAGGCCACGATCGAACAGATGATTATCATAGCTCCTCATCCTCTTCTTCAGAGAACACTCGAGAAATCCCACAATAATTATTTGATGACGATGATTTTATCCCAGTCTCTAACCAACTTACTCCTGAACAAGTCCCCCATATACACAGTGTCACCTTAAATGCACAGTTAGCCATCTTGTTATGCAATCTCCTTGTGCTCTTCCTTTAGGAGATACTAGATCTGAAATCCCCCTTAACTCAAATGTTGTAGAACCAGTGCGTCTAATCGATTCTTTCCACCACATTGAGGTAATCTTTATTTCATTTGTATTTACATTAGCATTTTAGAGTAATTTTCATTACATTCGTATTCATGCATTGATGATAATGCATCCCTCAAGTTTGGGGGTGGTGTTGTACTCCATATTTAGTATTTGCATTTTTTATAATAATTAATTGAATTTTTTTTGTCATGGCATGAGTTTCATTAGGATAGTTGTTGGAAAAAGTCAATGATGTCCGATGATGAAAGCAAATTTATTACCTAGGCCAAAATTATTTTACATGACTGTTGAAGGCTAGAACCGACCTTATGACTTGTTTCTTTGTAACTCTTTAAACACGATTGTATGTTTTCTTTGCTTAAGGTGCTTAGAAAATTTTTCAGAAAAACTTTTTGCGCGTCGTGGCATTAAATGTTTGAAAGGCTGATTGAACCTCTTAATGTTTTGAATTGTATTGAATTAAAAAAATACATCGGTATAGTTGTAGAGGGACACTCCTCTATGTGTAGGAAAAAACTGGAAAACTACTTGAATAAATCATTGCCTTAGCATATGAGTTAATGAAAATAGTCACGGGATGACTCTTCCTGACTAGGTCAGGGGTGGAAGGTGTGCTCCCTTCCACTTAGAATGTCGGATGATAGTTGTGATGAGCTGACTCCCCTTGAAGTTTGCTTAAAAAACAAAGTTTAACTTACTTGTTGAATAAATAGGAGTGAAACTATGCTTGATGGATAATTTAATGCCTTGGTAAAACAGAAGTGCTTAATTATGAGTTTTCTAACTACGTTAAAGCATATATTGTTATACAATCATGCACACACACTGAGAAAGAATCCTGACCTACGAAAGCTACTTATTATGTTGAGGATAAACTTTTTGGTATGGGCTGAAATTTAAAACCACATGATTTCCCTAATTGTTTTGCTTTGTTGTGGCATTTTATTTCTCTACTACTTATTTTCCATTGCTTGAGGACAAGTAGTAACTTAAGTTTGCAGTTTGATAACTCCATAAAAAGACTATGTTTTTTTTTCTTTTTACTTAAGTTATTGTGTGTCTAAAAGCCATTGTCATAACATTTTAGTTGCATTTAGGTCATATTTGCATGTGGTGGATAAGTTTTCCTTATGCAAGATTTATTTGACTTAACTGATGCTTTTGAGGAGGAAGGTTCTTTATTTTATGTGTTAATGCAAGCAATATCCAAGGAATAATTTATTTTCCAAGACAAAACAATTTCCAGAGCTAGAGGAACATAAAGAGACGATAATGAGGAACAAATTTTTCTTGTCTAGGAAAGATTTATCTTGCAAATCTAACATAGCTCAAAAACTACTAAAGTCATTTACCCAGCTTCATCCTCACATGCATACATACTCTCATCAAGGAAATTAACCACTTCTAGAAGCTATATAATTCATAAAATGGGCAAGTCAATGAGGGTATTTAGGGAATTTCTAAGGACATAAAACCCTAAAAATTCCCACTATAAATACCTCATTATAGTTCTCCAAAAAGAGAGACAATCAAGGAGATGATCTACCCTAGGCTTGGAGTAAGAGACTGCATCACCTTATTTTCTACCAATCCCCACTCAACCGTCCTCGGTGCCCTCCATAAATGGGCTTCATCGGAGCAGCGATCAGGCGCATGGTGGTGGTCAGATTGTCACGGTATAACTCTGTTCGATTGTGTTTCTTCCTTTGTTCTTAAAATTTATTTCACATAAAGTGCTTGTATTGTATGTTTAACTTTGGATGATATTTTTCGCACCCTGAACTATTTTACTTGGTGTTGGTTATTATTTTGATGAAATGTTATTTGAGTGTTAATGAATGATAAAGTTTGTTTAAGCTTAATGCTGTTTTGTTCATTATTTTAATATTTTGCCTTAATATTGTAATAGCTTTTGAGAGATTTCCTAGTGCCTCGGTAAAACATTCCTAGATTTTGTAAGAGCTTTGGAGAGATTTCCATATTTCTAGGAGTAGATGCCTAATATCGAGAGAGTTTGGGTAGATCTATGTGAAGAACATAACTAATCCATGATAGTGAGGTTCTAATTTGACTTAGAGATAAGGAGAGGGTTTTATTCGACTAAACGGGGTAGCTACTTGTGTATGATGGGCAAAGACTACAATTTATAATGAGGGGTATTGCAACAACAACAGTTTGACAAATCAAGGGTTGTACTTCACGCCAAGTAGTATTGTCGTAGCAAGAATACTTGAATACTCTAGTAATCATGTTGGGCAACCTAAGCATAGCTCACTAAATCATCCTTAGCATGAAATAACTTCTCACCATAGCAAAACCAACCTAAGTGCTTTATAAGAAGTACGAATGTGTGATGTTTTTCCTGAATATATTAAACTCAACATTTATATTTGCCTTGACAATTTTTATTTGTCTACTCTAGCAAACTTTCCTTGCCACGACCAAACTTTTATGCACACTATACTTCACAATAGTTCTTGCCTCGACAATACTTTTCAAAATGTTTATATTCTCTGATACTAATTATTTTTTTATTTTGACAAGAATTCATGACTAGCTCCTGACATCTAGTTCTTGTCGTAGTAAAACATACAAAATTCCCACCAATCCCCGAGGAGACGATAACTCAACTTACTACTAAATTAATTACATCGATTATGTACACTTGCACATATTTAATTTTCTTAGCATATACATTCACAAGTGATCAGTTATGTTAATGTAAACACCATTTTTTTCCCATTTCTATTTTATTTTATTATGTAAAAAACAATATTAAAATGTAGTGGTTGGGGTTATTAATACCCCTACCAACCTTTCTAACATTAGACTCCCTTTTCCCGATTTTGGGAAAAAAAACAGATTTCATTTTTAACTTGGTATTGGCTCTCAATTTTAGCTTTTTTTTTCCTTTCTTACTTTTCTTTTTCTTTGGTTTTTCGGGGTTGATGAGTTGCAGGAGAGTGGCCATCATTGATTTGTGGCCGACGAGTGAGAGTGTCGGCTGTTGGTGGTCAGAGGTTAGCGTAGGGAGGGTCTTTGTTAGGGCCTTGGTTGAAAGCAAAGAGAGAGGAAAATGTCACTTTGACCTTCGTTTTAGCATCCCTCGGTGGGCTCGGTCGTCGTTCACAGCATGGAGTGGTCACCAAGGTGTTTTGGTCGTCGTTTAGGGTCGGTTTTAAGCCTCATCAACATGGGGTGAGTGAAAGAACGAGAGAGTGCGATAGGAAGAACAGTGAGAATTTTTATCGTTCAAGGGGTAGGTCAGTCCTCGTCCGTCGTGCTTGAGGTCGAAGGTGGGTGTAGGTCGGTCCTTGGCCGGTGTACGACGTGTGGGGGATTGTGAGCGACGACTGAATGAATCGTTTGAAGCTTTGATAAGCTTCTCCGCAGTTTACGTAAATGGAGGGGGAGAATATGGTTGTCGTATGAAAAAAGGGTAAACCACGTAGCAGGTCCCTGGCTTCTATGTGCTTTTTGCTTTGTTCATCTGTTTTAGGGTCAAATCGCATTCCAAGATCTCCTAGTTTCAGCGTCTTGCAGTTTGGTCACTATCAGGGTAAAATCATCTTTAAGCTCCCTATATTTTAAATTCTTTTGCATTCTGGTTATTTACTTTGTTATTTATTTCGAATATGTATATTAATTTTATTAACTTTCGAATTTAGTCACTATTTTTATGTTTATTCATTTTAGTCACTGTTTTGATTCTGCTTCTTATTATATTATGATTTGGATGTGATATTTGTAATTTATTTATTTTAGTCACTTTTTTTTATTTCTCATTTGGCATATAATTTGTAATATTCTATTTAGTCCCGAGTTGTGGTGTAATGTATTATACATTATATTTGGCATGTAAAATTTGTAGTATGTATTTTAAGTGATGCATATGTTTTATATTTTATTATTTATAATTTAGGTGAACGTACAATTTTATGTTTTTTAACTTAAGTACTTTAATTTCTTTAGAACGTACAATTTTATGTTTTTTAACTTAAGTACTTTAATTTCTTTATTTACATTTGTAATGTTCATTTTTGTATTTATTATTTAATCTTTATTGTTTAGAACTTTAATTTTTGCAATGTTCATTTTAGTAATTATATTTTGTTTGCTTATTTAACGTAATATTTATGCTGTAAAGTATGCACTTGTTAATTTAGTCAAATTTTATTTCCATCGTTAAATAGCATTTAATTTTTATCTTTGCTTTAATTTTCATTTATTTGTTCCTAATTAGTATTTTTAATTTATAACTTTTGCCATGAAAATTTGTTTTTGGAATATGTATGAAAGCTTCATAAGCATAACTTAATCGATTTCATAATTGGATTAAGGGTAGTATTTATTTATTTTAAAATATCATAATAAGACCGTCCCTTCTTAATATTTTAAAATAAATAAATACTCTATTTAGAAAAACCTAAAACTTTTGAATATGCCTATTTTAGTTTTATTCATTTTGGTTGAATCACATTATTTTAATTTGAGTTCTTGGGAGAAATTATTATATTCTTTTTTATTTCAGTTGGAAAGAGAAATATTCATCCTACAATATTTTAGGGATTATTTTCTCTTCAATTGGAAATATTATAATATTTTCTATTTCTCCTTAGAATTTTTTCATTAAATAAAAATTGTATGGTTGAATCTGAAATAATAGGATCGTAACTTAAATTTATATTCAAATTATTAGATTTCCACTATTAGAGACAATTTATAATCGATGGGGTACCAATTATGGGCGTTGTGGGGTGTTTATCCTTCCCCACACGTAATCGACCCCCGAACCCTTATTATTGCTTAAAAATGAATTTCTGGTTACAAGTGGATCAGTGTATCTTTTAAAATGACGTTTTTCTTAAACAACTCTTTTAAAAGAAAATTTTTAGGTATTCAACCTACCTAACTCAAAAGGTCGATAACGACTCCAAAACATTTCAAAATCTTTTTAAAACCTTTTCAAAGAGAACCCCAAGTCGTACTAAGTTTTTCCCCCGCCCGGGTGAAAAACGGTGTCGACAGCTTGGCGACTCTACTAGGGATAGAGAGGGTCAAGCCTTAAATCGATTATATATTGTCTCTATAGTTATAAATTGAGAATTTAGTTTTATTTAATTTACAATTCCTTTGATTCATTTCAATCGTTATTTAATTTTATATTTTTGTGTACTAATGTGTGCATTTGATTAATTTTCAAATATTAAAGTTTTGGATTCGCTTTAGTTTATTTTTATGTGGTTGTTTGTCAAATGTTTGATAATTTCTCCCCACACACGACACTTGCATCACATAACATAAGCTCTATACCCGAGCTCTTCCTTTTAAGTGGGAGTGAAAACGACGTCTTCGTGAGAATTTATTCTCTGTGTCAGACCTAGCAAGTTGCTTCCGGGGTTCATATGCCCTATGTCTTTGTGAGGATTTATTCTTCATGTCAGGCATAGGGAAATTTTCAGTTTTGAATTAAACTCGATCCGATTAAGCCTATAATGGGTGAGGATTGAGGGTCTGGCTCGCCCAATGGGGTACCGACAAGGACAATTCGAGCACCTTTACTCCTAGAACTGAAACTCTGCATATAGTTAACTGTAGAAACCCACCCGATCTAAGCCCGTACTGAAACTCTGTCCATAGGTACCCAAATAAGTGTACACAAAGGAGAAATGAACTTTAATCTTCGTCTTTTAATAGAGTATTTTTTTATAAATGCATGTGAACTATAAATTATGAGGTTATGGTTTTATTTTCTTCTCTGTGTTTTATTGACTGTATTTTATAGTTCATTTATCAGTTAAATTTAATCTTTTCATATTTCACTAACATACATTTCCTCTCTTTGATTATTATTTTTGCTAACATCTTTTCCTTATCTTGTTGCTTTATTTTGTGCATAAACTTGTTGTTAATACCTGAGTTATTTATCAAAATCAGAAGGTTTTTGAAACGACAATGTCACACGAAGGGATAAATATTTTATCTGCTTTGACATGTTGGGACGTTGTGAGTTCTTTGAAAGTTGTTCTAAGATAATTACCTTGAAATTAACACATGTTTCATACATATCATGTCATAGAAGGTATTGATCCCCGAGTTAATAGTCACATTAGAAGGCTTTCAATACGACAATGTCAATTGAAGAAGTAGAGTAGAAATGCAAAAACGCATCAATTGTCCAGAAGGGTGCTACAGAAATCAGCTGAAGAGATACATCAAGATGGAACACATGAACTTCAAATGATGTAGTAAAACAAGCTTTTCAAGGGTGCTACAATGATGTTGATACAACTAGCTGAAAAGAAATAATATGATTGAAGTCATCAAGCAACAATGATAATCAACACGAGACAGTGGATGATGTCAGTCGCATATGGTCGCTCAACAAATGCATTTATGGAAAATAAGTCGAAGCGTTGGAGTTTTCCATCAAGCCAAGGATAAAAGAAGATTGTTTCATTGCATGTTCGATCAAAATTAAAGAAGTCGAGTAGTATGAAGTGATTTGTAGTTTCCATCTTCCTCGGTGGATTGAGACATTGTGTGTTCTTTGGAAGTTGTTTTATGAAAATTACTTTGGGATCAATTCTTTTGTTGCATTTAAATTTTTTATTTTGTATTCACATTTTGCATTTTGCATTTGCATAAGCATATTTGCATCTTTACATTAGCATCTATACATCGTACATTACATGATATACATTACATCTCAACGTGCATTAATCACGGATCTTGGGAGTAACCCGCGGAATCTTTTGAGGTAAATTGAAGTCACCCCTTCGTACTTGACATTGTGTGTCTTTGAAGTTGTTTTATGAAAATTACTTTGGGATCAATTCTTTTGTTGCATTTAAATTTTTTATTTTGTATTCACATTTTGCATTTTGCATTTGCATAAGCATATTTGCATCTTTACATTAGCATCTATACATCGTACATTACATGATATACATTACATCTCAACGTGCATTAATCACGGATCTTGGGAGTAACCCGCGGAATCTTTTGAGGTAAATTGAAGTCACCCCTTCGTACTTCGAAAAGAATTGAGAGCTAAAGACGTGATGTTAGAGCTGTCTAAAGTTTGAGGCACACCATTGAGATTTGTGGGGCATGGAGAAGAAAGGCCCATATTTTGTTTGACCCAGGGGTATTAACCTTTAACTCGCAATGAGACATTTTGGGGCCAGTTACCAGGAAATTCTTCCACCCATCATGAAACCTTGTTGAACTGGCCTTGTCCTGTTTGAACGTGTTTTTGTTATTTCCTTAATATATATTTTTGATAATTAAACTTACGTCGTTTTCTAAGGTTATGAGTAATAAATCAAGTTTTAATCTTGTAATTCTTTGAATATCGAATGGATTAAAGGTTTTTTTTACTACTTCATTAATTATATGCTTTTGACAAGTGGCAAGATTAGACCTTCCATACCCCATCCAAAGCTGAAAGAACCATTATTGGGTTCCGTACCCGAAATAAAACACATTTACTCCCAAAAGACTAAAATTTGACATCACTTCCCTCTGAAACAATAAAGCCATGCCTTTATCCTCCTCGATGCACCAAAACTGATATTTTTACCTTCCCAGATAGAACTAACCTTTCCATAACATTGCCTTTTTTTAGAATCTTGATTTTAAAGTCACACATTTCCCTTCATAGACACAGAACTAGCATTTTTTCCCAACTTCAATAAACTCGGGAAACATAAAGTACAAGATGTCTGCATATACGAGAACCATTTCTGTAACAAGAAAGGTAAGATGGAGTGTTACAGATCAAGTTTTTGCAAGAGAAATCAATATTGGGGCATACTAGGAGCGAATGGAGAGAAGAAATAAATATCTTTGAAATAATTCTATCATGCATTAATTACATTTTTTTCATGTAAATAAGATTAATCTTGAATACTCGTCCACCTGAGATACCTCTTTTACAAAGACTTCCATGTATGAGATGATGAACGGCTTTGTTTCATTTATCCTTTCAAATATATGTATATATATATCCCTTGTTGTCCCCTTTTGAGCCTATAATATTGTTTCTTCTGATTTAACCCTAGCCAAGGATCACTCTCCATACTGGGGGGCAAAGATGAAGGACATATACTTGCATGAGTGACATCATCAATTTGGATTTCGCTACAGAGGCAAGTCATAGGAAGAAATAACAAGATATCAAAAGGTAGTACGAAGCGCTCGAAGATCAAATCGAGTTGAAAACATAGAGAGAAAAAGAAGATATATAGAAAAACACACACAAAAAGAAAGTAAAAACAGAAAAGAAACAAACAAAAGAGAAAAACAAAAGAAAAAGAGAAAAACAAAAGAAAAAGAGAAAAACAAAAGAAAAAAGAAAAAGAAAAAAAGAAAAAAGAAAAAAGAAAAAAGAAGGAAGAGAGAAGAAAAGAATAAAAAATAAAGAAGAAAATAGACAGATCCAACACTTCAAGACGGGCGGTTCAAAGATCTAGAATCAATTCGCCAGAAGATCAGAGAATACCAAAAGAAAGTATAATAAAAGACACACGAGTAGATTCAAGTCAAGCAAGACAAGATTGAAGATAGGAGAACGAGATGATCCTTCGTTCAATAACCTTTAAACACTTGTTTGAGCCTATTTATCCCTTTCTTTCATAACCATGAGCCCTAGCCTACATTATGTGCCTGAAAAGTCCCTTCTAATCATACATGGATTTCTAAGTAGAGAGACTATCTTCAGATTTCATTCCGCCCCTCAGGGTTAATTTTATTTTCAAAAATTAGTTTTCTAAAATTTTTAATGCATGATAGGGAAATAATAAAAAGAGGGTTCAAGACGTAAAATTTTAGATTACGTCTTGAAACCAAAGGAGAATTTGAGTTGAAAACCTGAAAAGGCAGCTCGAACACGAAGATTGTCAACCACTACACAGAAGACGATCTTATACATATCTTGAAGAAAAACTGCACAACCCAAAGGCGCTCAGTGAACATTTTTAGAAGAGATTCATAACGGCTACTTCATCAGATAAATGAACACACCAGAATCAAGAGCGCAAGAAGCCAACCTGAAACACATTACCTCCCCAGATTAGCCTGAAACACATTACCTTCCCAAGTGAGCCTAAGCCTTATATCATCATTAATCCTTACACTTTGCAAATGTATATAATTTTTGAAGGATTAAAAGAAAATTTGACTTATTTGATATTCAGTGAACTCTTGTTTTACAATTTGTTTTGATTGTGAGCCTGAAGAAAATGACAGCATTCTTGAAATTTATTCATCAATTTTGTTCACATTTCTAAAATTAAAAGAAAGGAGAAAAACATTTTCAAACATAACAATTTCAAGTGAAAAGGGTCATTGAGGCTCATTCTGCCTCTATCGGAGAAAAGAGCAAACAATGCCGGAACAATGAAGAATTTCTTGAAAGCAAATTGTCTGAGAGATCATAAGGACTAGAGAACAAAACTAGTAACACTTCCTTGTGACGTCGTCAGTAACCCGTCAAGAAGCAGATGATCGCTTTAGTCGAAAGGGGCACCTATCTCAGTTAACGGTAAAGATTCAAGACATTTCTATTAGAATAATTGACTATTTCTTAAATGTCCATATAATTGTGGCATCATCCCTCAAGTTATTCGATAACATTACTGTTTGGCGATACAAGAGCAAGACCATTCGAGATTAGGATTTTGGCATAAAGAAAGCCACAATTACCCACATTGGGGCATTACCAAAGCCAGATCTCATTGTTTCAAATAAAAAATACATGGTGAATGAGCTTCACCGTTTGGGAGTGCCAAGGGAATAATATGAGGACAAGAAGAGCTTACCTCACTTTTCTGATAGAACCATTGAATTAGAGCCAGAAAAAGGTATCAAGATCGTATGCCTGACTGCAGGAGATCACTTCTTCTAAGACTGTAACGAAGAAACCAAAGATAGAAGATAGAATGACACGATTGCACAAGGTAGTCAAATTACTCCTCAGAAGATGCAAGCTTAAGCTGACAAATTGCCATTGAGGCAAAATTCATTCAAGGTGATCAAAGTAAGGGAAGACTGAGATCTTCACTTTAGAGCGAGAAGAATAATAATTAACATATTTTCATACAAGAAAGTTATATATTACATTTAGATTCAATTAAGTGCATTCATATATACATACATAATTCTTACAGATTTTCCAAGAAAGAAATAAAAGAAAAGTCAAAATTCATGCCTCAAATGGAGGGAATTACATTTATAGTGGTAGAACCTCAAGAATTGAGGAAACCAATACACAAAACAATCATCATTTTTGAAGTGGGGCATGTTACCCAACTAATGTGTTTTTAGGAACTACGTCTGATTTTAAGAGGTTTCTTGACATGGTATTTTTTATTAGTTTTTAAAGAAACTAAGTCTGATTTTCAGAAGTTTCTTGATGATTTTCAAATGAGTTTTTTAGAAACTAATTCTGATTTTCGGAAGTTTCTTGATCATTTTAAATGAATTTTTTAAAGAAACTAAGTCTTATTTTTAGAAGTTTCTTGACGATTTTCAAGTGAGTTTTTAAAGAAACTAAGTTTGGTTTTCAGAAGTTTCTTGATGATTTCAAATAAGTTTTCAATGAAACTAAGTCTGAATTTCAGAAGTTTCATGATGATTTTCAAGTGAGTTTTTAAAGAAACTAAGTCTGGTTTTCAGAAGTTTCTTGATGATTTCAAATAAGTTTTCAACGAAACTAAGTCTGATTTTTAGAAGTTTCATGAAGATTTCAAATGAGTTTTTAAAGAAACTAAGTATGATTTTTATAAGTTTCTTGATGCTTTTCAAATGTGTTTTAAAGAAACTAAGTCTGATTTTCGGAAGTTTCTTGATTTTTCTTAAATGAACGTTCAAAGAAATTAAGCCTAATTTTTAGGGGTTTCTTGATGTTTTCAAATGATTTTTCAAAGAAATTAAGTCTGGTTTTCAGGGGTTTCTTGATTTATTTGAATTTTTGAAAAAAGCTAAGACTAATTTTAGGGGAATATTTTTGAAGAAGTTAAATTTATCAAAAGAAAAAAAAAATTACTGGGGAAAGATGCGCCCATTCACAAGTCAAGATTCGAAAGAATACACTCAGGTGCGGCAGATAAAGAAGACAATCAAACCAAGAAAATAATGAAGACTGATCTAGCAATGAAGACTGCTCTCGCAACCATTTCCAACAGATCAAGAAAATATACATTTATACATGAATTTGCATCTTTGCATCATACATTTCATCATTTCATACACATGGTAAATTTTGATTTCCCTCTCATGAGGAGGCCTGTAAAATCTATTTGGAAAAACTATTTTGTCCTTCTTAGGATCATTTTTCTAGAGAATTGTTTGAGTCCTTAGGACCGTTTTTATGGGATGTCGCATGAGTCTTTCTTAAGAATTTTCCCTAGAAGCAATTTTAATTCTGTATTTCTTCCGACTTGACTTTTCTAGGTCACTTCAATGTGAATGAACATTGTCGTTTCCAAGATGGGCCAATAAAGACAAAAACTCAGTAATTTTCTACATTAAGGAATTCAAAGAGCCAATAAAGATTTCATTTCACGACTTCAACAGAGAATTAATCCATATTTTTCGTCATTGAAAGACATGGATCTCAATAAAATTCAAGGACCTTTGGATCTATAGCTTCGGGTACTTTAAACACAATTATTACTGACACGTGATAATCTTTTGTAGGTTTAAAACTCTTCAAAGGAAGGGTAAACAATCAACATTTCCAATTAAGAGTTCATAAATTGAAAAACTCAACCGATGAGGGAGAAAAAGTTCATAATGAGAAAAACTTGTTAAACTTTAGCTCGATTCATCACATATGGAGTTGAATAAGAAACACCTCACTTGAGGGATCAACATTTCTAGTGGAAAGTTCATAATGAGAAGAACTTGTTCGACCTATCACTTGATTCACGGCATTTCAAATCAGTGACGCCTCGCTTAAGGTAATGACATTTCCAGTGGAGAGTTTATAATGAGAAGAACTCATCTGATGAGAGAGAAGAAGTTCATAATGAGAAGAACTTGTTCAACCTTAGCTCGATTCATCGCATATGGAGTTGAATCAACAACACCTCACTCGAGGGTTCAACATTTCCAGTGAAGAGTTCATAATGAGAAGAACTCATCCGAAAAAGGGAGAAAAAGTTCATAATGAGAAGAGCTTGTTCGACCTATCACTTGATTCATGACATTTTGAATCAGTGACGCCTCACTTGAGGGAATGACATTTCAGATGGAGAGTTCATAATGAGAAGAACTCATCTGACAGAGGTATAAGAAGTTCATAATGAGAAGAGCTTGTTCGACCTATTGCTCGATTCACAACAATTCGAGTCAGCAACACCTTGCTTGAGGGATTAACATTTCTAGTGGATAGTTCGTAATGAGAAGAACTCATCCGATAAATGAGAAGAACTCATCCGATAAAGGAGAAGAACTCATCCGATAAAGGAGAAGAACTCATCCGATAAAGGAGAAGAAGTTCATAATGAGAATAACTTGTTCAACCTTAGCTTGTTTCCATAATAGAAGGATGTGGACTAAAGGGTTCATAATGTGAAGAACCAATCCGACGAGCGAGAAGAAGTTCATAATGAGAAGAACTTGTTCAACTTTGTTCGATGTCATCATAGAAGAAGGTAGATCAACATTTCTAGTGGAGAGTTCATAATGAGAAGAACTCATCTGATAAGGGAGAAGAAGTTTATAATAAGAAAAAATTGTTCAACCTTGGTGATTCCATTAGAGAAGGAAGTGGATTGACATCCCCAGTGAAGAGTTCATAATGAGAAGAACTCGCCCGATCAGAAAAAATTAGAGTTTAACGTTTTAACAATTTAGGCTAGATAAAAAATGGTGTTTAATATATTTGCTCTATTCCTGTTCCACAACAATGAGTAAAGAGGGGCAACTGTAAACACTATTTTTTCCCATTTCTATTTTATTTTATTATGTAAAAAAACAATATTAAAATGTAGTGGTTGGGGTTATTAATACCCCAATCAAGCCTTGTAACATCGGACTCCCTTTCCCCGATTTTGGGAAGAAAAGCAAATTTCATTTTTGAATTGGTCTTGGCTCTCAATTTTTGCTTTCTTTTTTTCCTTTCTTACTTTGCTTTTTCTTTGGTTTTTCAGGGTTGATGAGTTATAAGAGAGTGTCCACCGTTGAGTTGTGGCCGACGAGTGAGAGTGTCGGGTGTTGGTGGTCGGAGGTAAGCGTAGGGAGGTTTTTTGTTAGGGCCTTGGTTGAAAGAAAATAGAGAGGAGAATGTCACTTTGACCTTCGTTTTAGCATCCCTCAGCGAGATCGGTCACCGTTCATAGCATGGGGTGGACACCAAGGTGTTTTGGTTGTCGTTTAGGGTCAGTTTTAAGCCTTACCGACATGGGGTGAGTGAAAGAACGAGAGAGTGCGATAGGAAGAACGGTGAGATTTTTTATCGTTCAAGGGGTAGGTCGGTCCTCCTCCGTCGTGCTTGAGGTCGAAGGTGGGTGTAGGTTGGTCCCTGATCGGTGTACGACGTGTGGGGGCCGGTGAGCGACGGTCGAATGAATCGTTTGAAGCTTTGATAAGCTTTTCCGCAGTTTACGTAAATGGAGGGGGAGAATATGGTTGTTGTATGAAAAAAATGGTAAACCACGTAGAAAGTCCCTGGCTTCTAGGTGTTTTTTGTTTTGTTCATCTGTTTTAGGGTCAAATCACATTCCATGACCTCATAGTTTCAGCGTCTTGCAATTTGGTAACTATCAGGGTAAAATCATCTTTAAGCTCCCTGTATTTTAGATTCTTTTGCATTCTGGTTATGTACTTTGTTATTTATTTCGAATATGTATATTAATTTTATTAACTTTCAAATTTAGTCACTATTTTTATGTTTATTCATTTTAGTCACTGTTTTGATTCTGCTTCTTATTATATTATGATTTGGATGTGATATTTGTAATTTATTTATTTTAGTCACTTTTTTTATTTCTCATTTGGCATATAATTTGTAATATTCTATTTTAGTCCCGAGTTGTGGTGTAATGTATTATACATTATATTTGGCATGTAAAATTTGTAGTATGTATTTTAAGTGATGCATATGTTTTATATTTTATTATTTATAATTTCGGTGAATGTACAATTTTATGTTTTTTAACTTAAGTACTTTAATTTCTTTATTTACATTTGTAATGTTCATTTTTGTATTTATTATTTAATCTTTATTATTTAGAACTTTAATTTTTGTAATGTTCATTTTAGTAATTATATTTTGTTTGCTTATTTACGTAATATTTATGCTTTAAAATATGCACTTGTTAATTTAGTCCAATTTTATTTCCATCATTAAATAGTATATAATTTTTATCTTTGCTTTAATTTTCATTTATTTGTTCCTAATTAGTATTTTTAATTTATAACTTTTGCCATGAAAATTTGTTTTTGCATATAGATTTAGATATTTGGAATATGTATGAAAGCTTCATAAGCATAACTTAATCGATTTCATAATTGGATTAAGGGTAGTATTTATTTATTTTAAATATTAAGAAGGGACGGTCTTAAAGTAACTAGATGTCCTATTCTGATATTTTAAAATAAATAAATAGTCTATTTAGATAAACCTAAAACTTTTGAATATGCCTATTTTAGTTTTATTCATTTTGGTTGAATCACATTATTTTAATATTGAGTTCTTGGGAGAAATTATTATATTCTTTTTATTTCAGTTGGAAAGAGAAATATTCGTCCTACAATATTGTATGGATTATTTTCTCTTCAATTGGAAATATTATAATATTTTCTATTTCTCCTTAGAATTTTTCATTAAATAAAAATTGTATGGTTGAATCTGGAATAATAGGATCGTAACTTAAATTTATATTCAAATTCTTAGATTTCCACTGTTAGAGACAATTTATAATCGATGGGGTACCAATTATGGGCGTTGTGGGGGTGCTTATCCTTCCCCACACGTAATCAACCCCCGAACCCTTATTATTGCTTAAAAATGAATTCCTGGTTACAAGTGGATCAGTGTATCTTTTAAAATGACGTTTTTCTTAAAAAACTCTTTTAAAAATTTTTTTTAGGTATTCGACCTACCTAACTCAAAAGGTCGATGGCGACTCCAAAACATTTCAAAATCTTTTCAAAGAAAACCCCAAGTTTTTTCCCAGCCCAGGTGAAAAACGGTGTCGACAGTTAAGCAAGGGATGTTGTGATGGAATTTATGTTTTAAAATATGATTCGCCACATTGAACGGTAATTCCCAATTTCCTGGATGAAATTCTCTCAGCATTTAATGGAAAGGCATCTCCTGATCCTGATGATGCTGACCCTCCTATTGTTGAGCCAATCTCAGATCATGCCCACTAGTCCACTACTCCATAATCTCCCGTGGCACCATCCGAATCAACCCCCAGTCCAAATGCTACACCTGCACCTCCGACCGACCGTCAGACCATCTGTTGCACTAAGACCTCGACAGGGTCTGTTAATATTACCCGCTATTATTCAACTTCTTTTGATTCCATCCCTGCACCCCTGAAGGAGAATAAGACGAGTAATTTCCAGCACTTCCACTACAACACTGCCACCACCATAAAACAATTGAGGCGCCTCCCATTGTATTCATTTTTTCTTTTCATAACATTGCTTTTAGTTTAACTAAGTAATTAGTTGTTTTAAGCATTAAGGAGAATGTTTTCCTTAAGTTTTGGGGAGGTAGTGTTCTTTGTAGAACATTTGCATGATACTGTTAGCATAATAATATGCCATGAAATCAATAATTGGTAGGACAATTAGATAAAATTATTTGGTGACACCCGATGATGATGAACTTTTTAGGCTAGAAATTAAATGTAAATGACTGTTGAGAATGATAGAACTGACTCAAGGGTTTGATGCTTTGTAAATAAATGTAAATGACAATTAGAAATCAATATTTGGTGACTCATGAAAAAATTCTAGTTAGCCTTGGCATTGAAATTTAGAATTATGTTGAAATGATAAATTAATGAGAATTCCTTGATGTCTAAAATTGTAAATAAATGCTTCGGTATAGCTGTATAGTGACACTTCTCTTTGCCGTAGCAATGCTTGGAACTTTCCTTAATAAATGGAAGCCATGTGTATATGAGTTAATGGAAGTAGTCACGGGATGACTCTACTTGACTAGCTTGGGGGTGGAAGGTATGCTCCCTTTCACCTAGAGTGTGGGATGGTAGCTATGATGGGTTGACGCCCTTCGTATCAGTATGAAAAGAGAAAAAGAAGAAGAAGAAGAAGAAGAAGAAATGAAGTATAAATTTTCTTAATGAATAAGTAAATGCCAGAACAAAACTAGGGAGCTTAATTAGAAATTGCTTAAATATGTTAAGTATAGAATATATAAAATCATGCACACACAAAACCACAAAGAATCTTGACCCAGGGAAAAACACTTGATTTCTTGATATGTCTAGCATGTCGAAGCCAATTTTTATGAGGGTTGAAATTCAATTTTTGACTTAATTGTCTTATTATTGAAAATTTCCATGACATTCTGTTTATTTTAATTGATATCCATTGCTTGAGGGCAAGCAATAGCTTAAGATTGGGGTGTGATAACTCTGGAAAAATGATACTTTTAAGGCCTTTTTCACTTTAGTTATTGTTTGTTTAAAGGTTCATTTAGGTCATTTTATATGCATATAGCTACATATAGTTGCATTTGTGATGGTTGTGCTATTTTATAGTGTTAAGATGTTGTATGAGGAGTAAGGTGTGGTTTTTAGTGATGTACAAGAAATAACAAGCAAAAGGGTGAGCTGGGAAGGAATGTCGTGACATCGTACGTTGTTGAAGCATAAAGAAATGTATTGGCATTTATGGCACAGAAAAGGACAAAATGATATTTTTAACAAAATAACAACTGACAATGCACGTGTCTGATGGTTACAACTCTCTACTGGGGACCACTGCCACCTGTGAGGATAGAAATCATGCCTAAGGAGTGACTCTAGGGGTATAATGGGTACTTTAAGTGTAAAATCTCATGAATACCCTTAGATATTTTGTTATTAAAGGGCACATAATAAGGGAGATGAGAGGTTACACACTCTGGGCTAAAAATTTTATCATTTACTTCATATTGTTCAATGTTCTTTTCTCGTCATTTTTCTAGTGGTGTTCCTTCATTAACGTGCCTAAGGAGTGGCAAGCTAGGCATATAAGAGGAGCTAGCGAGGTAAAGCAGCTTGTAGTGGTCGATGAGAGCTCTAATATCGTGTGTCGAAGGCTTTTTCCTCCTTTCCCTTTGTTGTAATTTTTCATTTTATCTGGGTTTAAAGGAATGAATGATTTTTATAAATTACTTCATGGATGATTCGAACCACACAATGAACTAGCTTTATTTGGTGGGAGTTTACGATGGATGTTTAAGTTTTTATTTCAATGGATAATTGTTATTTTTCTATGATTTTTTGTTTTATTTATGGTTCTTAATGTTTTAAAGTTGTAAGACCTATGAGAGTAGTCATTCCTTACGAAAAATACTTGGTGTTCGAGAGAAGCTAAGTAGATCATCTTTAGTTTTCGAGCAAAACTAAGGAGGCTCGACTTAAACAATGGGTTTTAGATAGTAAATAAGCCTAATCCACCTTATAACAAGACTAGGATTTCAATCGACTAAAAGGAGTAGTGCTCGATCGAGAGGTTATATGTTAGTGAAAATACTGAGTGGTATTACTGATGCGAACCTACCGACCTCCAAGTTCAAACAAAACATGCTCACAACTTTGAAGTTCTTTCAAGATGATTCTAAGAGAGTTATTCCATATTTTATTACTTATTTACTCATTTATGCTTTATATATGTTATAAGCATTCTTTGCCTTTCTAAACTATGCTTGAATATTCATATATTGTCATATGTTTGCATCCTATATGAAATTCATGCATGTCACATCTTTAATTAGCTTGTTTCATGCATATGTTACACATTCCTTACTTATGTTATCATATCAATTGCATTATTATATTAGCCATGGAATCATGTGTTACATTATAATGTTACTTATTACTTATTCATTACCTTGAGCATTGTAACTTATATACATTTTGTATTTAGTGCAAGGTACATTCAAGGTAATCCAATGGACAGTGCATGTCGTTCAGATTGATCGCCACTTTTGAATATGTTACAAGCATCTTTGGGTGATGAAGTCTTCTTAACATTTAATCCCTTATCTCTTATCTTTCCAACGCACTTTTAATTCTATCAATATAATATTGGGATCTCGAGATATGCCTAGATTACTTAAGACAGTGCAGGCTGAAGATTTATACGAGATTTACAACCAAATGAAAAGCCATGTTCACAACTGATGCATTTCCACCTTCATGAATCCATTTATGGCGTGTACATTCATACAAGGAGGCTAAAGGACTTTTTCACAATCAAGGAAAATGGATGCATTATTTTCGAACTCATTCACCAAATCCAAGTGCATGAAGGGAGCCTATGAGTCACGTTCACACTTGGTGCATGCATTCCAAAGGGGGCCAAACCTATAATGATACATTCCTCCAAATTCATATAAGGAAATGAAACAACATCTCCACATCAATAGAGGATGAATTCATCTATGAAGATGTATTCAATTAAATGGATGAATATTCATTTATTTAATTAGTCCATGAACTTGCATAGGGGCCGTACATTTTATCTACTTAAGGATGAACATTCATCCATGAAGGTTCACTCATTAAATGTTTTGCATTCACACCATGCATTCTTAGGCCTATAAATAGCTTTCCATTTCATTTGTAAAAACCAATTCACTTTTTTTAATCAAATATTTGTGAGAGTTTCTCTCTTTAGTTCTTAAGTGAACTTTATCGACTTATCAAGCTTATGCTTGTGGCGTCACCCCTATCTATTTCACCATGATACTTCTGGTTCCTATCTATTTATAGATAGTGGGTTAAATTCCTTGTTTATCACCCCTTAAAGAAGCAATATAAAGTTTGGGTCTTTGTACTTTAACATTGGTTCTTCTTTTAGTCTTCTTTGAGATATTACTTTTCATATTCATCTCCATCACCTTCATTCTACTTCCATTACCATACTTCATCATTTCCTTTTAAACCTATCACCAACTTATATATATATATATATATACACACATATATATTTCGCTGCCATATTTATCTTTCCGTTTCATTACTTCTATTTAACCATTTTTTAGATTTCTTGTTTGTGCAGGGTCCTTGTTGCTTTCCTAGATCAAAATAATCAAAGGTACAACATTGAATTCAGCATTCATCCAAGCAATACTAGGTTGAACTATATCATATGGTATCAGAGCTAAGGTGGATTGCAACAAGAACAAGCAAAAGCAACATCGTATCATTCAATAAAAAGAAAATAAAAAAGAGAAGTACCAAAAAATTAGCAAGTTAATCCCAACATCAACAAGTGATTCCAAGTGAAGAAAAAGTCAAGAAAGGAAACGAAGAAAGCAAAATGCAAAGAAGTGCCAAAGGTGACAAGCAACATCATTATTCCAACCAATCTTAAAGAAGTCTTCAAGACCTTTGATTTTTCTTCTAGGAATGTGGTGAGCATTTTTGCATAGTAAGTGAACCTTTCTTTCTTTTTCTTCCTTTTATAAGACCACCCTTTATTATTTAATCTTTTGTACCTTTATATTTTTCCCTCTACACTAACAAACGTTTCAACCGAAGTCCATAGAACTTGAAAGGTCTCGAGTTAGTTATTAAAAGAACTTTACAAGAGAGGAACGAGTGGAAAAAGGCTGATCGAGTGTGTGAGATCAGAAGGGGAATTGTAAAAGCCAATTTATATTACCGAGCGCAAACACGAGTGTTGAGTGGAGCATCATCATTTTTTTTGAAGTGATCGTGAGGATTTGTGAGTAATTATTGGTAAGTTCCTTTTATCTTATTCAATTATTAATTTTTCACTACCAATTCTCCCATCTTTCGAATGGAGTACGAACATCAAAGAATGAATACATTTCACACTTATTTTGCATGTAAATGGTAAAATGTGTTTTGTAATTATAGATAGTGGAAGTTGCACAAATATTGCAAGAACTTACATTGTTGAGAAACTTGGCTTGAAGAATACCAAACATCCAAGCCATTACAAGTTGCAATAGAGTTGAAGGTCACTAAACAAGTCATTTTTCCATTCTCAATCGAGAAATACCAAGACAAGGTCATTTGTGATGTAGTGCATATGAATACAAGTCGTTTGTTGTTACGTTGACCATGAAAATTAAAAAAGAAGGCCATCCATGATGGGTTCTCCAACGAGTATTCATTCAAACACAAAGGGAGAAAGATCACGTTGGTTCCAATGTGCCCAAATCAAGTCTATGAATGCCAAGTTATCTTCAAATCATGTATAGAGGAATGGAAGAAAACTAAAGCCGTGAAGAAAATTAAAAGAGAAGTTTCACGTGAGAAACAAATAACAGTGGAGGGAGATCAGAATGAAAATGAGAAAATTGATGTGAGAAACATTGGAGTTGAAAAATTGAGGAAGTTGAAAAGATTGAATTTGGGAGCAAAAGGGGAAGTGTGTGTAGAAGAGAAAATGAAAAGATTGCAAGTAAGGTTGTGGTTAAAATATATGGTGGAGTTGAACATGCACAAATGAAAGAAGAACATTGTGAGAAAACTAGGACATTTGGAATTGAAAATGAGAGTAAAAGCATTGAGAGTGAAGATGAGTGTGTTGAAAAACATGAGCATGAGAGAAAAGAATGTGAGGAGAAGAAAGATTTGTTTTATACTAATCATTTTTTTCTTCTATTCGTTCTTTGAATTTACAGGTTATTCCAAGGGAAATTCATGATGATTCCAGCGTCATTTCTTTTGAAATTCCAAAAGATATGTCACTTGAAATTATAAAGAACATGTTCATTAACATTCAAAGTACATTCACCTCATACTCAAGATTGAATGAACCTTATGAAAGGGAAGATTCAATTAACCTAACCATGGAGAACATTAGGAGTCCAAACTCATTCATTCATGAATTTAATCTTTTCCTTTTCTTTGATTCTAAATTATCTACTTCTAACGTTGTTTTATTTTTTATATTGTTGATTCAAAAGCAAAGACTTGAACATGTGAAGCATTTTGAGAAAAGAAAACGATGCAATATGAGAATGAAAGAATTTCCATTCCAACGAAGATAAAAGTTGTTCCCTTATGGACCAAACATTGATTTGGGGACAAAATGCCTTAAAGAATGAGGGATGATGTGATCCTACCGACCACCAAGTTCAAACAAAACATGCTCACAACTTTAAAGATCTTCCAAGATGATTCTAAGGGAGTTCTTCCATATTTTATTACCTATTTACTCATTTATGCTTTATATGTGTTATAAGCATACTTTGACATTCTAAACTATGCTTGAATATTCATATATTTTCACATGTTTGCATCCTATATGAAATTCATGCATGTCACATCTTTAATTAGCTTGTTTCATGCATATGTTACACATTCCTTACTTATGTTATCATACCAATTGCATTATTATATCAGCCATGGAATCATGTGTTACAATAGAATGTTACTTATTACTTATTCATTACCTTAAGCATTGTAACTTATATACATATTTTATTTAGTGCAAGGTACATTAAAGGCAATCTAATGGACAATTCATGTCATTCAGATTGATCGCCACTTTTGAACATGTTACAAGCATCTTTGGGTGATGAAGTCTTCTTAACATTTAATTCCCTATATCTTAGCTTTCCAAATCATTTTGAATTGTATCAATCCGATACTGGGATCTCAGGATATTCCCAGATTATTGAAGATAGTGCAGGTTGAGGATTTATACAGGATTTACAACCAAATGAAGAGCCATGTTCACACCTGATGCATTTCCTGTTAGTATGCTCAAAGACCAATCATATGATGATTGTAATAATACTTTTATTTACTGATTTTAATGAATAAAGGCATTGTCGCTATTATTTTCATTTATATATATGTGTTTAACATAAACTGGAATATAATAAAGTCCATATAATGACATAATTATTATTATTAAAAGATCCCTAGTCAAGTATTATTATGGGCATGGAAAATAATAATACGCTTAAGACTAACATGTTATTGATTGATGACAATTAGCTGTCATTGACATAGAGATGTCAGAATTGATACATGATTATATTGTTAGAGAACAATGTATTGGATTGACCGACCATGAGCATATGTCCTGGATTATTATATGACAGTCATAACATTGCTCATGGTGATGACTATATGTATGATACTCAGACTTGAGATAAATATTATCCCAACATATATTGTAGTATGTTTTGATGCAACTAAACAAGCTCCGTAACTGGTTGATCTATAAAGACTGTTATTGAATATATCTCAATATATGTAGTGGGTATGTATGATTAAGATAGGATTTGTCCTTCCTACATAATAGGAAATAAATCACAGGCCACTTGATTGAGTAAGACTAGAAACGCATGGACATGCTCGAATTAGTTGATATGAGATATCATAAACTATTCATTAATTAAAGTCTACTCTAGATATCAAGAAACAATAGATAGGCTATACAAGTGTGACTATTCCAAGACTTATGCCTATTCTAGATATAAAGGACATAAAGATGAAAGACATAAAAGAGTAATCACCAAGATGATATGTCGAATCATATTTTCTTGTAAATTAGGTGACAATGATATATTTCTAGATATCACTCATTATATGTAATATTAGAATTGTTCTAATAATTACTGCTAATGTTACAAGAACCTATAAGATCACACCCTAGGATTGAAACGAGCAAAGATGTACAAATTGTTGTACGTTACTAAAATATATATCTAGAGTTAATTAAATATATGTTTTAATATTCATGAATATTTAATTTCAATTAATTAATTAAATATATATTTAATTAATTTGAAATAATAAAATCCCCAATATGATTAGGGTAACTTGGATATAAGAGGATTATTAAATTCAATTAATTAAATATAGATTTAATTAATTTGAAATAATAAAACCCTAATATGATTAGGGTAACTTGGCTATTAAAGGGTGTGTTAGGTCTAGCAGCCATTTTTTGCAACACACACACACAAACCTTTCAGTCGTTTTCTCTCAAAACAGTTTTGGGGAAACAAATATTGCTCTCAATTGGGTGAACTGAGTAGAGGCCTAGACTTGATTTCATAGAGGCTTTCGATTCGAATTGATCTACACCACCGTATTCATTGATGTTCTTGTTGTTTTCAAGGAACCCACTATAAGTATTTGCATCTCTTCCTCCCGATTTCGGTTTTTCGTACTTGGATCGCTGGTAAGACTGTCGAGTTTTGTTTGCGCTACGCCATGGGGTGCGGCGACGGTCCCAACAGTGGCATCAGAGCCACTTGTACGATCTGATTTTGGGTTAAATTTTTTGTTAATGCGATATGTATGAGATGCATGTTCTAGTTTTATCGATTTCGGTAAATATGTTGATATCATTGTTCGAATCGATACTCACAACGATTAATATGTTAATTTGTTAATATGTTTTCAATCGATTTGTTATTGGATGATCTATGGGAGTGCGATAGCATATCGCGTTTAGCAGTGGAACAATAGTTGTTCCGATGCAGAAAACCTTCGGGATTAAAAATCCCAAAAGAACGATTTTGTTGATAATTGTTATCAAATCGTGAAGTTTTTACATGGAACAGAAGTACTGTTTTTTAACAAATTGTTATCAAAGGGGCTTTGCCCCTTGACCCCTTATCAGCAGTACAAATTGAAGGCCCATATTAATATTTTTAACAATGGCGTAACAACGTGTATATATATATGATATGTTTTTTTTTCATAGTGTTTGATATGAATGGTTATAGCCCTTGTTCAATTCACAATGGTTTATTTTGAAATACGGTCTGCGTGCCGTGCCTTTCTATATATATGTTGTATTTCTCTTATCATCTTACTCCTTCGTATGTAAAACGAGTTTGTTTTAAAATTGTAAATCTATGAAGATTCACAAGGAGCAGAAGAATGGAGAGAAGAATGGCGAGAAGATGCCTAGAGAGTAATCTTAGTTTTTAGGGTTCTTGGTTCTCCCATTAGCTTGGGATGGGCCACCTTAGTCATTGGTTTGGGCTATAACCATTGCATCTTATTTATTGCTATATTTGTTATGTATGCAATGCATCAAATGATATAATAAGAATAAATATTGATGAGATCAATAAGGGCCTAATATTAAAACGAACAATGATGAGATAATTACGCATATCCCTCTTTATAATCTAAGTTAACTTAACCGTCCAATATTTACCCTCGTTAAGGCTTTGATCGATATTGTGTGGGCTTTTCCAAAGAATTGGAGCATAAATCTATCTTGGTTAAATGTGAAGAATAAGCAAGTGATATTCACCGGTTGAAATATTGGTATTAACTTAGCTAGGTTATTCTAATAGGATTAGAAACCTAGAGGTTAAATATTTGAATAAGTCATGAGATGACTTGAACAAAAGTTGTTCACCAAAATGAGGAGTTACATGAGACGTAACTAGTAAAGTGTTACTTACCTAAATAATCAATATCCTAAAAGAAAACCCAAAACTGATTTAGGAAATTGATGTATTATGGATTCTCACCCACTAGAAAAAATTTCGTTGAATTTTTCTGAAATTAAGACAGAGGGTTTTTAATTTTGAATAAAATAGTGAGAGTAATTTGTAAATAAAGTCCAATTTATAAATTTTAATTCGGTAAATTTACTTACTTTAATATTTCCATTGTTGTAGATTTAATGGAAAACAACACTTTATCACTGCGATCACTCCTTGAGAAGGATAAACTTAATGGTATAAACTTCCTTGACTAGTTTCGTAATTTGAGAATTGTTCTAAAATAGGAAAGGAAGTAATATGTCATTGAGGAACCTGTTCCTAATGAACCGACATATATTGCTTCAAAAGTTGACAAAGATAAATTCAAGAAACATATGGTTGATATGTTAGATGTTGGATGTCTAATGCTTGCCACCATGACTAATGGTTGATATGAGATGATTCAAAATCTCAAAGAAATATATGAAGGGCAAGCACGTCAAGAGAGATATGAGACCTCTAAAGCTCTATTTCAATGCAAAATGGCAGAGGGAACTCCTGTAGGAGCTCATGTCATCAAGATGATGGGCTACATCCAAACGTTGGAAAAGATGGGATTTCCTCTCTAAGATGAATTGGCTACCGATGTTATCCTGCAATCGTTGCCAGATAGCTTTAGCCAATTTGTCCTTAATTTCAACATGAATGAAAATAACAAAATTTTGCCACAGTTACTTGGCATGTTACGAATTGTTGAAAGTAACATGAAAAAGGTTGGACCTAAGCCCATTCTGATGGTCCACAAGGACAAAGGAAAGTGAAAGAAAAAGGTAGTGGCAAAGTCTAAGTGAAATGGTAAGACCAAACCAAAAGGGAAAAATGCATTGAAACCCAAAGGGGGAGTTAGCAAAGAAGGAAAATGTTCCCATTGCGATAAGACCAAACACTGGAAGAGAAACTGCCCTGTTTACCTTGAAGAGGTTAATAAGGCAAAAGCAAACGGAACGTTTGTTTTAGGTATTTATGTTATTGATGTTAATTTGTCAACATCTACTTCTTGGGTATTAGATATTGGTTGTGGTTCTTATATTTGTACTTCTGTACAGGGACTGCAAATGAGAAGGAATCTGGCTAAAGGAGACGTGGACCTATGAGTGGGAAATGGAGCAAGAGTTGTTGTATTATCTATAGGGACATATGTTTTATCTTTTCCTAGTGGACTTGATTTAAATTTAGAGGATTGTTATTATGTGCCTAGTTTGACTAAGAACATTATTTCTATTTCTTTTTTGGACAAGATTGGCTTTGAGATTATTATTAAGAATAATTGTTGTTCTTTTCATTTCGATAGTGTTTTTTATGGTTTGGCACAATTGGTTAATGGTCTCTATATTTTGGATTAAGATAACACCATTTATAACATAAATACTAAGAGATCAAAAACAAATGACTAGAATCAAACTTATCTTTGGCATTTTCGTTTAGGCCATATAAGTGAGAAACGCATATCAAAACTTCATAAAGATGGAATCTTAGATTCATTTGTTTTCGAACAATATGATGTATGCGAATCTTGCTTATTGGGAAAAATGATTAAAGCTCCTTTTAATAGTAAATGTGAGCGAGCAAATGATTTATTGGAGTTAATACATAGTGATGTATGTGGACCAATGAATACACAAGCCATAGGTGGATTCCATTACTTCATTACTTTTACCGATGACTTCAGTCGATATGTGTATATTTATCTTATGCGCCATAAATATGAAGCCCTTGAAAAGTTTAAGGAATTTAAAAATGAAGTACAAAATCAACTAGGAAAGAGTATTAAGGCATTTCGATCAGATCGAGGTGGAGAATACTTAAGCTTAGAGTTTGATGAACTCCTAAAAGAATGTGGGATTATCTCACAGCTTACACCACCTGGTACACCACAGTGGAATGGAGTTTCTGAAAGAAGGAATCGAACACTGTTAGACATGGTTCAATCGATGATGAGTCATAGTGATCTTCTGACTTCTTTTTGGGGACATGCACTTGAAACAACCGCTTTCGCACTAAATCGTGTTCCATCTAAATCGGTTCAAAAGACACCATATGAGATATAGACTGGGAAACGTCCTAGTATGTCTTTTATGAAGATTTGGGGTTGTGAAGCTTATGTAAAACATCAGATGTCTACAAAGCTTGAACCTAAATCTCATAAGTGTATATTTGTTGGATATCCTAAAGAAACTAAGGGATACTATTTCTTCAACCCTAACGAGAACAAAGTGTTTGTTGCTCGAACAAGAATTTTTCTCGAAAGATAATTTCTCTCAAAGAAAGGGAAGGGTAGAAATATTGAACTTGGAGAAGTTCAAGAGCAACAAATAAATGAACCTGAAGATGAGCATGTTTCACAAGTTGTTGAGGAGTATTAAATAGATTTAGAAACACAATCACTGTATAGATCCACAAGAGAACATCGTGAACTTGAGAGATTTGGATTTCTCGTTATGACACATGGAGATGTTCTTCTTATGGATCAAGATGAGCTCGAGACTTATCAAAAGGCAATGTCTAGCCCAGACTCTAAGAAATGGCTTGAAGCCATGAGATCTGAGATGGATTCCATGTCAGTAAACCAATATGGACTTTGGTTGAACCACCTGAAGGGGTCAAACCTATAGGGTATAATTGGGTTTTCAAGATGAAAATCGACATAGATGGTAATGTAAAAACATACAAGGGGCGATTAGTCACTAAAGGTTTTTGTCAAGTTCATGGTGTAGACTATGACGAAATAATCTCCCCTGTAGCTATGTTTAAGTCCATATGGATCCTGCTCGCAATAGTTGCATTCCATGATTATGAAATCTGGCAAATGGATGTCAAAACCGCCTTCCTTAATGGAAAACTTGAAGAGGATGTGTATATGAAAAAACTAGAAGGTTTTGTCTTTCCAGGAAATACTGAAAAGGTTTGTAAGCTACAGAGGTCTATTTATGGACTAAAGCAAGCTTCTCGAAGCTGGAATCTTCGTTTCAATGATGCAATCAAAGAGTTTGGTTTTATCAGAAATGAAGATGAACCTTTTGTTTATAAGAAGGCTAGTGGGACCATTGTTTCTTTCCTAATCTTATATGTAGACGACATACTCATCATAGGAAATGATATACCTACTTTACAGTCTGTTAAGACTTGGTTAAGTAGTTGTTTTTCTATGAAAGATTTGGGTGAGGCAGCGTATATCTTAGGAGTTAAGATCTATAGAGACAGATCAAGACGACTTCTAGGTCTGAGTCAAAGTACATATATAGACAAAGTGCTGAAAATGTTCAGTATGGAAGAATCCAAGAAAGGATTTTTGCCTATGAGACATGGCATTTCTCTTTCTAAGGAAATGTGTCCTTCAACTCCACTAGAAAGAGAACGGATAAATAAAATCCATATGCTTCGGCTCTTGGTTCTATAATGTATGCCATGATATATACTCGACCAGATGTATCGTATGCTCTAAGCATGACGAGTCGATATCAAGGAAACCCTGGTGAAAATCACTAGGTTGCGGTTAAAAATATCCTTAAGTACTTAAGAAGAACTAAGGATAAATTTCTTGTCTATGGGGAAGAAGAGCTTAGTATAAAAGGTTATACTGATGCCAACTTCCAAACTGACAAGGATGACTCACGATCGCAATCGGGTTTTGTTTTTTGTCTTAATGGAGGTGCTGTGAGCTGGAAAAGTTTGAAGTAAGACACATTAGCTGATTCTACAACAGAGTCTGAATACATTGCAGCCAGTGAAGCAGCAAAAGAGGCTATTTGGATCAAGAAGTTCATATCGAAATTAGGGGTTGTTCCCAGCATATCAGATGTTGTAGAACTCCGTTGTGACAATAATGGATCCATTGCACAAGCAAAAGAACCAAGATCTCATCAACGATCCAAACATATTCTTAGGCGCTTTCATCTCATTCGAGAGATCATTGATCTAGGAGATGTGGAAATATGTAGAGTACACATGGATGACAACATTGTTGATCCCTTGAAAATGCCTCTTACACAGTAGAGGCATGATCGTCACACTGAGTCACTCGGTATTAGATATGTGAGTGATTGGTCTTAGTGCTAGTGGGAGATTGTTAGAGTATGCTCAAAGACCAATCATATGATGATTGTAATAATACTTTTATTTACCGATTTTATTGAATAAAGGCCTTGCCGCTATTATTTTCATTTATATATATGTGTTTAACAAAAACTGGAAGATAATAAAGTCCATATAATGACATAATTGTTATTATTAAAAGAACCCTAGTCAAGTATTATTATGGGCATGGACAATAATAATACGCTTAAGACTAACATGTTATTGATTGATGACAATGAGTTGTCATTGACATAGAGATGTCATAATTGATACATGATTATATTGTTAGAGAACAATGTATTGGATTGACCGACCATTAGCATATGTTCTGGATTATTATGTGACAGTCATAACATTGCTCATTGTGATGACTATATGTATGATCCTCAGACTTGAGATCAATACTATCCCAACATATATTGTTGTATGTTTTGATGCAGCTAAACAAGCTCCGTAACTAGTTGCTCTATAAAGACTGTTGTTGAATATATCTCAATATATGTAGTGGGTGTGTATGATTAAGATAAGATTTGTCCTTCCTACATAATAGAAAATATATCACAAACCACTTAATTGAGTAAGACTAGCAACGCATGGCCATGCTCGAATAATTTGATATGAAATATCATAAACTATTCGTTAATTAAAGTCTACTCTAGATATCAAGAAACAATAGATGGGCTATACAAGTGTGACTATTCCAATACTTGTGTCTATTCTAGATATAAAGGACATAAGGATGTAATACATAAAAGAGTAATCACCAAAATGATATGTCGAATCATATTTTCTTGTAACTTAGGGGAAAATGATATATTGCTAGATATCACTCATTGTATGTAATATTAGAATTGTTCTAATAATTACTGCTAACGTTACAAGAACCTACAAGGTCACACCCTAGGATTGAAATGAGCAAAGAAGTACAATTTGTTGTACGTTACTAAAATATATATCAAGAGTTAATTAAATATATGTTTTAATAATCCTGAATATTTAATTTCAATTAATTAATTAAATATAGAGTTAATTAATTTGAAATAATAAAATCCCTAATATGATTAGGGTAACTTGGATATAAGAGGATTATTAAATTCCAATTAATTAAATATAGATTTAATTAATTTGAAATAATAAAACCCTAATATGATTAGGGTAACTTGGCTATAAAAGGGTGTGTTAGTTCTAGCAGTCATTTTTTGCAACACACACACACAAACCCTTCAGCCGTTTTCTCTCAAAACATTTTTGGGGAAACAAATATTGCTCTCAATTAGGTGAACTGAGTAGAGGCCGAGACGTGATTTCATGGAGGCTTCCGAATCGAATCGATCTACACCACCGTATTCACTGTTGTTCTTGTTGTTTTCAAGGAACCCACTGTAAGTATTCGCATCTCTTTCTCCCTATTTCAATTTTTCGTACTTAGATCGCTGGTGAGACCGTCGAGATTTGTTTCCGTTGCGCCGTGGGGTGCGCCGACGGTCCTAACATTTCCACCTTCATGAATCTATTTATGGCGTGTACATTCATACGAGGAGGCTAAAGGACTTGTTCACAATTAAGGGATATGGATGCATTATTTTATAACTCATTCACCAAATCCAAGTGCATGAAGGGAGCCTGTCAGTCAAGTTCACACTTGGTGCATGCATTCCAAAGGGGGTCGAACCTACAATGATACATTCCTCCAACTTCATATAAGGAAATGAAAAAATATGTCCACATCGCGAGAGGATGTTTGGCTATGAAGATGTATTCAATTAAATGGATGAACATTTATTTATTTAATTAGTCCATGAACTTGCATAGGGGTCGTACATTTTATCTACTTAAGGATGAACATTCATCCATGAAGGATCAGTTATTAAATGTTTTGTATTCACACCATGCACTCTTAGGCCTATAAATAGTTAAAACCAGTTCACTTTGTTTAATCAAATATTTGTGAGAGTTTCTCTCTTTAGTTCTTAAGTGAACTTTATCAACTTATCAAGCTTATGCTTGTGGTGTCACCCGTATCTATTTCACCCTGATAGTTTTGGTTCCTATCTCTTTATAGATAGTGGGTCAAAGTCCTTGTTTATCACCCCTTAAAGAAGCAATATAAAGTTTGGGTCTTTGTTCTTTAACATTGATTCTTCTTTGAGATACTACTTTTCATATTAATCTCTATCACCTTCATTCTACTTCCATTACCATACTTCATCATTTCTCTTTAAACATATCACTAACTTTATATATATATATATATATATATATATATATATATTTCGCTTCCATATTTATCTTTCCATTTCATTACTTCCATTTAACCATTTTTTATCTTTCTTGTTTGTGTAGGATCCTTGTTGCTTTCCTAGATCTAAACAATCAAATGTACAATCTTGAATTCACCATCCTTCCAAGGAATGCTAGGTTGAATTCACCTTCCTATATCGGGAGGGTAGATGTTAGTGCGAATACTAAATGGTATTACTATGATATATTTTGTTAGACTGATGGGATCCCTGCACCAGATAACGCCAATATGTATTGCCATGGCATTCTTAACCTATCAAGTCCCTTGGCTAGAGATAACATAAGGCACTTTTAGTAAACTCTGTCAGGCAAGTAAAACATAGAAATGCGATCATCTTGAGAGGTTGTACTTAAGTTTCCTAGTGACTCCTATCATTATTCTCGTAGTTCCTTGTTTGTGTGATGATTATCAAGTCATTTCATTTTATCCATTATTTACCTTTTTTTTTTGCTTTTATATTTTCACTTTATTTCGCTACACATAATTTGTTTACCATGACATTTTCATCCTTTTTGCAATGACATATCTATTTGCTACCACATCACACTATCATTCCGGCCACAAAAATATTACCTTGACATTATCCATTGGTACATATCATCACACGAACTATACTTAGATTTAGTAGTTCTTTGCTTTTGTTAAACTCATAAATTTCCATCAATCTCTATGGAGACGATACTCACTCATCATTATATTACCTGTAATTGTGTATACTTTTATAGTACTCACAACAAGCAATAATTACCTTCGTACGTTGACACTTTGAACTATTTTTTGAGCAGATTGTTGCCACCAGATCTTAACCACCAAGGAAGAATGTTTTTTTTAAATGTTCAATTATATCATTGGTATTGGCCATATTATTTCAAGAAATGGAATGATAAAATAATGAGATAATGTGTTCCTGAATGCGAGCATAAAAGTATATTACTCATTGTCATAATGCGCCTCATGGTGACCACTTTGAAGGAATGAACACTAATGTTAAGGTTCTTCAATGTGGGTATTACTTTCCAGTTTTTTTAAAGAGGCAAATGTTTTTCAAGCATTGTGACTATTTTCAACGAACTTGTAGCATTTCACATCATAATGAGATGTCTTTGCATCTTACATTAGAGATAAAATTATTTAATGTTTAGGGATTGCCTTTCATGGGACATTATCCCTCATCTTTTTGAAATCTTTATATTATTGTAGTTATAGACTATGTGTCCAAGTTGGTCGAATATGTAATATTACCTTCAAGTGATGCCAAGTCCATTTTGATGTCTCTTTACAAGAACACTTTCACTCGCCATGAAACACCAAGAGCTTTTATAAGTGATGAGGGTTCTAAATTTACAGGTAAGAAAGTGTCCAAAGCTTTGTTGTGATATGGAGTGAAGCTTCACATTACTACAACATGTCATGTCCAATCCAATGGTCAGGTTGAGGTCTCCAAAAGTGAAATTGAGAAAATATTGTAAATCCATTAGGGATGGATTGATCTTTACGCCAAGATGAATCTTTGTGGGCATATTACACATTTTACAAAAACCAATTGAGTATGTCTCCATTTTGCCTAGCCTATGGGAAACCATGTCTTTTACCGATGAAATTAGATCATAAGGCAATATAGGCTCTTAAAAAGACTCAATTTTGACCTTGATGATTCTAAAGAGAAAAGATTGCTTGATTTAAAGGAGCTTGAAGAATTTTGCTTTAACCTATTTCATGGGAAATTGAGGTTTCGTTGGTTAGGATTGTTTGAAGTAGATGAGGTGTATCTTCATGGAGTTTTTTTAGTCAAGAACTTAGTGGATGAAAGCATGTTAAAAGTCAATGGAAAACATTTGAAGCACTATTAAGGTGAACAACCTCAAAACATTACTTATATTCTATTAAGCAAAATTCAGTTTTATTATTATTTTTCTTTTCTTTCAATAAGTCAAATTTGATAGTAAATTAATATTAATTTATGATTTTTCTTTTAATTTCTTTTTCCACTTTATTTTTAATTTTTGTTGTATGAAATGTCCTAACATCATTCAATGCATCATTAGTCTTTTCCACCTGTGACTGCACAAAAAATTTCCACATTTTTGTACAACCGATATTGTCTACTATGAATCTCACAAAGCATTTGGTTGGTAACTCCTTAAGTGGTAAAAAGATAACTATTAGCTGTCACCCACTATTCCGCGGAAGTGATCTCAACGGCTCAAAAATATCCCAAAGTTTGCATTTTTTTTCCTTCCAATCTCTTTTAATCGTCATATCTCAATGCTCATCCATCCATGGCACCCAACAAGAAGGCTATTAAGTTTGTTCGTCCCACACCAACGCTGTCAATAGAAACATCCAATTATCCTTCAGTAGCTCCAACAACAATACTCATTTATTTTTATTTATTTATCTAATATCAATGATCCTCGTGCATTCAAATATGTCACTAACACCATTGCAAGCATCAATGGGAAAGCTTTTATGCTTACATTGGTGATATAGTACCGGATTTGGTGTGGGAATTTTATAGTCATCTCATCTCCAAGGACCAGCCCACAGTTTACATGAGGGAGAAAATGGTCCATTGGTGCCCAAATGCTATAAACAAGTACTTTTGAATTGTTGCAGCAGAGGATGAAAACACCAAGATCGTCACTAACCTTACTGAGAATGAGTTGGAGATGATATGCGATAACCTGTCTTTCAAGATCTGAGAAGAACAAGTCCATGATTAGTGCTTACCTAATCTAGAGGAATCAACTTAATCTACCAACAATGTTATGATTTACTTTCCTTATAACTCGTTTGATGCCCACCATGCATGCCATTACTGTTACCAAAGATCGTATATTGTTGTTACACTATTTTGATTAGAAGACATTAATGTTGGGAAATTTATATTTTAGGAAATTTTTGCATGTGCCCCCAAAAAATTACTAGTTATTTATTCTCTTTGTTCTTAATCACTGCACTATGCTATGAGGCACAAGTGGTTGTAGATGTTCATTAACAAGCTTTAGCAAATCAGAGTGCCATCAGTCCACATAGTTAGGAGAATAATGTTTCTGGAAGAGATATCACAAGATCAAGGCATTGATGGTAATGATATTGTTGATGTTGCGATCACTTTTTATAAACAATTGAGTGGCACAACATTGTAAGAATTAAAGAGCACTCTAGGAAAGATCAAAGAAAAACAAGAAGGATTATGTCGATGATGAGTCACACTCTACAAAATCAATCCCAAATACATCGATCTCATGTTTCTTATATTTTTAGAAAATGTATCCACCAAAAAATGACTAGTTATTTATTATTTTAATTCTTAATACTACACTCTGCTGTGAGGAACAAGTGGTTGTAGATGTTCCTGAACAAGCTTTAGCATATCGAAGTGCCATCACAACCAACTCAATTAGGAGAATTTTGTTTCTCGAAGAGCTATCACAATACCAAGGCGGTGATGGTACTGCTATTGCTGATGATGTGGCCACTTCTTATAAACAATAGAGTGGCACAAAATTACAAGAGTTGGGGAGATCAAAGAAAAACAAGAAGGCTTATGTTGATGATGAGTCACACTCTACAAAACAAGTCCCAAATGCACCGATCCCGAGTTCTTATAAAGAGTATACTATATCGAGGGACAAGGATATTTGTAGAATATTTTGTAAGAGATTTCCTAAAGCATTTAAGGTGTTCCCTACATTTCCAAATCAGATTTCGAAATCTTAGCCCCAATTACCATAAAGGTGTGTTTAGTTGGGGGAATGTGAGATTTCCATGGGAATAGAATCCACATTCCCCGTTTGGTTGGCCGAGAATGTCATTCCCGGTAATCTTACATTATCAATAGTAGATTTTTTGGTATATTAATGGGAATGTCATTATCTTCCTTTCCTCAGGTATTATTGGATTACCGACGTTTTGGACTAAAATGCCCTTAAAAAATTTCTTTAAAAAATATCCTTATTATGTCATTAAATAATAAAAATTCTATGAAGGTTAAATTACAAATTTATCCTTAAACTATTTTAGATTTATAAAAAAAATCTATAATTAAATTTTTTTATGAAGTTCAAGGGTTAAAATAAAATTTTACCCTTTCATTAAACATTTTTATATTTTCAATTTTTTAAAAAAAATATATAAATTTTATAAATTTAAATTTTTTAAATAAAATATGTAAATATTTTCCAATTTGTTAAAAAAACTAATATATAATAAGGACAATTTGGCCAAATATACATTCCAATAATCTTTTATTCCTTTAATCAAACACGGAAATCTTATATTCATGCTAAACCAACCAAACACAAAATATAACATTCCTAGTAATCCTATTCCGTGATAATCTTTTATTCCCACTGATAATCTTATATTCTGTGAACCAAACGCACCCTAAGTGATGTCTCCAATGGTTTTTTCCACCACTGTTGAAACATCAAAGAAAGATGGTGAAGATAATTTTGATGAAAAGAAGGATGATAATAGATCTAAAGATGTTAGCATCAATGATGAAGTTGAGGATGGCCAAAACCATGAAAGGGTAGCACGACAATCCTTTTATTTGAACAATGACTAAGTTACTATGGATTCAACTACAAAGGAATAAGAGGATCTCATTGTTTCCAACATTATCAATAAACTTGCTGAGTGATACCGAAAGGGTGTTGGGAGAAACTTTTGTACAATCACATACACCTAATCCTCAAGAAGAAGTCGATGCAAAAACATTGCTTACTCCAGTGCCCACTATTACTGTGGACACTGCCACAACATCACCTGCCAGTAAAAAGAGGATGTTGAAGATGAAAGAGTAGAATAGTAGATTACTTCTAAGAAAACCTGCCCAAGTTCTACCAGCCGCGGAAGACTTGTTAGGGGAGCATTTCTTCCCCTCTCCCAATTTTAAAAGCATTTATGTTTTTTTTGTTTTGTTGTTGCATACATTGAGGACGATGCACCTCTTAGGCCCAATTATGTTATTTATATTGTTTCATTCATTTATAATGCGCATTTTTTGCATGTCATATTGCATTTGTTTGATTTATGTCTGCATTGTTGTTCATATTATTTAGAGCATTTAGGATGTTGCCATATTGATGGAGTTTTTAATAATCTTTTTGATGGTGTTAGAAGATGAGAATATTTAAAATGTGAAATGCTATAAGAATGTTTCAGATTCTTGTTAGGGCTAGGACTCATAGAAACTCTTTTACACAAAAGATATATATTCTCAGTACTTAGACACCTTAGAAATTGTTGAACTCTATAAATCTCACATCCTTAGTAATTACTGTAGAAACAAAAAAGTTAGCAATTTTCCAATCTGTTAAAAGTGCCACAAATTAGCTTTAGCAATGTAAATAGAAATAAAAATGCTGAAGGTGACATACATTGGCATTAGCTTTTCATTTGAAAAAGGAATTAAGCGGATCTTGGAGGGTCCTAAGACTAGCTCCAACATCACAAAAGAGAAAATTACTGGAGGTGTCTGACATTGGCTCAAAAAATAGAATTAAAGCTAAGAGAGGTGCTCCAATATTGAAAATTAAATGAGTAGTATCATTTTTTTCTAATTTATCTAAGTATTAATTGGATATACCTTGCTAGAACACTATCACACTCTATGAATTCTAATTTTGACAAGTTGACATTACATCCCCTAACTAAAGACCATTGATTTTTTTTTCACTTATGTGGCAGCAATGAATATTTCTTTGAGTTGAAAAAGAAAATAAAATCTTAGTTTAGTAGCATTACTGTTTAGCATAGATGCATTTCATGCATGCAGTTACTTAAAGACAAGCAATCACTTAAGTTTGGGAGTGTGATAACTCTCTAAAAGAATTATTATTTATGGCCTTTTTTAATTGGGTTGACCTTTAATTTAAGCATAGTTAGCATCATTTTAGGGCCTTTTTCTAATATCTTTTTTCTTGGGAAGAATTTGAAATTCTTACTATGAATTGCTACTTCGATCCTGTGACTATGTCTTATGTAGTAGGCATTATTTTGAGTCAAAATTATTGAGCCGATTCTGTAGCAACTAATGGCTCACCAGATAATTAAATGGAATCGTCTAGGACGATCAGATGTACAATAGGTATAATTTAAGGCTGAAAAATGCAACAAAAAAAGGAATTTTCCTAATAGATGAGGCCTTGACTTTTAGAGCATACAAAATGGGATACCCTTCACACTTTTCATACCTATCATTTTTCCCTTTTATTTTCTAACTTCATTTTATATTTCTTCTACCACCATAACGACCATGATAGTTTAGACCCATCGGGGAGAGATTCAATCGGATATGGAGCAATGCACCGTGAAGGCAATGGGCAATGTTGTTTGAGTTCCTTCTTTAATTTTACTTTTGAACCCAAGAGGGGGGAACGTTATTTTCTAAGTTGGATGACATTTTTCTGGATGATGTGTTAAACTTGAATGTTAATTTTGTTTTCATGTTTTATGAAATATATGTTTGTTTATTTTGTTGTGTTAATAGATTAATTTTGTTTTAGCTTAATATTTAGAGTTGTTTTTAGAAATAAAAAATGTCATGTAATACATTGAGATACAAGTTAGATTATGTATAGAATCAATATTGTGATAACATTGTGTAACATATTTGAGATTGGTGTTCCCTAAATGTTATAGCATTTTGAATGACTATACTTAGGTTGAGATGTATAAATACAATATGCCTTGTTTGAAATTTCAATAATGTTTGGCATACTATTTTGTTTGACATAACAATATTGAATTGCATATGTTGTTTAATATTTCATGATTCTTGGTACCAACAACATGCTCCATTGATTATTGTTACAATCTTTACCTTTTTATTCTAATTTTTAATACCATTTTATAGCTTTTTTACCATAATATTTTTATAATATTTTTACACTTTAAAATATTTAGTTAATAAATTCTATATTATAAACACTTATTCTCAGTGGGTTCGACATCTGTCACACTTGTTATGTCTACATATTACTTGAATATGATATGTGCATTTGAGTTAAATTACATAGAAATATTCATAGCATCGATCTTATCTAGAGTACCTTTGGTAGGCTAGAGTGGTGTGAGTCATGTATGTTGTGTGATCTCGCACTACACCATGATGCCTACATATGCTTGTGTGTTAATGTACTTGTGTTGTTTCATGACTACACATGCTTACAAGCTCATATGATGAATACATGTATTAAAATGAAGTTATTTGTTTGGCATTGAGCTTGTGTGCTCAATGTTCAAAATGTGTTTCAATTTGCAAATTCTTAGGTTTGTTGGTTGAGAATCTTATCACCGATTGAGATTCTAATTGGATCAAGCTAGCAGAGTACGTCTTGAATATTTTAGTGGGCATGTATTATTCATATACCTTATATGTATTTGAGTCATAACGTTATTTTTAATATACTAAATATTATTGTGGGATGTATTATTGAGAGATCCCCACTTTTGTAAACTTATTATGCTTATGTTTCAAACTCATGGATTTAATATGATTATTATAGTTAATTATATTGATTATTGTTTAAAAAAGGTTAGTCACTTTGGTGATTTTGTGTAAGGTTCAAACCCCTTGGAATTATGGTCAAATCAGATTTGGGTGTTAGGTTTAATAGTATAAGAACGTCAGGGTCTTTCCAAGGACTCGTGGGTTAAAGTCTATAAGTGTTAGTAAATACACGCCTCAGACTGTCAAGATTAATTACATATCTAGAATATTGATAATAACCTTTTTTTTTCTTGAATTTAAAAAATTTATGGCTATCAAATTCTCTCTCAACCTGGGGGCCATGAGGAGAGTAACTCCTCACTCATCGATGACACTAGGCACAATTTTGTTTTGAGAGCTTGTTTGATGAGCAGTTCTATAAGGCAAAACCGAAGAGCTTTAAAGTCAGCTAAATAATTTTAGATGTCAAATAAGAGGGCCAAAGAATATTGAGGATCATAAAGGACATCAACACTATAACCTAATAGGTTAGGGTAAGGCTCAGACAACGAGTGTATGATTGACTCCCGTATATGACCTTTAATGATAAAACCAATGGTGTGTGCTAATGGATCAGTGAAAATCATGACTCACTTAATATGTGGATAGTGTGACAAGAGGTACTCAAGGGATTTTCATATATTGTAGAGATTGCTTCGATTGTGGGTCACTGTAGCATTTCATCAGAGATTACCCTAAGGCATCAAGTTTGATACCATCACTAGCCTAGAGGTCAGTACCATCTTTTTAGCGAGGTCGAGGACCCTTCAGGGAAGTTGTCACTACATCTAAACATTATAGTATATGTATTATTGTTAGGTATTGATGGTTATTATTATTGGTTCATTAAGGGTTTCTCAATGATAGTTGCCTTTATGACTAAATTGCTTTAAAAAAATAGTTCTTTTTGTTTGGAACAAGAACATACAATAGATCTTTGAGTAGTTGAAGGTCATTTTGACACATAACCTTGTTTTGACTTAAGCAGAGTTGGGTAAGTATTTCATTATTTTTAGTGACTTTTTATTGAATGGGTTAGGATGTATTTTGATGTAAAACAAGAATATTATTGTTTATTGATAACTCTTTAAAAGATTGTGTTCTTTATCTTTTTACTTAGGTTATTGTTTGTCTAAAAGCCATTTGTCATAGAATTTTAGTTGCATTTAGGGCATATTTTCATATGCTGGATAAGCTTTGCCGAGTCAAACATATTTGGTTTAACTGATGTTGCTGGTGCAGGAATTGACGAATAAAGAATTTATTTGTCGAGACAAATCAATTTGCTAGGGCCAGTAGAGCATAAGAAGGCGACAGTGAGGAATATATTTTTCTTGACTATAAGAGAGATATCTTGCAAGCCTAACATAATTCAACGACACTGCTGACGTAACTTGCACAACTTCAACCTCACTGCAATTATTCCCTTATTAAGTTTATTAAGACCACATCCAGCTATTATATCATTCATAAAATGGGTATGACATTTAGGAATTTAGGGAATTCCAAGCACACTAAATCCTAGAAATTCCCACTATAAATACCACTTGATCGTCCTTGGTGCCCTCTATAGTCGGACTTCATCGGATTGGCGGCTAGGCCCTTGAGAGAGGCTGGTTGCTAGAGCAGGCTTGGTGGTGGTCAGAATGTCATGACAGAGCTCTGATTTTTGGAGTTTTCTTCCTTTGTTTTTTATTTTCATATCGTTAAAAGGGATATTCTTAAAGAATGATTTTTTTATGATATTTACCACACCATAATTGTTTTATTTGGTGTTGGATAACGATTGAATGATATTTTGTTAAATTGTTAATGAATGATGCCATTTTTGTTTATGCTAAGTGTTGATTTGTTCATTGTTTTAAAATTTTTCCATGACGATGTACATGCTTTTGAGAGATTGCCTACTGCCATGGCAATGTATTCCTAGTCTTTGTAAGAGCCTTCAACAAATTGTCTTTTTCTAGGAGTAGATGCCTAATATCGAGAGAGTTAGGGTAGATCTACGTGAACAAGGGAATTAATCTAGGATAATGATGTTCTAATCCACTTTAAAGATAAGGAGAGGGTTTCATTCAACTAAGAAGTGTAAAAACTTGAGTAAGATAGTCCAAAAGCTATATTTTACACCGAGGGGTATTGTCGCAACAACAGTTTGACAAACCAACGGTTGTAGTTCAAGTCAAGTAGTATTGCCATAGGAAAATACCTAGAGCACTCTAGTAAATCTTGTTGGGTAACACAAGCATACCATTATGAATCTTCATAAACGTAGAATAATTTATCACCGTAGTAATTCCAAACCAAGTGCTCCGTTAGAACTCTGATTGTGTGAGGTTTTTTATGAATATTTGAAACTCAAAAATTTTATTTGTCTTGACAACTTTTATTTGTTCACTTTTGCATATTTTTATTGCCTCAACCAAACTTTTATGCTCACTACACTTTACAACATTTTTTGCCTCGACAATGCTTTCCATATGTTTATACACTTTGTTACTGTTTTCTTTTTAGACAAGAATAGTAGGACTAGTTAGTGACAACTAGTTCTAACTGTTGTAAGCATAAAAAATTCCCACCAATCCCTATGGAGACAATAACTCACTTGCTACTATATTACTTGCATCGATTGTGTACACTTGCACAAATTTACGTGCTACAACACACATTTACACGCGATCAAGTTTTTGGCGTCGTTGCCGGGGATTGACAACTGGAGGAATTTTTATAATTTTTTTCCATAGAAACTTTTATTTTCTTGTCACATTTACTTTGTTTATTTTAGTTTTACTTGTTTGTTTTCTTATTTTCATTTGTAGGGTTTTGTCATTGCATGACCAGGAGATCTGCTAATAGACCATTAATACTTTTTAACCCTAAGATCAAGTAGTCATTCAGACAAAGGTGATGTGCTCAGCGTGCCAGAAACTATATGAATCGACTGCAATTTCAAAAAGAAAACAATATGGAAGATCATATAGATCCCAATGTCGCAGAAAATATTATTCCCCAAAATGTTGCAAGATAAAGAGCTATACGAGACCATATAAATCATATTTTCGATCATCTCAACCCTGGAATTGTGGCACCAGAGATACATGCAGCTCGTTTCAAACTCAAACTGATAATGTTCAAGATACTCAATTTTATCGGTCAGTTTGGTGGCTTGCCTGATGAATATGCTAGACAACATGTACGTGTTTCCTTGAAGTGTATGACTCATTTAGGCAAAAGAAGTGCACGAGGATGTGCTGAAACTAAAATTATTCCCCTACACTTTACCAGACCGAGAAAAAGCATGGTTCAGTGGAGTCCCATCCAGCTCAATAAAATCTGGGGCGGACTTATGCAAAAATTTTCTACTTCTATATAACCTACCCAATATGCACACCCAGCTCTGCTATGACATTGCAAGTTTTCACCTAGGCGATGATGAATATATGTTTGTCTGCTGGTACATATATAAAAGTTTGATTCGAAAATACATTAATCGTGGATTCCACGAATGGACTCGAGTCGTCATGTTCTATAATGGTGTCAATGCACCTACTCGCATGATGTTGGATGCTTCGATGAATGATACTTTGCTTGATAAAATCACCCAATGAAGCCTTTGATATCATCGATTGGATAGCCCACAACGACTATCAATTCTTTTTTACTAGGCTTGGAACCGAAAGAAAAAAAAACTGGGGCATATGAACTTGACAGTAAGGATTCAATTTCTGCCCAATATTTTGCCATAATTAACATGCTGAAAAATTTGCAGCATTTCAGTGAGGTGAAAGAAGTCAAGGCAACAAACTCAACATGAATTATTTTTCGTGGCAACCATCATAAGGGTGAATGCCTAGAAAATCAGGAGTCCATCAATTTTGTGGGCAATTTTAACATAAGCAACAACAACCCCTACTCTAATACATATAATCCTGGATGGGGACAACATCCAAATATTTCATGTGGTAATTAAGGGAATAACAATAACAACTATGCAAACAATTTTAATAGGTCCCAACAAAACGTTTTTGAACACTCAAGTTTGCAACATCAATAGATTCCCTGCCAAAATAACATTAAAGGTAATGCCTCTTCGTCAAATTCTATCTCTCTTTAAGCTTCACAAAAGGAATTTATGGCCTCAAAAAGATTTCATGGCTTCAAAAAAGAACTTGATACACGATCCATAGTTCATCATTGAGAGTGTTAGAGAATCAAGTGAGCCAAATTGCCACAGAAGTATATTCCCGCCCGTAAGAAAGTCTCCCTAATGATACTCAGGTCACTAAGCCTCATGTAAAGGAGCAATACAGTGTGCTTACACTTAGGAGTGGTGCCCAAATTAACCTTGATAATATGTTTGGATGAAATAAGTGAGAAATTTCATTCCAAGGCACTACACAAGAAGAAAAAGAAGGTCAAGCCGAACATACTGAACATGAAGACTTGTTTAAGGAGAATGAAAAAGATGAGGGGTTAAAAAGTTAATCTAATGATGGCGAAAAATTATATTGCAAAGGAAAAAGTTTTACTCCCATCTGCAACATATGAAATTAAACCTCCACCACCTTTCCCTCAGCGGTTAAAGAATCATAATAATGAGATCCAATTCAAAAAGTTTTTACATCTAGACGAATATGATACTCTGTGCAAAGATAACAATGCCTAGATTCATGAGTGTAAAATTTTTTATCCCGACTATTTTACAGTTAGAGAGAAACAATAATTTTGGCCCAATCAAATTTTTTCAGAATGATGTAGGCAAAAATATTTGCTTAGGAAAATTTTTTCAACTAAAGAAAATACAAGATTTACTGAAGATAGAACAGATGAAGAGTCTAAGGATCATTCACTGGAGGTGGAACAGTCTAGCTTACTTCAAGCAAGACCATACATGAAATTCGAACTCATTCATTTCGATGAATTTATTCATCCAAAACCTTCGTTACAACATGTGTCTACCTTAGAACTTAAACCTTTGCCATCACAATTGAAATACATTTATCTAGGGAGTGACAATACTTTACAATGAAGAGGGTTGTTTGTTAAATGTTTTGTCATAGCATAAGAAAGCTCTCAGGTGGACTATGACAAACTTGAAGGGAATCAACCCTATCATATGCATGCATAAGATCCAGCTAGGTGAATGTCATGGCAATTCTATAGAACCCTAAAAGAGACTTAATCCTATAATAAAGTAAGTGGCAATGAAAGAAAACATAAAATGGCTTGATAATGGGGTGATCTATCCTATATCCAATAGCTCTTGTGTCACACCCCAATTTAGAGCCTAAAATTTTCTTAATTTTTTTTCTGAGGACTAAATATAAATTTTAATTAAATTTGGGGACCAAAGTGAAATTTAGATTAGATTTGGATTCAAATTTAGAAATTCTCAAAAAATTGGATGACCTATGTCATGATTTTTCTATTTTTTATTTTAGGGTTTATATAAACCTAAATCTAGAAAGTTTCCATTTGGAAGCTTAATTTTCTCTCTTTTCAAACATTTAATCTTATGGAAGGAAACCTTTGATCACCGATTCTTCGCCAAACGTTGTTCCATTTTTGACACCTCTCGTACCATCATGTTCCTTGCATCGTTGCGATCCCTTTGATTTCCACTCTATCTCTATTGTCGCAAGAGTGTGAAGGGGTAAAAAAGATTAAGTTTCTGATGTTTCAAAATCAAGCTTTCTGCCATTCACCATTGTGAAATGAGCTTGGTAAGTGTCTCAAAACCCCTTAAAATAAAATTAGGAATTTGTTTAGAATTTTTTGACCCCCTATGGCCCCGTTTGTGCCACTATTCGCCGCCCCTGCAAGTGGGGAAAGTCCACCGCCTGGTGAACTACTTGGAAATGGGTCGATTAAACACGACCCGTGTCTGACCCGACCCGTTGACCCGACCAACTGACTTGTGTCCAACCTGACATAGTATGACCTTTGACTGTTGACTTTGACAAAGAAATTAAATTTTTTGAAAATTCGTATTTTATGTTTTTCGACATCCTGAGTATGATTTAGCAATTCGTTTTGCCAAATTATGATCCTGAAGCCCCAAATCGAGCTCTTGAACCCAAAAAATACTTTATATTTTTGACATTTTTTCTTATTTATTTGAGATTTTGTTATGGAATTGATCCAATAAGATATTTTTATAAAGGTACTCGTATTTCACCTGACCAAGGGTCAATTGGATTTGGTGTTTCTCGTCCGTCAGACCGCAAGATCCGCGTTCCTTGAGAGTTACTCGTAGGTGTCTGTATATTTTTTAAATAGAGATTATTATTATTCATATTAGGATTTTGATATATATTTTTTAATTCGTAGGATCTAGCACTACCGCTGATCATGATCGACAAACTCAATAGTAGGCTTTCCTATCAGATTACTTAGATCAATATACGTTTGTTTCCTAATGGTGCTACATTACAATTTTAAACTATCTATCTGAATTGTTTTATATTTATGAGGATACTAAATATTTTTACTAGAAAATACCCAATTTTCAGAATATTATTTATCTGATATCTGATTTACTACATAATTCTGATACGATCTCTGGTTATGGTAATTATGTACGTGATTTCTGAATATGGAACATTTTCATGTTTTAATGGATTCATTACCATTTTCAGTCGAATACATACATGTTTATTATTGTTATATATTATTGGAGGAAGTATATTAGGCATAGTCTATGACCTGTAAGACCTTACCGCAGGCTCCTCGGCTTTGTGCACAGGATAAGTCCTTACCTCAGGCTCCTCTTCTTTGTGCACATGGTAAGTCCTTACTTGAGGTCCTTATGCTATATGTATAAGGCCCTTACCAGGTGTACAGGTGGTGTACGGTTCTGGGGAAACTACATATTTTGGTGACCATATTAAGGTAGTGTTCATATTTTTAAAACATGTTTGATAAACTGATTTATACTAAAGTATTTTTATCCTTATGTTTTTTACACCGCAAGGAGCACACTGGCCTTTTTAGCTCATTTTGTAAATTTTAAACATTTAAGATAGCAACAAACCTTTAGGCTAGCAGACTTGGCATCATGAGAACCGACTTCTCCTAATTTTCTATCACTGTATATTTCTATATGACATTCTGTTATATTTTAGTGACATGTGTTTTTTCTACTGTCTTGATATATATGTATTACTAGTATTTTTATATGTATATGTTTTATACAGTTTTCAGACATATGCATACATATATGTTTATGGTATGAATCTCTTTTATATACTTTAATGTTGTTTTAAAAGAAAAATAATCTCAGAATATGATACATAACCATCTATATTTGGGGATAATGTCCAGGCCGGGTCTAGGGGGTTACACTTGGTGTATCAAAGCTTTCAGTTTTAAACACTCGAACTGTGGATGAGTCCTAAAATCTGGATTTTCAAGAAATTTTTGATATTTTCAAAAACTGTGACATCTTATTTTATGAGTTTAAATATATTTTAGATTCTTAATGCTAATCTGACTTAGGTTCAAAAAACTTTCCGTAGAGCCTTATAGATTTATGCAAAGAGTGCTACTAGAGGATGTAGGCCAGTCGTAGCTGTGTCGAGGGCGAGTGACTCGTCATTCCGTTACGATAGACGATCATATGTCTCCATGAGATCCTCACATTCCACATGTAGATCTGTCTATTTCTCATGATAACTCGATTACTCCTGCGATAGAACCTCCCGTCACTGAGGATTAGGTTACTGATATGGATGAGGACACCATTAATAGAGTTATCTTTCGCATGTTTCTTAGAGCTGTTAGAGTTCCTGGTAATATGTTTGCGGTCAAGGTTTTGAAGTCTTTTGTAGTTGCTGGAGTAGTTCCATTTGAGAAAATTATTGGTGGACCTTTTACTGATGCTTAGTATTTGCTTGAGGATACAAAAAGGATTATAGATGAGGTTGATCTGAGTTTTTAGAAGATGTTAAAGGGAGCCCTACCTATGATGAAGAAAGAGAGTTTCAAATGGTGGCAATCGATTTATGGTATTATTCTAGTGAATCAATTGACTTGGGATCCTTTTAAGACACATTTTCAGAGTCGTTATATCGTAGAGTGATACTTCGAGGAGCGACACCAGGAGTTTAACAATCTAGAGCAGGGTTACATGTCTGTTATGGATTATGAGAGTGAGTGTATCAGACTAAGCAGCTAAGCTACTGGAATTGTTGACACTGAATTATATCGCTACTTGAGGTTTTAGAATGGACTCATGTATGAGATTAGGAGTCTAGTTTCTACCAATTGGGAGAGAAACTTTGATACCTTGGATGAGATAGCCAAGACCGCTAAGAAGATAGAACGAGTGGGGTATGAAGCACATGAGAGATAGACACCAAGATCGAGCCCAATTAAGGAGGCCTTCTGGTTCTGTTGACTCTTCAGCATGCCCCAATAAGAGAGGTAGGGGTAAGTCTTTTCAGAGAGGCGGTGTGAGTGGCTGTCGTGTGGGGTCAAGTTCATCAGTTGTGACACATTCTATTCAAGGTTGTCCTTTTGTATCGCAACCTTTGTCGTCATGTGAGCACTGTGGGAGACATCATTTTGGTGAATTTAAAAAGAAGTTGGGTACCTATTTTAGATATGGTGTTGGTGACCATCTATTGAGAGATTGTCAAGAGCCAGCTTATATAGTCCAGACACCAGGTCGTGCTCCCGTTCGTACTTAGAGTACAGTTTAGACTCTAATATGGGGTCGTAGTTAGGAGAGAGCATCGAGATCAACTAGTAGAGGATAAGAATATCCTAGTAGGGGTCCAACTAGATGTGAGGTCATACAGCTTGAGTTGGTTTACGCTGCTAGACATCGATAGGATCACGATAAGCTTGATGTGATTGTAGGTACTTTTACTATTCATTTAGTTCCCTTATTTGCATTATTTTATAATGGTTTTACCCATTCCTATATGTCACATTCCATTTCTGATGTTCTTAATATCTCGTTTGAGAATACTGAGAGTCCGGTGATAGTTAAAAGTCTCGTAGGTCAGACCACAAGGTTATATTGTATTTTGATAGGGTGTCTTATAGAGATCCATGGGGAGATATTTCTGGTTGACCTAATGAAGTTATATTTGTAGGAGTTTGACTTGAATCTTGGCATGGATTGGTTGAGTAAGCATCTAGTTAACCTCGATTATGAAACCAAAAGAGTAGTTATTAAGACTACGAATAACTGAAAGATTGTGATGATCAAGGAACGTTGTGGATTCATGATGAATGTTGTGTCTGCTATGGTAGCTGAGAGGATGATCATAAAGGGTTATGAGGTATTTCTTACTTATATTTTGGATATTTGGAGTTTTTGATTTGATATTGAAGGCATCCAGAATTTTAAGGAATTTCTCAATGTTTTTCATGAAGAGTTGTTTAGATTGCCGCCAGATAGAGAATTTGAGTTTGAGATTAAAGTCAAATCTGGTTCCACCCTAGTTTCGATGGCTCCTTACCTTATGGTCCCAAAGGAGCTTAAGGAACTGAAAGTCCAACTCTAATAGTTATTGGATAGAGGATTAATTCGACCCAGCCTTTCACTGTAGGGATCCCTAATTTTATTTGTCAAGAAGAAAGATAGGATATTAAGACTCTGTATTGATTACAAGAAGTTGAACAAGCTCATAGTTAAAAACAAATATCATCTTCCTAGGATCGATGATTTGTTTGACCAATTTCGAGGGGCTTCTATCTTTTCAAATATATACTTGAAGTTTGTTTATTACCAAGTAAAGGTAAAGGATTTTGATGTCCTAAAAACTTCTTTCCGTACTCGGTATGGGCATTACGAGTTATTAGTGATGCTATTCGGGTTAACTAATGCCCCTGCTGCTTTTATAGACCTAATAAACCAGGTAATTTTACCTTACTTGGACCAATTTGTAGTTGTGTTCATCGATGACATAATGGTGTATTCTCGAATTAAAGAAGAACATGATAAGCATTTAAGGATTGTTTTGCATACTATGAGGGAAAATAAGTTATACGCCAAGTTGAGCAAGTGTGAGTTCTGGCACAACGAAGTGACTTTTCTTGGATATATCATATTTGTTGAGAATATTTGGTTGGATCCGAGTAAAGTGGAGGCTATTATGAACTGGAAGCAACCAAAGAACATCTCAAAGATCCTTTGTTTCTTGGGCTTAGTTTGTTACTATTCTTGTTTCATTTAGGGGTTCTCCATTACTGTAGCTCCTCTAACAAAACTATTAAGGAAATATGTTCCATTTTTCTGGTCATAAGACCAACAAACTAGCTTTGAGAAACTAAAGATTGTTCAGACTCAAGCCCTAGTGTTGATTTAGCCTGAGTCTGAGAAGGATTTTTCTTTCTATAGTGATGCTTATCACTCTGGATTAGGATGTGTTTTGATGCAAATTGGGAAGGTTATCACTTATGCATCACGTTAGTTAAAACTGTACGAGAGCAACTATCCCACTGATGATCTAGAGTTAGTTGTCGTGGTTTTTGATTTGAAGATCTCGAGACACTATCTTTACATAAAAAGTGTTATATTTATACCGATTATAAGAGTCTGAAGTATCTGCTCACTCAGAAAGAGTTGCATTTGAGACAGTGTCGCTGGTTGGAGCTATTAAAGTGTTATGATTTTGAGATAGGGTATCATATAGAGAAAACTAATGTGGTGGCTAACGCCTTGAGCCGTAAGGCGATATCCAATCTGAGAGCCTTATTTGTCGGTTTGAGTTTGTTTGATGATGGTATTCTGTTAGTAGAGTTACAAGTTAAATCCACTTTGGCTGAGATGATTAAAGCTAAACAACACCTAGGTAGCTTCTTACTTCCATGATTGGACAGGTTGAGGAGGGAACAATTTCATAGTATACTTTTGATCAAGATGGTATTATGTGCTTTCGTGGCTGTTAATGTGTCCCTAAAGATGATTTGTTAATACATGCTATTCTACAGAAGGCTCATAGTAGTTCTTATGCCATGCATCCTGGTGGGGATAAAATGTACAACAATTTCAAGAAGCGATACTTTTGGAATGGCATGAAGAAGGATATTTCAGATTTTTTGGCGAGGTGTCTGACCTATCAACAAGTTAAGGCAGAGAACCAATATCTGTCGGGACTATTGCAGTGTATTAAGTTTCCTGAGTGGAACTGGGAGTGTATTACGATAGACTTCGTTACTGAGCTTTCCAAGGAAAATCTTAAGTATGGAATTGTAAAGTAACATTTGTTGGCCAACATGAAAATTATATGGCATCAACTTTTTACTCTTATCCTTGTATATCATGGCCAACATGAAAATTGTAATGTAGTGAGGCTAGATCACATGTAAATTATTATCACTAACCAAATAAACATATTTAAGATGTCATGGCAAGAGTTTAAGCTCTAGGGTAGGTGCATGCAATAACGATGGGTTAAGAGGAATAAATTAATCAAAATCAAGGGGTTTAAAGTTCATACTTGATCTAGGTAGTAGTAAGCTAGATTGTTCCACCCCATTTGACAATTTTTCATGCTCCTCCATGCTTTCATCATCAATTGAACATTCCATGTTTGTTAGCTTAATGAAATTGTTCTGGAAAACTTGTTCGGTTTCTTCTTTAAACAATGAGTTCATTTTGAAAATGCCTTGGCATTCTTCAGGGTCAGAAGTATACTTGAAAGTACGAAAAACATTTACAATCATGCACTGATCAACCACTCTCATGGTAAGTTTACCTTTTTGTAATCTATCAAAATAAAACCAGTGGCTAGGAAAGGCCTGCCAATAATTATTAGTGTCTGGGCATCAACTTCACAATAAAAAATAAGGAAGTCGATTGGAAACATGAATTTATCCACCCTCACTGTAACATCCTCGAGATGGGTCTCTCATCTCATACACTAAGGTTCAAGAATATAATTTTTTTCATTAAGTTCATACTTGAACCAAGATCACATAGTCCATTTCCAACGAAATTAGCTCCTTTAGAACATGAATAACGAAATTACCCGAATCATTTTTCTTTGGTGGCAACTTGCTCAATGAGGAGAAATATTTTTTTGCCATGGTAACTGTGTCATACTTCTCAATTTTCCTTTTCTTGGTGCAAATTTCCTTCAGAAATTTGGCATAAGTTAGCATTTGTTCAATAGCTTTCAAGAAAGGTACATTAATATGAAGATAATCAAGAATGTCCAAAAACTTTTTGAACTGTAATTCGTCATTATGCTTCTTCAATATTTGCGGGAAGTGTAGTGGGGTTCTAGCTTCCATAACTGTGGGAGTCGAAATTGCTTTTTTCTTATAATCAAAATTTTGAGCTTCGGTAGGCTCATTAGTAGAACCCTCCTCCTTATCCTTATCAATAATGATTTCATCTTGTAATTTATATTCAACTTGTTCAAAAATGGTGGTAGGATCATCATGTTGTGTCCCCTCAACTTTGACTTGTTGATTAATTTTCGTTCCACTCCTAAAAGTTAAAATGTTGTACTTTTCTTTTCCAAGAGATTTAGTGACTTCAATGTCACTTGGTAATCATCCTTGCTGACGCTCTTCCAATGACGCATTAATCTAACCAATTTGTCTTTTCAAAGCTCTCAAATATGAGCTATGGTTTTGAAGTGAGCGCCTTGAAAATGAAACAAAACTTTTTGGTTTTTAATTAAAGTAGAATGATTTTGTAGCATTGTCTTCAAGGTAGATATGAAATCTTGAATCGTGGCTTCCAAAGAACTAATGCTTGATGAAGATGAAACTCCCTTGTTAGCATTTTTCCATGGCATATTATTTTGGTAGCCTTGAGATTCAGTATAACTTTCCTGGCGAGCAGGTTGACAAGCATTATGGGTTCCTTGATTATCCCATAAAAGGTTAGGGTGTTGATGCCATCATGCATTACAAGTGTTAGAATAGGGATTGTTATTATTTCTATTGAAATTGTCTACAAAGTTGATGGACTCGTGATTGGTTAGGAATTCGCTCTAGTGATTAATGCCTTGGCATAACAGACATGCCGAGCTAGTTGTTTTCATTTCTTTTACCTCAGTGGAGCGCTGTAAAAGTTTCACCATATTAGTGATAGTTGAGAGATGAGCGGACACAGAGTCATTTATATCTAACTCGAATACCCCAGGTGCCTTTCTCCAAGTTCCAAGCCTTGATGAAGGTAATTGATAGTCATTATTGGCAATTCTTTCCAAAATAAGAAACGCCTGAGTAAGTGATTTATCCAGCAATATCCCATTTTCTGAGAAATCAAGCATCATCCTCGTGGGTGCAATGAATCCATTATAAAACATAACTACGTGAGTACATTCTTGAAAACCATGATTTGAACATTTTGGAGGCAAACTCTTGTAATGATCCCAATATTCATACATAGATACATCATTTCCCTGGCGAAATGATGTTATGTTATTCCTTAGTTGAGTGTTAATGTTCAGCGAGTTATATTACAATAGGAAACTATTGCAAAGATCAGCACATGATTCCATCGAACCAGATGAAACACTACTCAACCAAGCCCTCACTCGGCCACACAAATAATACAGAGAAAACTTTAATTTTAGCACATCCTCATTCACTCTTTATTGGCAGAAAAAATCAGAAACTTCCAAAAAGTTACGAATATTCTGCCTGGCATTTTTTGTTAGCATGCCCCCAAACTACCTTATAGAATTCAATATATTAAACATGACTAGTTTGAGCTCAAAATGGGCTGCTTGAATTTTGGGTACCATAATTTCAGGATTTAGATAATCCAATATAGGATTCAAATGATCACAAATAACACGAGGCCTATCAGCTTGTTCAACATCTTGGAATGCCTCATCACTCTTATTTCTATCATCTTGACCAATGTCTTGGTTCCCAATTTGATACATATTTTCTCGAGCACGTTGAGCACTCTCCTTTTTCTAAAAAGTCTCTCAATCTCAGGTTCAATCGGATCCAATGGCTCGTCAAAATTTCTTCTAGCATACACCAAATAAGCCCAAAATATAATAAAGTAAACTATACACAAATAAATAAGTAATATAAAATTCTCTGGAAAAACTAATTAACTTCACGTTGCTAATCCCCGACAACGATGCCAAAAACATGTTGCGTGTTGTGAGTACTATAAAATTATAAGCATTTAATGTGAATGTATACACAATCAAACAAGTAATATAATGATGAGTGCGTATCGTCTCCACAGGGATTGTTGAAAATTTAGGAGTTTCGCCAAAGAAAATTTAGTAATATAATCGAAGTATAGTTAGTGTGATGATATTTACCAATGGAGAATGTCAAGACAATATGTATTAGTAGGGATGGAATGAAAGTGTCATGTGGTAGAAAATGGATATGTCGTGGCAAAAAGGATGGAAATGTCATGGTAGAACAAATTATGTGTTGTGAAAGAAAGTGAAAATATAAAGGCAAAACAAAAAGGTAAATAACAAATAAAATGAAATGACTTGATAATCCTCACACAACAAGCTACTACGGGAATGAATGATATGAGTCACTAGGAAACTTACGTCTAACCTCTCAAGATGATTGCATTTCTATGTTTTATTTTCCCGACAGAGTTTACTAAAAGTGTCCTATGCTATTTCTAGTCAAGGGACTGAATGGGTTGATAATGACATGGCCATACCTATTGACGTTACCAGATGCAGGGAGCCCATCAGTCTAACAAAATATGTCATAGTAATATCATTCAGTGTTTCTCTCGAAAACTAATACCTTTTAGTCAATTGTAATCCTAGCATTGTTTAAAGGTGGATTATGCTTAGTTACTATCTAAAATCCATTGTTTATGTCGATCCTCCTTAGTTTCCTTGAACACTAAAGATGATATACTTATTTTATCTCGAACACTAAGTATTTTCCTAAGGAATGGCCACTCTCATAGCTCCTACAACCTAAAGACATTAAGCACCATAAATAAAATAAATAACAATCATAGAAAAATAACAATTATCCATTGAAATAAAAACTTAAACATCCATTGTGAACTCCCACCAAATAAAGCTAGTTCATGGTGGGGTTCAAATTATCCATGAAGTTATTCATAAAAATCATTCATTTCTTTAAACTCAAATTAAATGAAAAATAACAGCAAAGGGGAAGGAAAAAAAGCCTTCAACGCGCGTTGTCTTAGCTCTCCTCGACCACCACAAACTATTTTAGCTAGCTAGCTCCTCTTGAACGCCTAGCTCACCACTTCTTAGAGCTCTTTAATAGAGGAACACCACTAGAAAAATATAGAGAAAAGAACGATGAACAAGATGAAGGAAATAAAGTTTTTTTTGTTCAGAGTGTTTAACCTCTGCTCTATCTTTTGAGATGTCCTTTAATAATAAAATATCTAAGGGTATTCATGGGATTTTGAACTCAAAATACCCATCATACCCCTAGAGTAACTCCTTAGGCATGATGTATATCCTCACAGATGGAAATGGTCCCCAACATACGATTATAACCATCAAACACGTTCCTTGCCAGCTGTCATTTTGTTAAAAATATCTTTTTGTCCTTTTTGCGTCATAAATGCCAAGGCATTTCTATCTGCTTCAGCAACGTGTGATGTCATGGCATTCCTTCCCGGCTCCCCTTTTGCTTTTTATTTCCTGCACATCACTAAAAACCACACCTTCTTCTTCATACAACACTTTAACAAAAATAATATAGCACAACTAGCACAAATGCAACTATATGCAACTACATACATATAAAATGACCTAAATGAACCATTAAACAAACAATAACTTAAGTGAAAAGGCCTTAAAAGTAGCATTTTGATGGAGTTATCGATAATGTTTCAATAATAAGAAGCATTTCCTTTGGGAAATGATCAGGAATAAAAAGTTTTCTTTAATCTTCACTCCCTGATTCAAAATGAGACAATTGGTCAACCACTTGATTTTTAGATATGTTCTTATTTCTAATATATATGGAAAACTCTAATAATAGTAACACCTATCGCATCAGTCTTGGTTTGGTGTCTTTTTTTGCAAACAAATGTTTCAATGCAGAGTGATATGTGTACACAATCACATTTATTCTAATAAGATAATAACTGAATTTATCAAAGGAGAAAACAACAACAAGCAACTCTTTTTTAGTTTTGTAATTGGATTACATAGCATTCAAGTTTCTTCTCAGGTTGTGTATAACATGAAAGATTTTATTATTCTTTTGTCCCAACACTGCTCCAATAATATGATCACTCGTGTCACAAAACAATTTGAATGAGAAATTCCAATTAGGTGCAACTAAAATGAGAGCATTCACCAATTTTATCTTGATTTTTTTAAAGGAATCAAGTGCTTCATCAGCATAAATAAAGTTCATGTTTTACTCCAACAATGAGAAACTTGGCATTTCACCCAATTAAATACCAGATTTGTGGGATGTGGTAATTTTTCAATGACTTCAACTTTGGCTTTATCCACCTTAATGCCATAATATGAGATACAATGTTCTAACATTATTCCTTTAGTGACAATAAAGTGGCATTTCACCCAATTAATTATCATAATGATATCTTCATAGCACTTCAATAATATAGCTAGATTGTCAAGGCACTAGTCAAAACTTTGACCAAAGACAGATAAATCATCCATGGTTATCTCAAGAAAGTCTTCAACCATGTTAGTAAATATACCAAAGGCATATTTCTAAAAAAATGTACCATAAGGATAAGAAAATATAGTTTTCTCTTCGTCTTAGGTGCAATTGCTATCTGATTGTAACCATTATGATCATCAAGAAAAATACAGAATGCTTTGCCAACAAGTCTATTTGGCATCTAATCAATAAACATTAATAGAAAATAAAAATTCCTTATGTTTTTTCTCAACTTTGTGTAGTCCATGCATATACGCCAACCAATCATGATGCAAGTAAGAACTAACTTATTTTTCTCATTGAAAAAATGAATGAAATTCTTCTTCGATACACATTGTACGTGACTCACCCAATTACTATCATAAATATGTTAAATGATTACAACATTTGACCACTTGATGACTTTCTTCTTAACAACCTCTTTCACAATAAGGTTCAACCTCTTTTGTTGGATAACATAATTGTTGTTCAAATATCACAACAATATTTTGTGCATACAATAGGTTGGACTAATATCCTTGATGTCAGCAATGCTCCAACTAATTGTTTTATTATGATTCTTCAGAAAATTGATAAAATTTTCTTCATGGGATGCATTAAGCTTTACTATAAAAATAACAAACAAATTTTTTTGTCCCCAATGAATACATACTTCAAATGATAGGGAATGGGTTTTAACTCAAGGGTGATTGATTCTTCAATAAAGGGCCATGAAAATTTTGTAGCCCTATTATGAAGATCTGATAACTCAAAGATTTGCATAAATTTTTTACCTCAATAATCTCATCAAGTTTACTGTATTCCTCTATTATAATACCACTACTAATAAATTTATCAATGTTGTGGCATTCATCCATATGTTCTTGCATAATGGCATCAATAATGCCATTATAATGGAATTTTACAATATCATCATCACATGTAACATTATTTAAGACATTAAAGGTAATGTGTCCATCATTAAGATGCATAATCCCTTCTCTACATCCATCAATTTTCTTCTTGTAGCAATGAATTGTGTCAAGTATAATTGGTACATGATTGTCAGTTTAATACTCCAAAATAATGAAATTGGTGGAAAATGAACTTATCAACTAAAACTAGCATATTGTCAACTATGCCAGCGGGGTGTACTATGGAATGATCAGCAAGTTTAAATGTTATGGTGGTAGGCATTGCTTACTTACTTCCAAATTTCCTAAAATTGGAAAAAAGACATTAGATTAATGATAGAACCTAAATAACAAAACGTTATACCTACAAATTGATCGCCAATTATACAAGGGATAGTAAAACTCCTTGGATCCTTCAATTTCGGTTGCATTCTTCTTGTAACCATATCACTATATCCTTTTATGAGTGCAATAGTTTCAAATTCTCTAACTCTCACTTCTTTGAAAGTAATTCATTCATGAACTTGACATAGTTCAAATTTTGCTCCAATGCTTCAATCAATGGAACATTGATTATTAATTGCTTCAACACATTGAAAATCCTAAAATGTTGGTCCTCATTGATATTCTTGAATCATTGAGGAAATATAGGCAAAGGTATCAACTTAAGTTCCAAAGGTAGTTGTGGTGGCATCGTAAACAATAGAGTTGTTGGCATTACTAGAGGTAATATATATTAGTTAATGCTCTATTCATCCTCTTTTTTCGTAACTTTATTGTTGGGTGTCTCAATCTCTACTTCCAGCTCTTTGTCTTTAAATTGTTGTTAAGGCCTCTCATCATTTTTCTTTTTATTCTCATCATTTAGTTTCCCAAGGTGGATTATAGTACGTGTTTTGATGGATTTACAAATATTATTCTAATGAGCTTTCCCATGTTCTTTAAGAACTTCAATGTCAATCGGCAATGCTCCTCGAAGTCTGTTGCTCAATGCATTGACCAACTAACTAACTTGATTCTCCAAAGCTCTCAATGATGTTGGATGGCTTTGGATCACAAATTCATTTCTGCAACAGAGACTCAAGTGATATTGATGTTGAAGCTTGATTGAAAGTTTTTCCATATTAACTCTATTGGTTATTGCATTATTGTTTTGTATTGCCTGATAATACAACTACTGGTGTGGCAACATTGGTTGTTGAGAATATTTCTACTTTGACTGATAATGTTACTTTGTATTTCCAAAGTTGGACTGTAGATCTATATTGGGGTTGGCTACATTCTTTCTTCTCCAATATATATTGGGATAATTTCAAAAGTTCAAATTATAGGTGTTCCCATATGTGTTGGCATTGTTATTCGTTTTGTAATTTCTCACAAAATACACAGACTCTGGATTTTGTTAATATTCTTTAAAATTATGATTATAACCACAATAAACATAAGAGACAATATATGTTGATTTTACCTCATACATACCTCTAGGCTTGTTCTTCTTCATCATCATTTTAGTCAATATCATAACCTATATGGTCAATGAATTCAACATATCATTTTTTATTATAGTAACATGTAAGTACCCAAAATAATCCTTGTATTAGGATATTGGTATTCATTGTTAGAGATCCTCTCAAATATTTCATAAGCTTTATTGTAAGCCTTATCCAACAATGCTCTATTAGAGAAAACATCTACAACTATCCTTGATTGCATGTTAAAATCATTGTAGAATATCTTCATTTCTGTCCAATGTTGGAAAGCATGCATTAGGAATTTGCACAACAAATCTTTAAATCTCTCTCATGCTTCATAAAGTTTCTTATCCTCTATTTTCTTGTAGGATACGAGATCATTCCTCGATTTAATTGATGGGTTAAATTACAACAATAACTTTTATGTAAGTTTTTTCATGATGTTTTAGCTCCAAGTTGCAATGAGTTAAGCCACACCATGGTTTTGTCGTGAAGCGAGTAATGAAACAGTTTCAAATTTAAAGGTTTTAGCTTTAAAACTTCATCTATCACTCCTTGTTGAACAAAATAATCCATACTTCCATAAATACTCATAGGTGTGCTCATGGATCCATAGTGTATATCTCATTGTATTGTCCTATCAATTGCATCAATTGGAACATCACTAGCTTTAACTCGAAGTGTACAACAAGTATAGCATGTCGCATGATGCCATCATTGAGATCATCTAATATAGGCATAATAAGCTCTATAATGGCTTGTGGTGGTCATCGTTGTTCTTATAGTTCTAATGCATCATAATGTCTGGTAGAGGCGAAATCACCCCATCATTGTCATTTGGTAAATTGTCAATTTCACCATTTTGCAAAAGTTGTAAATCATTGGTACCATCACTTTTATGAGCCATGTTTGGTTAATGCTATTTTGCTTGTCTTTTTCAGCAGATTTTACTCAATTTTAAGATCAAAAGATTCTAGGTCGTGGTTGTTACTACATGTCATGCACCAACAACGCTATGCTAAAGTTAACCATTAAAAAAATATAAAAAAAGTTAGTAAAAACAAAAGAAAAACAAATCTAATTTAATGACATTATTTTTCTATATTGGCGTCAAAAACTTGATGCTACGAATAATGCTATGGCATTTAACGCGGTTGCATGTATCATATTCAAGTAGTAAGTTGATACAACAAGTGTATCAAATTTTGAACCCACAGTTAACAAGTCATTACAATATATAATTGCTTAACTAAATATTCAAAAGTGTGAAAATATTATGAAAATATATTGGCAACAAAGATATGACAAATGTATTGAAAATCATAATAAAAAGGCAGTGATTGCAACAATCATCGATGGAGCATGTTGTTGGTACCAAGAATCATGAAGTGTTAAACAACACATGAAAATCAATAATAATATATCGAACATAATAGTGCACCCAACATTACTAAAATGTCATGCAAGGGAGATCGTATTTCAGCATCTCAACCAAGTATAATCACTTAGTATGCTATAACATTTAGGGAACACAAATCTCAAATGTGTTTCACAATGCTTTCACAATACTAATGCTATACAGATTGTAACGTGTATCTCAATTCATTACGAGGCAGTTTTTATTTATAAAAACAACTCTAAATATTAAGCTCAAGCAACATTAATCCATTAACACAACAAAATAAACAAACATGTATTTCATAAAACATAAAAACAAATTAACATTTAAGTTTAACACATCATCCACAAAAATATCATCCAACTTAGAGAATAAGGTTTCCCATATTGCCTTTGAAAGTAAAAGAAAAGAAGGAATCCAAATAACATCGGTTGCCTCTTTTATGGTACATTTCTCCACATTTGATTTAAGCTCTCCTCGATGGGTCAAAGCTTCTATGATTGCTACAATGGTGGAGGAAATATAAAATGGTGGCTAGAAAATAAAAAAGGGAAAATGAGATGTGTGAAAAGTGTAATGGTTATCCCTTTTTTAAGCTCCAAACCCTAAGGCTCCATCTAATAGGAAAATTTCAATTTTTCTGTATTTTTTAACCTTGATATTTCCCAAATTTGACAACTAGTCATGCTAGAAGATTCCCTCTAATCATTTGGTGAGTTATCGGTTACTATAAAACCAACCCAATAATTTTGTCTCGCGTCGACTGACAATAATGCCTGCAACATTAGACATAATTACAATATCAAAGTAACAATTCATAGAAAAAACTTCAAATTTATTCCATGAAACAACAAACTCACTCCTAATATGCAAATGTTGTAAACTATGCTAAAATAAACCTAAAATGATCCTAATGATGCTAAAGCTCAAACTAAATCAAAGTAAAAGGGTTGTAAATAATAAGTCTTTTTATAGAGTTATCAAAGACCTAGGTCACAAAACTTTAGAATCTTTCTCTAGAAAGGTCTTCATTTCCAAGTACCTAAGGTGAGATTTGGGTCACACATTATCAATTCATACACCTATCTAGTCTACTCCTCTTAAGTACTTGGGATGCCTCTGGGTCACATAGCATTAGAGCTATGCCTGAATATAAATTTAAGTTTCATAGCACTAACTTTGATGTATTTGAATATGTTTCATTAAACAATATAATTTTTGTGTACCCACAAGTAACTTGGGTGTCCTTATTATTTCTCGAGTGTCAGACAAAACACAAGTTTTATAGAATCTTAAGTCATAATGTTCTTATCCTTATCACGTTATTTATTCAATTATTTCACTTGTAATATTTTATTAATAGGGTTCATCAATCCAAAATATCTTCTCAATTCCCTTACTTAAAACAAGGCTTATAACCTTTTTTTATTCCTAAGGTACCGATACTCAGCATGAATTCTCTTAGTACTAATACTCCTGTGTACCAATACCATTTTTATTTTCAATGTATGGAAAATTCTCTTAGTACCAATACTCCTATGTAGAGTGTCGAAACTACTCTTTGATGGTATTGATAATACCCCGTGTATCGGTATCAATTTTACCTAATAAAATTCAAAATTGATCTATAGAGTCGATATTTTACCCTTAGTATTAATCCTCGAAGAATAATAACGATATTCCATAAATAATGTGCTGATAATATCCAACCAAAAATCTTATTTTAGCTACCTCAAGAATAGTATCAATATTGTTCATCCAATATTGGTACCTATAGGAAAAATACCCTACACTCCCAAAAGTCATTCTAAGGTTCTTATATGTTATTTAAAGCTTATGGGAGTTAAAAGAGATCATAATGTCTTTTTAATGCATGAATAACCTAAAATATGTCCTAAGCCATGTTTAAGAAAAAATGAACTCATATGTTTCATACACTCTTAAAAGCAAGGCAGATACATAGAACGAGTCACAAGTGGTATAGATGAGCTTGAAGTGTGTTACCTTACTCTTAAGATGCTGAAAACAATTTAAAGCTCACCCAAGCACAAGCTTCTTTTTCTTTTTCTTTTAGAGATTTCTTCACCTCTTTCATTAAACAAAAGCAATAAGTGAGTTATTAATCCCTTCAATAACTTAAAAAGAATTTAAGAAAACTTCTTATGGTTGAAATCAAACTCATAACGTGCTGACTTAGCCAAGGTTTCTAAAACCCTTCTAAATCCCTGATAACTCCGTAAAAAGACTATATTTTAGCTATTTTGCTTAAGTTATTGTGTGTCTAAAAGTCATTTTCATAGCATTTCAGTTGCATTTAGGCCATATTTGCATGTGGTGGATAAGTTTTGCCTAGGCAAGATTTATTTGACTTAACTGATGCTGCTGAGGAGAAAGGTTCTTTGTTGGTTGTATTGATAGATGAAATAACTAAGGAAGAATTTATTTTCCAGGACAAAACAAATTCCCAGGGTTAGAGAAACATTAGAAGAAGATAGTGAGGAACATATTTTTCTTGACGATGTAAGATTTATCTTGCAGATCTAACGTGGTTCAACAACTGCTGACGTCATTTTCCAAGCTTTATCCTCACATGCAATCATGCCCTCATCAAGGAAATTGACCACTTCTAGATGCTATATTGTTCATAAAATAGGTAAGTCAACGAGGGTATTTAGGTAATTTCCAATGACACAAAACCTTAAAAATTCTCCCTATAAATACCTCATTATAGCTCTCCAAAAAGGTAGACAATCAAGGAGAGGACATACACTAGGCTTCGAGTAAGTGACTGCATCACCTTATTTTTCACCTTTCCCCACACGATTGTCTTTGGTACCCTCTAAAGTAGGGCTTTATCGGGGCAGCGATCAGGCCCTCGAGAGAGGCTGGTTGCTAGAGCAGGCATGGTGGTGGTTAGAATGTCACAGCAGAACTCTGTTTGGGAGTGTTTTTCCTTTGTTCTTAATTTCCAATTCGCTTAAAAGGCTTGTATTGGATGTTTAACTATTGGATGATATTTATCGCACCATGAACTGCTTTACTTGGTGTTGGTTATTGTTTTTGATGAAACATTATTGTAATGTTAATGAATGATGAAGTTTGCTTATGCTTAATGTTGTTTTGTTCATTGTTTGAATATTTTACCTTAACATTGTAAGAGCTTTTGAGAGAATGCCTGGTGCCTCGGCAAAACATTCATAGACTTTGTAAGAGCTTTCGATATATTGCCATTTTTCTAGGAGTAGATGCCTAATATCGAGAGAGTTAGGGTAGATCTACGGGAATAACGAAACTAATTCACGATGGTGAGGTTCTAATACATGTTAGAGATAAGAAGAGGTTTTCATTCGACTAAATGTGGTAGTTACTTGAGTAGGATAGGAAAAAACTATAGTTTACACTGAGGGGTATTGCCACAACAATAGTTTGGCAAACCAAGGGTTGTAGTTCACGTCGAGTAGTATTGCCATAACAACCTTCCTTGAATACTCTAGTAATCATGTCGGGCAGCCTAACCATAGCATACTAAATCATCTTTAGCGTGAAACAACTTCTCACCATATCAAAACCAATCTAAGTGCTTCGTAAGAAGTCTGATTGTGTGAGGTTTTTCTTTAATATATTAAACTCGACATTTATATTTTCCTTAACTATATTTATTTGTTTACTCTTGCAAATTATCCTTTCTTCGACCAAACTTTTCTGCACACCAAACTTCACAATATTTCTTACCTCGACAATATTTTTCCATCTGATTATATCCTCTAAAACTAATTGTTTTCTATTTCGAAGAGAATTTCATGACTAGCTCGTGACATCTAGTTCTAGCTATAGCAAAACATCAAAAATTCTCACCAATCCCTGAGTAGACAGTAACTCAACTTACAATATATTACTTGAATTGATTATGTACACTTGTACATATTTGCTTGCCTTAACTTATACATTCACAAGCGATCAGGTTTTTGGCGTCGTTGTTAGGGATTGACAACTGGAGATATTTTGATAATATCTTCCCTAGCAAGTTTTTATTTTATTGTCACATTTTCTTTATTTAGTTTAACTCGTTTGTTTTGTTGTTTTCTTTTGTAGGTTTTTTCGTTGCAGAACCAAGAGATCTACTGACGATCAATTAATACCATTTGACCCTGAGATCAAACAGTTATTCAGACAAAGTTAATGTAACCAACGTGCCGGAGACTATATGAGTCGATTGCAGTATCATGTTGATATTAATATGGAAGACCATGCAGATCCTGATTTCGTGAAAAATAATCTTCCCAGAAATGTTGTAAGGCCATGAGCAATACGAGATCACTTAAATCCAATTCTTGATGATCTCAACCCTAGAATCGTGGCATCTGAAATACATGCAACCAATTTTGAACTTAAACCAGTGATGTTCAACATGTTAAACTCCATCGGTCAATTTGGTGGCTCACCTAATGAGGATACTAGACAATATGCTCGTGTTTTCCTTGAAATTTGTTATTCGTTTAGGCAACAAGGTTTGCACGAAGATGTGCTAAAGCTTAAACTATTCCCCCACTCTCTACATGCTGGGTAAGAGCTTGTCTTATTGGAATCCCTTTTGATCAATGGAATCTTTGGATGGCTTATGCAAAAGTTTTATGCTTCACTATAACCCACCCAATATGAACACCCAGCTCCACAATGGCATTGTAAGTTTTTGCCAAGGCGATAATGAATCTATATATAAGTGTTCGGACAGATAAAAAAGTTTGCTTTGTAAGTGCACTAACCACAGATTCCATGAGTGGCTAAAGTCGTGATGTTTTATAATGGAGTCAACGCACCTACTCGTATGATATTAGATGTCTCTGCTAGTGGTAGTTTACTTGACAAATCACCCGAGGAAGCGTTTGATAACCTCAATAAGATAACCAATAATGACTATCAATTTTCAACTACAAGGCTTGGAACTAGCAGAAGAGTGTTTGGAGCATAGAAACATGATGGTAAGGATTTTGTATCTACCCAACTTTCTACTATAATAAATATTTTGCAAAATTTGCAGCATTCCAATAAGGTAAATGAAGTCAATGTAACTAGCTCAGTATGCATCTTTTGTAGCGATAATCACCATAAGAGTGAATGCCCAGAAAACTAGGAGTCCATCAATTTCGTGGGCAACTTTAATAGAAGCAACAACAATAACCCCTACTCTAATACATACAATCTTGAATGGAGACAACATCCAAATTCTTTTTGGGGTAATCAAGGGAACAATAATAATAATTATGCAGGCAATTTTAATAGGGCATAACAAAACATTTCTAAACACTCAAGTTCACAAAATCAACAGTTACCCTCGCAAAGTAATAATAACTAATGCATCTTCGTCAATTTCTAACTCCCTCGAAGTTTCACTGTAGGAATTTATGGCATTGACAAAAGATTTCATGGCTTCAGTAAAGACCGTGATACATGAACACTCATCAACAATCAATAATCAAGGCAATCTGTTGCAAAGCCAAGTAGCTCTATTACAAAGCCATAGCTTAACATTTAGAGCATTGAAGAATCAAGTGGGACAAATTGCCATGTCATTACATTCTCGTCCACAAGCAAGTCTCCCTAGTAACACTCAGGTTACTAAGCCTCATAGAAAAGAGCAATGCAGTGCGCTCACGTTGAGGAGTGGTACTCAGATTAATATTGATGATAAGTTTGGGAGGAATCAACCAGAAAATTTAATCCATGGCACCACACATAAAGAACTTAAAGATCATGGTGAAATTTTTTAACATGAAAAATTGCCTAAGGAGAAGGAAAAGAATGAGGGTTCAACAAGTCATCACACTAATGATGAAAAATTATTTGTCAAGGCAAAAGTTTCTTCACCACCTACAGAGGACGAAGTCAGACCCCCACCACAAAGTTCAAAAAGTTTGTTGATGTCCTTGACTAGCTGTATATCAATGTTCTATTACTTGAAGCCATTGAGAAGATGTCTTCCTATGCCAAATTTTTAAAGGACATCGTCACAAAGAAGTGAAATGTGGAAAGAATAGAAATTGTTGCCATGATAATAGAATATTGTTCGACAATGAGTAAACTTCTGTTGAAGCAAAAAGATCCTGACAGCTTTGTTATACCATGTTCCATTGGTAACAAAAATGTTTGAACTGCTCTTTGTGGCTTGGGGTTAAGCGTAAATCTGATGCCCAAGTCCATATTATTGAAGCTTGGAATGGGTAATACTCAACCAACCACCATGATTTTACTATTAGCTGACTGGTCACATGTTCGTCCCGAGCGCAAAATTAAAGATGTGATTGTTAGAGTGGACAAGTTTGTCTTTCCTGTTGATCTCCTCATTCAAGACTATGAGGCCAATGAAAATGCACCTATTATTCTTGGATGTCCATTCTTAGCTACATGGCATATTTTAATAGATTGTGAGAAGTGAGAGTTCACTATGAGAGTGGCTGATCAAAGGTTCCCAATCATTGTCTTCAACACTCTTAAATACGCTGATGATTCTGAAGAATACCATTACATTAAAGAAGTTGATTCACTAGAGGAAACTAGAACAAAAATTCTGGTCAAGGCAAATTTTTACATATTGATCATTATGACAATCTGTGCCAAGACAAAACTCTCCAAAGGGATGAGTGTACATGTTTTTGCCGAGATGTTTTACAATCTGAGGAACACAATAATTATTTCCAGTTGAAATTTTTCTGAACGTAGCATACAAAAATATTAGCTTAGGCAAAAGTTTTTTATTGAAGCAGATGAAAGACATACTGAAGACAAAGCAAGTATGGAGTCTGCAGATGATTCATTGGAAGATGGATAGTCTAGTTTACTTCAAGCTAAACTAGATATGAGATTCGAACCCCTTGATTTCAATAAATTTATTCCTCTAAAACCTTTGACGCAACATGCACCTAACTTAGAACTTAAATCATTGTCATCACATTTGAAATATTCTTATCTAGGTAGTGATGAAGCTTTACCATTTATAATTTATGTTATTCTAACCCCTGAGCAAGAGGGAAATTTGTTGAATGTTCTATCACATAACAAAAAAGCTCTCGGGTGGACTATGGTAGACTTAAAGGGAATCAACCCTACAATATACTTGCATAAGATCTAGTTAAAAGATAGCCATAACAATTCAGTGGAACCAAAAAAGAGACTTAACCTGATAATGAAAAAAGTGGTGATAAGGGAAATCATAAAATGGCTTGATATTGGGGTGATCTATCTCATATCCGATAGTTCATGGGCCAGTCTGGTTCAATGCGTACTGAAGAAGGGTGGCGTGACTGTGCTTAAGAATGAGAATGATGAGCTTTTGACTACAAGAACCATCACGGGCTGGCAGATTTGCATGAATTATAGAAATTTCAACAAGACAACAAAGAAATACCACTCCCATTCCTTCCATCAATCAAATGCTTTATCGGTTAGCATACAAGGCATTTTATTGTTTTCTTTATGGATATTCTGGATACAATCAGATCCCCATAGCACCTGAAGTTCTGGAGAATACCACTTTCACCTACCCGAATGGTACTTATACCTTTAGAAGGTTTTCGTTCAAACTATGTAACGCTTCGGCTATTTTTTAAGAGGTGTATGGTGAAGGATTTAATGGAAATGTTATGGATGACTTTTCTGTCTTGGGGATGACTATGATCGATGCCCTAACAATTTATATAAAGTGTTGAAGTGATGTAAGGAGTCCAACCTTCTATCAAACTGGGAGAAATATGACTTTATGGTGACAGAAGGAATTGTGTTAGAACACAAAATTTGTCGCCAAGGCATCAAAATTGATAAACCCAAAGTGAAAATAATTAAGAATTTGCCTCCACCAGTGACTGTGAAGGGCATACAAAGTTTCCTAGGGCATTCAGGATTTTACAGGTGGTTTATCAATGAATTTTACAGGATTTCAAAGCCTTTGTGTCTGTTGCTTCAAAAAAATAAATCATTCTTGTTCAACGATGAAGGCCTCAACGCATTCACTGATCTAAAGAAAAAACTTGCCTCTACACCAATTGTTGTGCCACCTGACTGGGATGCCCCTTTTGAGTTGATGTACGATGCGAGTGAATATGTTGTAGGGGCAGTGCCATGGCAAAGAGAAGATTTATCTAGCCAGGGTAGGAAAAAATTCATACATGATGTATGCCACTTGTAGACATCCATTTTTGTCCGAGACAACAAAAAATTTATTATTTATTTATTATTATTATTTTATTAATTTATATATATACATTTTTTTTGCAGGTCTTCCATTCCCATCAAACAACCCACTAAACCACGTTCAATCCCACTATCTCCACCTACTCCAGTACCCCACGACTATCACCTTATCTATCACTCATTTTTGTTCCTAAATGGGGGAGGAAAAACACAAAAGGGGGGCCACGGATATCAACTCTTTTTCTCTGGGATTAGAAAGATCTGTGCTTTTAATATTCAAAAGGGGGGCTCTTGAGGAGGTCGAATTTTATGTTTCTTCCAACCACCCACTCCTTTTAATTTCCCATTTACAAATGGAAAGCCCTGTACTCATAAACTAAGAAAGTAAATGGAGGAGGCAGCAGATCGGGGAGCAAGCATCAAGCTTTAGGTCTGACTACTCTGCAACAAAAACGAATCTTTTTTACCTTTTTGATTTCTTCTTTCCCACCAAAATTTTTCATTTCTGGGTTCATTCTCATACCAAATCTAAACAAGGGTCCCCACGTTCCTTTTTCTTGTTATATTTCCATAGGGAAACAGTAGCCAACTGAGCCAACAAAAAATCCAAACACAGTGAGTGCAGTGTTAGGATCTATATAAAAAAAGGGTTATTTTCTATTATTATTCATTTGGGGTTTTAAGGAGGTTTCATCAATGGCATCTCCTTATCCCATTCCAGTTACTGCTGCTCAGCCCTTCTTCTTTCTTGCTTTGAACTGCATCTGACTTCGGGTGATTCAATAAGAAAAAAAAGATGGGAACAACAGCAGCTCCTGGTTCTTACATGGTCAACATCAAGCCTTGTTTTTTTCTTCACGTAACATGCTTGTTTCGAGCAGCTCGCAAATGACCAACAATAATCTTTCTCGAAGAATCATCAAGGAAATGCAGCGTCTCCTAAGTGAGCCGACACCGGAATTATTGCTTCACCTTCAGAGGATAATATGAGATATTTCAATGTGATGATCCTTGGTCCCACTCAGTCTCCATACGAAGGAGGGGTTTTCAAGTTGGAACTATTTCTGCCTGAAGAAGACAAATGGAGTCCATCTCTCCAGATCCGAACTGTACTTTTGAGCATCCATGCACTTTTGAGTGCTCCAAATCCCGATGATCCACTTTCTGAAAATATTGCTAAGCACTGGAAGTAATGAGGCAGAAGCCGTTGAGACAACCAAGGAATGGACTCGTTTATATGCGAGTGGCACATGAAGACCGGTGGAATCGACTGCCCTCATAAAATAACATTTTATGCAACGTAAGCTACTCGATATCGGTTTCATAGCGAAATTTGGTTTTCATCAACACGTGCACTGGTTATATTTTCCAAGACTGTAACATGTTGGTCTTGAAATTCTTAGGGCCAAATTGTTGTTTTAGTCCTTCCAGGTTTGGATAAATTTCATTTGTTTGCTTAAAGTCATTTTTCATTGTGATTTGGTCCTCTAACTTTTTTATTTTTTTCTTTTGCAGTTCATTTTTTTTTAATACCAAGTTAATCCATCAATTTTAATTTATTTCAATTTAGTTATTCATTTTGTTCCTTTTTAATTTTAGTATTTTTTATTTTAGTTATTCATTTTTTTCTCTTTTAATTTTAGTGTATTTTATTTATTTATTTATTTGTCTTTTCTTATTTTTATTTTATTACCTTTAAAATCTATCATTCTTTACATTTTAGGGATATTTTTAATCGATCAAAGGTAATTATTCGAATTGATTTTTTTTTTAAATTTTAATTTTAATTTAAATTTTCGCAACTAAGACAACCGGCAAATTAATTGGTACCGAAAGGGCGGTTCAAGGGTGCTAATCCTTCCTTGACCGTAACCGACTCCCGAACCCGACACATTTCTGGTAAAAATGCAGATCAGGTAAGATGGTATCCGATCCACCTAAATGTTTTTAAAGTGATTGGTGGCGACTCCAATTCGTTTAATCCAAGTCGAAGCCCAATTCCGGGCCCAACCGAAAGACGGTTACGACAGCTTGGCGACTCCGCTGGGGACAGGTAAGTGAGTCAGGCCGAAATTAATTTCCGGTTGTCTTTTTTAGCGAAAATTACAAGTCTAAATTTTAATTTGTTTATTTGATTCTAATTATTTACCTTTGATTATTTTTCAAATAAATAGTTGTACTAACGTTTTTTAATGATTTCAGATTTTTTCAAAATTGTCATCTCTAAGCTCTAAACCCGAGCTCCAAACCCGTTTTAAGTGGGGGTGAAAGCGACGCATTCGTGTGAATTTATTCACCGCATATGCCTAGCAAGTAGCCTTCGGGATTCATATACCTTAAGTCTTCGTGTGAATTTATTCACCGTGCGGGCATAAGGGAATGTGTCCTCTCGAGTTTAACTTAGTCCACACAAGCTTGTAATAGGCTTAGGACTAAGGGTCTGGCAAGCCCAAGGGGGCACCGGCAAGGAGAACTCGAGTACCTTTTTAGAACCTAAACCGGGAGAGTGCAGGGAATTAGAGCTCACCCCAAGACCTCATTCCAAACCCTAGGATGCTTTGTTTCCTGCTTTATTTTCTGTTCAAAGCATGCGATCTAGACAAATATGCGGCTAGGATTTGTTTGAAATTATCATGCGGGATAGAAATCATGTATGTGTAGGAATATTAAGCATGTTCGGGTAGATTATCATGTGGGGTAGGATTTTTTATTTTTTTATTTTGATTTACCTCACTAACCCCTTTTATTTTTTGTTCTATCTCATTTTGTTTTCATCATTCGCATCATTTAAAACGAGGTGTTGATCCACCAAAAATGTGTTTGTTAAACATGAATAATCTGCATTAATGGACAAAGGGATTATAATACAAAGAGATAAAAAGCTCAGAAGCCCAGCCGTGGTCAAAGAATACTCGGAGGCAAAGGGTGCAGGGGCAAGACGAGGAAAATGTTACAGACCCGGAGAGTCCTTTCGAAAACTGCGAGATCAAGATGGCGAAACCCTAGCTAAGCTGGAGATCATTATTGATAAATTCCAGAAACAAGTCGATAAACTTTGGGTGGAGGGCTCCGATGGCACTTTCGTTTGGAACAAGCTCGACATAGAGTGAAAGCCGGTGATGCAGTCATTCGAGACCTTTTGGGGGCAAGCAGCTCGTTATTTGCACATTTTAGCCAAAGGAGCAGGAACGGTTTGACAGGGTATTCAACCGGTGACAGACGAAGGCAGAAGACTAGTCAACCTATCAGAAACTGTTCGAGGTTTATGCCTTCAAAATATTTTTGTCTCTTAAGACGTAATACTTTTGCCCCAATAAGGATTATTTATAATAACAGGTACATTTTTTGGATCAATGCCTCGAACATTTCATGCATCATGCATTCAGACATATTGTGCATTTTGTTATTTTTTTTGTTTTTTGTTTTTACATTCGCATTATTTTTCCTTTTTTTTACATTCACATGTCTCATCAAAAATGAGAAAATTTTGATCCTATGACATATAAGGAGTTTTACCACCAGTTGTTTGATGCACACGTGGTGTCACCATATCCAGAGAAATCCATGAAGCCCCGTACCCCAGGTAGTACGATGAGAACGCTCATTGCGAAAATCATAGCGGAGTCCCAGGGCGCACTATCGAGAATTACTCCACAATCAAGAGAATTATACATAAAATACGTAACAAGAATCGGATCGACTTCAACAACTTGGGGGCATCCAAGTGAGGAAGACCATTTCATCATTTGAGACATTTTGTTTGATTTTGTTTTTTCATTTTTTTCTCAAGTTTTTGTAAGGATTTTTAAATAAATTTATGTTACTTTAAAGATGTTAAACAATGAATCACATTTGCAAACTTGCAATTCTTTGAATATCATTTGAATTAAGAAACTCTGTGAATGGTTCAAAGTTACGGATCTTTGACAAAGTAACATGTTTTAAAACAAGGACCTTGACCTTACCCAGAATATACCCTCAAACACCGTACCCTGCTCTTGTAATTAACCAATATAACATTTTCCTTTCATAAGGTGCGGACAACATGGGGCATCCTTTTGCATATGACATTATTATACTTTTTATTTAAGACGTTCAATGATGATAATGATCTTCACAGATGGAATAGTCGAGTAACTGAATCTAGTTTAGGTCAGTTGCTTGAAAATTGAACTCTAAAGATGAAATTTTTTACTCTCAACAAACACCTAGACTATAACAGGTTCTTCTTGATAATCTTAAGAAATTAAATCCGTAAAACTGAGCTATTCCACTAAGGCAATTGGTTATAGAGGAAACTCGAAAGCCCTGGCTTTATGAATAGATTGTATTCAAACCATGACATTGCTCGGACACTTGGCAATTCGGTGTTTGCTCCACTGCTTTTGTCAGGCCGAAGACTTTGTGATGAGATGAACCCTTCAGTTAAACCTGATAAAAGTGATTATAATGTTAAGTTGTCCCTCTAAAGTAATTGGTTAAACGCCCCGACTTTATGGATTCAGCTAGCCAGACAATGGAAAATTAAATCAAATTTATCTGAGCAAGAAATTTTTGGTAATGTTGGACTAAGGGAGTTAAGGAACACCTGTTATAGTCGACTACACACGAGCACTCAAGAATTTCATTTTTAGACCGATATTTTTCGCACTGCCTTTGTCGGAGGAGCCTACAAAGCTTGAACAAATGGAAGATTTCAGAGGACTGAAATAAAATGTCTAGTAATTGGTCATTCTAGTTGCGTCATTATGTCCGCACCCAAATGAAATGCCAAAGCATATTTCGATATTTAAAAAATGACATTTTGGGTTACCAAAACCTTAGAAAGGAGGCTAACCTAAAGCCAACTCATCCATTTGAACATTTGTCAAAGATTTGTAACTCTGAAAGTATTAAAAGAGCTCTTGATTCCTTTGATATTTTTTGAACTCACATTTACAATTTGATTCAATTGCGAACAATATTTTACAACATTTTTATCATGTCTCTCTCCTAAAACAAGAAAAAGGAGAAAAACATTTTCAAGCAGAACAATCTCAGATATGAAAGGTCTGTAAAGCCAAAGCTTGGGAAGCAAATGGGGCACGATCCATTCCAATGACCTGATTGACAGACAACGCACGAGACTCCATCCAGAAGATAACACATAATTCATTCATATTGCATGCATCTTAAACATACTTAGGTGCATCACATTCATCATTTTAGCATACACGTTTTTGCAGCTTTTAGAGTCAAGTTTTGACTTCAAGATGAAGGATACTCGATTCTCAAGCGCCTTCAAAGAAGGATGGTGGTTGATTAACTCAGCAGCAAGAAGCTACACTTCGACCAACTCGACAGATTGAAAATTTTCTCTCGAACTCACAATTTGCTCGAGAGTAAATTTCAACTTCTCAACGAAGGATCTCGAATCCAAGACAACACAAGCTCAACTTCATGACGAAGGGGCGGCTGATTGTCAACAAACATTTCTCAATTTCAGAGCCAATTTCAACTTCACCACGAAGGATATTGGACTCCAGGCAACACAAGTTCAACTTCACGACGAAGGGACCGCTGGTTGTCAATAAACAATTTCTCGATTTCAGAGTCAATTTCAACTTCACAACGAAGGATATTGGACTCCAGGCAACACAAGTTCAACTTCACGACGAAGGGACCGCTGGTTGTCAATAAACAATTTCTCGATTTCAGAGTCAATTTCAACTTCACAACGAAGGATATTGGACTCCAGACAACGCAAGCTCAACTTCACGACGAAGGGACCGCTGGTTGTCAATAAACATTTCTCGATTTCAGAGTCAATTTCAACTTCACAACGAAGGATATTGGACTCCAGACAACGCAAGTTCAACTTCACGATGAAGGGACCGCTGGTTGTCAACAAACATTTCTCGATTTCAGAGTCAATTTCAACTTCACAACGAAGGATATTGGACTCCAGACAACGCAAGTTCAACTTCACGACGAAGGGACCGCTGGTTGTCAACAAACATTTCTCGATTTCAGAGTCAATTTCAACTTCACAACGAAGGATATTGGACTCCAGACAACGCAAGTTCAACTTCACGACGAAGGGACCGCTGGTTGTCAACAAACATTTCTCGATTTCAGAGTCAATTTCAACTTCACAACGAAGAATATTGGACTCCAGACAACGCAAGTTCAACTTCACGACGAAGGGACCGCTGGTTGTCAACAAATATTTCTCGATTTCAGAGTCAATTTCAACTTCACAACGAAGGATATTGGACTCCAGACAACGCAAGTTCAACTTCACGACGAATGGACGGCTGGTTGTCAACAAACATTTCTCGATTTCAGAGTTAATTTCAACTTCACAACGAAGGATATTGGACTCCAGACAACGTAAGTTCAACTTCACGACGAAGGGACCGCTGGTTGTCAACAAACATTTCTCAATTTCAGAGCCAATTTCAACTTCACAGCGAAGGATATTGGACTCCAGACAACGTAAGTTCAACTTCACGGCGAAGGGACCGCTGGTTGTCAATAAACAATTTCTCAATTTCAGAGCCAATTTCAACTTCACATCGAAAGATATTGGACTCAAGACAACGCAAGTTCAACTTCACGAAGAAGGGACCGCTGGTTGTCAATAAACAATTTCCCAATTTCAGAGCCAATTTCAACTTCACAACGAAGGATATTGGACTCCAGACAACGCAAGTTCAACTTCACGACGAAGGGACCGCTGGTTGTCGATAAACAATTTCCCAATTTCAGAGCCAATTTCAACTTCACAACGAAGGATATTGGACTCCAGACAACGCAAGTCCAACTTCATGACGAAGGGACCGCTGGTTGTCGATAAACAATTTCCCAATTTCAGAGCCAATTTCAACTTCACAACGAAGGATATTGGACTCCAGACAACGCAAGTTCAACTTCACGACGAAGGGACCGCTGGTTGTTAACAAATAATTTCCCAGTTCCAGAGCCAATTTCAACTTCACGGCGGAGGATATTGGACTCGGAACAATGCTACTTACTTGGAAGGATATCCAATTACAGGCTCAACTTCACGATGAAAGGGCCACCCGCGGTTTCAATCTCACGAAGGAGGGAATCGTGCACACAAGCATCATCCATCTTTAGATTGGATTTCAACCTCGCGACGAAGAATATCCAACTCAAAGAAGGATTATTTGTCAACAAAGACCTTCGAGTTCGACTACGCTCAGCTCCAAGGCACATCATTTACAGCATAGCTCAAGGCTAGAAGGGTTATATGTCACCAAAAGACCTTTGAGTTCGACTACGCTCAGCTCTAAGGCACATCATTTGCAGTATAGCTTAAGTCGAGAAGGGCTATCTGCCAAAGACCCTCGAGTTCGATTACACTCAGCTTCGAGGGCACATCATTTAAAGCATAACTTAAGTCGAGAAGGGCTATCTGCCAACCAAAGACCTGACGAGTTCGATTTCATTCAGCTCGATGACAGCGATAAATTGCTTTCTGGAAGAGTTTTCAAGCCAAAATCTTTAAACCGAGAAGAAGACAAAGGCCCAATTCCAGGAAGCCCAATCACATTTGAGTACAGCGGACAAAAACTGATTGTCTTTTTTTCGTCTTTGCTCTATTCTTGTTAACACAAAAATGTGCAAAGAGGGGCAGCTGTAGACATCCATTTTTGTCCGAGACAACAAAAAAATTATTATTTATTTATTATTATTATTTATTAATTTATATATACATTTTTTTTGCAGGTCTTCCATTCCCATCAAACAACCCACTAAACCACGTTCAATCCCACTATCTCCACCTACTCCAGTACCCCACGACTATCACCTTATCTATCACTCATTTTTGTTCCTAAATGGGGGAGGAAAAACACAAAAGGGGGGCCACGGATATCAACTCTTTTTCTCTGGGATTAGAAAGATCTGTGCTTTTAATATTCAAAAGGGGGGCTCTTGAGGAGGTCGAATTTTATGTTTCTTCCAACCACCCACTCCTTTTAATTTCCCATTTACAAATGGAAAGCCCTGTACTCATAAACTAAGAAAGTAAATGGAGGAGGCAGCAGATCGGGGAGCAAGCATCAAGCTTTAGGTCTGACTACTCTGCAACAAAAACGAATCTTTTTTACCTTTTTGATTTCTTCTTTCCCACCAAAATTTTTCATTTCTGGGTTCATTCTCATACCAAATCTAAACAAGGGTCCCCACGTTCCTTTTTCTTGTTATATTTCCATAGGGAAACAGTAGCCAACTGAGCCAACAAAAAATCCAAACACAGTGAGTGCAGTGTTAGGATCTATATAAAAAAAGGGTTATTTTCTATTATTATTCATTTGGGGTTTTAAGGAGGTTTCATCAATGGCATCTCCTTATCCCATTCCAGTTACTGCTGCTCAGCCCTTCTTCTTTCTTGCTTTGAACTGCATCTGACTTCGGGTGATTCAATAAGAAAAAAAAGATGGGAACAACAGCAGCTCCTGGTTCTTACATGGTCAACATCAAGCCTTGTTTTTTTCTTCACGTAACATGCTTGTTTCGAGCAGCTCGCAAATGACCAACAATAATCTTTCTCGAAGAATCATCAAGGAAATGCAGCGTCTCCTAAGTGAGCCGACACCGGAATTATTGCTTCACCTTCAGAGGATAATATGAGATATTTCAATGTGATGATCCTTGGTCCCACTCAGTCTCCATACGAAGGAGGGTTTTCAAGTTGGAACTATTTCTGCTGAAGAAGACAAATGGAGTCCATCTCTCCAGATCCGAACTGTACTTTTGAGCATCCATGCACTTTTGAGTGCTCCAAATCCCGATGATCCACTTTCTGAAAATATTGCTAAGCACTGGAAGTAATGAGGCAGAAGCCGTTGAGACAACCAAGGAATGGACTCGTTTATATGCGAGTGGCACATGAAGACCGGTGGAATCGACTGCCCTCATAAAATAACATTTTATGCAACGTAAGCTACTCGATATCGGTTTCATAGCGAAATTTGGTTTTCATCAACACGTGCACTGGTTATATTTTCCAAGACTGTAACATGTTGGTCTTGAAATTCTTAGGGCCAAATTGTTGTTTTAGTCCTTCCAGGTTTGGATAAATTTCATTTGTTTGCTTAAAGTCATTTTCATTGTGATTTGGTCCTCTAACTTTTTATTTTTTTTTCTTTTGCAGTTCATTTTTTTTAATACCAAGTTAATCCATCAATTTTAATTTATTTCAATTTAGTTATTCATTTTTGTTCCTTTTTAATTTTAGTTTTTTATTTTAGTTATTCATTTTTTTCTCTTTTAATTTTAGTGTATTTTATTTATTTATTTATTGTCTTTTCTTATTTTTATTTTATTACCTTTAAAATCTATCATTCTTTACATTTTAGGGATATTTTTAATCGATCAAAGGTAATTATTCGAATTGATTTTTTTTTTAAATTTTAATTTTAATTTAAATTTTCGCAACTAAGACAACCGGCAAATTAATTGGTACCGAAAGGGCGGTTCAAGGGTGCTAATCTTTCCTTGACCGTAACCGACTCCCGAACCCGACACATTTCTGGTAAAAATGCAGATCAGGTAAGATGGTATCCGATCCACCTAAATGTTTTTAAAGTGATTGGTGGCGACTCCAATTCGTTTAATCCAAGTCGAAGCCCAATTCCGGGCCCAACCGAAAGACGGTTACGACACCACTAATACTAGGATAAACCGATTCTATTCAAGCAATGTGGCGGCCAAATAATCTATAGGTGTGTCCTTGAAGAAGAACATAAGGAGATCCGTTTCATTGCCATACATCCCCATGTGGAGGGAACTTTTGTGGGATAAGGAATGCTATAAAGGTCCTCTAATTCGGCTTCTACTGGCCTACCTTATTGAACGATGTGCATGACTTATGTAAGTCATGTGATCATTGTCAACATATTGGGAGTATATCGAAGAGAAATGAGATTACATGGCAAAACATTTTGGAAGTTGAGTTCTTTGAAGTATGGGGGTTCAATTTTATAGGGCCTTTCCCATCGTTCTTTGGTGATTTATACATACTCTTAGCAGTAGACTATGTTTCCAAATGGGTTGAAGTCATGGCCACACCTCATAATCACTCTAGGAACGTGTTGAAATTCTTGTACAAGAAAACAGTCACATGTTTTGGAGCCCCATGAGCACTTATTAGCGATGAAGGAATTCACTTTGATAATAAATTAATTACCAAGGCACTGAAAAGATACGGGGTGTGCCATAGAATTGCCATGACATACCATCCCTAGACTAATGCGCAAGATGAGGTCATTAATCAAGAGATCAAGCAGATTCTTGAGAAGATAGTCAACCCAAAGCGCAAAGACTGGTCACCAAAGCTTGATGAGGCACTGTAGGCCTACCAAACAATATTCAAAACACCACTCAGAATGCCCTTAGTAAATGGATGCACAGCTTGCTGGAGAAAGAAGATTATTGGAGCTGAATGAAATCGATGAATTAAGAGCTCAAGAGTATGAAATTGTCCGCCTTTACAAATAAAAGATGAAAATATGGTAAGACAAAAAAAATTTCCTAGGCAATTTTTTCTTGGACAACAAGTATTGCTCTATAATTCATGACTCAAGCTATTTCCATACAAGTTAAATCTAGATAGTCAGGACTGTTCATCGTACATCAAGTCTATAGCCACGATGCAGTAGAAACAACGAAACCTAGATGATGGGTTAACCTTTAAGGTGAATGGTCAACAGCTGAAGACGTAAAATAGAGCACCCATCCTGTGTGATAAATCAGCGTCGTTACTTCACGATGCCCAAGAGTTTACCCTTATTTCGCGAACAAATTGTGTTGCCTAGGCAACTGAAATTTGCACTATGTACATAAATAATAATATTTTTATTTTATTATGCACGAGTTGTATAATTTTCTTTTATTCTCTATTTTTATTTTTTTGCAACAAGGATACACGTGGCAGTGTAGGGTTTGTGCTCATGAATGGGAGGATGAGAAACCCTAGAATACTGGTTTTGGAGGCACTTTTGAAATAGAAAAAATACTTTTATTTTATTATATTACTTTTAGAAAAATCAAATATCTTCCCTATTAATACAATATCTTTTTCTCCTTTTTGATTTATCGTTTTACCCCCAAGAAACCAATCATCACCCAACTTTTTCTCCAAAACCGCCCACTTCCTCTTTCTCCTCTCCGTTTGCTCCTTTTCAACTCTTTCTTCTTCAACTATTATTTCTTTCGATTTCACACCTTTTACTAAAACCCTCTATTACATCCATGGAAAACCTTTGTTTTTTCCCTAAATCTATCACAAAAAACACCATGGCCTGATCCAAAAAGAATCAAGGCATTTCTACATCCTCTCTGTCGTGGCTACACGCTTCGAGCGCTTCCAAATCACTGAGACTGAGGCAAAGTTCAAGGCCTTGCAGAAACTACAAGTTTACTTTGAGAACGGCTTTGTCTTCCTTGAGGCTAGCGAATAACCGTTTGTGTCGAAAGTAATGGACATCGTACAGAAGCATAAGTAGGAGAAATTCGCCCAACACCTAAAGGCGGTGGCACTGGTAATGGTGTGAGAGTTTTATGCACATTTAGGCGACCTATCCTAGCATACTGTGTACGTTAGAGGGGAATACATCCAGTTCACTCTCTCGACCTTAAACTGCTACTTTAAACTTGACAAGGTGGATGATCACCATAAAAAATTTATTACCAAGGTAGATCTAGAGACATACGATGGTGTGCTAGAGGATTTTTGTTTTCGTTGGGTAAAGTTTGAAGGGAATGCACCCAACCAAAATCATGTGGATCGTCTAGCCCTTAAGCCAGTAACCTAACTGTGTAATAATTTTTTAAAAAACAAGCTCATGGCCACCTCACACAACACGACAATATTGTTTTGGAACTTAATGCTACTCCACTCAATCAACTACGGGCGCGTGATCGATGTGGGCGAGATAATTTTGTAGTAGATCCACGAGTGTGTAAAGAGGACCCGAGTTAATCTACTTTTTCCCAATTTAATCAACACTTTGTGTAGAAAGAAAAAAGTCCCTGAAGAAACTTTCGAGGACTTTATCAATTATCTGTAAGAGGAAGTTACCCGAGCTGATGAGTTTTGATGTTAACGCTCTATAAGAGGGCTTGGAAAGAGGATCCAAATCGGTTGTCGTGGTAAGAATATAAATAATGATCACATCCACTACGGAGACATGAGAGTGGTTGGAGCATCTAAAAGGTCACATGCATACCTTCGTCATCTAAGTCAAGGCTCGAGATGCCTAGATGAATGCTTTCTTCAAGGAACTGCTTCCAATTACCATGGAAGACATGCCATATTTTCCCAATGAAATCATGTACCAATGGTCCCTAAAGGCGACAGTACATTTCATGCCTCGACACAAAATGTTCCACCCGAGTCCCCCATATATGTCACTCCTCTTTCCAAAAATGTCTCCCTCATCCATAAAGAAGGCCACGACCAAACAGAAGATTATCTTAGCTCTTTCTCGTCTTATTCTAAGAACACTTAAGAAATCCCACCAAAATTATTTGATGATGATGATTTTATCCCAGCCCCTGACCATCCTAGTCCAGAGAAGTATCTGAATAGTCCTCGGATCTCAATGTTGAACCATCTCTTAACCATAAAGTAAGTCAACCTCAAGAAATCCCTGCTGAGCCCTCGTACACCGAGGAGATGGCATCACCGTCTAGTCTCCCGAGTATATGGTGTCGCCTTAAGCGCACAGTTGTTCATCTTCATATTCCATCTCCTTTTTCACTTCCTTCAGGAGATATTGAATCCAAAAGCCCCTCCTCTCAAATGAAAAAGAACCTCGCGCGTCCAGTCGAGCCTCTCCACCATAATGAGGTAATCTTTGTTTCATTTGCATTTGTATTAGCATTTTAGAGTAATTTTCATTACATTTGTATTCATGCATTGAGGACATTGCATCCCTTAAGTTTTGGGGAGGTGTTGTAATCCATACTTAGTTTTTTCATTTTTGATAATAATTGGTTGAAATATTTTTTATCATGGCATGAATTTTATTAGGATAGTTGTTGGAAAAAGTTGATGATGCCCGATGATGAAAGCAAGTTTTATTGCCTAGGCCAGAATTATTTTACATTACTGTTGAAGGTTAATACCGACCTTAAGACTTGATTCTTTGTGACATTTTGAACACGATTGTATGTTTTCTCTACATGAGGTGCTTAAATTTTTTTAGGAAAGAACTTTTTACGTGTCATCGCATTAAATGTTTGAAAGACTAAATTGAACTTGTTAATGTTTTAAATTATGTTGAATTAAAAAAAATCACTCGGCATAACTATAGAGCGACACTCTCTATGTGTGGGTATAACCTGGAAATCTTCTTAAATAAATGGTTGCCTTAGCATATGAGTGAATGAATGTAGTCACGGGATGACTCTACCTGACTAGCTCAGGGGTGGAAGGTATGCTCCTTTTCACCTAGAGTGTGGGATGGTAGTTGTGATGAGCTTACTCCCCTTGAAGTATACTTAAAAAACAAAACAAAAAAAAACAAAAAAAAAAAACTAAAGTTACATGTTAACCAAATAGGAGTGAAATTATGCCTTATGAATAATTTGATACCTTGGAAAAACATAAGTGCTTACTTATGAGTTTTCTAACTACGTTAAAGCATAGACTGTTATACAATTACGCGCACACACGGAAAAAAATCCTGACCTAGGAAAGGTACTTGACTTTTCGTACAGTCTACCATATTGAGGCTAAACTTTTTACCGAGGGCTCAAATTTTAAACCACGTGATTGTCCTAATTTTTTGCTTTGCCATGGAAATTTATTTCTCTACTGCTTATTATCCATTACTTGAGGACAAACAATAGCTTAAGTTTGGGGGTGTGCTAACTCCTTAAAAAGACTATATTTTAGGTATTTTTACATAAGTTATTGTGTGTCTAAAAGTCATTTTCATATCATTTTAGTTACATTTAAGTCATATTTTCAAGTGGTGGATATGTTTTACCTAGGCAAGATTTATTTGGCTTAACCGATGTTGCTGAGGAGGGAGGTTCTTTGTTAGCTGTGTTGATGCAGGAAATAACTAAGGAAAAAATTATTTTTCGAGACAAAACAATTTCCCAAGGCTAGAGGAACATAAGAAGACGACAATAAGGAACATATTTTTCTTGTCTAGGTAATATTTTCTCTTGCAAATCTGATATGGCTCAACAACTACTTACGTCATTTTCCCAGCTTCATCCTCACGTGCAATCATGCCCTCGTCAAGGAAATTGACCACTTCCAGTTGATATATCATTCATAAGATGGGTAAATCAAGAGGGTATTTAGGGAATTTCTAAGGACACAAAACCCTATAAATTCCCACTATAAATACCTCATTATAACTCTCCAAAAAGATATACAATCAAGGAAATGATATACCTTAGGCTTGGAGTAAGCGACTGTAGCACCTTATTTTTCACCGTTCCCCCACTAGACCGTCCTTGGTTCCATTCATAGACGGGCTTCACCAAAGTAGAAGGTCAGACCCTCAAGAGAGGCTGGTCGTTGGAGCAGGCATGGTGGTGGTCAGAATGTCAGGACAGAGCTTTGTTTGGGAGTATTGTTTCTTCCTTTTTTTCTTAATTTTCATTTCACTTAAAAGGCTTGTACTGAATGTTTAACATCTGGATGATATTTGTCGCACCATGAACTGTTTTACATGGAGTTGGTTATTGTTTGATGAAAATTTATTTGAATGATAATGAATGATAAAGTTTGCTTATGCTTAACGTTATTTTGTTCATTGTTTTAATATTTTTCCTTATCATTGTCAAAACTTTTGAGATATTTCCTGGTGCCTTCCTAGACATTATAAGACCATTCGAGAGATTGACATTTCTCTAGAAGTACATGCCTATAATCGAAATAGTTAGGGTAGATCTACGTGAACAACGGAACTAATCCAGGATGGTGAGGTTTTAATACGCCTTATAAATAAGGAGAGGTTTTCATTCGACTAAAAGTGGTAGCTACATGAGTAGGATAGGAAATGATTGTAGTTTATGCTGAGGGGTATTGCCACAGCAATAGTTTGACAAACCAAGGGTTGTAGTTCACACCGAGTAGTATTTCCATAGCAACTATACTTGAATATTCTAGTAATCCTATAGGGCAACCTAAGCATAGCGCACTAAATCATCCTTAGTGTGAAATAACTTCTCACCATAGTAAAACCAACCTAAGTGCTCCATAAGAAGTCTGAACGTGTGAGGTTTTTCCTGAATATATTAAACTCGATGTTTCTATTTGCCTTGACTATTTTTATTTGTTTAGTCTTGCAAATTTTCCTTGATTCGAATAAACTTTCTGCACAGCATACTTCACAATATCTCTTGCCTTGACAATACTTTTCCATCTGGTTATATCCTCTGATACTATTTTTTTTTGTTTCGACAAGAATTTTAGGACTTGATCGTGACATCTAGTTCTAGTTGTAGAAAACATAAAAAATTTCCACCAATCCCTGAGGAGACAATAACTCGAGTTACTACTATATTACTTGAATTGATTGTGTACACTTACACAGATTTGCTTGCCTTAGCATATACATTAACAAGAGATCACCCACAACTAAAACACCATGCCCAACTAAAGAGAAACATAGGTTGAATGGAAGTTCTAGGAGAAGAGATTATAAAAATTACCTTCTGAATTTTCATATTAGGGATGTAGTGTAATAAAGATGTTTTCTTTGTTAACTCAAGCTTGAAGAGAATAGTGAATAGAAAAAAGAAAAAAGACAAATAAGAGTTTGGAAACATTATGCGAAATATTTCAGCCTTCCACTTTCAGCCACACTACTTACATCAGTTACGTTCAAAGGTATTCAACCTTTCACAAATAAAATGGGTTAATTACTCCCATGGTCCTCCCTCATTTGATCATAATTCAAAAATCCTTTTTTATGGATATTTGGCTTCACTTTTAACCCAATTAAGCTTAGTTACATATTACATGATGTTACTTTGCATATTTACTTAGTTATTATTGAATTATATTAATTTTGCATTCATTTAGATTTATTTCATTTCATTCAAATGTTGGCAGTGTTTTAATCCTTCATTTCCTAGCTCGTTACAATTCAATTTAGCTTAGAAGTCACATATATTAGATCATTAATACAATACCATCTCATCATTAGCTCATGACATGTATTCTTAGCTCAAAAGTACATATACATGCACGACAACAAGCATTTGCATTTATTTCAGCTCATTTCCTTTGATTTACCATAGTTTCTTTATTCATGTTGGTACATCAATGGGTGGCACACATTATGGTAGCTTGGTGGACTATTTTGCCTTAATATGTAGCTTACAATTAGCTCAAAAGGATTCAAGCAGCTCATAGAGACTTATTAAATGTTAGGGAGCTTAAGAAGTCATGGCTAGGAAGCTAGCAACACACCATCTCGTACTTGCCTAGGTAGCTCATTGTAAGCTTGAATGGAGCTAAGCCACGCCTAGTTGCAGCCTACCTTCATTCCATGGACGAGATCATACCACAAGCTTCCTATGACCCTATGTGAGCGCCTCATGACCAGCCCACTCATGTGCCATTCATGTGGATCAATTAGGCACCAATGTGAGTGGTTACATAACCATTCGACCAAACCAACCCAATTCCTCAAAATGGCACCAAGATGAACCATCATGAAGATCATTCAGCCAAGGGGCATACTTCTTTATTTTACTGAAATAATTAAGTCCATTCACACACATTTATTTAATTAAATTATGTCTTTTATTAAAGGAATGTACCTAGCCGAATAGCCATCTATCTTTTGGCTATCTTTCTTTTCATTTCTTATATATAGGCTCGACTTATTCCATTGTAACATGCAACTTTTGATTATTAATTCAAGTGAGATTACTCTATTTTCTCAAGTCCATGTGACTTTTATCGACTTATCAAGTATTCCATACTTGTGGCGTCAACGCTTTCTTTCCATTTGATACTTATGGTTCCTTGATTGTTATTTAGTGGTTCCAAGTCCTTTCTACCATCCCTTATAAAGATTTATAAGAATCAGTTCTTTGCTCATCTATAGAATTGGTTCATTCTTAGTCATATAAGATATTATCACCTTAACCATTTTCTTTCATAAATCATCACATTCCCATTACTTAATCAAATTTCATTTCCATTCTAACAAACAACCCCCCTTTTTTCACCATCAATCAACTATCAAGCCCTTATATTTTAGCCATTCACTTACATTTGCAAGTTGTTTTGCTTTATTCCTAGATTCACAATCAAAATGGTACAATACCCCTACATCAAGTGGTATTATAGGTTTGGTGAAAGAAGCAAAGTACAAAAAAAAAACACATTAAAATAGTACAAAAGAAAGTTAAAGTGTAAGAAATTTCAAAAGTAGCAAACAAAAGGAGCAAGCATTTAAGAAAGGAAATAAATCAAAATAAAAGTAAAGAGAATGCAAAGAGGAATAAGTTTGAAAGCACAAAAACTATTACAATTACCAAGAAAGTCAAGTAAGCAATTCTGAAAATTGATTGTGGTGATAGAAAGGTTGCAAAGTGACTTGTGCTCTAAGTAACCCTTTCTTATTTTCTCTCTTATTTCTAATCCACCTTATTGCATTATATTTTTTTCTCTGCCTACTTACCATTTATAGCCGACGCATAACAAGTAAGGTTGCTTGATATAATTTTGAGTAAATTTTACTTAGAATTTGAGACGAGGAAAATGAGAGGAAAAAGACTTGAGGGTGGGAGACCAGAAGAGGACAAGAAAAAGCCATAAAGTCCTAGAGTGCAAACACGAGCAGATTGAGTGTCATTCAAGTTTCTTAAGAGTGAACTCTTGAGGATTTGTGAAAGCATTTCTGGTAAGGTCCTTAAAATATTTCTTTTTTATTTTTTCACTAACAATGTCTTGAGGTTCAGGACAGTCACCTAGAAGAGAGCACCAAATTTGCAAACCTAATAAATTATGCATGAAATAGGAATTAGAATCGTTACATGACAAAATAGACCAAGTTGAAGCATCTTTAGGTAACAGGAGAAAAACACGTCCAAGACCTGAACATGAATTTGAAGATTAGCAACATATTGAGGTAGATCAAATCTCACAAGGATCTAGAAGATAAGTTCATAGGAATCAAGGAGGAAGATATCAAAATGATAACTTAAGCAACATCAAAGTGACAATTCTTCCATTCCAAGGAAGAATTGATCCATAAGCATATCTTGATTTGGTAATCAATATTAAACATATTTTTTAGTGCCATAATTATTCAGAGAAAATGAAGGTATGCTTGCTACTATGGAATTTGTTGATTATGCTCTTGTTGGGTGGGATCAAATAGTATGTTCCAGAAGAAGAAATGGAGAGCGTTCAATAAGCACATGGGATGAAATGAAAACCATCATGCGAAAGAGATTTGTACCAACACATTACAATTGAGACCTTTATCACAAACTCTAAAATCGAGTGTTGAAGAGACCTTTACCACTGAGACCTTTACCACGAAATGAAAACCATCATGCGAAAGAGATTTGTACCATCAAGCAAAAAAATAAGAGTGTTGAAGATTATTTCAATGAAATGGACTTAGCCATGATTAGAGCCAATGTGGATGAAGATAGAGAACCAACAATGGCATAGTTCTTATCTGGTTTAAATCCTAAAATTTCTAACCTTGTTGAATTACAACATTATGTGGAGATTGAATAAATGCTTCATATGGCCATAAAAATTGAAAGACAATTTAAAAGGAGGTCAATGAACATAACCAACGCTGGTTCGACATCCAAATGGAGACTAAAACCCAACAATTTCATAAAGATAACTCCAATTAAAATTAAAGACAATCCTGAAAGTTCCAAAGAAAAGAAAATTATGGAATCCAACAAGGGAAAATAGAAATCATTTAAGAGGATATCAAATGTTTTTATTGCTTTAGAAAGGGGCACGTTGCTAGTCAATGTCTCAACCGAAACACCATGATTCTTTTGGATAATGGAAAGATTGTTTCAGATTCTAAAGAATCATTTCCTGAATATTAACGAGAAGAAATCATTTAAGAGGAGCCAGATGAAAAGGAAGTGCCTTCAATCACAACCAAACAAGGAGGAACTACAAAGAGACAATATCTTTCATACAAGGTTCCATATCAAAGATAAGGTATGCACCACGATTATTGACAGAGGACGTTGTACGAATGTAGCCAGCACTATTATGGTGCATAAGCTAGGCTTACCAACATTGAAACATCCAACTCTGTACAAACTCCAATGGCTCAATGAAGGAGGTGAGTTGAATGACATAAAGCATGTACTAGTTCTATTTTCTCTCGGCATGTATAAGGACGAGGTACTTTGTGACATAGTTCCTATGCACGCTAGTCACATTTTACTTGAGAGGCTGTGGTAATACGATAAAAGGGTCATTCATGATTACTACACCAACTAGTACTTATTTAAGCTTGAAAGGCGCAAGGTCACTTTGTGCCTATGATGCCAAAGGAGGTGCAACAAGACCAGCTTCATATGAAAAAGAATTTGGAAGCCATGAGGAAGAATAAGACACCAGTGAAAATGAAAATGAATAGCCCATGAAATCAAATTTTTTTATGAATAGATATGATGAATCATTGTTCAAAAATGAAAGGATTGATATTTCAACAAAGAGTTGTGACGTTTTGAGTATAAAAACACAACCATCCACGAAGGGACATAACTCATGCAATCAAAAGATAAGTATTCCCTTAACTCAATCTACAACTCTTTTCATATTTCAGCTGGAAACAAATGAAGGATCACTTCTAAAATGGATGTCTCTTGAAAAAAATATCTTCCTAAAAAGGTACCTGTTGGTAATCCATATTCCAAAGAAATGCCTATTGGGAGTCTTCATAAAAAGATACCTATTGGAAGCATCATATCTTTCAAAAGACACTACCAATGGTCAAAAGATAAGATCGTTTGGGAACAAATGAATAACCATTTGAGGAGAAGAATAGATGGCATGACATTGGAAAAGATAACATAACAAAGTGATTTGAGGACAAATCTCCCTAAAGAAAGGGGATGATGCAAGATCATTTTAACCATCAACATTAAAGGGAGTGTCTTCAAGCTTTATTCTCTTTAATTTTATCTTGATAACTTATGGACTTTATCTTATTATAGCATTATATGGTGAATATTACATACACAAATTATTAGTTATGTTTAAGTAAAATACATAAGCTTAATTTACATCTTTATATTACTTATTGTATGTCTTAGTCCACATATTTACTTAGATATTATTGAATTATATTAACTTTGCATTCATTTACATTCATTTCATTTCATTCAAATGTTGGCAGCATGTTAATCCTTCAATTCCTAGCTCAGTATAATTCAATTCAGCTCATAAGTAACATATATTAACTCATTAAAACAATATCATCTCATCCTTAGCTCATGACATGCATTCTTAGCTCAAAAGTACATATACATGCACGACAGCAAGCATTTGTATTCATTCCAGTTCATTTCCTTTGATTTACCTTAGTTTCTTTATTCATGTAGGTACATCTATGGGCGGTACACATTATGGTAGCTTGGTGGAATATTTGGCCTAAATATGTAGCTCATAATTAGATCAAAAGGATTCAAGCAGCTCGTGGAGACTTATGGAAAGCTCAACTCAGCCGGAAGAGCTAGCATGTAGTTGGACCTAGATGGATGAATCATTTGAAGCCAAGTTGCCAAAAGTGATGTCAAGTGCAGCTGAAAGTGGATAAAGGAAATGCTAGGGAGCTTAAGAAGTCACAACTAGCAAGCTTGCAACACACCAATCCTTACTTGCTTAGCTAGCTCATTACAAGCTTTAATGGAGCTAAGTCACACCTAGTTGTTGCCTACCTTCATTCCATGGATGAGACCACACCACAAGGTTCCTATGACCCCATATGAGTACCTCATGACCAGCCCACCCATGTCCATGCGTGTGGATCAATTAGTTGCCAATGTGAATGGTTACATAACCATTCGACCAAACCCACCCAACTCCACAAAATGGCGCCAAGATGAACCATCATGAAGACCATTTGGCCAAGGGGGCGTACATCTTCATTTTGGCCCAATAATTAAGTCCATTCACATACATTTATTTAATTAAATTATGTCTTTTTATTAAAGGAAAATACTTAATCGAATAGCCACCTATCTTTTGGCTATCTTTCTTTTCATTTCTTATAAATAGGCTAGTCTTATTTTATTGTGACACACAACTTTTGATTATTAATTCTAGTGAGATTACTTTGCTTTCTCAAGTCCTTGTGACTTTTATCCACTTATCAAGTATTCTATATTTGTGGCGTTAACCCTTTCTTTATATTTGATACTTGTGGTTCCTAGATTGCTATCTAGTGGGTCCAAGTCGTTTCTACCATCCCTTATAAAGACTTATAAGAATCATGTCTTTTCTCATCTATAGCATTGGTTCATTCTTAATCTTATAAGATACTATCTCCTTAATCATTTTCTTTCATAAGCCATTACCTTCCCATCACTTAATCAAATTTCATTTCCATTCCAACAAACAGCCCACCATTCTTCACCGTCAATCAACTATTAAGACTTTCTCTTTGAGCCATTCACTTACATTTGTAGGTTGTTTTGCTTCCTTCATGGATCCACAATCAAAAGGGTACAACACCCCTACATCATATTTATTAATTTAATATTTATTGTTTACTACATATTATGCTTTTAATTGATTTTTATATGATCTATAATTTCTTTAAAGTATAATTTTTTTCAATTATTATGTTTTAAGTCCATAAGTTTTAATAGACAATTTTACCCTTAAAGGATCACTCGACTTTCATTGCTGGTCCAAGTTCTTTTTGCTCAAACATAACTTTTAAAGTTTTGTTTCATCAACGATTTTGGCCTTCTCATATAATGTCATTAGAAACACTTTGATTCGTCTAGCCAACTAATGAGTAATACGTGGAGGTTCAAATTAGAAATAAATTACAGTTGAAGAGAAAAATTAAAAAATAAAAATATGTGCTTAAAAAACTTAAGTTTTAGTGAGTTCCAAAATGATTAGGTCATCGTGCTTTGAATTTTTCTTCGTTCGACTTTTGCATCAAAATATTAGCGTAATCTGCTGACCTTGATTTGTCATTAGATTTTAAAAATTCTAAAAAAATCATGAAATCCAAAAATATTTTTGAGATACCTAGACTCTAATATCTAATTATGAAATTCAAATTTAAACTAAAAACTTTATTATGACATATCTATAATGACCCGAATTTCAGAGTTAACGCATGAAGGTCGTCCATAGGATTCATAGACCTATGAGAGAGCATAGTTAGACATGTTAGGTAAAATATGGACCTACTCGGGAGAGAATTTGACTTAATTAATCGTAAAAATTACAGTTTTTAATTAAGATTAAATATGAAAGACAAAAACAATAAACATGCGGTTAAAAATTCATGATTAATTTCCATTAATTTGCTCGTGTCACATGTGTTAAATAAGGGGAAAAGCTAAAATTGCTCAATCATTTCTCTCTCATTCAACTATCTAAGCATAAAATGGTTGGGCTTTGGTATCAATATTGTTTTAGTATCAATGTCATATATGAAAGTAGAGTAAAAATCAATAAAAATGTTCAAGAAGTATGGATGTTCATTCTTGAGGTACCAATATTATCTCTTTGGTATCGATACTAGACCTTAAGTATCGATACCGAGATCAAAGGTTGGATTTTAATTTGTCAACTTGGTATCAAATTATCCAAAAGTATTAATATCCTATGGTTGAGTATCAATACTCTTACTTGTTATCAACACCTAATGCTAATTAAGCCTAGTTTTACTTATAATTTGATCAATGAGAGTTGAAAATGACTCATAATGATTTGATGAACCTTCAGTGAGATCTTAATGTGAAAATAAGTATAATGCACTTGAGAGAGATAAATTTATCAAAATGTCCTTATAATTACAAAATACAAAAACACATACAAGTTTAATGATTAAATTAAAATGTTTAACCTGATGAGATACGTTAAATATCTTTAGGCCTTATTAATGAGTTACAATAATCTTATGTGTTAAGATTAGTGGAAATGTCTCGAATGCTAAAATAACTAAAATGTCATAAGTGCTAAATAACTAAAATGAAAGAATGGTAAACCCCTCACAAACGAAATGAATTTTATTAAGGGTCATACGCTAATAAGAATCAGTTGTCTTTTATGTGAAATGTTGTAAAAAAGAATTGAGTCAAGAGTATGATTAATATATATAGACTTGAGAGAAAAGCCAGAATGAATAAGTTTTTTGATTTCGAAGTTAAGCTACATTAATTTTCTTTAAGGGTAATTATTGGTATGTGTGGTCTATGTTCTTTTAGGGATATGCAAAATAATTTGATCCAATGGATTCAATCTGTTGATCTAATCTAAACATTTTGATATCCAATCTATTTTTTAATTTTTAGATAATTGAGATCAAATATCTAAAAAATGAATAAGCGTAGATCGAGCAAATTTTAATTTTAAATTATTCAAAAGTCTGATAAAAATTGTTCATTTAAAGTAGATTATAGATTGTCTCTCTAGTCGATTTCAATACGACAAAAAGATAATTATTTAGCCCAATAGGGCACATTGTAGTTTATTTTGGGATCAACGGCATTTGTTACAATGTAGCTAGAACTCGTCACCTCAAGGAGAAAAGTTCATTTGGAAAAAAAAATTAATTGACGCATGAATATTTATTTATATTTTTGAAACTTGTCACGTCGAGATGATAAGTTTTATTAAAATAATATTTTTATTTTTTGAGTATTTTGTTTCTTAAAAAAATATAACTCTTCATGCTGAGGTGACGAGTTTCGTTAAAATTTTATTTGTAATTTAGTAGTCGTTAGCAAACCAACGACATGATTTTTTGAATTGATGGAACCCTTCAGGTCGAGGTGACGAGTTCCAACGGTTATTTTCACAAAATTTTCATTATAGGAGTGGTTGAGTTGATAGAGTGTATATGATATTGAAATCATGCATTGTGGGAAGAATATTATAAACAATTTGTGAATGGTAAATTTGGGTCTGATTACTCAGACATAAGTGTTTCAGATTCGAGCTCATCTTTAGATGAGGAGTGGGTAAAGTAGGCTATGAAGTAATACTCGATAAACATAAGTAGAGAAGGAAACTTGAAGAAGAGAATAAGAAGAAGAATGAATAGTTATCAATCCGATGTAGCAAACTTCTTATAAAGAACAATGAAAAAATAATTGTCTACATATAGAGAAGAATGAGAGAAAAAGTTGTTTTGTATGTTGATTTTTATTAAATATATTTATGAATTTGTGTTTAATTAAAAGTTATTTATAAGTAGTATGCAATTATGTTTGAAAAATAAAAAATGTTGATGGATAATGATGTTCATAAATAAAATTATCCAACGATTGATACAATAAAACAACATGATAACAGAATTATGAAGGTTTTATCGGCCCACTCGATATTTAGGAAGATGTGGATAATGTTTCCTATTTTGGCCTTCACCTATGTAGTGACCACAAAGCTTTGGCAGACCTTGCTCTCTTTGAGGGTCATCTATAATATTATGAATTCAAGCAGATTTAGGTCAACCCTTCAACTTTCTCTGTAATTGTGGATTTGGCAATCATTCTTCAAAAATTGTTGGTGGCCCATAAGCATCATTTGTGATATACTTAAACTCACAGTTGTATATGTTGTGCATAGTATATATTCTATAATAATCATCAGCATACAAGTATGGATCAACATTAACATGCATACGTGGAGCAACAGCGTGAGGGCATGGATACGTGAAAGCTTGAAATCTTCCACAATCACACCATCTTTTGTTCATTTTATTAGTGTATGTGGTAGAATTATCACCCTCATGTGGTTAAACAAGTGCTTGGACAATGTAATCATAACCAAGTCTAGAAAAATTATGGACAAACATTGATATTGCATGTGTTTGATTTTTGTTCATTGCCTTTTCTAAATCTGGAGCCCAATTTCTAACATCATTGATCATTGCCTCTATTTTTGCACCTTTTTCTACCCAAACTTTACCTAATCAGAAGTAAGTCTCCCTAACAGTACTTATAACTGGAAGATGTCTAGTCCCTTTAAGCATTGAATTTATACATTCGATAAGATTGGTGGCCATATGGTCGTAACATTGACCCCGATCATCATATGCTTATGATCATCTTTCCCGAGGTATATCAACTATAAAGTTATAAACTTCTTCTTTGTACTTCCTTCCATTTTCCAACCTTACACGGAAGTTCAGTTGCAGTATAACATATCCTAAAAAAGTTGCATTTCAGAATATTAATAAGCAAATAAAATAAATTATGCAAAAAAAATAACAAAAATATAAGAATAAGTTACCCATGTTGATAATCTCTTTTTTTATCTTTTTGTTCTTAAACTTTGTCATAGCATTGAAAGTAATATGAGGTATGTAATACGTCGGGTATACCTGGGGAGGCGACCACCTTCTTCTCAATCTATCAATCATGGCCAACAACCTATGTGAATGGTCTAATATCATACAAACCCCATTTTAAGTGACAACATGGAAGTGCAATTTAGAGAGAAAGAAATTCAATGTTTCATCTAACTCATTCTTAACAATTACGAAGGCAATGGGGAAAATGTTTTTGTCACTATTTTTGAGGTAGGTTGAACCTACACTCTTTAATGGAAGTGAGTAAATAGCCTTATTGTGTCCCAATCTAGGATTGACAAGTACTTATGTCCTTGAGTTATAAGTTTAGGCTATAACATAGATAAGAAAGAAATAAGATTAATAATGGACTTAAGAAATGGATAAATAATATAAGTAATGAAAATGAAAGAAATGGTTATGAAATTTGGAAGATGTTGATGGCCTTGATGGAAGATGTTGATGGTGTTGATGTTGAAATGGAGTTGGTGATGGTGTTGATGTTGAAATGGTGTTGGTGATGGTGTTGTATCTCAAGCACGCCAAAGAAGAAACTATGCTATGAAGCACAATCCTGATCTTCACGAACCTACTTGAGGGGTAGTGAAAGTGTCTTCAACCCACTAGATAGAAATCTAGGAATTTAGGAATCAAAGAGGAAGGATTGACGCCACAAGTATAAGAAATTATACTTGCTTAATCGATAAAGTTCACAAAGAACTTTGAAGAGAGAATTAACTCACAAAGATTTGTTTATAAAATGAGATGAAATGAGTACAAATGATGGTAAGCCTCTCAATTTATAGGAAATGAGAGGGCTTAGCCGAATGGTTACATAATGTTTCAGCTAGATACATGTCTCTAAATGGAAGTACATAATGTTTGAGATGAATGGATGAGTCCTTTGGCTTGGTGATGGTTCGGCTACCTCTTCAAAGGGGTCATGATGTTTCGGCAAAGGTGGGAAGACATATCCCTTGGCCAAATGGTGCATATTGGTTCATCTTGGCTCCAAAGACATCTCCTTTGGCCGAATGATGATGTGCCTCCTCAAATTGACGCCAAATCTCTCATATGCAAGACAAGTGGTATGGTCGAATAGGCATGGAGCTTTATCTCATGTCCCTTGGTGATTTAGGCCTCTTGTAGATGTAATCTCTTAACCAACGTGCTTCTTGGTGAAAGGGCATAATCATGGGAAACATCATTCATGAAAGGTCACAATGTTTAGAAAGGTAACCTTTAATGTGTGAGCTGGTTTTGAGGTGAATGAGCTGGAGGTGAGCTGGCCATAGGTGAGTTGTGGCATGGTGAACATTATGGCAACTCCCTTTGAAAAGGTACCTCTTGAGGTGGCAACTATTAACTAAAAGGTACGTTTTCACAAATTTTGACTTAAGTTATATTTGAAGTGTCCTAAGTGGTGATAATGACGGTGCAACTCCCCAGCTGAATTCAAGTCATCTTGTAGCTCAAATCTTCAGCTCAGTCCAGCTATGATCTCACGGGTCTCTGGACAACTTTTCACCAATTGTTCCTTTTGTTATCCTAAACGTCCCCATGTAAGTTTCCTTGGTCTTGCATTCTCCATTTAGCTCCAATATAGCTCCTAAGTTGTGGCCGAATGTACCTACACACGTAACATAAAGTATTAAGTTAAGTATATGAACTTATATAATGTGTATAATATAGAAATGTGTACAATAGTATATAATAATAACTTATTCCTCATATGGTAATGACTAAGTTATTATCATTATAATTATAGATGTACTATATGAAAATAACTATATTATAGCATATGAAATTAGCATCATTATGTATAAAGATAGAAAGTTTCTTCCCTTGAAAGGTTGGAATAGCCAAGTTAAACATGATGCTGAATTGGATCACATCATCATCCCCTTCTTTTAATCGATTTATCCTCAAATCGAAAGGCTTTCTTTTCCTAGTGTCCTTCCATTCATTAAGTACCTTTATGAAATGGTTCATGTATTTTGAAAGAATGCTTTGGAAGTTCTTGATATGAAAAGAAAGAAAACTTTCATAAGAAATTATTTGATTAAACATACTTAAAGTTTAGAAGTACTTCCAGTTAAATGTATGTTCAAAGTTCATGTCTATTGAAGGCTTTTTGCTTTGAACGTTTGTGTCCTTTAGCATCCCAACAATCATGTCCTTTCGTCCTCTAATATATGTATTCATTAAATCACGAAAGGATATGACTTTTGGAATGGAGATGTCCTTATAATCCTCATAAGTCACGCCCTTTGGATGAAGAATCACCTCCTTTTTCTTTTTATTAGACGCACCTCTTGGCTCGTGGAAGGTCAAGTCCCTTATTCTCCCAACTTGACCAATTGTGCTGCTTGAAACATCCTGCAAATCAAAGAAAATTCTGCATTTTCAAGGTTAGGAACATCTTCTTTGATCTTACGTCTCGATAATAAGTATTTCTGTAACAAGCACTTAGATGTATAGGCACTTGTTTTCTGCCTAGTTTCCTCCTTGCATGATTTTGATTTTCCCTTCCTCATAGCCTCAACACTTTGCTTTATCTTAATTAGATCAATTTGGACTTGTTTAGGCGTCAAAGGTGTAAGGATAATCTTCTTTCCTCCATGGTTGAAGGAATATTGATTGGTGAAATAATCATTGATGGTCCTCTTATCATATTGCCATGGTCTTCTAATGAGTAAATAGCTAGCATGCATAGGAACAACATCGTACATAACCTCGTCCTTGTACTTTTCAATTGAAAAAGAAATCATCACCTGTTTATTGACGTTAAGTTATCCTCGTTCATTGAGCCATTATAATTTATAGGGATTTGGATTCTTCAACGTTTTCAATACTAATTTCTCCACCATGATTGAACTTGCCACATTGGTACAACTTCCACTGTCTATAATCATGAAACATACCTTTTCATTCACATGGCATCGGGTATGAAAGATATTTTCTCTTTGTGCATTGTCCTCTACCACTTGAGTACTCAGATTTCTTTTAACCACTAGATCCTCACCTTCTACAGGAGCCCCAATTTCTGCTTCTTCCTCGACTTCAGTTGGTGCCACTTCTTGTTCTTCATGGTTAGATTCAATGTCACCATTTCCAAGTAGTAACATGGTGTTTTGGTTAGGACATTGTGTAGAAACATGCCCCCTCCCAAGACATTTAAAGCATCGAACGTCTCTTGATCATTTAGGGGTGTCTTTTCCTCCGCTATCCTTGTTGAGTTGTGGAGCACTGGATGATTCAACCTTCTCTTTGGTAGGAGTAGGGTTAGATTTCTTCATGTTGTTTGGACTCCATCTTGAAGGTGTAGGCACGGTAGTGTGAGAAATAGATCTTCTCTATAGTTAACTTTCTATCTTCATAGCCATTTGCACCATTTCATCGATCTCTATAAAATGGTAAAATTCCAATGTATTGGCAATTTCTGGATTGAGTTAGGCAAGAAATCTAGCTATGGTTGCTTCACGATCTTCATCAATATTGACTCAGATCCTGGCCACTTCCATCTCCTTATAGTAATTCTCCACACTTCGTTAGCCTTGTTTAAGGTTATACAATTTCTGAAATAAGTCCCGGTGATAATGAATAGGAATGAAACGTTTTCGTACGTACCTTTCATTTCAAGCCATGTTGAGATTGGTATTTCTCCATTCCTTCTTCTGGTAATAGTAAGTTGATCCCACCATATCAAAGCATAATTGGCAAACTCTATGGCTGTCAATCTCACTTTCTTTAGTTCAGAATAGTTATGGAAACTAAAAACATGTTCCACCTTGTTTTCCCATTAAAGATAGGCTTCATGATCAGTTTTTCCTTGGAATTGAGGAATCCTGATTTAATGTTGCTCATGTTATCATCAACATTGGTACATCTAGGTCCTTGTAACATTGTTGGTTCTTCATAATCATAATTGTCTAGGACATCATCTTCTTGAAGAGGTTATTGCCTCCGAGGAGTATCATTGTTCCAAGCTTTGGATTGATCTCTTCTTTGGTCTAATTTGTCATAAAGAGCATCAAACTCTGCACGAAACATTCTCATGATTTCTCCAATCAATGCTTGCATTTGCAAGTTTGGTTGACCAATATTTTCTCTAGGACTTTGAGACATGGTTAGTAAACAAAATAAAATAAATAAAACCTTACCAACACACTCACAAAACCTCAAAAGTTTTACTCTAAAGAAAAGATAAGATCACTCCACTCAACACGTATGTTTATTCTCGGGAATAAAACTTGGCTTTTAAAAATTGTCCTTCTGATCTCACTCACTCAATTATCCTTTTTCCACTCGATCTCTCTTGTTATGTCCTTTGAAGAACTTACTCAAGATTAGAACAAGTTAATTCTCTTCTTGTTTGCGTCAGCTGCTATTAGGTTAGGGTAGAAAGGAAAAGAAGAAATGTAAAGGTAGAAGAAATAATTCAAGGTATTTAAAAGAATGAAAATGTTGTAGACAAGGAATATGAAAGTATAGAAAAGGAAGAGGTTACGTACAACTCAAGAAACAACACTTACTGCAGCCTTTCACAAGAAACAATAAGGTTTTCTTCTCTAGTGTAGATACGCTTCTTAGATGTACTTGCAATAGTAGGGTACTTTCCTTGGCTTTTGCTTTTCTTTTTGAAATTCTTTTTCTTCTTTTTCTCTTTTTATCTTTGAACTCCTTTTGTTGTTGTAGGAGCCTTGATTTCCTTTTGAACTTACTTTTTTAATTTTGTTGTTGCACTCCAATGACACTTTTTTGTCAATCCAACTATGCTATGAATACTGGTTTATGTAGGCTGAATCTACACTCTTTAATGGAAGTGAGTAGATAGCCTTATTATGTCCTGATCTAGGATTGTCAAATACTTATGTCCTTGAGTTATAAGTTTGGGTTGCAACAAAGATAAGAAAGAAATAAGATTAATAATGGACTTAAGAAATGGATAAATAATATAAGTAATAAAAATAAAAGAAATGAAAGAGATGGTTGCGGAATTAGGAAGATGTTGATGGCCTTGATGGAAGATGTTGATGGTGTTGATGTTGAAATGGAGTTGGTGGTGGTGTTGATGTTGAAATGGAGTTGGTGGTGGTGTTGATGTTGATGTTGAAATAGAGATGGTGGTGATGTTGTATCTCAACCACGCCAAAGAAGAAGCTATGCTAAGAAGCACAATCTCGATTTTCACAAACCTGCTTGAGGGGTGTTGAAAGTGTCTTCAACCCACTAGATAAAAATCTAGGAATTTAGGAATCAAGGTGGAAGGATTGATGCCACAAGTAAAAGAAATTATACTTGCTTAATTGATAAAGTTCACAAAGAACTTTGAACAGAGAATTAACTCATAAAGGTTTGTTGATAACTCCATAAAAGGCCACATTTTAGGACCTTTTAACTTAAGTTATTGAATGTCTAAAGGCTCATTTAGAACCATGTAAAGGCATTTAGAAGCATTTAATTGCATGTGGTGGATTTCGATTTGTCGAGGCATTTTATTTTTACAGTGGTGCTGCTTTATGGGAAATGTATTTGTCTGATGGTGTGCAGGTATTGAGAACAAGGAAAAGAGGAAACAAAATGTCGTGACATAAGGAGATTGTTGAGCAAAATGAATTTTCCAAGTTCAACCGACATTTTGAAAGTGCTTAAAGTGCGAGAAGATATTTTTGAAGCCAGCTGTATCCAACTGTCCGAGAGCTCTGCCCGAGAAATCCACCTCGAAGATACGCCTGCAGGGATCGGCGCTGTAACCGCCGGTTCTGCTGATGACGCCGTCTGACCCTGCATATCATGTCTATCCTTGGGCGCCTGTAACGGGATTATGCCGGTCACTCATGCCAGCTACCCAGGCTGTATCATCACCTATCTTGCCCGACTCCCAACCAAAATTAACAATGGTTTAGGAAACTCAACTCTTAGTTCAAGGGTTAATTTTCCCTTATAAATAGAGGATGAAGCCACATTGTTAGAGACTTTGGTTCCACCCAGATTTGAGCTTAAAAAGGTAGAGAGAGAAGGTCTCATCTTTCTCCGGTAATCCTACTTGCCGTGGCATTTCTCCGTGACAAGCTTGAGGGAGTGGCGTTTTAGACATCCAAGAGGAGCTAGTTCGCTGGGGGTAGTTCGTGGTGGCCAAGGGAAGCTCTGACAGTGCATGTTGAAGTCTTTTTCTCCTTCCCTTAGTTCTTTGCTTTCATATTTTGTTATTGGGTTGTAAGGAACGGATGAAACTTGCTTTGTGCTTGTTTATTTCGAACCCCACCATGAACTAAACCTATTTGATGGGAGTTCACTTAGATGTTTAAGATTTATTTCAATGAATGGATGTTTTATATGTTATATTTTGTTTTGTTTATGAGACTGAGTGCCTTAAGGTTGTAGGAGTTACAAGAATAGCCATTCCTTAGGAGATTCTTTGGGTTCGAGAGAATACCGAGATAACATATCCTTAGTGTTCGAGAGAAACTAGGGAGGAACTACATAAACAAGGGGTTCTAGGTAGTAACTAGGTCTAATCCACCTTAGAGATAAGGCTAGGATTTCATTCGACTAAAAGGAGTTTGCATGAACAATAGGTTAGATGTTAATGCTGCCGTAAAAAGGTATTGCCGAGACATATCCTGTTATCTGGACTAATAGGATCACTGCAGAGGTTTACGCCAATCGGTTTCGCCAAGGCATCTTCAATCTGTCGAGTCCCTTACTAGAGATAGCATAGGGCACCTTAGTCTAGTTTGTCGGGCAGAAGAGACATAGAGATAAGATCATTTCAAGAAGTAAACTTCGGTTTTTCAGAGTGACTCTCATCACTCATTCCCATAGTTGCTTGTCGTGTGAGAAAGCCAAAGTCCTATTAATCAAATCATATATTTACATTTTATTTTGCCTTGACATCTTTATTTGTTTGCATTAAACACAATCTATTTTTCCACGACATATCCACTTGCTACCACATTACCATCGTTCCACTTCCACATCAATCATTCCATTTTTCCCCTACATTATCATTTGTATATACCATTACTAACTTTACTTAGGTGACAAAGTAAAGTGCCTTGACAAACTTATTTAATTTCCTCCAATCCCTGTCGAGACGATACTCACTTATCACTGTATTACTTGTTCGATTGTGTATACTTGCACATATATACGCACTCATTTATAGTACTCACAAAGAGCAAACAAGTTTTTGGTGCCGCTGCCGGGGAATTGGCAACTGGAAGTTAAATTAATTTGTCATATCATTTTCATTTTACTTGTTCATATTTTCTTTTTACTTAGCTTTACTTTTTACTTTCCTTAATTTTTCTTTATTTATTTTTCTAGGTACATGACCTGAAGAGCCATTAGAACCAATTGGTCCTGAAATCGAGAGGCTTTTTAGGCAAAGAAGACGTGCTCAAAGTGTAAACATGTACCAAATCGAAAATCAAGGATTGGTCATGAGGAGGATCAGAATGTCAGGGCAAATTTAAATGCTGGAAATGCAGCCAGACCTCGTGCAATTCATGATCACTTAAATCCAATCTTAGAGGATTTAAATCCTGGAATTGTGGCCCCAGATATTCAGGCAGCCCACTTCGAGCTCAAACCTATCATGTTCAATATGCTAAACTCCATAGGCCAGTTTGGGGGCATGCCAAATGAAGATGCCAGGCAGCATATTCGTAACTTCTTGGAGGTGTGTGATTCTTTCCGCCAACAAGGGGTGCACGAAGATGTTTTAAAATTAAAGTTGTTTCCGTACTCCCTGCGTGACCAAGCAAGGGCATGGTTGAGTGGTGTTCCAGCGGGTTCAATGGAGTCGTGGACAGATTTGTGCAAAAAAATTTTACTATGGTATAATCCTCCGAATATGAACACCCAATTGAGGAACGACATTGCTTCCTTCCGTCAAGCTGATGACGAGTCGATGTATGAATGTTGGGATCGATATAAGGCATTGCTCCGCAAGTGTTCAAACCACGGTTTTCAAGATTGGTCACAAGTGGTGATGTTCTACAATGGAGTTAACGCGCCCACGAGGATGATACTAGATGCCTCAGCAAATGGGACTCTACTTGACAAATCACCAACAGAGGCATTTGACATTCTGGATAAGATTGCCACTAATGATTATCAGTTTCCATTCACACGGCTTGGAGCTGGGCGCAAGTCACACGGAGCTTTTGAGCTAGATTCTAAAGATAATGTGTCCGCCCAACTTGCTGCTATCACCAACATGCTAAAAAATTTGCAAAGGCCAAGTGGGGTGAGAGAAGTAAAGGCATCCCATTCAACTTGTCTATTATGCCACGGAAATCACAATGAGAGTGACTGGCCGACCAATCAAGAATCCATAAACTTTGTGGGGAATTTTAATCGAGGCAACAATAACCCCTATTCTAACACGTATAATCCTGGATGGCGTCAGCATCCAAACTTTTCGTGGGAAAATCAAGGATCCAACAATACCCATCAACCAGCTCGATAGTAGAATTACAATGACTCCGAGGGTTATCAATCGAATATGCCATGACATAATTCTAACAAGGGAGGGTCATCTTCATCAAGTACCAGTTCTTTGGAGGCCACAATGCCAGAGTTTATTGCAACAACAAAAAGAATGCTTCAAGACCATGCGACCTCCATCAAAAATCAAGGGGCTCTGCTTCAGAGCCATAGTTCACCGCTGAGGGCGCTAGAGAGTCAAGTTGGTCAAATTGCCGTAGCATTACAAGAACGCAAACCAAGACAGTTACCAAGTGACACTGAAGTCACCAAACCTCATGGAAAAGAGAGTTGCAGTGTGCTAACTCTCCGAAGTGGTACACAAATTAATGCTGAAGATAAGTTTGGGGGAAGACCAAAGGATGAGTCACCCCCTGTAACCAAGAAAGTTGATCAAGAAGTGCAAGAAGAAGCACCAGTAGAAGAGGAAAATGTTGAGTATTCGTCAAGTGAAGAAACTGAGGGCGCAAATAAAAATACCAAGGCAACTTCTGTTTGTACCCTATCAGTACAGGAAGCTAGACCCCCACCTCATTTTCCGCAAAGACCGAAGAAGCATAACGAAGATATCCAATTTAAGAAGTTCATTGACATTCTGAGTCAACTGCAAATCAATGTCCCTTTTTTGGAGGCGATGGAACAAATGCCAACATATGCCAAATTTCTCAAGGAAATTGTTACTAAGAAGAGAAATATTGAGCAGTATGAAACAATTGCCACGGCAAAAGAATTTTGCTCTTCCTTAAGCAAGCTGCCACAAAAGAGACATGATCCGGGCAACTTCATCATCCCATGTTCAATAGGAGATAAATTTATCGGGAAGGCATTATGTGACCTTGGCTCAAGTGTGAACTTGATGCCTAAGTTAATATTCGTCAAGCTTGGGATAGGAAATGCAAGACCCACCTCGGTCATCTTATAATTAGCCGATCGTTCGCACGTTTGACAAAAGGGGTGAATTGAAGATGTCATCGTACGGGTCGACAAGTTCATTTTTCTTGTCGATTTTCTGATTCTGGATTGCGAGGTTGACGCCACAACACCTATCATGTTGGGGAGACCCTTCCTAGCTACGGGTCGTATTCTCATCGACTGTGAGAGGGGTTAGCTAACCATGCGAGTGGCTGATCAACATGTCACCGTAAATGTTTTCCGATCATTTAAGTACATGGATGATTATGAAGAATGCCAGAGCACTGTAGAAGTGGATACAGTAATAACAAAAGAAGCAGATCAATTTTGCCAGGATAATTTCATTCAGCTGGGATCTGATAAAGGGCTGCTGGAAGACTTAAAGGCCGGAGAGTCTAATGATTTTTCATCCGAGGAACAGCAAGCCAGCTTCCTTAAAGCTAGCCCAGGTACACTTTTTGAACCTTTGAACTTTGAAGAGTTTGTTCCTCCCAAGCCCTCATTACAGCATGCTCCTACCGTAGAACTTAAGAATTTTCCACAGCATCTTAAATAAGCTTATTTGGGTAGTGATGAAACTTTGCCTGTGATTATTTCCTCTACCCTTACTCCTAACCAAGAAACGAGTTTGTTAACTGATTTGTCACAGCGTAAGAAAGCGTTAGGGTGAACGATGGCAGATCTGAATGGAATAAGTCCAGTAATTTGCATGCACAAAATCCTGCTGGAAGAATGCCATGGCAAATCCATAGAGCCACAGCAAAGATTGAACCTAATCATGAAATAAGTTATGATGAAAAAGATTCTCAAATGGCTTGATGTTGGAGAAATTTACCCCATTTCGGATAGTTCGTGGGTGAGTCCCATTCAATGCATGCCCAAGAAGGGAGGCATGACTATGGTGACGAGTGAATATAATGAGTTGATACCTACTCGCACGGTCACTGGGTGGCGAATTTGCATGGACTACCGTAAGCTTAACAAGGCCATCAAGAATGATCACTTCCCTTTGCCGTTCATCGATCAAATACTGGATCGACTTGCTGGCAAGGCATTTTATTGTTTCTTGGATGGTTACTTAGGTTATAACCAGATTGCCATCGCAACAGAGGACTAAGAGAAGACCACGTTCACGTGCCCTTATAGCACTTATGCTTTCTGAAGAATGCCTTTTGGACTCTGTAATGCCCTGACAACTTTTCAGCGCTGCATGCAAGCCATATTCTCTGACATGGTTGAGGATTATCATGAGATTTTCATGGATAATTTTTCTGTTTCTGGGGACGACTTTCAAAAATGCCTCGGCAATTTGGCAAAGGTATTGAAGCGAAGTAAGGAGGCTAACCTCGTGCTGAATTGGAAAAAATGCCACTTCATGGTAACATAAGGCATTATTCTAGGCTACAAGATTTCTGCAAAGGGCATTGAGGTAGACAAGGCCAAGATCGAGGTAATCGGGAAGCTACCCCCACCAAACTCTGTCAAGGGCATTCAGAGTTTCCTTGGACATGATGGATTTTATCGAAGATTCATCAAGGACTTCTCCATAATATCCAAGCCCTTGTGCACCCTGTTGCAACAGAACCCACAGTTTGTATTCGATCAAAAATGCCATGGCGCGTTCAAAGAGCTGAAGCAAAGACTTATCTCTGCACCGATCGTAGTTCCCCCAGACTGGACGACACCGTTCGAATTAATGTGCGACGCAAGTGATTTTACCATGGGAGCTGTGCTTGGGCGACGTAGAGGTAAAATATTTCATGTGATTTATTATGCTAGTCGTACCCTAAATGATGCACAATTGAATTACACTACCATTGAGAAGGAATTACATGTCGTGGTATTTTCATTTGACAAGTTTAGCCCATACTTGATAGGCACAAAGGTTATAGTTCACACCGATCACTCTGCTATAAAATATTTAGTGAACAAGAAAGATGCCAAGCCTAGACTGATTAGATGGATGTTACTCTTGCAAGAATTCGACTTAGAGGTAGTTGATAGGAAAGGTACTAAAAATCAGGTTGCATCCCACTTATCTAGGCTAGAGAACATTTCAGAATGCCATGACATTTTTTATATTAAAAAGAATTACCTGAAGAGAAACTTTTATATGCCACGGCAATTCCGTGGTATGCTGACATTGTTAATTTTCTTGTTAGTGGTATTTTTCCTTATGAACTAAATAGCCAGGGAAAAAAGAGGTTTTTGCATGATGCCAAGTTCTATTTTTGGGACGAGTCATACTTGTTCAAGCAATGTACCGATCAGATGATTAGACGGTGTGTCCCTGAAGAGGAGCAACATAATATCTTATACCATTGCCACACAACAACCTATGGAGGGCATTTTGGAGGTTCGAGGACTGCTGCAAAGTCCTCCAATCGGGCTTCTATTGGCCATCATTATTTAAATATGCCCACGAATTTTGCAAGCCGTACGATCGATGCCAGCGCACTGGAAACATTTCCAGACGACATGAAATGCCGCTGAAAAATATTTTGGAGATAGAACTTTTCGATGTTTAGGGCATTTATTTCATGGGACCATTCCCATCTTCCTTTGGAGACTTATATATTTTGATTGCGGTAGACTATGTTTCAAAGTGGGTTGAAGCAATTGTCACGCCAAGAAACGACTCTAACACGGTGCTCAAGTTCCTTCACAAGAACATATTCACTCGATTTGGAGTACCGAGAGCCATCATCAACGATGAGGGTACCCACTTCGATAATAGATTAATTGCCAAGGCATTACATAAATATGGAGTGCGACATAAGATTGCCACGGCATATCACCCATAGACAAATGGGGAAGCTGAAGTGTCCAATCGAGAAGTTAAGCAAATCCTTGAGAATGTGGTGAACCCTCGAAGGAAAGACCGGTCACACAAGCTCGATGAAGAATTATGGGCCTATAGGACGGCATTCAAAACGCCTCTGGGAATGTCTCCTTTCAAGATAGTATATGGAAAAGCCTGCCACCTCACAGTTGAGTTAGAACACAAGGCATACTGGGCAATCAAGAAATTAAACTTCGACGCACAACCTGCTGGGGAGAAACGATTGCTCGATTTGAATGAAATGAAGGAGTTTCGAGTACAAGCATATGAAAAATGCCAAGCTCTACAAGGAAAGAACCAAAAAGTGGCATGACAAAAATCTTTTGCCACGACATTTTCATGAAGGCCAGACTAAAGGCTCAAACTCTTCCCTGGCAAACTAAAGTCACGATGGTCGGGACCATTTGAAGTTCACCATGTTTACCCATAGGCGCTGTTGATATCAAGAACATGGGCGATGGATCCAGTGCCTGAAGGCTTACCAAGGAATCCCACCTGCGCGTGACAAGTCAGCACTGCTCTTGCACAATGTCGACACTGGTCCGACATCTTAAGGATGCCCTGACATTTTAAATTTACTCTTGTGCATAAATAATTTTTATTATACTATTATTTCAGTCTTTATTATTTTTAATTAATTATGTTTATTTTATTTTTGTTGCAAGGGACTTCCTGCATGACCATCACGTGAAGAGTATGAAGGAAGCTTGTGAAAATTGGGCGGTAAAAGTGAATAGTAAACGGATGGAACTTTTTCACTTTTACCTAGGTTTAAAAATTTTTAACTTTTAATTTTAGTTTTCTTCCCGCCTAGACCCCACCATTTCTTATTTTTATCTCCCACATAATCTCATTTTTGTTTTTATCTTCATTCCCTTTTCACTTTTCCTTTAACTTTTTCTTATCTCTTCTTCTTCTTCTCTCTTTGACTAAAATCGCAATAACCGTTCAAAGTTTAAGTTTTTTCCTTATTTTTTTATTTTTCACTCTTTTAAACGATGGTCTGTTCCCGCCCTCCTTCACCACCTTCGCCACCACGGTTTGTCGATGATTCTGCCCGTGAACGATTCCAAACAATAAAAGCTCGTCGTATCTTTTTTGAGTTGGGGTTTATCTTCTCTGAGGAGGAAGATGATGCCTTAGGGAGTGAGGTTCTCGACATGGTCACCAAACATAAGTGGCAAAAATATACCAAGCATCCCACCGCCGTCAAGACCACTTTATTAAAAGAGTTTTACTCCAACATATCCGAGCCAAACCAGCATACTGTGACGGTTCACGGCATTTCTATTTGTTTTACTCCTTCTACCATTAATCGTTTTTTTTAACTGCAGGTTGCTGAAGACCACCATGCTAGTTTCGCTCAAGAAGTTGACAATGAAACATACCAAGGCATCCTGGAAGAACTTTGTCTTCCCGACACTCAATGGAACTGTCAGCAAATGAGCCGCAAGACCGTTGACCTGGGGAGGCTACTCCCGCAAGTGATGTTGTGGAATCATTACATGAAGCACAAACTTTTACCCACGTCCCACAACACCACCATGTCCTGCCAGTGGATGCTCTTGTTGCATTCAATCATATTCAGATGAACCATTGATGTAGGGAAAATTATCGTGGAACAGGCTCATCTGTGCCTGTAGTGACCTGCGAGTGCCTTGGTATTTCTGAATCTCATCATTGCCTTATATCGAAAGAAGAAGGTTCATGAAGAAGTGCTTGATGAGATTTTACCGATTATTGCTGGAATTACCAAAGCGAAGATCCATTTGTTATTGGGATTGAAGGAAGCAAAGGGGAAGGAAAAAAAGGCTTCTACATCTCGTGTTTCACCATCTCCACATGCCAAGGCAAATTTAGATGCCCTGGAGCAGGCAGTGCAGCACACTCAATAGCATGTCGGGCAGCTGTCTGACAAACTGATGACATATTTCGCCTATGCCAAACGCCGAGATGAATTTCTCACCAGCGCCTTGATGGAATTCCTCTCGTACGCAAACTTCACCATTCTTGTCTTCCCTGACATACTCGTGCCACAAAATGAGGATGCCGAGGCATATGCAGAAGCACCTCGTACTGCCAATACTAATGCCTCTCAATCACATGGTGTAGAGAGTCCCCAGCCTGCTAAACCTGAAGAGCCTACTGACGCTAAAGAGCTCGAAGACCCCGATCCTATCCATGTTGTGTCGCCCGATGCCGATCAAGAAGCCAACCTCCAACTCCCTCATTATCTAGAAACTCCCCAACATGTTGAACCCTTGGTGGCAGAGCACCCTAATATACCACAACTTGTTGCACCAATAGAATAAGAGCACCCTGAAGTACCCTTCCCCACCAAGTCAACTGAGGAGTCACAATTCGAGATGCCAAGGCAAGCTCCTTTGCGTAGGAGCCGACGTCGGCTTAGGAAGGCGTCTCAGCATCAGGAGCCCCCACTCCCAGCAATTCTAGAAGGACCTAAAACTCCTCCAGCCGCACCTGCGTCTGACTCTAAGCATTCTAACCCCGCCAAGCTGAGAAAGCGCACTCGCCGCACAGCCGCTGCACCACCACCCGCTTAAAGTCAAGGTACCTCGCATTAACATTGCATTCATAGCATGTAGTTTCATTTTCCTTAGTTTTAGTAAGCATTGGGGACAATTCTTCTCTTAAGTTTGGGGGAAGTAGGGTTCTCGCATCACTGAATGATAGTAGTAGTAAAATACATATGCCATGACATTAATAATTGCCTGAATAGTTTTATGGAATTAATTAAGGATGCTAGATGATGATAAATTTGATGGCTAGGATAAAATGTACATGACTTGTTGAGGATGATAGAACCAACTCTAGGACTTGCTTCTTTGAAACCCTTGATTACACGATTGTATGGTTTCCATGCTTGAGAAACTTAAAAATCTTTTATAAGAGAATTCTTAAAATGTCGTGGCATAAAACTTTGACTATTGAACGCCCCTTTTCTATGCTTAAAAAAAGTTTGAAGTTTTGAATAAATGCCTAGGCATATCTACAGAGGGACACTTCGCTATGCCATGAAATATGAGTGAATGAAAGATGTCACATGATGACTTTATCTTACTAGCTCGGGCCTGGAAGGTATGCTCTCTTTCACCTAGAGTATGGGATGATAGAGGGATCGGCTGACTCCCCTCGTAGCATAACTAATTAAAGAAAAGAAAGGCAAGGTGGGAGCTGATTTAGAAAATGTCATGGTAAATTAAGAAAGCTTGCATAGAAAATTTTTAAGTTTTTTAAGCATGGACTGGATACAAAAACGCACACATTCACACAAAGAACCTTGCCCTACGGGAGAATACTATATTTCTCAACCTAGTCTAGCATGTTGAAGCCATATGTGCTGAGGGCAGAAATTTTATTCCATGAAACTATGTTATTTCTGAACTTGTCATGGTATTTTTGTTTTTCTTATTACAATTCATTGCTTGAGGACAAGCAATAGCTTAAGTTTGGGGGTGTGATAACTCCGTAAAAGGCCACATTTTGGGACCTTTTAACTTAAGTTATTGAATGTATAAAGGCTCATTTAGAACCATGTAGAGGCATTTAGAAACATTTAGTTGCATGTGGTGGATTTTGGTTTGCCGAGGCATTTAATTTTTATAGTGGTGTTGTTTTATGGGAAAGGTACTTGTCTAATGATGTACATGTATTGAGAGCAAGAAAAAGAGGAAAGAAAATGCCGTGACATAAGGAGATTGTTGCGAAAATTGAATTTGCCAAGTTCAACCGGTATTTCGAAAGTTCTTAAAGTGCAAGAAGATATTTTTTAAGCCAATTGTATTCAACTGTCCGAGAGCTCTGCCCGAGAAATCCACCTCGAAGATACTCCTGTAGGGATCGACGCTGCAATCGTCGATTCTGTTGATGACGCTGCCTGACCCTACAGATCCTATCTGTCCTTGGGCGGCTGTAACAGGATTATGACGGTCACTCATACCAGCTACCCAGGCTGTATCATCACCTGTCATGCCCAACTCCCAAGCAAAGTTAACCATGGTTTGGGAAAGTCAACTCTTAGTTCAAGGGTTAATTTTCCCCTATAAATAATGGATGAAGCCACATTGTTAAAGACTTTGGTTCTACCCAGATTTGAGCTTAAAACGTTAAAGAGAGAAGGTCTCATCTTTCTCCGGTAATCCTACTTGCCGTGGCATTTCTCCGTGACAAGCTTGAGGGAATGGCGTTCTAGACATCCGAGAGGAGCTAGTTTGCTGGGGGCAGTTCGTGGTGGACGAGGGAAGCTCTGACAGTGCACGTCGAAGGCTTTTTCTCCTTCCCTTAGTTCTTTTCTTTCATATTTTGTTATTGGGTTGTAAGGAACGGATGAAACTTGCTTTGTGCTTGTTTATTTCGAACCCCACCATGAACTAAACCTATTTGGTGGGTGTTCACTTGGATGTTTAGGTTTTATTTCAATGAATGGTTGTTTTTCTATGTTATATTTTTTTTGTTTATGAGACTTAGTGCCTTAAGGTTGTAGGAGCTACGAGAGTAGCCATTCCTTAGGAGATTCTTTGGGTTTGAGAGAATACTGAGATAACACATCTTTAGTGTTCGAGAGAAACTAGGGAGGAACTATATAAACAAGGGGTTCTAGGTAGTAACTATGCCTAATCCACCTTGGAGATAAGGTTAGGATTTCATTCGACTAAAAGGAGTTGTGCATGAACGATAGTTTAGATGTTAATGCTACCATAAAAAGGTATTGTCGAGACATATCCTGTTATCTGGACCAATAGGATCACTGCAGGGGTTTACGCCAACCGGTTTTTCCAGGGCATCTTCAATCTGTCGAGTCCCTTACTAGAGATAGCATAGGGCACCTTAGTATACTCTGTCAGGCAGAAGAGGCATAGAGATAAGATCATTCCGAGAAGTAAACTTAGGTTTTCCAGAGTGACTCCCATCACTCATTCCCATAGTTGCATGTCATGTGAGAAAGACAAATTCCTATTAATCAAATTATATATTTACATTTTATTTTGCGTTGACATTTTTATTTGTTTGCATTAAACACAATCTATTTTGCCACGACATATCCATTTGCTACCACATTACCATCGTTCCACTTCCACATCAGTCATTCTATTTTTCCCCCGCATTATCATTTGTATATATCATTACTAACTTTACTTAGGTGACAAAGTAAAGTGCTTTGACAAACTTATTTAATTTCTTCCAATCCATGTGGATACGATACTCACTTATCACTGTATTACTTGTTCGATTGTGTATACTTGCACATATATCCACACTCATTTATAGTACTCACAAAGAGAGTAAATTTTTTTATAATATGAAATAAGATGAGTACAAATAATGGAAACCCTCTCAATTTATAAGAAATTAGAGGGTTTGGTCGAATGGTTACATAATGTTTCAGCTAGATACATGTATCTAAATGGAAGTACATAATGCTTGAGATGAATGTATGAGTTCTTTGGCTTGGTGATGCTTCAGCTACCTCTTCAAAGGGGTCATTATGTTTTGGCAAAGGTGGGAAGACATCTCCCTTGGCCGAATAGTGCATGTTGGTTAATATTGGCACCAAAGACATCTCCTTTGGCCAAATGATGATGTGCCTCCTCAAATTGGAGCTAAAGCTATCATGTGCAAGGCATATTGTGTGCTCGAATAGGCATGGGGTTTTATCTCATGACCCTTGGTGATTTAGGCCTCCAATGGGTGTAATCTCTTCACCAACGTGCTCCTTGGTGAAAGGGCATCTTCATTGGCAGCATCATTTATGAAAGGTCACAGTGTTTGGAAAGGTAACCTTTCATGTTTGAGCTAGTTTTGAGGTGAATGAGCTGGAGGAGATCTGGCCATAGGTAGGTTGTAGCATGGTGAACAATATGGCAGCTCCTTATAAAAGGTACCTCTTGAGGTGGCAACTATTCATGAAAATGTACGTTTTCACAAATTTTGACTTAGGACATATTTGAATTGTCCTAAGTGGTGATGATGATGGTGCAGTTCCCCAACTAAATTGAAGTCATCTTGTAGCTCAAATCTTCAGCTCAATCCAGCTATGAGATCACGAGGCTCCATACAACTTTTCACCAATTGTTCCTTTTGTTCTCCTAAACGTCCCCATGTAAGTTTCCTTGTTGTTGCATTCTCCATTTAGCTCCAATATAGCTCCCAAGTTATGGCCAAATGTATCTACACACATAACATAAAGAATTAAGTTAAGTATTTGAACTTATATGTGTATAATATAAAAATGTGTACTATAGTATATATAAATAACTTATGCCTCATATGGTAATGACTAAGTTATTATCATTATAGCTATAGATGTAATATATGAAAATAATTATATTATAGCATATGAAATTAGCATCATTATGTATAAAGATAGAAAGTTTCTTCCCTTGAAAGGTTGGAATAGCCAAGTTAAACATGATGTTGAATTAGATCACATCAATTTTATGTAACAACTACCATAAGGACATGTTTGTATATGTCATATAGAAAAAGTTACATCCACTTGAACCATTTGTTAACAATAGCAAAAACCTTCAATCTATGACAAGAAACCCCAGAACAAACCTCCAAAAACTCTTTTCCACATAATAATATCCGTATCAATAGTCCTTGTAGGATGAGTATAATATCATACAATGGTTCTAGGGATGAAAAATTCCATGGCGTGCAACAGATGTGGAAGCTCATTTTATGATTGATCCTAATCACAATACAATAGTGTCATCACCTTTCTTTTTGCCACCATTGACTTGTAGTAAATACTTTAACCAAAGTCATTCTGGAGGGTTACAATTATCATTGAAATTGGGATCCTTGGATTTTCTCCACCAAAAGCTTCACGTATGAGTATATGACATCAGAATCTAAGTATTTGTAATCTTGAGTCAATTTTAAGATACAACTATCATTGAAACAATCATGCATTGCAAGAGGATGATAATAGTGACGCATCTCAACTTTATCCATTTAAGGCTAAGGGGGTGTTGTTGAATGGGCCCAACCCCTTGAAACATTCTATAATGCATGACCCAATGAAATAACTGCCTCCTAGACATCACCCTCAACATCAAAACCTTGTCCCTCTGAAGTAGCCTCAACGATATCATAATCATCAATTATTAGTGTGTCATCATCTAATATCAATGGAACAAAAGTATCATCTCAGCAAAGCTTTCACAAAATCGCTAAAAAAAGGTTGCATTAGCTAATGGTCATGCTTCTTCAACCACGAACATAACTTTTTGTAAGGCAGGAATATCCAAAGCGTTTTTTCATCTCCACGTATATCTTGATTAATTGATTACTTGAATATTGATGCAGTCCAACCATTACAGCAACATCGCCATCATCTGCAAGTTGGATCGCTCCATATATGAGTGGAGTATATGAAATTATGGGCCGATAACTCAAACATGAAAATGAAGCTTCAAATTTTCTTTTAATTTCCTTATTCATGTGGAGATGAGAAACATCTATCAGAAACATCGTGTTTATGGGCCTCTTTGACGTAAACACAATACTATCATCAATATGTAAAATTTGGTCATTAAAATGGACAATGTGAAAATTTTGTTGATTATTTCTTGAGAAAAGTTTTTGGTACTTCAATGAAGTTGTAGAATGTATAAGTTTTTTGTAGATTAACATAACATAAGAAAATTTAAAAGAAAACGACATTTTCTCATATTATCAATGACCAATCAATTTGGTCATAGAAACTTTTTAATGATATATCATTTCATTCAAAAACTTTTCAATGGCCAATTAATACACTTTTCAGTGGCCAATTAATTCACTTCAGACACTTTTAATTGATATATCACTTCATTTCAGAAACTTTTTAGTGATAAATAAATTCATCTGAGAGAAACGTCAGTTTTCATACAGTAATTAATTCACTTTAGACACTTTTTCATTAATATATCACTTCATTTTAGAAACTTTTTATTGACAAATACATTCATTTTAGAAAAATGTCAGTTTTTTCATACAACAATTAATTCACTTCAGACAACTATAGTGCTTCTTGAGGGCTTATAAATATGAGTGAGGTGAAACAAAAAAAAAATATCTTACCCAAATTAAGTCTTTCACTTCCAAAACTTGATTTTTTTCTAACATGGCTACTATTATTGAGATTGTTCTTTATGATTACAAATCTATAACAATGTCTTTAAAAAAAACATTCAACTAAACAGTTGAAGTTCAAAATTGAAAAAAGGGTTCCACTCGGAAACAATAGAATAATATCTTCATTACATTATAGATTTTCACTATCATGCATGAGGTTTCATATAAGCAATAAATTTGAACTTGTTGGTATGATTGAGACATACTACTATATTCTATGTCTAATGTCGATTTTTTTGTAGAGTTCGTTGATGTCGATCTTCCTCGTATGGTTGAGGATGATGCTTCGAGCTCGAACATGCCACCAACTATGAATAATGATGAAGAAGCAAAGGTTGATGATGGAGACACGGAAACATGGTTACAATTAGTACGTGAATGTCAACAAGAAAAAGCATAAAAAATTGAAGAAATCAATATTATTTCTAACGAGTCTACTGATTACGATGATTAAAACTTCATAAAGAATAGTTATATGTTTATGATTTTTTATTTTACTGTTTAAAATGTATGTAATGTTTGTTTTATTTATGTCATTAACATAAGTTGTTAATTTTGTTGTTTTTATCTTCTTAAAATAATGTTGTTTTTATCTATCACAAAATCTAATCCAGTACCCCTTCACACCTTTAATACTTCAAACTAAATAAAACCTCAAATCATTTAATACTTTGAACTAAATAAAGCATTAGTATGGTAGTTGAAACTCATCACCTCGGTGTGACGAGTTTCTCTTTTTTAGAGAAAAATCATAATGAAAAAAAAAGACAAAAATATATTATTTTAATAAAACTCATCACCTCGATGTGATGAGTTTCGAGAAAAATAATTATATATTCATACATTGATTTAAAAATTATTTTCAATTGAACTCGTCACCTCGAGGTGACAAGTTCTAGCTACACTGTAGAAAATGTCGTAGATCCCAGAAGAAACTACAATGTGCCCTATTTTACTAAATAATTCTTTATTTTTACCTTATTGAGGAAAAGCCCTCCCTAGTCTCTAGCTTAATAAACAATTAATCCAACCAATATGATAACCCAACCAGCCAGCACTCTAACTTATTTGAAACATCGTAAGCCTTAATCTTTAATTTTAATTTCTCAAAATTCTGAGTTTGTTAAAAAAGTATGATTTAAAATTATGTCTTAATTCAATTGTTTATTTTAAAGTTTGAGTTTGGCTTAATTGTTGTTTCTTACATGGTTTCTTGTGCACAAGACATTTCTTATGCATTTGAAGTGAAAATTGTGTCTAAGGTGCAATTTACAAGCTCTTCTTCGTTTGAAAAATTCGTATGTTGGTATAAACAGTTCCAAGTAGTATAAATTAAATTTACTTGTAATTCTTATCATAACTTCAAATCACAATTAAGGATGTAAAAAATTGTGAAATTTGCATCCCTTAGATTAAATTTTATGTTTAGTATAAAAGATTTTGCATAAAATCACGAGACCAAAGATTTAAGTCTAAAAGAAATGGAAAAAATTTAATGTTAAAATATGAATATTCAGATATCCGATTTAAAATTTTGGTGGTAGATGTATATGGTGGTAGATTATCTAAATATCTGTGATTTTACAGCTTTATTGCTAGTGACACTAGAAAACCATTTCTCATATCATGAATGGTTGAACAATGACTAGTTTCTTAATGATACTAAGTATCACCTTTATAATGATAACTAATTGCTTAGTAACACTGGTACTGTTGAACCATGCCTTGAGATTTTGATATACCAAAAATACATATTTTTAAAGAAATTTTAAGATTATTTTTAAAACAATTTTTAAGTTTATATTCAATTCAACCAATCGAATATAAAAAAAATTCTTTTTAAATCAAAAAATGTATTTTTACTTCTTACTCGTTTGAAAAATCAAGTCATATACTGGAAATAATTTTCAAAGATTTTCAAAAGGGTTTTGGATTTTAATCGAGTCAAAAATAAAATTTTAAACCTAAAGTATCGATACTGCAAGAATAGTATCGATATTGTTCTAGTGGTACCTATATAGGTATCGATAGCAATGTGTAAAAATACATAGTAGTACCGACACATGTATCGATACTAGTGTGTAAAATTACACAGTAGTACAAATACGGGTATTGATAATCCCTTTAAGTTTTTAACAAACAAGATTCTAATAGGTTATTTTCATATCGATACTCTCTTGGTATCGATACTCTCAGTGTACCGATACGGGTACTGATACTGTATATAGAGTACTAACACTATCCTTTTTTCAACAGTTAGATTTTTGTAATTAATGCAGGCAGTACCGATACTCCGAGCCCGAGTACCGGTACTCAAGACGTCTGGGCATCACTTATTATGGGAAAATTCTTTCCAACGGCTCTATTAAATCCCACAACAACCCAAACAAATAGAATTTAATGAATAGGTATAAAAAAATATTAAAAGTCATATGAGAATACAAGAGATCATAGAGAAAGCCAAATGAATCCATTTGAGCCAAAAATCAAGTCAACATTCTTCAATATTCTCTTTACTTTCAAAGAAAACTTTTGTACTCATTTGTTTAATTTTGTTAAGTGTTCTTATTTTTTTTCTTGAATTGTGCAAACACATCATAGTGAGGTTTTCTATGTTTTCTATTTATAACTTCAACTTAGGATGGGTTGTACATTTGAACTTTAAGGTATAAGTCTAAGTATATTGTAAGGCTACACCTTGTCCTATAAGAGTTAGTGTGGAAGATAAGGTAGTGGATGTAAACTTTACTAAGAAAATTGAACCACTCTGAAATTGTTTGTGTATAATTTTTCATTTTCTTTCAAAAAGCTTCCATCAATTTTTTATTTGCTAATTCACCCCTTCTTGGCTATTTCACTGATTCGATTGACTCAATAATTGATATCATAGTTAATCTCATTGGAAGGCTTAACATTGTCTTGAGAAGGTCCTTGAAAAAAGTCAATCAATTCATCTTCAATGGCCACTCCATCTACTTTCAGCATTTTTTACGAGTCTCAATATATTTCTAAGCCTCCTTATTTCAATGGTGTAAATTAATCTTATTGGAAGAATAGAATGATGTTATTTATTCAAGCTACGGATTATTCGGTGTGGAATGCTATCACCGATGAAGCGTCAATTTCTTCCAAGAAGCAAGGAGAGCTTATTGTTTCTAAAGACAAGTCAGAATAAACCGATGAAGAGCGAAGATTCATCCAACTCAATGCAAAGGCCATTCACATCATATTTTTTGTACTTGGCACCGATAACTAGTGTAGGGTGTCTTCTTGCTTAAATGCAAAAAGAGATTTGGGATAAGCTTGAAGTCACACATGAGGTAAAACTCAAGTGACAAGCCCAAAATAGGAATTCTCACTCTCAATTATGATAATTTAAAAATGAAGGCTGACGAAGACAACAAAACAACGTCAGATCATTTTACCACAATCATCAACGATTTTAGGAACTTTGGGAAGATCTATCCAAATGAAGAAGTGGTAAGAAAGATGCTTGCATCATTACCTTCATCTTGGGAAGGCAAAGCAACTACTATTAAAGAAGCTAAAGATTTGGAGTTGTACATCCTTGATAAACTTATTGGATCTTTACTCACTCATGAAGTAAAACTTCAAAAGAATAAGGAAGAAGAAAAGAAAAATGTGGAGACAAAGAAAGTTGGGATTTTTTTCAAGTCAACCAAGGAAGATAGTGATTTTAGTGAAGATGAAGATGAAGAAATGGCAATTTTTGCCAAAAGATTTAGAAGATTGATGAGGTCCAATAAAGGAAAATATTTCAAAGAAATGAGGGCTTCAAGAATTAATCCAAGGAGAAAGACCACGTCATTTGCTATGAGTGCAAGAAACTGGGACATATTAAGTTGAGTGTCTTAAATTCAAGAACAAGGGGTCAACCAAGAAGGAACAAAAGGCACATGTAGCTACATGGAGCGATGAAGAATGTTACAATGAAGAAGAACAAAAAGTAGCCAACTTGTGTCTTATGGTCATCGAGGGAGAAACTAAGGTAACCTCTAGTTTATTAAATTCAAATGAATATTCTTTTGATGAAATACAAGAGGCATATAATAAATTGGCCTTAGAATTTGAGATCGTGATTTTAAAGAATAAGAAAAACATTTCAAAAATGAAAAATGAAAATGATCTCTTATCTAAGACCAATGATGAACTTGAAGGTAAGGTAAAGTATATGCAAGTTAAACTTGATGGCATAACTTACTTTCTAAAGTTTACGATGATCATCAAGAGGAGATTTATGATTTTAAAGCTTATTTTTAACAAAGTTGGATCAACACGAATTCTTAAAGGTCAAACTTCAAAATCCAACTGTGCTAAAAATATTTTTGGATAATCCAAACATAGAGGTCCCCAAAGAACTTCAAATCAAAAAGTTTTTAGGAGAATATGGGTCCCTAAAGGGCTCATTGCTACAAATAACAAGGATGTTAACTTAATCGATCGATGAAATAGCCAAGAGGGGGTGAATTGGCAATTAAAAATTTGGTGGAACCTTTTGCAGAAAATAAAAAATAATTGCACAACGATTTAGAGTGGTTCGACTTTCTCAACCAAAGTTTACGTCCACTACCTTAGCTATCCACACTAAGGATTTTCCACAAATTCACTAATTTGCCTTTCTTTTGAGGACAAAGAATAACCTTACAAATCACTCAAGAATTATACCCCAAATTCTTGAGAACACTCTCTCCCAAAGAGAACAATACAAATTTCACAAACTTATAGAAAAACCTCACAAGGCAAGATGTTTGCACAATTCTAGAACAAAGAAAGAACACTCAAAGATGAATACAATTGAGTACAACAAGTGTTCTTGAAAGCAAAATGAATATTGAATGAAAAATAGGCTTGAAATGCTCAAACTTGATGTTTAAGGCTTTCTCTTTGATTCTCTCTCAATTCTTCTTTATTGTTGTTGGGAAATGGCTCCTAAGCTTTTTTAAATACACCTTCAATTAATTCTGAACGTTGGGAATCAATGGTGAAGTCAATAGAGCTGTTATTTTGTAATTATCATTTAAAAATCTGGTTAGGAGCGTGTGTGCATCGGTGCACTATCAAGGTGCATCGATACACTGTGTGTAAAATTCAAATATTTTGACCGTTATAAGACTTAGTGCATCGGAACACTTGGGGTACATCCGTACACTAATTACATTCGATGTTTCAAAAGAGCCAGGAGTGCATCGATGCATGGTATGTGCATCGGTACACAAAATGCATTCGATGTTTCAATAAAATCAGGAGTGCATTGATGCATGGATGTGCATCGGTACACAAAATGCATTCGAAATAAGGTGTGCATTGATACATCAAAGAGTGCATCGGTACATCCCTTTATAAAATTGATTTTTGGCTAGGTTTTGGTTCGAAATACTTTGTAAAAATAGTTTCAAAAATATTTTAAGTTTGAAACACAATTTTACACTTTAGTAAGGTTTGAAATTGACCTTTGAAAAACTTGGAGTAATATTTTTTATATTCGAATAATTTAATCGAATATACTTTAAAAAATAATTATAAAATCTTAAAATTCAATAACACTTAATTTGTTATATTGAAATATCAAAATGTTTTCAACAATCTCCCCCTTTTTGATATAACAAAACATTTAAATAATTTTAAGATTTTCTTTGAAAATCATTTTTGAAATCAATTTTGAAAATTTCTCCCCCTTACTATATTATCCCCCTTTTTGTTAAATCAAAAAGACTTTATAAACGTTTTTAAACAATATTTTGTAAAATTTGCCAATTAATTTAATTCAAAGCTTAAGCTGTTATGATCACAATCAAGAGAAAGGTTAGCCATTAGTTTCATAATTAAATATTCATAGATAATGTGTAATGGTGAATTGGTCATATATATCTAAAATGTAAATGATGTAAAAATTAATAAACCAATATAAATTCAACCAAACCAAATATATAAATATAAGCATTCAAGTTTAAATATCCAAAAACATCCATAACAAATTCAAACATCCAAAATAAAGTAATCTAAAAACATCCAAAATGTTTTAACAATCTGTCCTAAGTTCGATCCAAGAAAACTAAAGCAAGGCAAGGTATAATCAACCAATGGAGGATCGCGATAAGGAGGATAATGTGCTTGTATCTCGAGTTTAAGCGCATCTAAACGTTCGCACATCTAAACGTTCGCGCATCGCCCATTGAAATTCCAATTGTTGAGCCCCCATAGCAGTTAGATGGGACTCTATGGATACAAATCTTAGATCAAATGACTCCACAAATGATCGAAAGTATGGAGGCATTTGTTCCTCTTGTTGTGTCAGCTCGTCCTCGGGTACGTGATCGTCAATATCTTGAAATAACTCTTGAATCTCTGTATCATCATCCGCTGCCGGTGGAGCTCGTGAAGAACTAGCTCCTGGTGTTTTCTCAGTGGTTCGAACCCATTGATCACCTTCCTTTTTCCATCTCGATTTCTTTAAGGATGTGAGATTGATTTGGTTCTAGAGAGGGATAGGAATATCAAGTGAAACCTTAAGCCCGAGTTTGATAAACACGTTACTAAGGAGACAACTGTAAACTAACGTTTCGATATTTTTTGATGGGACAACATTTACGGTATCTAATAGTTCACCGAAAATGATCTGTGGCAAATTTATTTTCTTTTTATGTTGGATACAATGTATCCACCATAAATCTATAACTCTAAGAGAGGAGTACCTACCCCCGGATGGTGTAAACCACCAAGAGATGATCAAGTGAAGGAATCGCTCGTAATGAGTTCTTAAGGTACTTATACTACCCTTAGATTGATAGGGAGTAGCCACAATATATTTTTCATTATCTAGACCCACGTTATCTAAACCAAAGGCATTATTGATAGTGTCCTAGTCGATATAAATAAATTCACCTAAGAGATAGGATCGAATTCCTATGGTTGCGGTTTAACGCTCATTTTGGACATAGACCGCATTGGAGTAGAAAATACGGGCTAATTGGTGATAAATTATGGGATTAATTTGAAACAGTTTATCAAACTTCCAGGAACGAAGGATAGGAAGATATTTGCAGTTCATATCGATCATTACTTGAATGGAGGGGATACTTTCTTTCCGGATTTTGTAGGATTAGAAAGAATTAATGAACCTATGATAGAGTTCTTCTCGATGACGACCAGGTTGGTTGAAGCAAGAATTAAGAATTGTCATTTTGGGTTCATTTGGATTTGGATTTTGAGGTGGAAAAGGAATGTGAGGTCGGTTTTGGTTTGAATACCGACTAGAGGATGACCTAGGGAATTTAGGATTAGACATGGTTCAAGAAATTGGAATAGGATAGATACTTGCAATTTTAAAAACATATGTTTGCAATATAATCAATCCCAAAACTCAATAAGAGTCTGCAATATTCAAGGTTCTCTAAACCAAATCCTAATGGACAATTTTGAAAACAATGTTTGAAAATCAATATTTAGTTTTCAAAACAACATAATTAAATTAAAAACATCAAATTTTAAAAATATTTTTTCGATTTTTTTATTTCGAAAATTCCAAAAAAATTGAAAATTGTGTGATTTTGATAAAATTAGTTGTAAAATTAGTTTCTAAACATTATAAAATCAATGTCCGATACTTAGTTCAACCTAGAACTAATCAAAAATAGTCCTATGTTCAAAAATCAATAAAATAGTTTCTTTTTGAAATATTACCTTGAAAATTCGGATTTTGTGAGAATGTGATGATTTTTGCACGAGTTTGATGATTCCAACATGTTTAAAAGTTGAAGAACTATTAGATTCCGACTATAGATCAAAGGTTTTAAACAAATGGAGATTTGGGTTTGAGAGAGAATGGAACGGAGAGTGTTTTTAATAGAAAGGGTTTTGGTAAAAATAGGATTTTTAGGGATTTAAAGCCTAAAACCCGACGGGTGTACTGATGCACAGCAGAGTGTATCGATGCACCTTCAAGGAATGCATTGGTGCACATTCATAGTGTATCGATGAATATTCAAGGGATGCATCGGTACACTTTATAGTGTATTGATGTATAGTGCACAAAAATGTTAAAATCTGTTTTAATCATTTAAAATGCTAAATAAATTAGCTCTAGTGGTATTGGCAACTCATAGATCAAAAATTAACAATGTTCAATCAATCAAATCTATCCTTAAGCATTATTTGAACATATAATTAATTTTCACTAAAGATCATAAACTCCCCCTAACTATTAGCAAAGAATGCAATCAAAAGAGTTATTTTTATAAGTATTTTTTTAATTCTAATTTAAATGTGCTAAAATTATTTTAAACACTAAGTCAAGGTAGGTTGGTCAAACCTAATTCTCTCCTAAGTGTCCAAAATCTTTTTTTATCTAAAGGTTTTGTAAAAATATCAGCTAATTGATGCAAGGTATCAACATATTCTAGAACTACATCTCCTTTAGTGACATGATCTCTAATGAAATGATGTCTAATTTTAATGTGCTTAGTTCTAGAGTGTTGGATGGGATTTTTAGTGAGACAAATAGCACTAGTATTGTCACACTTGATAGGTATGGTACCTACTTCAATTCCATAATCTAAAAGTTGTTGTTTCATCCATAAAACTTGTGTACAACAACTAGCAGATGAAATGTATTCCGCTTCAGTGGTAGATAATGCAACACAATTTTGTTTCTTTGAAAACCTTGAAATCAGCATATTTCCTAGTAATTGGCAAGTACCGGAGGTTCTTTTCCTATCTATTTTGAATCCTCCATAATCGACATCAGAAAAGGCATGCAAGCTAAAGCTATAGTCTCTAGGATACTAAAGTCCTAAACTATGAGTGTCCTTAAGGTATCTAAAGATTCTCTTAACAACTAGTAAATATGATTCCAGGGCATGATTGAAATCTAGCACATAAGCAAACACTAAACATAATGTCTGGTCTACTTATGGTTAGATAAAGTAAAGAATCAATCATTGACCTATATAATTTAACATCTACACATTTACCTTAGTCATCTTTGTCAAGCTTTGTAGATGACCTCATTGGAGTGGCATGAGGTTTCCCATTTTCCAATCCAAATTTCTTGAGCAAATCCTTGATGTATTTTGCTTGATTGATGAAGATGCCATCTTTTCTTTGCTTGATTTGGAGTCCCAAGAAAAATGAGAGCTCCCCCATCATGCTCATCTCGAATTCACTTTGCATTAGCTTAGACAATTCTTGGTAAAGAACATCATTAGTAGAACCAAATATTATATCATCAACGTAAATTTGAACTACTAATAAAGTTTTACCTTTATGCTTTAAAAACAATGTAGTGTCAACCTTCCCTTTTGAAAAACCTTTTTCAATTAAAAAGTTTGGCAATCTTTCATACCAAGCTCTAGGAGCTTGTTTTAAACCATAAAGTGCTTTTGTCAAATTAAAAACATGATCTGGAAATTTTAAATCTTCAAAACCTGGAGGTTGTTCCACATACACTTCTTCTTTTATAAAACCATTTAAAATGCACTTTTAACATCCATTTGATATAATTTAAATTCATTGAAACAAGCAAATGCTAATAACATTCTTAGTGCTTCCATCCTAGCTATGGGAGCGTAGGTTTCATCAAAATCTATACCTTCTTCTTGAGTATAACCTTGAGCAGCAAGTCTAGCCTTGTTTCTCAAAATATTACCACTTTCATCAAGTTTATTCCTAAATACCCATCTAATACCTACAGTAGATTTATTACTAGGCCTTTCAACTAATGTCCATACTTTACATCTCTCAAACTGATTTAATTTTTTCTTGTATAGCCATAATCCAATTTTCATCATCTAATACTTATTTGATATTCTTAGGCTCTATGCATGAAATAAATGCAATATAATTACATATATTCCTAAGAGAAGATCGAGTTATTACCCCTTTGGATGAATCACCTATTATTTCACCATCCTTGACATAATTGTATTCTCTTGGGTAAGATATTTCCCTTTCTTCAATGGTTGGATTCTCGAGAACATCATTAGTTTCCTCATCTTTCACTTCTTCCTTTGATGATGGTTCTTAAACATCATGTCTAACATCATTTGTATTTACAATACCTATGTCATCATCAACACAAGAATCCTTCCTCGGAAGGGGATTATCATCGAAAAAAAACATGTATTGACTCTTCTACCACTAAAGTTCTTTTATTAAATACTGGATAATCTTTAGAATTTAAAGAATAACCTAGAAAAATTCCTTCATCACTTTTAGCATCAAATTTGCCAAGATTTTCTTTATCATTGTTTAAAACAAAATATTTACATCCAAATGGATGAAAATAGCTAATGTTAGGCTTTTTATTTTTGAAAAGTTCGTATGGAGTTTTCTTCAAAATAGGTCTAATCATTACACGATTAATAACATAACAAGCGGTATTTGTGGCTTTCACCCAAAAAAATTTGGCAAATTGTTTTCACAAAGCATAGTTCTAGCGATTTCTTCTAAAGTTCTGTTTTTCCTCTTAACAACTCCATTTTGTTGAGGGTTTCTAGGTGCTGAAAAATTATGGCTAATACCATTAGAATTACAAAATTCAATAAATCCAAGATTTTCAAATTCAGTGCCATGATCACTCCTAATACTGGTTATGGAGTAACCTTTTTCATTCTGGATTACTTTTGAAAACGTGATGAATTTTTCTAATGCTTCATCTTTAGTACTTAAGAATAGAACCCAAGTATATCTAGAATAGTCATCTACCAATACAAAGCAATATTGTTTTCCACCCAAGCTAACAGTCCTAATTGGCCCAAAAAGATCTATATGGATCAATTGTAATACTCTACTAGTTGATACATCATTAATGGACTAAAAGGAAGCTCTTCTATGTTTTCCTTTAGTACATGCATCACAGGTTTTATCATTATCAAATTTTAGCTTTGGCAACCCTCTTACTAAATCTCCTTGAATTAGTCTTTGTAAAACACTCATGCTAGTATCTCCTAGTCTCCTATGCCATAACCAACTATCATGTTCATCCTTAGCAACTAGGCATAAATTAGTCATATTTATAGAATCTAAATGCTCCATGTAAATGTTTTCTATTTTATGACCAATAAGCATAATTCGATTAGATGCAATGTCAATTACTTTACAACCATTAGTTTCAAATATGGCATTGTATCCCTTATCGCATAATTGACTAATTCTCAATAGATTATGCTTTAACCCATTCACATATAAAACATTTTTAATTTGTATGGAAGAGGTATTACCTATTGTACCTATACCTTCAATGTGACCTTTTGAATTATCACCAAAAGTCATATCTCATCCATTTTTATCGTTAAGCTCGATGAACCGGCTCTTGTCTCAAGTCATATGTCTTGAGCATCCACTATCAAGGTACCATGAATTTGAATTTGTTTCCCGTGCCTTGTAGAAATGCTCGTTTTCCTACAAACATATATTAATTTTTTATTTTTGGTACCCAAACTCTTTTGGGTCCATATTCATTAGTCTTTAAAATCCTAGTCCCCTTAGGTATCCATTTGTGTAGGATATCCTTATCTTTAGTAGTAATGAGTTCTTTAGGAACCCATATTCTCCTAACGATTTTACCATTAGAGGTTTTTTGGGGACCTCTATGAATGTAGTTTTTAAAACTTTTTATAACAAAGTTGCAATTTGAACTTTCTTCATTTTCAAAACGTTTGTTCCAACTTTATCAAAAGAAGCTTTAAGATCATCAATTTTCTTTTGATGATCGTCGTTGACTCTTGAAAGTAAGTTATGCAAATCAATATTTTTCTTTTCAAATTCATATAATTTGATTTGCAATTCTTTGATCTTACTTTCAAGATCGTTGTTGGTCTTGGATATGATATTATTTTCAATTTTCATTTTTGAAATAACATTTTTTTATTTTAAAAATAATTTCTCATAATCCGAGGTCAACCCAAAATATTCCTCTAATAGCTCATCAAAAGAATAATCTTCGAAATTAAATGAACTAGAGGTTACCTGAGAGGTTTCCCCGATGGCCATCAAGCACAAGTTTGCTACTTCTTGTTCCTCTTCATCGGATTGTTCATCATCGCTCCATGTATACAAGTGAGCCTTGTATTTTTTCTTCGATTGACCCTTATTCTTCAGTTGTAGGAAATCGTATTTAACATGACCCATCTTTTTGCATTCGTAGCAAATGATCAAGTCTTTCTCCTTCCATTCAGTTTTGAAGCCTTCATTTCGTTTGAATTTTCTTCCTCGGTTGGGCCTCATCAATTTTTTGAACCATTTGGAAAATAATGCCATTTCCTCGTCTTCGTCATCTTCATTCGAATCATTCTCATGTCTTGTGGATTTGAGAGCAATTCCTACGTTCTTCTTTTTCTTCATCTCTTTCTTTGTCTCGTTAACCTTCTCAAGGTATGCCTCATCTTGAAGCATCATTTCATACGTGAGGAGAGAACAAATTAACTCGTCAAGAGTTAATGACTTTAAGTTTTTAGCCTCGATGATCATCGTCTTCTTTGATTGCCAAGCTTTAGGAAGAGAGTAAACTAACTTCCTCACAAGCTTCTCGTTTGGAATGATCTCTCTATATGATTTGAGACCATTGACAATCATGGAAAATCTATCCTTCATAGCTTTGATGTCTTCATTCGGTTTCATCTTGAAATTTTCATAGCTATGAGTTAGAAGACTAAATTTAGATTCATTTACCTCATCTGTGCCTTCATGAGTGACTTATAGTTTATCCCATATCTCCTTGGCGGTTGTACAAGATGAAACTTTCTCGTATTCATCTGGTCTAAGAGAACAAAAAATAGCATGGATAGCCTTTGAGTTGAGCTGGAACATTCTTGTCTCTCCTTCACTCCACAATCTTGAATGAGTGGAAGGAATGATGTATCTATCTTCTATGATATTACATGCTCCCATGTCACTTGCTTGAATAAATTACCTCATTCTATTCTTCCAATAAGCATAATTAGCTCCATTGAAGAAAGAAGGCTTGTTGATGGGCATTGAATCAAGAGAAAAGTTGAAGTTTGAAGTGGAGGCCATTGATGACATGAATATCGATATAATTCTTCTCGAATCGACTGAAGAGGTGATTAAACCTTCAAATGAGTGAGGCTCTGATACCAATTATTGAGTTAATCAATCAACGAAATAGCCAAGAGGGGGTGGATTGGTAATTAAAAATTTGGTGGAAACTTTTAAAGAAAATAGAAAATAATTGTACATCGATTTAGAGTGGTTTGACTTTCTTAACCAAAGTTTACATCCACTACCTTAGCTATCCACACTAAGGATTTTCCACAAATTCACTAATTTGTCTTTCTTTTGAGGAAAAATAGTAACCTTACAAATCCCTCAAGAATTATACCCCAAAATCTTGAGAACGCTCTCTCCCAAAGAGAACAATACAAATTTCACAAACTTACAGAAAAACCTCACAAGGCAAGATGTTTGCACAATTCTAGAACAAAGAAAGAACACTCAAAGATGAATACAATTGAGTAAAACAAGTGTTCTTGAAAGAAAAATGAATATTGAATGAAAAATAAGCTTGAAATGCTCAAACTTGATGTTTAAGGCTTTCTCTTTGATTCTCTCTCAATTCTTCTTTATTGTTGTTGATCAATGACTCCTAAGCTTTTTTTAAATACACCTTCAATTGGTTCTGAACGTTGGGAATCATTGTTGAAGTCAATAGAGCCGTTATTGTGTAATTATCATTTAAAATTTGGTTGGGAGCGTGTGTGCATCGGTGCACTATCAAGGTGCATCGATACACTGTGTGTAAAATTCAAATATTTTGGTCGTTATAAGACTTAGTGCTTTGGTACACTTGGGGTGCATCGGTACACTAATTACATTCGATGTTTCAAAAGAGCTAGGAGTGCATCGATGCATGTTCTGTGCATCGGTACACAAAATGCATTCGATGTTTCAATAAAATCAGGAGTACATCGATGTACGGTTGTGTATCGGTACAAAAAATGCATTCGAAATAGGGTATGCATCGATACATAAAATAGTGCATCGGTACATCCCGTTATAAAATTGACTTTTGGCTCGGTTTTGGTTCTAAATACTTTGTAAAAATAGTTTAAATAATATTTTAAGTTTGAAACACAATTTTACACTTTAGTAAGGTTTGAAATTGACCTTTGAAAAACTTGGAGTAATATTTTGATATTCGAATAATTTAATCGAATATACTTCAAAAAAATTATAAAATCTTAAAATTCAATAACAATTAATTTGTTATATCGAAACATCAAAATGTTTTCAATAAAGGATGTCCTAGAAAAATGAATCCCTAAGGGGACTATAATATTGTGAACTAATGCTTTTGGATCCAAAAGAATTTGGGTACCAAAAATCAAAAATTAATCTATGTTTGTAGGTGGAGGAGCATTACTACAATTCCTAAAACATAAGTGCAAATTCATGGTACCTTGATAGTAGATGCTTAAGATACATGACTGGTGATAAGAGGCAGTTCTTGGAGCTTAAAACCAAAAGTAGAGGAGTAGTAACCTTTAGTGACAACTCAAAAGGTCATATTAAAGGAATTGATTCGATTGGTAACAACTCTTCCATTCTTATTGAAAATTGTTTTGTATGTGAATGGGTTGAAGAATAATCTACTTAGTATTAGTCAATTATGTGATAATGGATACGATGTTTTATTTGAGTCTAGTGGTTACAAAATTGTTAACATTGCATCTAATAGGATCATGCTTGTTGATCATAAAATAGGAAACATTTACATGGTGCATTTAGATGATATTGTTTCCTCAAATGTATGCCTAGTACCTAAAGATTAAAGTTGTTCATGGTTATGGCATAGAAAACAAGGACATGCTAGCATGAGCATATTAGATAAACTTGTTAAAGGTGACCTAGTAAGAGGCTTACCAAAGCTAAAATTTAATTTAGACTAAATTTGTGATGCATGTGTAAAGGGTAAGTATAAAGGAGTTTCTTTTAAATCAATTAATGATGTTTCCTCTAGTAGAGTATTGCAATTGATTCACGTGGATTTATTTGGGCCCATTAGGACTATTAGATTAGGGTGAAAACAATATGCTTTTGTGCTTGTTGATGATTACACTAGATTCACGTGGGTTTTCTTTTTAAGTTCTAAGGATTAAGCTTTAGATAAATTCATCACATTTTCTAAAATAAACCAAAATGAAAAAAGTTACTCAATTTCTAGTGCTAGGAGTAACCATGAAAACAAATTTCAAAATCTTAGTTTTGACGAATATTGAAACTCTTGTGGTATTAGCCATAATTTTTTATCTCTTAGAACCCCTCATCAAAATGGAGTTGTTGAGAGGAAAAAATCAAACTTTAAAGGAAATGGCTAGAATCATGCTTTATGAAAATAATTTGCCAAAATATTTTTGTGTGGAAGCCACTAACACCGCACGTTATATTATAAATAGAGTAATGATTAGTTCTATTTTAAATAAAAATCAATACGAACTATTTAAAAATAAAAAACCTAACATTATATTTTTTATCCTTTTGGATGTAAGTGTTTTCTTTTAAATAATGTAAAAGACAAACTTGGCAAATTTAATGAAAAAAGTGATGAGGTAATATTCCTTGTATATTCCATGAATTCTAAAGTTTTTTAGTATTTAATAAAATAACTCTAGTGGTAGAAGAGTTCATTCACGTTATTTTCAATGATAACCCCCTTCCGAAAAAGAAGTCTTGTGTGGATGATGATATAGGTATTATCACATCAAACACAAGATGCTCTTGAGGAGCCTATTCAAGAGGAAAGGGAAGTATCATGCCCAAGAGAGTACAACTATGGCAATGATAGTGAGATTTTGGGTGATCCATCCAAAGGGGTAACTACTATATCCTCTCTTAGAAATATTTGTAATTTTTTCGCATATATCTCAAGCATGGAGCCTAATAATATCAAATAATCATTAAAAGATGAATGTTCGATATTGGCTATGCAAGATGAATTAAATAAATTTTAGAGGAGTCAATTATGGACATTAGTTGAAAGGCTAAGTGACAAATCTACTATAGGTACAAAATGGGTGTTATGAATAAATTAGATAAAAGTGGTAACATAGTGAGTAACAAGGTTGTACTTGTTTCTCTAGGGTATATTCAAGAAGAATGAATACATTTTGATGAAACTTAAGCTCTCGTAGCTAGGATGGAGGCAATTAGGATGTTATTAGCTTTTGCATGCTTTCATTGTTTTACTTTATATCAAATGGATGTTAAAAGTGCTTTTCCGAATGGTTTTATAAAAGAAGTGTATGTGGAACAACCTCCCATTTTTTAGGAGTTAAAATCTCTAAATCATGTTTTTAAATTGAAAAAAGCTTTGTATGGTTCAAAATAAGCTCCTAGTGCATGGTATGAAAGGTTGTCAAATTTTCTTGTTTAAAAAGGTTTTTCTAAAAAGAAGATTGACATTATTTTATTTACAAAAAGAAAAAGTAAGGATTTGTTAGTAGTACAAGTTTATGTTGATGAAATTTTATTAGTATCTTCTAATAATAACTTTTTCCAAGAATTTGCTAAGTTAATGCAATGTGAGTTTGAGATGAGCATGATGGGGGAGATCTTATTTTTCTTGGGACTCCAAATCAAGCGAAGGAAAGATGAAATCTTCATCAATCAAGAAAAATACATCAAAGATAAGCTCAAGAAGTTTTTATTGGAGGATGTGAAACCACAAACCACTTTTATGAGTTCATCTACATAGCTTGACAATGATGAGGGAGGTAAGTGTGTAGATGTTAAGATTTATAGGTCTATGATTAGATCATTACTTTATATTACTGCAAGTAGACTGGAAATTTTGTTTAGTGTTTGCTTATATACTATATTTCAATCATGTCCCAAGGAATCACATTTACAAGTCATTAAGAGAATCTTTAGATACCTTAGAGGCACTCCTAGTATAGGACTTTTGTATCCTAGAGACTCTAACTTTAACTTGCATGCCTTCTCGGGTGTGGATTATAGAGGATGTAAATTAGATAGGAAAAACACCTTTGGTACATTCCAATTCCTAGTTAGTATGTTGATTTCATGATTTTCAAAGAAACAAAATAGTGTAGAATTATCAACCATCAAGGCGGAATATATTTCGACTGGTAGTTGTTGTGCTCAAGTTTTATGGATGAAAAAACAAACTAATAGACTATGGAATTGATGTAGGTACTATTCCTATCAAGTGTGACAATATTAGTGTTATTTGTCTCATCAAAAATCCCATCAAACATTCTAGAACAAATCATATTGAAATTAGACATCATTTCTTTAGAGATTATATCTCAAAAGAAGATATAGTTCTAGAGCATGTAGATCTTTATAAAACCCTTAGATAAGGAAATATTTTGGGCACTTAGAAGTGAATTAGGTTAGAAAAATCTTCCTTGACTTTTTGCTTAAATATTTTATTCACCTTTATGTTTTTATGAAAAACATACTAAATGACTTCTTTGACGCCTTTTATGCAATTAGTTAGGGGGTTTAGGATTTTAATTAAAATTGATAAAGCGTTAAAAATATGCTTAAATGTTTATTTGTTTGATTGAATAAGTTTTCCTTGTTAATTTAGAGTTACCAATACCATTTTTAATGCTCTAATTATGTATTATGACTTTGAACTTTTGGTGTACTTTAACTAGAATTTCATGCAACTTTAGCATTCACAGATTTTGTTGTTAAATCTTGTATGAGTAAATGAATGTTTGTATCTTGGTCAAAATGTTATGTCTTATATGGTGAATTATATTGAATGTGCTTAATTTGTGATAAAAATTACATCTTAGGACTAATGATGCTACGATTTTTTACCATTTTTTGCATTTAGTATCGATATTGTTCATACAGTACCGATATTGTTCTTCATCGGTACTGATATCACTTATTCATTATTGATGTAGTTCTTATATTATCTTTAGGAGTATCGATACTCTACATTGATACCATCTCATTTAACGTAGGAGTAACGATACACATTTAAATGAGTGTCGATACTAGGGGTCTGGGATGCGTTAAAACCCTCTGGATCTCCCAAAATTATCATTTTTGAACCCTAACTCATCTGTTTGATGAAAACATCACCCCTCCCTCAAATCGTCACTGATTTGCTTTATTGTTTGGTCGATTTTGGGTGGCTTTTCAAGCTTGTTGCATGCATTTCATTTAAATCGAGCTACATTGCTTCATTTTCTCCTCAAATCATGAATCAATGTATTTTTTAAAACCCTAATTTATTTTATTTTCAAATTTAGGCTAAATTCTTGTTAGTTTAGGTTATATTAGTGAATGTGCATTACTTTTACATCATTTTCTCACCATAATATACCAATTTTCACTGAAAGTTTTCAAATTTTTTAATTTCATATTAATTTCAACTTTTAAAAAAATTATTTCAATTTTTCTTGTTTATATGATTTTACGCATGTATATATACATTTTCTTTTAAACATATTTTTTACGTACATATTTCTATATATATACTCTCTTATATAATATACAAATATTCATTGTTTTCTACATATTCATATATATATACATACAAACATTTTTCTTATATGCATACACACACACACGCATATATATAAAGCTAAGCCATTTTTTTATTTAATCTTAAATACCTTGAATATTGTGGATTCTTTTGAGTTTTGGGAAGTGATGTTAGCGTACTTGTGTATATTACTTCTTTTTTAGGCTTCCTTGTCCTATTTTTTAAAAATGTCTAAACGACCCCTCTCTTCCCGATCTTATCTTTCTCCCCATGGACCTCATTTTCCTTCGAATCCTAACCCTATTCCTAATTCAAATGAGCTTACCATTCAAAATTTGTGCTTTAATGAACCTGGTTTCCAAAACCTTGTGCATCGATGCTCTGAGTTTTTTGAGACCTTACCTCTTATAAGTGAGTGCATGCCCTCCCTTTCTGTCATGACTGAGCTTAAAATTAAATACCTTCTACAACTTCGTTCTTAAAAGCTAGAAAATACCTTTAAGATCAAACTAGATACTTTTCAACAATTTCTTCGTATTTTATACTCCAATGTTGTTTGTGTTGTTGACGAGACTCTAAATGCACCCTTAATATTCACTCTTATCTTATTGGGCAATAGATCCATATTGATTCTGCTTCAATAGCTTCAGATTTAGGAGTATAGGTCAAGGGCATAGACAATGAAAGATATTTTGTCGATTCCCTTTATAAGTTGGGCATAGTGTCAAAAATCTAGACATTCATGAGCGCTTTAACCTTATTATCACTTGGTGGTTTCGACCATCTAGTGTAAAATCTCTACCCTTCGCACTATAGATATTTGGTTGATCCATTGTTTTTAAAACTCTATTCAATGCAACTTTCTTCAAATCATCTTTGGTGAGCTTGTCGTCGTCATTAATAATTTCCAATCTAAGAAATTTGATACCCTTGTATATGGTTGCATTCTTAGTCATGTCTTTCTTCAAGACGGTGTCAATGTCTCTCTCTATCTTGCTATTCTACTATCCTACTACATTGATATTAAATCTCTTCGGAAATCACAATGGGAAAAGATTAGGAGCACGTGGATAATGAAAAAGAAGCAAGCCTTAGGATATACCTCTACAGCTCCTCTTCCTTTGATCGATGATTCGATTTAAGACATCGATGATTCGATGAACTGCATTCTGATCGATTCACCTCGAGTCGGCGGTGATAATGTGATTACGATTCCACCTTACTACTAGACATTTATGGAGGCGATGGACATGAGGTTTTCCACCATATAGTCTCACTTCTCAGCATTGGGGACTCATGTTTCTTATATTGGTGCTAGACAGTTATCTTTGGAGGTGATGTACATGGACTCCCAACGTGATCTTCATGCTAGATTTGACATGGTGACAAATAAGATTGATGATCTTTCTCGTGACTTTGCTTCCTTGCGTGCTCCATCTTCAAATCATTGATCCTTCTCCGTCAGACGTCTAATCATTTTTCCTTGATTGACTATTTTCTATTTGCTTATGTTCGATCGTGCATTTTAATCATTTGGATTCCTTTACGCTTTTGGATGCTCTCCTTTGATACTTTGATGTTTATCTATTTGGATTATTTTGGATTTGGATGTTATTTTACTTTTCCTGTGGATTAGGCTATTTCATGCACATGGATGCTTTTATATAATATTTATATCAATTTGGATTCTTATTATGTTTTAAATTGTGATGTTTAAGACATGTTTTACTCTATGACCATTATAATTGTTTAAGAATATTATTTGTGTTGATTAACCTTGTTTGGATCATTTAATCTTCACAGTTCATATTTATATCTTTTTTTTAAAAAACTTTTTGATTTAACAAAAAGGGAGAGAAATGTTATAGTATGGGGGAGTAGTTATTTTCAAGAAAACCTTAAAAGTTTTCAAAAGTTTTGTTATATTGAAAATGGGGAGATTGTTAAATCATGCTTTGAGATTTTGATATACCAAAAGTACATATTTTTTAAGAAAATTTAAAATTATTTTTAATACAATTTTCAAGTTTGTATTTGATTCAAACATTCAATTATAAAAAATTATTTTTAAAGTCAAAACTTTATCTTTACTCCTTACTCATTTGAAAACTCAAGTCATATATTGGAAATAATTTCCAAACATTTTACAATGAGTTTCGGATTTTAATTAAGTCTAAAAATCAAATTTTAACCCTAGAATATTGGTATTGTTCATATTGATATTGTAAGAACAATACCAATACTGTTCTAGTGGTATCGATATAGGTATCGATACCAATGTATAAAAATACATAGCAGTACCGATACAGGTACCGATACTAGTGTGTAAAATTACACAGTAGTATCGATACGGGTTTCGATACTCCCTTTAAGTTTTTGACAAACACAATTCCAATAGGATATTTTTGTATCCATACTCTCTAAGTATCGATATGGGTATCAATACTCTATATAGAGTATGATACTCTCCTCTTCTTAACGGTTAGATTTTTGTAATTAATATAGGCAGTACCAATACTCAAGATGTCTGGGCAGCATTTATTGCAGGAAAATTCTTCCTAATGGCTCTATTAACTCTCATAGCAACCCAACCGACTAGAATTGAATTAAGAGGTAAAAAAATAAGATTCCAAGTCATATGTGAAGGCATGAGATCATAGAGAAAGTCAAAGTAAACAATTTGAGCCAAAAATCAAGTCAACATTCTTCAGTATTTTTTTTCTTTCAAATAACACTTTTGTACTCATTTGTTTCATTTGTTGAATGTTCTTATCTATTCTTGAACTGTGCAAACACATCTTTGTGAGGTTTTCTAAGTTTGTTATTTGTAATTTTTTCTTAGAAACGGTTATACACTTGAGACCTTGGGGTATAAGTCTAAGTGTATTGTAAGGTTACACCTTGTCCTAAAAGGTTTGAATAGATTAGTGAATTTGTTGAAATCCTTAGTGTGGAAGCTAAGGTTGTGGATGTAAACTTCATTGAGGAAGTTGAACTACTCTAAAATTGTTTGTGTCCAATTTTTCATTTTCTTCCAAAAAGCTTCCATCAATTTTTTATTTTCCAATTCACCCCTCTTGTCTATTTCATTGGTTCTATCGACTCAACAATTGGTTCTTCTTCTTGAATGACGAACACAACTATTGATGAGGTAGGAATATCCACGGCATTTTTCATCTCCACTTATATCTCGATCATTTGATTATTTGAAGATTGATGCAATGCAAACATTACAGCAACATTGTCATCATCGTCAAGTTGGATCGCTCCTTATTTGAGTTGAGTCTCTGAAATTATTCACCGGTAACTCAAACATGAAACCGAAGCTCCAAGTTTTTTTTTATATTCTGATTCATGTGGAAATGGGAAACATCTATCGGAAACATCATGTTTACAGACCTCCATGATAAAAACACAACACTATCATCAATCTATAAAATTTGGCCATTTAAATGGACACTGTGAAAATTTTGTTGGTTATTTCTTGAGAAAAAAAATTAGTGCTTCAATGAAGTTGTAGAATGTATAAGTTTTGTGTATATTAACATAACATAAGCAAATTTAAAAGAAAAACGACATTTTCTCATAATATCAATGACCAATCAATTCGGTGATAGAACATTTTTAGTGATATATCACTTCATTCAGAAACTTTTAAGTGGCCAATTAATTCACTTCTGACACTTTTCATTGATATATCACTTCATTTTCAGAAAACGTTTTAGTGATAAATAAAATCATTTTAGAAAAATGTCATTTTTCCTACAACAATTAATTCACTTTAGACACTTTTTCATTGATATATCACTTCATTTCAGAAAATTTTTAGTGATAAATAAATTCATTTCAGAAAATGTTAGTTTTTTCATAAAGCAATTAATTCATTTCAAACACTTCAGTTAATTATAGTGCTTCCAGAGGGCCTACAAATATGTGTGAAGGGAAACAAAAAACATTTTACCAAAATTGAGTCTTTCACTTCCAAAACTTACTTTTTTTCCCAAATGGCTATTATTCTTGCAAATGTTCTTTATGATTGCAAATCTTTAACCATGTCTTTCAAAAAAAATTCAAATAAATAAGTTGAAGTTCAAAATTGAAAGAAGGGTTCCATTCGGAAACAATACCATAATATCTTCATTATATTATAGATTTTCACTATCATGCATGAGGTTTCATATAAGCGAAGAAGTCGACCTTGCTGGTATGATTGAGACATACTACTATCAGTATATGTCTAATTTCTATTTGTTTATAGAGTTCGCTGATTTTGACCTTGCTCGTATGGTTGAGGATGTTGCTTCCAACTTGAATATCCCACCAACTATGAATAATGATAGAGAAGCAGAGGTAGATGATGGAGACCCGAAAGCATGGTTCTAATTTGTACGTGAATACCAATATGAAAAACCATAAAGAATTGAAGAACTTAATATTACTTATGACGAGTCTACTAATTACGAGGATTAAAATATAATAAAGAATATTCATATGTTTATGATTTTATTTTATTGTTTAAAATGTGAATAAGGTTTGTTATATTATGTCATTAACATAATGTGTTAATTTTGTTGTTTTAATCTTATTAATGTAATGTTGTTTTTATCTATTACAAAATCTAATCCATTACACCTTCACATCATTTAATACATCAAACTAAATAAAACCTGAAAGAATTTAATACTTTGAACTAAATAAAACATGAGTATGGTAGTTGGAACTCGTCACCTCGGCATGACGAGTTTCTTTTTCTTAGAGAAAAACCATAATGCAAAAAAAAGAAAAAAATATTTTTTTAATTAAACTCATCACCTCGACGTGACGAGTTTCGAGAAAAGTAATTAAATTGTTGAACTATATTTTGATATAACAATTAAGGTAAAATGTTTTTTGACTTGAAATGAATTTATTCAAAGTTTTTTAAAGAAATCAAAAATAATTCACAGTCCATTTAACTTGGAATTGAGCACAAAATAATTTTCCGATACAAGAAGTATTGATATTGTTCTTACAGTATCGATACCTCATGAACAGTACTGAAATTGTTCATATGGTATTGATACCAATGTAAGGGAAGTATCGATACTCTCTAAGTAGTATCGATATTACCAGTATTACTCAAATTCAAGAATGGAAAATGGTATCGATACCCAAATGGGTACTGATACTACTTTACATAGTAGTATCGATACCATCAGGCCCCAACGGCTAGTAACGGCTAGTTAATTTAAATATAAACAAAGGTAGTACTCCCTTTATGAGTACTGATACCCTCTGTTCTGGGTAGTTTTATTTTTGTGTGAAAATTGATCCCCAACGACTAATAACGGCCACAATTTCATTCCAACAAATAAATACAAGTTCAAGACACTTGAAGAAGGGTAAGAACACCTATCCAAGCATTCAAACACAAGATAAGAGCTTTTCATTCTTTATTCCAATTCTCTTATAAATATTTTGTTCTTGTCATTTAAATTTTGTAAACACCTACCTTATAAAGGTTTATTTGATTCCTTCTTTTATCCTTTTGTAAAGGGGTTTTTAGTTATATCTATCCAATTGAAAAGATAGGGAGTTTATAAAAGTTACTCTTGATCCTTGAAAAAGAAAGAACAAATTAGTGAATTTGTTAGAAAATCCTTAGTGAGGTGCTAAGGTAGTGGAGGTAGACTTAGTTGACAAGTCGAATCACTATAAATGACTATGTCAATTGTCTTATCTTTTATTCTCCTTACTCCCTAAACAAATTTTTGTCAATTCCCCATGCAACTCTTTTGGTTAATCAATTAATGCTTTCGCAAATCCTAACAATTGGTATCAGGGATTAACTCATTAGAAGGTTTCACATCCTTGAGACGATCCTCAAAGAAGCTCTACCGATTCCTAACGCAATCGACAAAGAGATGGCTTCAATATCCAGTGCCTATTTCATTAAAGATTCGCAATCGGACAACAAACCATCCTACTTCAATGGAGAAATATATGTCTATTGAAAGAATATGATAATGCTTTTCATTCAAGCCAACGATCTAGGATCTTCGAACTCAATCATTAAAGGATGCACCATTCCAACCAGCGATATGGACTATTGGAGTGATAGAGAAAAGAAGAAGTTCCAACTCAACGCTAAGGCTATGTACATCCACTTTTATGCACTAGGCCCGGATGAATATGGAAGAGTCTCCTCTTATTCCAATGTTAATGAGATATGGGATAAGCTCTAAGTCACTCATGGGATAAGCTCTAAGTCACTCATGAAAGAACCGATGAAGTGAGGGAAACCAAGATAAGTCTTCTCAACTATAGCTATGAGAATTTCAAGAAGAACCCCAATGAACACATCAAAGCTATGACGGATAGATTTTTCGTAATTTTCAATGGTCTAAAGGGATTTGGAGAAGTAATCCCTAATGAAAAGCTTGTGAGGAAGATGATTTACTCTCTTCCAAAGTCTTAGCAATCAAAGAAGACGGCGATTATCCAGGCTAAAAACCTAAATTATCTCACTCTCGATGAGCTTATTGGTTCTCTTCTTACTCATGAGTTGACGGTGAAGGAAGAGAAATATGATGATGAAGAAAAGGACAAGAAGAATGAGGTAGGCGTTGCCTTCAAGTCCACTAATGAGAGCTATCAAGATTCAAATGAAAAGGTGGATATAAAGATGATGATATTGATGAAGAATAGATGGTTAAGCTCTTCAAAAAGTTCAAGAGATTCATGTCTTCCAAGGAAGTGAAACATGAATCGAGCAAGAAGAAGAATCCTCCGGTGTGCTTCAATTGTCAAAGAACATGACATGTCAAGTATAAATGTCCCCTCCTAAAGAAGAAGGGATCATCCAAGAAAAAGGCATTTGTGTTAGCTTGGAGTGATGAAGATAACTCCAATGATGAAGATGAAGTAGTCAATCTATGCCTCATGGCCATCGAAAAAGATTCAATGGTATCTTCCAACTCAAATGAATTAAATTCACATTCTTTTGATGAGTTACAAGATTCTTATAATTAGTTGTATTTGGAATTTGAGACCATGAATTCCAAATATAAGAAATTAATTTCAAAACTTAAATTTGAAAATGATTTAGTTTTGAAAGCAAAAGTTGATTTTGAAAATCAAAATGATTTTGAAAAATGATTTAGATCTTTCAAAAGTCAAAATCAATTATTTAGAAAAAGAAAATTTTGATTTAAAAGTTAAGCTTGAGAGCTTAACAAAAGAAAAAGAATTAATTTCTAAAAATAAATCATTATGTTTAAAAATGGCAAAAATGCTCACATTGCCATTTTTAGGGTCATTTGGAACATACTTGTCCTTTGAAGAAAGGAAGGCGTTTTAAAATTAGACAAGTATGGGTTCCCAAAGGAACAATGGGCATTGAAACTAATGCCCAAGGATCCAAAGTAATTTGAATATCAAAATCCATATAAATGTTACTTGTAGGTGTGTGGGAGCAATGGTGATTAAAATGAAGAAATCAAGATGCTCTAGCCACACTCAAAAGGAATAGGTAACCTCTACGCTTAAAAACTTTTTAATTTTGAAATTTTTGTTGCTCATTTGTTTCTTTGGCATGTATGAGTTTTGATCTTAAATGGTTATGTTTAGTTTTTCATCTCATGTATGTTAAAAAGATGTTATCATGAACATTTTAAAAAACTTTAATGATCTTTCATAAATTTTTTTATTTAAACTTTTTTTAGTTCATCTTAATGAAATTTGGTCAAGATTGATTTTCAGTGCAAATGATATCTCTCTAACAATTGATATCAACTTTTCAAATTCTTTGATTTTACAAATTTTAAATTTTTTACCTAAAATGTTTATGCATGTGCTTTTAAAAGAAAAAGATGTCTCTCTAACAATTTATATCAAATTCTTCAAATGCATAACATTTTTGAAAGCTTTTTGAACATGTACTTAATTTCAATTATTGGTATTGCATAAAGAATTTTAGACTTGGATATATTGAATTTCAAGTGCTACTAACATGTTTGTTATTCTTTGTTGAAATTCAATTTTGGTTTAAGTGTCAAACTCTTAAAGTAAATTTTTGTTTGGAATGCACTTTTGAGGGGTAGGTTTGATTTTTCAAATGTTTTTAATGTCAAATTTACCACTTACTCTCCAAAGTTATTTTAGAACTTTAAAGTTGAATTATTTTTTATATAACAAAAAGGGGGAGAAGTATGAGTTTGAAAAATTCAATTTCTCAATGAAAAGGGGGGACCTAAACATTTTCACATATTTTCCAACAATTGGTATATTTTTCATTAAATATTTTATTAAGGGGGAGTTCTGCCAAAACCAAATTTTCATTTGTCTTGTTATATCAAAAAGGGGAAATTGTTGAACTATATTTTGATATAACAATTCAGGCAAAATGTTTTTGGACTTGAATTGAATTTATTCAAAGTTTTTCAAAGTTTTCAAAAATAATGCAAAGTCCATTTAACTTGGAATTGAGCACAAAATAATTTTTCCTACAAGAAGTACCGATATTGTTCTTACAGTATAGATACCTCATGAACAGTACCGATATTGTTCATATGGTACCGATAGAAAGGTAAGGGAAGTATCGATACTCACTAGGTAGTATCGATACACCAGTTTGCTCAAATTCCAGAATGCAAAAATGATACTGATACCCAAAGGGATACCGATACTACTTTACATAGTAGTATATATACCATATGCATAGTATCGATTCCATCATGCCCCATAGGCTAGTAATGCCTAGTTAATTTAAATATAAAAAAAGGTTGTACCAATACTCCCTTTAGGAGTACAGATACCCTCTGCTCTGGGCAGTTTTATTTGCACGAAAATTGATCCCCAACAGCACCAAAACACTTCCAACGGCTAGTAACAGCCACAATTTCATTCCAACAAATAAATACAACTTCAAGACACTTGAAGAAGGGTTAGAAAACCTATCCAAGCATTCAAACATAAGAGAAGAGCTTTTCACTCTTTATTCCAATTCTCTTGTAAATATTTTGTTCTTGTGAGCTAAATTTTATAAACACCTACCTTAGAGAGGATTATTTGTTTACTTCTTTTTATCCTTTTGTAAAAGGGTTGTTGGTTCTATCTTAGCCAATTGAAAATATAGGGAGTTTGTAAAGGTTACTCTTGATCCTTAAAAAAGAAAGAACAAATTAGTGAATTTGTTAGAAAATCCTTAGTAAGGAGCTAAGGTAGTGGAGGTAGACTTAGTTAAGAAGTCGAACCACTATAAATTGTTGTGTCAATTTTCTTATCTTTTATTCTCTTTACTCCCTAAACAATTTTTTTTTCAATTCCCCCCTTGCAACTCTTTCGGTTGATCAATTCCTGATTCCGCAAATCCTAACATAAATATTCATAAGTATTTTTTTAAAAAAATCAACTGAACTCGTCACCTAGAGGTGACGAGTTCCAGCTACACTATAACAATTGTCGTAGAACCCAAAATAAACAACAATGTGCCCTATTGGGCTAAATAATTGTTTATTTTTACCATATTGGGGCAAAACAAAACCCTCCCTAGTCTATAGCTCAATAAACAATTAATCCAGCCGAATGTGATAACCCAACCAGCCAGCCTCTAACATAATTAAAACATCTTAAGTCTTAATCATTAAGTTTAATTTCTCAAAATTCTGAGTTTGTTAAAAAAATATGATTTAAAATTATGTCTTAATTCAATTGTTTATTTTAAGTTTGAGTTTGGCTCAATTGTTGCTTCTTACATGGTTTTTTTGTTCACAAGACATTTCTTATGCAATTGAAGTGAAAATTATGTCCACGGTGCAATTTACCAAGTTCTTCTCTGTTGGCATAATCCTTATATAGATGTAAACAGTTCCAAATAGTAGAAATTAAGGTTACTTATAATTCTTATCATAACTTCAAATCGCAACTAGGGATGTAAAAATTTGTGAAATTTGATTAAATTTTATGTTTAGTATAAAATATTTTGCATAAAATCACAATAGCTAAGATTTAAATCTAAAAAAATGGAAATAAATTTTATGTTAAAATATGAATATTCAGATATCCGGTCTAAAAATTTGGATGTTTGATTTTTCAAATCAGATGACGATCACAGTTTTAATAATTTAATGTTTTGGATAACTCAACTTTCAGGTCATATGATATTTGATATCCAAAAATGTAGGACTCTATATGTTCCTACATGTATACTGATTTCGTATGGTGGTAGATTATCTAAATATATGTGAGTTTATAGCTTTGTTGCTTAGTGACACTAGAAAACCATTTCTCATTTCATGTATGGTTAATGTTTGGTTTCTTAATGATACTAAGTATCACCTTTATAATGAAAACTAATTGCTTAGTAACATTGGGTACTATTGAACCATGCTTTAAGATTTTGATATACCAAAAGTACATAGTTTTAAGAAATTTTAAGATTATTTTTTAATATGATTTTCAAGTCTATATTCGATTCAACCATTTGAATATAAAAATTCTTTTTTAAGTCAAAAAAATGTATCTTTACACCTTACTCTTTTGAAAAACTCAAGTCATATACTGGAAATAATTTTCAAACATTTTAAAAACAGTTTTGGATTTTAATCGATTCTAAAATCAAACTTTAACACTAGAGTATCGATACTGCAAGAACAGTACCGATATTTTTCTAGTGGTACCGATACAGGTATAGATACCAATGTGTAAAAATACATAGTAGTACCGATACATGTATCGCTACTAGTGTGTAAAATTACACAGTTGTACTGATACGGGTATTGATACTCCTTTTTAAGTTTTTTTGACAAATAAGATTTTATTAGGCTATTTTCGTACTGATACTCTCTGAGTATCAAAACGGGTACCGATGCTCTATATGGAGTATTGATACACTCCTCTTTTCAACGGTTAGTGTAACACTCATAATTCGTATACGCAAACCAATACAAGTTACAAAAGTGACATCAGAAATTCAAAACATTCTTTAATTGAACGGAGTAAACTTATATCTCATTCAAATATCACCAGTTTCATAACTTGAAAAATTATTATAAAATAATTATTCAGAGAAAAATCATAATATAATATTTTTGGTTACCAATTCAAAACTAGTTTCAAGCAGTGATAGAAAGTTATGCTCTGTTTCATAAAATAAATAAGACGGTCTAACATGTTTGATTTAAAACCCAAATTAATATTTTTAAGCATAGTTTAATATCATAATATTTATTCATAATATTAATTATATTTAATACTAACTATAATAAGAAATTGAAGACCTTTTTTTCTCGTATACAAGCCAGCTAAACTTTTAGAACACAATAGAATGTCATCATTGTTACCTGTAAATATTTCCTTTGTGATTGAAGCCAAGCTCAGCTCCTGACACCTTTTCTTCCTTGTTCCTACGCGTGAAAATCATCACACGTTAAGTTTACACTTAGTGAGGCAACCATAGAAACATTCAAGGCAATTCAACACATAAATGTAAACAATAATAATATTCAAGACAGTATGATCACTTTACCTATATTCCAACCATGTTACTATATATTAACGTGATATAAACCATATATAAAACTTCTTACCAATATACTTGCAATTTATTCCATAAGCTCGACAGCTTATTCACATGTTTATCATTAGTTAACCAATAAACCATAGCCCAATTTAAACCCTGAGGACCTGGGTATTCGAGTCAAATATATGCACCGTAGTGCTAAACCTGCACTAAGCTTACACTCTAGTACTAGTCTAGATATGACACATAAGGTCGTGCCCACCACCTACACTAGGTTTACACTCTAGTGCTAATCCGGATAGGACACGTAAGGTTGTGCCCTCCACCTACACTTAGTGTCCCTACACACTAGTGATAATATAGACATGCCGCTACTATATTCTATAACATGACAACTATACCCTGTCCCTCAAAGACTTACTTGGGCATATAGTCTTTTTTTTAATTTCATCCATAGCAATGTATATTAATATAGTTTTAACATTGGCCAGTTCATATCCGAAGTAACATTCATAATAAACATCATGTATATTCATGATAAAAATAATATATATAATAATTGGTGATCAATGCATTTTATATTCAAGCTTTGCCATATTTAGAATATGTCAATCATATGATAAATGACATAAATATCATTCCAACATGAACAAGGTAGACTCATCACGAGTCTTCCTAATGATGTATAAAACATCCATGTATAATATCATGCATGCATTACACTCACTTTGAAACTTTATATACAAATCAAAATATAAGCTTGGCTAAGCTTTAACATGATCCTTTGCTTCTAATTCGGTAATATCCCAAAATTGGTCATAATTTCATATTCTGACAATTTGCATTACCTTTAAAAAAATATTATTATGTATTAATATAAACCTTTAAAAAATTATTTTGTTTTTACCACTGCAAAACTAGACTCAAATACGAAATTATCCATATAAGGCACTTGTTCTAGTTCAATTTGTACAATTTATGGTAACTTTTCAAAGTTGCTCGACAGAATCTATTTTGAGCACAATCTACTTCCCCATTTTCTAAACTATCCTCGGTTACAAATATATATCTTTTTGTATACAACTCGAAATTAGTTTCCATTTGTTATAAACAAACCTATACTGATATAATAATCCAAAGGTATAAAATCATTCTCTAATCATTTTTTTAGAATTTATAGTGATTTTATAGACCAACTTTCCAGAACATAATATTCAAGCAGATTTCACCAATTTGCATTTTCAAATTGTTAACTAATTCTATTATCTCACCAAATGCACATATATGCATGCATCACAAATCACATTATATTTTAGGAGTCACTCCTTATCATAGTAACTTCGTCATTGGCTCATCGCAAGCCAATGTTTGTTCGAAAACAAAAGTACAAATTAAATTTGCATCACCTGGTCTCCTTAACTTGCAACATTCCTTATAATTTCCCATTCCATCCTTAAGCTTCTCCTTAGCTGTAATACTGTTGGATCTAAATTTCAAGCACGCAATCTCTATGAACATCATTACCAAACATATACAAATTAAAACCAAATGTTAGAATCTTACTAACATAGGTGTACTTTGGAAAATAAATTCTTGACATATTTTTTATGCTTATTTGATACAATTTCAATGTCACAACATAAATGTTCACCTTAATACTTCTGATTGACCACTCAAGTTCCTTTTTATCCCAACTTCACATAACATTTTCACTCCAACCATCCCATATTTTTTTATTTAAACCTCAACTTTTACAAGCTTTTCAAAAGAATCCAATTTCACATCCTAACTTCGATTTCAACACTAAAACATTAATTTCCATAATAGTAAATTAACTATTTAACACTTACACAACAATCCAAAACTTTTTTAAAAAATTGCTAATTTGGTCCCCTAACTTTTCAAAAATTATAAAATGGTCCCCAAAATTTTTATACTACTGTAGAATACTTCCTACTTCGTTTCAAGTCCCTATATAATTATTCCATAATATTAGGGTTAGGCCAAAACTTCATATGTTCATATGATCATGTACAAGTGATTTTAATCATAAATCATGCTTGGAAATGATTCTACAACCTCAATAACCTCAAAATCTTTCATCAATTCCATAAACCCTAATGTGAGCATAAAACCTAGAATTTGGGACCTTTGAACACAAACCAAAGTAGCAAATTAAAATGGTACCAAATGATAGCGTTTTTCGAATAGAACAATTTTCTATTTCACGACATACTCCAAAATCCAAAGGAAATTGCTTAAAATGAAAAATAAAAATTCTCTTACCTTGTTCATGGGGAGCACGAAATTTTGGCTGAAAATGGCTAAGTTTTCATGAAATTTCTAATGAATTTCATGTTAATTTAGCCTTTATTTAAGCTTAAATGAATAAAATATTCATTTAAGGAGAAATGTTCATTTTGCCATTAATGAAACTTGATATTTACAATAATACCAAGCCATAAAAACCTTATCATCTTCCAAAGCCAAATATGGAAAAAATATTTTTCCCTTTAAAACTTGGCCCATGCCATTTTCAAAAAATTTTAATCTTGTTATTTTTCATCCAACGATCCAAATTGAACATGGAAATAAATTCTCAAATACAATGCTCCATATTATTTTTCATCATTTTAAATTGTGGAAATAATATTTCTAAGATTAATACATCATCCTTCAAATTTTCTCAAACTTTCTATTTGATCCGATTTACCGAATTTTTACTAGACTTTAACACTTTCTAGTTTTTTACAAAACTTCCAAATCAAGAATCTGATTTCAATAAAACCCTACTATCAAGACTAAACTATCCATTTATGGAATAAAAATTCTTTTTTGGAAAAATTACCACTTAGATCCTAAAAAGTTTCCCAAATTTCTACTTTGGCAATCAAAATTTACATTTTTCTCACTAACCAAAATTTTGGGGTATTACAATTCTTCTCCCTTAAGAAAATTCATCCTCAAATTTTCAATACGTACCTAATGTAAATAGATAAGGATGTTGCTTTATCACTCTTTGATTTCTTTGTCGAACTTTAATAAGTACTTGTTGTTTTTCATAAGTCAAACCTGTCAGAATATCTATGTCCTCCTAGGTGATAATATGAGAACGATACAATTGATACCTCCTGAGCATCGACACATGAAAAGCATTATGGACCTTGTCCATTTCTGGAGGAACTTCTAGTTGATAAGTCACTGATCCAACTTTCTTTTTTTTCTTTTTTTTCATAATCTTATAAGGTCCAATAAATCTTAGACTCGACTTCCCTTTGCGTCCAAACCGCAATATTTTTTCCAAACCGCAATAATATTTATCCCCTTCTTGGATTTAATCTATTTTCTTTTCAAGTTTGCCTAAGACTTGTTGATCAATAACTATCTTGAGATTATCTTAAATGATCTTTTCCCATTACAAGGTCCAATGTACCTCGTTTTTATTTCCACTAAAGGATAGAATTCAGTTACAATAATTCAGAAGGAACTTGATGCTTTACTTAACTCACTAACATGTTATCCAATTAAAAACAAACTCGATGATAATTCTTTTCATACATGTTTATAAACTCTTTCCTCGATAATATAAACATTCATCATACTTAACCTTAAATTCTTTACTTTCACCTTTTTCTTCTTGTTCTATCTTTAACAAGCACGACAATTTTCATATTTTCTCTGAGGATCCTTTATTTGATCTAGAAACATAGGCTTCAAATTTAATTGTACAATCAAAACACCATCTTTCTTTAAAGACAATCATGTATTCTAAACTCTCATAATATAAATGTCTTTAGGCTTTATCATATCAGCCACCAAATTAACCTTTCATGTTTTCAATTGACAAGCATGTCATCATTCTTTAAGGAATTCCATCCATTTCCTTTCATGAATCTATAGTTACCTTCAAGCATAAACCAAAACTTTTCCTCTTGTACGAACACGCATATCAAACCATTATGAGACGCATTACTATAATTCACATAATCTTTTCCAGATTATTATTACACTGACATTGGAGCTTATGTCAATTTTCTTTTAACACCTCGAAGTTGTTTTGTCACTTATCAGTCCAAATAAATAGCACGTCTTTCCTCAATTGTTTGGTCAGCTTGAGTATAATCATCAAAAAGTTCTTTATGAACCTTCGATAGTAACCAACAAATCCTAATAAACTTTGAAATAAAAAAATATTCTTTACAATTTATCATTCAACTATATCTTGTGCTTCTTTGATATATATTTTTAGACCCTTAGCTGGGTCCACATGGCCAACGAATACAACCTTAGACAACCAACATTTACACTTGGTCAACTTAGCGTGCAATTTTTTCTCTCGAATAGTTGGAAGGGCTATACAAAAACATACATCGTGTTCTTCCCTGGTCTTACAATAGGTCACAATAACATCGATGAACACTACCACCAATTAATCCAAGTATAATTGAAATACTTGGTTTATCCAATCCATAAGTGTCACAGGAAAATTAGTTAAACCAAATGACAGTATCTCAAACTTGTAGTGTTCATATCGAATTTTGAAAACTATCTTAGGAAGATCCAAATTTGGAGACTCCAAAGCACCCTTTTAACTGATGAAAAGATTATCAATCCTCGATATGATACCAGATGACACGCTTAGTCTTGTAAATTCCCGTTCTTAACAATTTAACTAACCATGCCTTTATTTCTCTAAGCTTAGACGGATCCATTCGATACGAGGTTATAGAGATAAACGCAATATCTAATAACATCTCTATTTTACTTTCTACAACTCAATCTAGAGGTGATTCAGGTAACTATTGCATATACAAAATTGGATACTCTCAAACAGTTAGAATATCTTCCAACTTAACTATGAAAGTCTGAGTATCCACCTCATCCACTAAGAAAGCTTAACAACCTTATAGCAATAACTTCATAATAGTTACTGCCAAAATCCCAGCAGGGAACAAGTTTACTCTCTTTCCCTACTACTAACATCTCAAAACTTTTCAAATTCTTTAAAATCAATCGCTTTGAGCGATAATTCATCATGACATGGTAGGGGAAATCAATCCATATTTTTTTCTAAAAATTTACCTTTGAAAGGTAATTCTATCAAGTCCATTCAAACTCAACATTTTGAATCCTTACTAGACAGTTATTGTCTACACATACTACTCACCCTCGCCTTCTAGCTAAAAAGGTTAATCGCACACATATCACTTAGAATCAATTGTAGCAGAATATTTCATTATTTGATCAGTGCTCTACTTATGCATAAACGAGGGTTTTCTTTATACCAACATTGGCACTACCTATTGTGCCAATACATCATCTTATTATACTAAATAGTATAATTTTTAAACCTCCTGCTCGATCATGTTCTTCAAACCCTCGAATGCACACATCTTTTTCGTTCACTATATTTTTCACCTTTATAACTAAGAAGTGGCATCAATCGAATCTTATAATCACCAAATTAGTAACAATGACATCCTAGTGGCATGTATACACTTTTTAACTCAAAACAAGCTCAATCAGTCCTAGAATCGGCTAAACATGTAGCTATGATACCAATAAATGTAATACTCATAATTCATATACGTGAACCAATACAAGTTATAGATATCACATAAAAAATTCAAAACATTTCTTTAATTGAACTAAGTAAAGATTTATTTCATTAAAACATCACTAGTTTCATAACTAGAACAATTATTATAAATTAATTATTCATAAAGAAATCGTATTATAATATTTTTGATTACCAATTCAAAACCAGTTTCAATCAGTGATAGACAGCTCTGTTCTTTCATAAAATAAATAAGAATGTCTGACACGTTTGATTTAAAACCCAAATTAATTTTTTAAGCATAGTTTAATATCATAATATTTATCCATACTATTAATTATATTTAATACTAACTATATTAAGAAATTGCATATATTTTTTCATATACAGGCCAGCTAGAACTGTTAGAACAAAGTAGGATGTCATCATTAGTACCTGTAAATATTTCCTTGGTGATTGATGTCAATCTCAGCTCTTTACACATTTTCTTCCTTGTTCCTACGCGTGAAAAATCATTACACACTAAGTATACACTTAGTGAGGCAACCATAGAAATATTCAAGGCAATTCAACACTGTTGACACCATTTTTCACCCGGGCGGGGAAAAGACCGATACCGGCTCGAGGGTTTTCTCTTTGAAAAGAAATTTTGAAATGTGAGGATTCGCCACCAATCATTTAAGGTGCGATTGGTACACCATAAAAACTGGGTATTTTAATAAAACGTTTTATTTTTATCAAAATACCAAGTTTACAGTCTGCGAATATCCAGAAATCAGGTTCAGGAGTCGATTACGCTTGGGGAAGGATTAGCACCCCCATAAGTGCCCAAAAATTGGTACCTAGTTGATTATCCTATATTTAAAACTAGAAATTTTTAGTTCGATCTTTATTTAATTTAAAAAATCATTAGGGATCTAAAGTTGAAAAGGGTATTCGTTTATCGAGACCGATATCATTCACTCCCAAGTGTAAATGCGGGAGATCAACTATTGTGTCTAATAACCGAACATTGCCTTGGTTTTAGAAAACATGATGCGGTCTTTAAAAAGGATGTCGACCTATTTCGGGAATCACCAGTAGTCACCCCATGAGCATGATGGCGGGAGATATACTATTAATTCCTTAATAAGTGAACAGTGCCTAAGAGTTAAAAAATAAAATGCGATCAAACAAAATTTATTTATCCTAATTAAACTAAAAGTAAATTAAGGATATTTATGGATTAAAGTGTCAAATTATGAAGGTTAAGGAACCTAGGGGCTAAAGTCTAAAAACGTAGGCTCTAATATTAATCCTATTTGATTTTAATTAATTATTGAATTGAATAATCGAGATAGTCCTTCGAGTATTTAGGCGAGGGCCAACTCGAATTATCCCCTAATAAAAAGACTAGTTGTAAATATATTTAATAACCTATTTAATTTTTAATCAATTATGCAATTCAAGGAATTAAATTGGAACCACGAGAAAAAGCGATGACCAAATTAAGAATTTCCTTAATTTAAGAACTAAACTATGAGAATATAAAGTCAAACAAAATATCAAAATCAAATAAATGTTGTGAATAAAACTATTTGTAAAATGGATATATTTAAATATTAATCTATAATATATACTTATACATAATGGATTAGAATAAATAAAATAAAATTACATCTCAAAACATAAATTACATATAAAAAAACACATTTAAGGATTTTAAGGGACCAAAATAAACATAATATAAATTTAAAGTGCTAAAATAGAAAAAAGAGAAACTTAAGGGACTAAAATAACAAAAATTTAAATTTAAAGGACTAAAATAGAAAAAATATAAATTTAATGGACTAAAATAACAAAAACATAAACTTAAAGGGCTAAAATAGCAAGAACAAAAACTTAAGGGTTAAAATAGCAAAAACATAAACTTAAGGGAATAAATAAAAAAACCAAAGCCAAAATAAAAAATATTAAACATTACAGGCACCACAAACAAAAATAACCCATAAATAACCAAGGACTGAAATGAAATAAATATACACATAAAGGACCATGCCACAATTAAACCATATATCAAGCAGTGACTAAAATAAAATTTTTACAAATGACATGGCCAAAGTCAAATATTAACAAAAATAATATAACACATAATAACAGGATTAAAACATAAATACAGAAACATAAGTGCTTAAAACAAAAGAAAATAAAAATTCATTAAATGACTTTTCAATGAGATTATAAAATATGGGGGACCTAAATGGCTATTATCCCCTAGTGTGAAAACACAGAAATAAGAGTGCAAAACGGCACCATTTTGTTCATAATATATATATATATTATTCGAAGGCTAAAAATGGCCTCACACCCTCATTTGGTTTGTTTCAGAATATAAGGAGATAGAGAGAGGGTTGAGAACCGCCAGTAGCCGCGCTTACAATGGCGACGCACAGCGGCCAAAGGAACCCTGAATACCCCTAAAGTTTCCTCTCAAATCCCTGAACTCCGATCTACAAACCCTTTCCTCAAAAACCGAACAAATAAGCTTACATCTGTAATAATACCTCTCGGCCACTCCAAAATTGGCGCCGTTTGAACTCTCGGACGAACGAAAAGCACGGTGATAACCACTTTTTTCTCTCCTCTCTTGTTGTTAAATGGTATGAACCTTTCCTCTCTCTCGGTTTTTTGAATCCCCTTCCCTTTCTCTCTTTTTTGACTCTAATTTTTTCTTATGTTTGAATATTTTTCTTTTTTTTGTTCTTTCAAAAACTAGACTCCCCTCTCTAATATTCTTTTTTTCTTTTTGAATCTCGAATGTCCCCCTCCAATCCTCCTCCTTCGAATGCTCTCCTCCACTTTTATTTGATCTCTCCTAGTGATTGATAGCCTTGGATTTGATTTTGATTTACTTTTATTTTTTTAATAGGTTATTGATAGATTATGATGGTTTCGGTGACTGTTTATGCAGGGGAACAGTCGGTGGTAGCATGGCCAGGCGATAACAGCAGAGAATAGGCGGAGACAGAAAATCATACCCCTAGGGTTAGGTTTTAGAAACCCTAGATCGGTTCGAGTTTGAATCGGTCTGGATCTTGGGTTTCAGTTCGAGTCAGCAGTTGGCTACTGGATCTGGTCTTGGGGCATTGGGCTTGTACTGGGTTTGTATTTGGGCTGCACAAAATAATATAAATGTAAATAATAATAATAATAATAACTTAATAATAATAAATATTTTTACGACACCCGGACAAAATGGGTGTATACAAACACATAAATGTAAACAATAATAGTATTCAATGCATTATAATCACTTTACTTGTATTCCAACCATGTTACTACACATTAACATGATACAAACCATATATAAAATTTCTTACCAATATATTTGTTATTTATTCCACAAGCTCAACAGCTTATTCATATGTTTATCACTTGTTAACCAATAAACCATAGCCTAATATAAACCCTGAGGACTTTGGGTATTCGAGTCAAATATATGCATCGTAGTGCTAAACCTAAACTAAACTTATGCTCTAGTGCTAATCTGGATAAGAGACATAAGGTTGTGCCCACCACCTACACTAGGTTTACACTCTAGTGCTAATCTGGATATGACACATAAGGTTGTGCCCTCCACCTGCACTTAGTGTCCTTACACACTAGTGTTAATATAAACCTGCAACTATTATACTCTATGGCATGCCAACAAAACCTTGTCCCTCAATTACTTACTTGGGCATATAGTCTATTTTTTTAATTTCATCCATGGCAATGTATATTAATATAGTTTTAACATTGGGCAGTTCATACCCAAAGTAACATTCATAATAAACATCATATATATTCATGATAAAAATCATATATAAAATAATCGGTGATCAATGTATTTTATATTCAACCTTTGACATATTTAGAATATGTCAATCATATGATAAATGACATAAATATCATGCCAATACGAACAAGGTATACTCATCACGAGTCTTCCTAATGATGTATAAAACATCCATGTATAATGTCATGCATGCATTGCACTCACTTTAAAACTTTATATACAAATCAAATATAAGCCTTACTAAGCTTTAACTTGATCCTTTGCTTCTAATTCAATTAAATCCCAAAATTTGTCATAATTTCATATTTTGGTAATTTGCACTACCTTTAAAGAAATATTATTTTGTGTTAATATACACCTTTAAAAATTATTATGTTTTTACCATTGGAAACTAGACTCAAATATGAATTTATCCATATAAGGCACTCGTTATAGTTAAATTTGTACAATTTATGGTAAATTTTCAAAGTTGACCGAAAAAATATGTTTTGAGCACAATCTGTTGCCCTGTTTTCTGGCATGTCCTTGGTTAAAAATTAATATCTTTTTGTATACACCTAGGAATTAGTTTCCATTTGCTCTAAACAAAACTAGACGGGTATAATAATCCAACTGTTTAAAAATTATCCTCTAATCATTTTTTATAATTTATAGTGATTTTATAAACTTACTGTCCATAACATAAATTCTAAGCAGATTTCACCAATTTGCATTTTCAACTTGTTCACTAATTCTATTAGCTCACCAAATGCACATATATGCATGAATCACAAATCATATTACATTTTAGGAGTCACTCCTTACCATAGTAACTTCGTCACTAGCTCATCGCAAGCCAATGCTTGTTTGAAAACAAAAGTACAAATTAAATTTGCGCTCACCTGGTCTCCTTATCTTGCAACCTTCCTTAGAATTTCCCATTCCATCCTTAAGCTTCTCCTTAGCTGTAATAATGTTTGATCTAAATTTCAAGCACTCAATCTCTATGAACATCATTACCAAACATATACAAATTAAAACCAAATGTTAGAATCTTACTAATATAGGCATACTTTGGAAAATAAATTCCTAACAAATTTTCCGATGCTTATTCGATACAATTTTCGTGTCACAACATAAATGTTGACCTTAATACTTCGAATTGACCACTCAAGTTCCTTTTTATCCCAACTTTACATAACATTTTCACTTAAGATCCAAACCTTTCCATATTTTTTATTTAAACCTCAATTTTTACAAGCTTTCCAAAATAATCTAATTTCGCATCCTAACTTCAATTTCAACACTCAAGCATTAATTTCTAGCATAGTACATCAACTATTGAACACTTACACAACAATTCATAACTTTTCCAAAATTGGCAATTTGGTCCCCCCCGACTTTTCAAAAGTTACAAAATGCTCCCCAAAATTTTTATGCGGCTTGTAAAATACTTGCTACATCATTTCAAGTCCCTACTCTCAAGATAATTTGAAGATTGGCCTAAAGCTAGGTGACACCAGATGCTATTGTTAATTGTCATTTGATGTTAGCTTAATCTAGGTAATTTATTGATAAATGGTATAATTTTGAGAACAAGTCCTAGATGTAAGGACTAGATTACGAACAATAACACTAATGTATGAATTATTAATGAGTATTGATAAGAATACTACACCTACTGATGGCCATATATGTTTAGATTCATTCCTCTATATTTATATTGCATAGCATGCTCATGTTTATGAACTGCATAAAATATGCCATTGAGCTTATAAAGCTCAACGTTAGAATGTTTTTGATTGTGAGTTAGTAGATTATGCTTGATGTCGAGAAACACCATCATTGAAGAGATTCTTGCATCTCCCTACCAAAGTATAATATATGATTACTTTAAAGGGAATATATATTGATAGGATCCTTATTTATATTTGTTCTATAATTCTACTATTATTTTGATTTATATTTTGATATATCCTATATTTTACATAGCTTTAATTTTTTTATAAACATTTTTTACAATTGTTATGAATTTGATGATTTTTATATTAAATTTGAATATATGAATGATTAATAAAATCGAGAAAAGGTTTAAATTGGATGGTCATTTCAGTGGTCCAATATAACATTTTGAGTCCATTTATATATAACGAATCAATATTAGAGTGTTACATTAGTCATGTCACAGTTTTGATTTGTTAGAAAATACTTCAAAGCTCTTCAAATCATTTGAGACATAAAGAAGACGATGAAGAGAAAAATTTGTGAAAGAAAAAAAAGGAAATAATGTAAAATATTTTTAGTCTTTTTCCCAATTTGACCCTCAAAATACAGCTTATTCCTAACTTGACCCTTCATGTATCACTAATTACTTGGTTGAAAGCGCCCCAAAATTGTTTTTCAACGACGCCAGACAAAAAGGTCAAAATTGTTGATGAAGTAGAACTTTAAGATTCATATTTGATTAAAAAAAACTCAAGGTTCAAAATGTAAGTTATGTCATATCTTAAGGGCCAAATTATCCATTAAACTATTTCATAATTGTTTTATTTGTAAGTATCAAAATTTATATATAAACTAATTCAATAAAAAATACAAAAGCATTGATTTTTGGCAGGAGAGGTGTAAAACTAATTTCAGTTGGATTCTTAGGACGCTACTGAAGTTGAGTGTTGAAGTAGGAGCCTTGTTTAGTTTTGGTTCTAGTCCGAAGTGGACTAAGATTAAATGTAAATGGATCTGTGATAGTACTAGAATTCTGAAGGAAAAAATTAAGTGGCATAGGCTTATCTGGTTGCCTTCCCATGTTCCGAAGCATTCTATTATAGTTTGGATGGCCATTTTGTGTAGGCTGCCTACAAAGAATAGATTGGCTCGATTTAGAATGTTCCGGATAGTTCATGTGGTTTATGTGATGTTGCTTTGGAGTCAAGATGTCATTTATTTGCTGAATGTGCTTATTCTAGGGAGGTTTGGAGTGGTATTTTGTATTTGTGTAGGTTGCGTTGCGGAGGATAGAGTTGGGATGATCGGCTCTTGTGGGCTGCAGAGACCTTGAAAGGTGATTTTTTATTAGTTCTAATTTTAAAGCTGGCTTGGGTGGGGTTCATTTATTTCATTTAGGAGGAGTGCAATTTCCCATTGTATAAAAGGAATAGGCGTTCGTCTACAGTTATGGTTGATTGTGTTAGGGAGATGGTTAAGATTAAGCTGAGTAGGTGCTCTATTGAACGAAGTGATAGAGTTAACCTGATTTTGTGTACAAATTGGGGGTTGTGTTAGTGATTGTCTGTTGTTTTATTGCAGGTTAGAATAGTGTTTTCTGTTGTTTTGTTTTTGATAGATTTTGGTAAACATGTTTGTGATGTATCAGCTCTTTGGATAATCTATTAATAAAATCGACTTATCCAAAAAACTAATTCAATAAAAAATAATTATTACATATAATAGTTTTATACAATGCACATTGAAAAGTTTTGTCACTTCGTTTCTTATTTAATAGCGTAATGATATATATATATATATATATATATATATATATATATATATATATATAGATATATAGATTAAATAGAACTTAAAGTATTAGAATTGATTTTTTAAATACGAAGAAAATATCGAAAGATTTGTTATGATTTAAATGTAATTTATTGTTTATCATTTTATAAAATTCACACCTATTTATTATTCACAGCGAATTTCTAAAAGCGAAACTTATCAAAAAATAAAAAAAGGCCTACTATTTTTTCTTATAAAGTCTTATACTTTTACGCCGTTGTCGATGGTCTTTGTGTCAAATGTCGATACCTCCTTATCATATTTTTTCTTATTCCATCACATTCTCACCCTTATTTTTCTCCTTTCTCTGTTTCATTTATTCTCACATCTTTTTTTTATGTTTGAAAATTTTTCCACCACCTTTGACGACCTTTACGTCGATCACTGTATTTTTATGTTTAGTTTTTTCTCTCTTCTCCTTTGATTTTATTTGTATTTTCTTTTTTTAAGGTTCCTTCATGTTATCCCTCTACCTCTACCATTCCAATGGATATTGGTGAATTTTTACTGTAATTTCATGTCATGCTCTTCAATGGATGATACACCACAGCTCACCACCTCTCCTCTTTAGTCGTTTATCTTTTGTTCATTTAGTATTTTGGTTTTTTTTTATTTTGGTTATCTTATTGTGAATTTTTTTTTTTTTGTAGATATCTATTAATCTTCTCCTTAGAGCGTCGACTTCTTACTCATATTTGATTTTCACGTTCAACATGTTTTATTTATTCTGACATCACTTATGTTTGAATTTTCCAATGTCACGATCTTTCATGAAGGATATGGTAAAATCTTCCGATCTTCTTATGCTTTTACAAAGTAGAATCTTTTTAAAAAAAAAATCAATTGACAATGTACATATATCCTACAAATGCTATTACTAGAACTCAAAATCTCTTTAAAACAATATTTCATTTTACTACTTAGACCACTTTGATAGATTCACTAAAATCATCTTATGTGTGCTATTATTGTTAAAACCACCTCGTTTCTACTTGTCTAGGATCATATTATTTTTTTCTCGATTCATATTTTAATAAAAAAATATTATTAGCTAATACCATCTCGTTTCTATTTGTCTAGGATCGTGATAAAAAATATGATTTAATACAAAATTAAGTGTCCAAACTATACTACTTTTTCTAAATAGGTGTTTAAACTATTTTTTGACTTATCCAGGTGCCTAACGTTACAAATGTTACCCATTTAGGTACTCGAACCGTCAACAACGTTAATTTCTTCGTTAAGGACACGTGTCTCAATATGATAATTTTAATATTTATTTTTAAAAAAATATATTAAAATTATTATGATATTTATAAAAAAACACTAACTTTTCTTATATTATAAAACAATCCTAAAATCTCAAATCCTAACCTTATTCTGTTGTCGCCGCCTTTTCTAGCCATGACCACCGCCATCGACGTAGTCCCTGCCATCCTCCTACTCTTACGTCGTCGTAGTTTCCGTTGATTGGTCGTCGAATCGCATGGGATCGCGATTTTCATCCTAGGGTTCATGGAGTATAAAACGTTGATTTGTCGTCGATCTACCGTCGATCAAATACGATTTCATGGGGGTTTTGACCGTCGGAAGGAGATGAGGTCGGGTGGAACTTCGTTGATACTAAAAGGCAGCACCATCATACGCCAGCATGCGTTTAAGGATTGGAAGGAAGGTTTTCAAACCTTTGGGTTTATTTCAAAATTTGTTTGGTATTATGCCAATATATATATATATATATCACTCTCATTAAATAGGAATATTATTAGCGGAAACCAAATCTAAAATTAAAAGTCAATATTGTAACCCGAGATAATAAACACAACATAAACAGAAAATAATAACTCAAATTACTACCTCTAGGTTTGGCAAGTAATCTCCATTAATATCCAGGCAGTGGCCATGAGGCCTGTGTCTAACCTGGCTGAAGCGTAAGTTGATCCTACTTTGAAGAAGGAAAACAATGGAGAATCCCTTAACGCATTTTCCTCAACCCTCCCTCGTCGATCAACCTCAAGCACCGGTGGGTCCTCCTGCTTCTTCTCTGGTGGTGTCTTCAGCTTTCCCCTTTGATCATCCATCTACTTCTAGTAAGTATTACAATTCATTTTTCTTTTTGGCTGTAGAAAAGTCGATTTTTGGTTCATACGTACGAAAAGAATTTTGGGTTCTCGTTAGATGTAATTGATTTCTCTTGTATGCGTTTGAAAGAAATTTTTGGTTGAATTTGATTTATGGTATTTTAGTGTTGTTTTTTGTTTGCTATCCGCTATTGAAATTTCTAGGGTTATCTCAAAAAAAAATCTAGGGTTTTAGACTTTGATGCTCTGAATGTACACGGAGATAGAGAATACAAAATAATATAAAAATGGGAAAGTATTTTGAAATGTGGTTTTTACATTTTTCTTTTCGTTAAATGGAATTTCCCCCTTTTTTTGGTGAATTTCTTTGACATGCAGGTTTGATCAGTTCTAGCCATAAAAAATCTTGGAATATTTAAATTCTTTAAACTTACAGTAAAACTTAAGGAGATACTCTTTCAAACTTGTTGATGATCTGAACCTATTTTAGAGAATATAAAATGGATTTTTTTGGCTATTCTTTAAGATCGACTCTTGTTTCAGGTCTTTAAGCAATTGGTACCTTGTGAAATGTGCTTTGTGCATTTTCATTAAAAATTGAAAACATAGACTTTCTATCATTTTAAGGGGAGCGGTATTCTTTTCTTTTTTTCTGTTCACATGGAGGATCAAGGGATTGATTGGAAGAGGGAAGGGGCAATGCTCCCAAAATGGACTTTTGTTTCGGAAGGTTTTCATAAGGAAATATGCCTTTTCGTTTGAAATATTTAATAACCTGATTGGTAACAATGAATTTTATTTTCTTCTGTTACTTTATGTGCCTCTTTATTATTTCTGGTGCAGTTTCTGAATCTGTGAAATTTCATTCATGCATGGTTACTTGATGACATGGAGGAGCCTACTCCTATTTTGCCTATCACACTTGCTACCACAGTGCTAGCAGCAGGAATTTTTCTTGTAGCCTCTTTTCAAAGTTATACCTTACATAATTATCTAATATCTTTGAAATGTATAATGACAGTATTATTAGGGTCTATTGAAGTGCTAAAGTATGGGAAAGAGTGGATGCCTGGATGTTGCCTTCAAAAAGTATCTTGCTACCAGCAAGCCAAGGGAAAGGGAGGAAAACAGTTGATAAACCTCCTTTATTTGGATGCTGTTATGGAAGGCTAGGAAGGGAAACTTGTAAAAATGGGTAGCATTATTTGATCTAGGATGTAAAAGACCTAGGATATAAAGTTAAATTGAAGTGGCAAACAATAACATTAATTCTTACATGTATAATGGGAATTATGAAGTTAGAATTAGAGTGGAAGTCATAGGTTGCAGTAGCACAAGTAGGTTTAGAAAGATTAAAGAGTTGGCATTTTAGAATTGAAATCGCTATAACAGAACTAGTGCTTTCTTGCTGCACCTTGCACCTTAGGATATATAGAGATCTTAGCGCTTAAAGTGTGCCTAGTGCTGTGCCACTGTTGACAGAACTAGTGTATGGACAATTTTTCTCTAATATTTTTTGGTTGAGTTCATGTTGTACGGTTTATTTTATCTTTTGGCTCGCTTGTAAGCCATATTTTCTGCCCTTTGCCTTCTTTTTAACTTGTATGAAAGTCAGAATCCCTAACTAATTCATGCTTGGTTTTGTTTAGAACCTCCAGGACCCTTTATGTATAAAAATCGGTTACAAGAATTTACACAACGATCATCCTTGCAGCTTCCAGTGTATCGAACTTTTAATGATGGACCTATGCATGCACCAAAGTTTCGGTCAACCGTGTTAGTTGATGGTCTAACATATACTTCTGAGAGCACCTTCTCAAATATAAAAGCTGCTGAACAGGATGTTGCCAAGCATGCCCTGGAGTGTATTTCAAAAAAATTAAAAGATGAAGGCTGTTCTCTCGCTCATGTGGTTTATTGCTTACATCTTCCTTTATTTATATGGTTCTTGGTTACTCATAGTTGTTTGTCTTGAAACTTACTCGTTAAATTGGTACACATTTGGTATCCTTGTGCCATATCTTGGTCCATTGTTAAAAAGAGGACAAAGTTTTATAAGGTGTGTGACTTTGATATCATGTGGTCTACTAGCTCAACTGTTAATTATAAACGATTAATAAGTAAATTTGGAAATCCTTTTGATATTGAAATATCATTAGAAATGACCTCATAAGGTTTTAAATACTTTTAGAATCCATTGTTTCTTGATTTTCGAATATATTTATCTCCATTATCTTGGTTTTCACCTTTAAAGTGTAAATGAAAATAGGAAAAGGAAAATGTTTTATGAAACTAAGGATCCTTAAATAGGCACATCATACTTGCATATTTAATGTTTGCTTTGGGGTTTGATAAACTGTTTTTGTTTGGTACATTAGGATATCATGTTTTGCAAGTCTATCTTAAATGAATCTGTGGTCAAGACGAAACTACAACTTCCGACTTACTCTACCATTCAGTCAGAAGGATTGCCTCCTATTTTTGTGTCTACTTTGTTTTTCAATGGCATGATGTACAAAGGGGAAACTGGCAGAACTAAGAAAGAGGCTGAACAATTAGTTGCACGTGCCGTCATCCAATCACTTCTAGGTATTTTTCTTCTCCTTTCTGGAAGAAAACTACACATATATGGTTCCATAATTTTAATCAACTTACTTGGATGAGTTCTATTCTTTTCGTTTGACCAATAATGCAGATGATGATAGGTATGTGATAGTTGTTTCAGAGATCATCAGATCCAAAGCTAAACTTCAGAATGCCTTGAATAAAGTCAAGGATTCAAACATTGCCAATTTCAACACTACACCTGTTGTGGCAAACATTGAGAGTCACAACATTGAAGAGGTTGAAACAACTGTAATCCCTAACTGTGTGCTAACTAGTGAATCTGTACAGCCAAGCTCGGGTTCAAAACATCCTCGCCATGAATTCAAGAATCCAACTGTAGGACAAGGTAGTGATTGCATTCATCTTCCAATTGCTTTTGTACCTGCTTTCTTAGGACAGACTGCAGATGGTGAACACTCAAGAAAATCAAAGAAGAAGAAGCGGGCTAAACTAAATGCTGATTCTCAGTAAGATTGAGTTTCTCATTCTCAATGTTGAGTGTGACCTTGTGTTGTTATTCCGAAATAGTTTTATGAATATCCGTCGATGAGCTTTGGCGTCTATGTTTACTTGGCATTCATGTAATGATTTGCAGGTTGGCTGTTGCTGGTGTCCCATTTGCTCAAACCACACCACCGTGTTCACTTGCTCCTTGAACCTGCGCGATCGCTACCTTGCTTTATAGCTAGTGCTTTGTTAGATTTAGAAAAAACCATAGTTATGGTTCTCAGATGATTAGACTTACTGTTGTTCTGCAGTAAAACTAACTGATAAATGTTTCTTTCATGCTATTGCCTAAATTTCAATATTAGGAGCAGCTGCTAAGAAACTTTTGTTGAAGTCGGGCAATAGTGGCTGACGTGGAAGAAACTCAGTTGTTTCTGAAAATAACTTGGGTTGTCTATATTTGGCTAAAATGTGGAAATTGAGTTGCTTGTGCTTAATAATAATTTCTTTGAAAGTTTATAAGTACCATATAAATTTCTTTGAAAGTTATAGTGCATGCACTAAACTCACATAGCTTCCTTTCATCTGATTTTTTTTATTATCAAAAGATCATATAATCTTTAAAGTTCCATTAAAAAAATCTGAGTATCAGATTGAATAAATATTAAATGCATTTTTGATAATATAAAATGATGTAGAACATGTTGATTTGCATATAATTAATCACTGACATGCTTGTCGGGCTGAATCCAATTTCAAATTATTTCTTTTAAAATTACGACAAGGATATCCAACCTTTCTTTTCTATATTTTTTTAAACAAATGTTTCAACTATGCTTCTTTTACATATATTTTATTAAACTAATTTTTTCAATGCATTGAAACTCATAACATTAGTTGTTAATTACTATATTTAATAAAAAAATATTATATAGTCCTAGAAACATATCTTGATTAATTTTATTGTTTACAAATTCAATGATTACCTTGGTGCTTACAAATTTATCTACCAACTAAGAAATATGCAAAAGAAATCAGTATATGTACAGGGACGAACCCACATTATAGATGAGCGGGGCAGCTTCCCTCCTAACTTTGAAGGTCTAATTACATTTTAGGCCACTAGAAATATTAAAACTATTCCAATTTAGTCATTTCCCTCCCAAAATTTTTTTTGGTATAATTATTTTCGGGATACTGTAAGTTTTAAAATTAATGAAATCAAGTCTTAACCTAATTTTATCTGATTTAATTGTTTTTAAGACCAATGATTTTTAAGATTAATAGAATCAAATCCTTAATCTCTATTTTTTATGATTTAATTATTTTTTAAGACCCTATTAATTTTAAAATTAAACAACTTACTTTCTCATAGTTTACTCTTGACTTTGTCCCTGTATATGTAGTTACAGAAAATACAACACGAAGTAAAACTAAACTTATGTACAGTAATGGTGAGAACATAGAACCTAATATTAATTAAAATGTCTTCATCTTTTCATTAAAATTTATACATAATGCTAAAATTAGCTCTCAATATTTTTCAAAATAGTCATTTTGGTTCCTATTTTTTGGGAGCATTTTGACCCAACATCTCACTTTAGAATAAAAAAACTCATAACATTCGACTAAAAGTCACTTTGGCCCTTATTCTTTTATTATAGAGCATTTTGCCCCCAACATTTTATTTTAGGGTAAAAACCCAAATTTTGGAGAATTTACTATTTGTTAACTAATGATTTCCATCCATGGAGGGACCTTTTTGCTCCAAAATGAAATGTTGTGGGGCCGAAATATTTAAAGAAAAAGAATAGGAGTCTAAATAAATATTTTGATAAACATTGAAGGGCTAGTTTTGATATTATGCCTAAAATTTAATGTTCCAGTGGCTTGTGTATGCTAATCTACTTATTTTCCTTTAAATGAGAAATCATGAAAAGTACTTTTAACTTCATTTGTTTCAATATTTGCAAAATAGATTGCAATCTAACATGAGAGAAAAGATTATAGATGTCTAAGAAAAGAGATGTTGGATTGATTTTTATATTGAATAGGAAGAAAATGGTAAAGAAATGGTGTTAACCTTCTCCCACCAACTTAGCATTAATTTTAGTCTCAAATTTTCTAGTGATTTTTGCCCGGACAAGTTTTGATCTTGATTCCTTGTGCACAGTTTATGTTTGCATTACATTGCCCCATACCCTTTCTCTCTCTCTCTCCCTTCTTTTTCCGAGAAAATTCTCCCCCACTCTTCAAGCAAAGCAGCTCACTTTTTTTTATTATTCTCAAAGACTCGTCCTTTATTTTTAACTCTCTTTCTTGTTTTTGGAGTCTATGGGGGCATGTGTTCTTTTCTTCCATTGAGATCTGTTTCAAAGCAATGGGCTTTTACGAAGAAACTTGCACAAACTCCAGGAGTACAAAAAATGGCTTGATTGCTCTCCATGCAGCTCATCATAGTGCTTGCAATGAGGTAAAATTCAAGTCTCTTTTAACAAAAATGATTTGGGATTTTGGTCTCGGGTGTTTTATTCCGGGTTATCAGAGTAAAGGTTCAGAAAAGCAGCAGAAAAACAAAGGTGAAATTAAAGGAAGCAATTTGGAGCATAACAAGGCTTGGTTGTTGGCTGAGTCGAGTGGAGGAGATGAGTTGACTAGTACTGATCCACAATCAGTTCACTCATCTTTCTGGTTTAGTTTTTGTTCTCAAGTTGAACTAGATGCCATGACTGCAAATTCTTTGAGTTCAGCCACTGTTTTGATGGCGAATTTGGATAATGGGGTTAGTGATGATAGAGCAAAAGAATCGAAATGGAGAAGGATTGAGTCTTTAGAAAGAAGTATTTCACCAGTGACTAAGTCTTTGGTTAGATTCGATTATGGTGAAATTGCTTCAGCTAGCAGAAATTTCTCCAAAGGTATGAACTTCATGGATTTGGTTTCTTTCTTTCTTGTGTTCAATTGTTTTCTTTCTGTGTGGGATTTTGATTGGATTGTGTTGGAAAATGGCGGTAGAGAGAGTTTTGGGGAGAGGAGCATTGAGCTTTGTTTTCAGAGGCAGAGTTGGAGTATTGAGGACAAGTGTGGCCATTAAGATGTTGGATAAAGAAGACAAGGAATCTACCAAGACCTTTTGCAGAGAACTGATGATTGCTAGCTCTTTGCAACACCCTAATATTGTCCCTCTTTTGGGGTTCTGCATTGATCCTGAGCAAGGCTTATTTTTTGGTGTATAAGTTTGTCTCTGGAGGAAGCTTAGAACTCCATCTTCATGGTAAAGTTTTCACTTTGTTCTCTGATTGGAGTTTTACGTGGATTTTGTAATGAATTTTGAATGATTTAGGGGTTAATGTTTTGTAGATAAGAAGAATGGTGTAACAGTACGTCTCTTTCATGGTCTGCTCGGTATAAGGTCGCCTTAGGAATCGCAGAGGCCATTGCCTATCTACACAATGGAACTGAAAGATGTGTTGTTCATAGAGACATCAAGCCCTCTGACATCCTTCTTTCTTCCAAGAGAACACCCAAGGTAAGGGATCTTGGTCTGTAATTCCTAACTAGAAAAAGGATCGAAGCCGGTCTATTGATTATATGATATCTGTTATTGTAATGGTTGCAGTTGTGTGATTTCGGATTATCAACTTGGACATCCGCTATCGATACCAGTTTCTTAGAGAAGCTAAAAGATCTTTTTTTTTCTTTTTTGTTTTATTTTGCCTCATGGTGTGTAGGTGTTATGACCCAAGCAGCTATGCCAACTCAACAATCCTTTCAATGATTGACAGGTCAACATTTCAAGGCTTTGTTGGTTACGGTAACTGGCTATAAAATGTAGTGGAGTCAATGAAGGAAGGGCATGAAATATTGTTATAATCTGTTACTCTCCCTGTCTAGTTTTCTCTCTATTCTTCCCTCCTATTTCCCATTCTATCTTCTCTATTTGCTGTAATTTCTTGTTCTTCAATGGAATACAACTTAATTACTTGAGTTCATATCATTGAGAAACTGAGTTCATAAAATTTGGTGCTTTCGTTGAGACATTGAGCTATGATGAATGAAACTAAGGCCATTAAAACTCTGCAGAAGACTGTCGCTCATCACGAACAACTATTGGGATCTCTCCAAGCTCATGCTGAGCAGCAGAAACAGGTGAACGATGAGATCCAACAAACACTTAAATATGTGGAACGTCAATTGGAAGTCATATCATTGCATTTGGGACTGCCAGGTAAAATTGTTACTAAGCAAGACAGTTCAAGCACAAAGATCCCCCAATTGTTCGACGATTTGTCAACACCAAAGGAAAATGATGTTGTAGACCAAACAAATCAAAGCAGTGATGGACTTAATTTTTCAAGTGATATCAGGAGAATCATAGGTTCATCTAAACCCGTCGAGTCAACAAAAAATGATGTTCAAGATCAGAATATTAAAATACAAGAGCAACCATCAAAGAAAATTGGGAATCTGCATGTAATTGGCATTCTGAATCCTGTCAATGGCAGTAAGTGCGAAAACCTTCACTTTGAATTCAATTTCCATACTGCCAAATATATGGGATTATACTCTTTGATGTTGTGTACACTGCACGTTGCTGATTTCGGGGATAAATTACAGCTTTTAGGTGTTACGTATAAGGGGTTATTTGCTAGGAATTTGATATTTCTAACTATTCATGCTTGGAAAAAGCTTAAAAGGAATCATTTATTGCTGCTTACTCATGTGAAAGTGTTGATTAAGATTGATGATCCTTTTAAGTTTAGGCTTTTGTTAATGGGAAAGAGTGACTCAATTCATTAGAAGTTTCGAAGTTCATGATGTCGAGCATTACATAAATGTAACAAGCGATTTGTTGTTTGACAAGTTACAACCAAATCGAAAGTTATGGCTCGGCCTTCGTCGCAATCAAAATTTTTTCCAAAAAGAAACACGAGCGATTGTGAGAGCTGAAATGTTTGGTCAATTAACAAGTGGCCTAGAAGTTGCTTGGATCAAACTTAAAAGAGATCAGGTTTTGACAAATGAAAATATTATGGGACCAATGTGTGACATTAAAAGAGCACTTTTTGAAGCAGATGCGAGTCTTGTTATTAGACAGGTTGTCCAAGCTATAAGTGACCTGGTTGTGAGAGTTGTTTTATTTCAAGGGGTGAGCCTGAATCAACAATTATTTAAAATTGTACATGATGAGTTGATAAAAGTGATGGGAGGAGAGGTTATTGATTTTGTGTTCTCAAAATTTGGTGCACAAGCCAAGAAAAGTGGCCTTCAATCTCACACATTATCTGAGTATAAATGTGTTTTTCAGAGTTCTTAACAATATTAGCTTGGCTTTCGGGCATGCTGAAACAGAGAGACTATCTCGCATAACAACATTTGTCCCTGATACTGATGAATCAATTAGTAAGTTGGTGAAACAAAACGATAAGCTTGTGGACATTCATGAGGCACAAGATGGCAACCAGTTGCCATTGGCTGAACGAGAATTGATGTTAACAAAGATTTTTGTGAATGATTTGCTCGATAGGATATCCTTAACATGACCGGCATATTTAAAGCCAAGGTTGTTGATGTTCCTAATCACACAATTATTCTCGAGTTGATGGGAGGACTAGACAAGTTGGTTGCATTGCAGAGATTGTTGGAGCCGTATGGCATTTATAAGGTTGCTCAAACTGGTCGTCTAATGTTACGACGAATGAATGAAACTAACTTCGTAGCCGAATTCTATCGATTAATGCCTCCGAGATCAAAACCTCCAAAAATGCCACCAGAATTAATGCCTCTAGAGTTAGACTATATCATTGAAGATGCTGTGATAATGGACATTGCAAGATGGATCTTGATAAATAAAGAAATGGTGGATGAGATGCAAGAAGTGAAGAAAATGTCGAACCCCACAAAAGTTTTGTTGGTTGTGAATACAACGACTGGACAAGAAGTTGCATTAGTCAAAACATTCAATGTTGAGATCGGGATTGTAGGTGCCATTTTAACAAAGCTAGATAGAGGTTCTAGAGATGATGCAACTTTGAGTGATAAAGAGGTGTTCGGGAAGCCAATCAAACTTGCAGGATATGGAGAGCACATGGAGGACCTTAAATTTTTCTATTTAGATCAAATGGTTGGACGTCTCTCGAGGATGGGAGATGTTTTCTCATTGGTTGAGAAGGCACAAGAAGTTATATGCCAAGAAGATGCTGAAAATTGCAAAAGAAGATAAGGAGTACAAAGTTTGACTTCAATTATTTCCTAAAGCAGACTCATGCAATTACTCGGATGAGTTCTCTGACTCCATTTATTTAGTCATGTTTACACATTCATCAACAAGAAGTCACTCCACTATCTTGGTTGGAAAAATAATCGTGCTCAACATCTTCTTCGAACCTTGAGGACAAGGTTCTTCACCAAGAGAGGGGTATTGTTATGACCCAAGCAGCTATGCCAACTCAACAATCCTTTCAATGATTGACAGGTCAACATTTCAAGGCTTTGATGGTTACGGTAACTGGCTATAAAATGTAGTGGAGTCAATGAAGGAAGGGCATGAAATATTGTTATAATCTGTTACTCTCCCTGTCTAGTTTTCTCTCTATTCTTCCCTCCTATTTCTCATTCTATCTTCTCTATTTTCTGTAATTTCTTGTTCTTCAATGGAATACAACTTAATTACTTGAGTTCATATCATTGAGAAACTGAGTTCATAACAGTAGGTTTTTGGCGCCTGAGTATTTCCAACATGGGAAAGTATCTGATAAAACTGATGTTTATGCTTTTGGGGTTGTCTTGTTGGAGTTAATAACAGGAAAGAAACCAATCGAGGCAAGACGGCCTCCGGGAGAAGAGAACTTGGTCCTATGGGTAGGTTATTATTACCAATTTCAACCTTACACCAAGCATGTGAAAGATGAAAGAATGATTCCCGTAACAGCTTCCCTTGATAATGAAATTTCTACTCCCAGTTGTCCCCAGAGCCTAAATCACTACCTGCTCTTTATTCATATTCATTTACGTTTTCAGCTTTTTGTGATTCGATGATTTGATGCTCAGGAACGTAAACATGACACGCTTGTGAGCTCCTTCGTAGTTAGCTGATATGATTCGCTCATTGCAAGATGAACAATAGTTTGTGTTTTAGATGTAATGTTGAAGTTTCTTCAAATTTGCAGGCAAAACCTCTGATGCAGAGAGGAATGGCTTCTGTTGAAGAATTACTAGACCTAGGACTCGAGCTTACATTGAAAAATTCAAATCAAATAGCTCGAAGCATGCAAGCTGCAGCAGCCTGCACAAGGAACGAAGAGTTGCAAAGACCGAGCATCGATGAAATTATCTCGATATTGAGAGGTGAAGAAGAAGCGTTTTGTTCTATTAGGAAGAAGTCCAATTTGTCTGGAATTGTTGATTGTCACCCTCAGTTGCAACATTCAAAAAGTGAGATGAAGAGTTAATTAACCTTGGAAATGGTGGAAGTTTGAGAGTTTGAGGACGATGGTCACCTATGCTATGGGTGATTGTTTCTCTTGTAATATACCCTTTTCTTGTAGTAAATAGGAGAAAGGGTCTAATGATATCTGGTTGCATGTACATACCATGATGCCCTGCCCTCTCAACTCATGAAAACCTACCGATTTCCATTTGAATGCGTTCACAGTTGCAGTTAGGAATTTATAAATGAAAAATTAATCAAAATGATATTAATATAAAATAAGACATACCTAAGAGAAAATTTAAGTGGATCTGCCTTATCTATTTTCACGGATGAAAACGGATGAAAAAATAAGAAGCCACTATAAATGTAGAATGTAGAAATCACGAAGGTGTTATGTCTTGAGAGGGAGAAGGGGGAATACAGAATGAAGGAGGTAAGAGTTTAGATCTTTATTTCTTATAAATTGTGAAGATACATGTGCTGGGCATTTTTTTGGCCCAATAGGGCTTTTGGATTAATAATTTAAGGTTTTACCCATCCTCCAATTTTAATTAGGGATATATGGCACTTGCTACAATATCGGTGGAAATGGGATATTATTTTTTGAAAGACCCGGATGAGTGGGTTTCATGTGGGCCATTAATTTATTATTTTTAAGCAGGCTCATCATTTCGAGCTGACGAGTCTAACAAAAAAAATTATTATTAAAAAAATTTTAAAACTAGAAATTAAAAAAGGGGAACTCGTCTTCGAATTTAAAAGACTAGTCGTTGGTTAACAAGCAGTTCTGCAACAATCACAATGGAATTCATCACGTCGAGGTTACAAGTTCGTTCGGGTTAAATTTTAAAAAATAATGAAAAAATAATAATAATAATTTTTATTAAAATAACATTGTTTACAAACTAAAAAAGTTTATTTATATTTTCTAAGTTCTTAACGATAACGAGGAGTGATCGAATGATAATGGCGAGGGGCTCGTCGAGTATGTCGGGCTCGTCGAGTACGACGGGGTCATTGGCCTTGATCGTCGTCGTTGTCTTCATCTTGTCGATGAGGTGTACTTAACACACTCTGATATCCACTTTTGAAATACGGTGATCGGCTTATGGTATTTGATGCAATCATTGTCGTTAGTGAATCGACTTAGCGGCTATGTTGTTTACCATATACGATATGATCTCATTCACCCTCAACTGCATGTTCTATCGAAGAGGTTTGAGTCTGTTGCATTGCATCCCATGAACCTCCCACCCAAGTTGGTTGAGTCATGGTTGAAGTATGATATGTAGGATAGACATCAAAACTAGTCTGAGATGCATTATAGTAGTCTTCAGCTGTAGATGCATTATAGTAATTTTCAGTTGCAGATGTTGAAGCAAAAGAAGAAGACGCCAGAGATTTCCTCTTGGACTTAGGGAATCTGGCCTGATGTTATACCCATTCTCCCCTCTATCGTGGTGTCGTGAGATATGATTTCTCATTTGCTTCGTAATTTTGGAGATAGGGAGAATGATCAAAATCTAGGTCCAACAGTGTAATATCGTACCGTAGAGGGAACGATAGGTGCCATAGCTCGATGTAGTAAGCATGCTTCACTGGCCAATTTTCGGTATGTTTCCCATGCATATCAATTCTATGGAGCGCGTCCATCTCGACGATTTGTGTAGGAATCGGCTGATGCGACGCATATTGTCACAATACTCTATCAGCGGCGTGCCGCTCAACAATCGTAAAATGTAATAATGACGTCGTGACACACCATAAATTGGACCCCTAAAATATTGCGATAATAATAACCGGTAGATCTCGTCGTTAGCATACGGAAGCCAATAAAAATATAAATTTTAAATATCAAAGTTAATATATATAAAGTTTAATTTTTTAAAAAATAATAATAAAAGAACAAATGTATATCGCGTATCGACCAGTGATGTCGATCCTCATCCGTATATATTTTGCAATGACACCCAACAACTTCGTCTCGGTTATTTTATGGTTCCATCTAAAATATTTAAAAATATAAAAAGATTAAAAATAGATAAAAATTAATTCAAATTTAAAAACAAAGTTAAAAAATGACCTTCCAACAAGAGGAAACTCGACCGGGGATGTTGTAATTGGCGTAAAAAATGAGAACCGATACCAAGCCCACAATTGTAGCAATATTAGACAACTTGCTACATCGGCTTTTCGACCCCGCTTGACAATTGCAGCAATGCAAAGCTCTTGGTATAGAAAGGCTAAAATCGCTGAGCCTCAACTAGTATTGCGACACTCAGTGAAGTCATTTAATATTCGAAGATACTAAGTGTGTGTCAAATTATCGGATTTATCCGGTAATAATATGCCTCTGTTCAGTTAGAGAAGATATGCTCAGGACGCAAAAATAACCTCGTCCTCGGTAGAGTCGTTAGTCACTTGGAATTCGGACTCCAACCACGTCATCAATACCCGATAGCCATTGATGCACTTGGATGGTGGCACCTTTCCCAAAATTTCGTAGATCAATGTATTGAGATCATAATTGTTCCGACTTACCACGGGGGCTCCATTCACGGGAACATCGAGTTGTTAAGCTACGTCTTCCAAAGTAATAGTCGCTTCACCGCTCGAGAAATAAAAAGTGTGTGACTCAGGCCACCAATATTCGATTGGGGCCTGAATCAATGTCGGCTACACCTTGAAGCCACGTACAAATATGGCTGGAAAAAGACTGGATTGCCAATGGTATATCAACATCTGTGGATACATATCTCTCGCATTCATACCATGTTGACGAATAATCCGTTCTTCTTCCGGTCAGAGTTCAATCGACAAAATATAGGCGTTATCGCGGCGCAACATTTCTGCTTGGGAAGCCATTTTTCAGGATTTTCATAGAAAGTCATATATTTTTTTGAATTTAGGGTTTGATGAAAACTTAAAACCCCAAACCGTTATTTATTGCCCCAATTCGAACGACTACGATACAAAAATAAGACGAAACTCATCTTCTCGAGGTGACGAGTTCCAAGTGACCATTGCCAAGTGACCGTTGCACAACAACTAGTTTTTTTGACTTCGAAGGTAGGTGATGAGTTCCCTTTTTTTACTTTCTAATTTTAAAATTCTTTTTCAATAATAAAAAATAATTTTTATTGGACTCATTAGCTCGACGTGATGAATCCTCTTAAAAATAATAAATTAATGACTCACGTGAGACCCACTCGTCCGGGTCCATTAAAAATAATATTCCATTGAACTCATCTGGGTCCATATAAATTACAAAAGAATTCCGAAGATATAAAAGTTACAGTAATATTGTCTATTTCAATCTATTGGCGGTGTTAGAATTCAAGTCTTAGATCCATTGAACTTCACCGTTTAAGAGACTAGGCTTTTCTTTTCCTTCTTAAACATATCATGAGAGCTAATGTGATTTGATTGTATGATTAAATTTGTTCAATTGCAACTCCATAATAACGCAGGCTTATGATTTGAAGCATTCGTATAAATTTGTTACAGTATTTATCCTTTTTTATGATAATTATCTTCTTCTTTTTTAAATTTTATTTTTAAATAGGGTTTTGTATAGTTCATTTCATAAGATTCCCATCACTTTAATCAACTAAAGGTACATACGAAAGGAGTGCGTTGGCACATAGAAACTATTAGATCTCTTAATTGAATGATCAATTATTTTAGATTGTTTTTCTGAAAATTTAAAAATTAGCTCACCTTTATTCCCATATATAACGGGGTAAGGGGAAGGTAGGATAGTAGGCTGCTCCCAATGTCAGGTTGAGAGCAGCTTCCGTGGGAGACCTCCAAATTATGAATTGCCCACCGTGGGACTCGATCCTACGACCTCAAGGTTAAGAACCTTGTACTCTACCAACTAAGCTTGATAGGCAACTCTTTTTCTGAAAATTTAAAATATCTTTAAATTTAAGTTATTTTAGATTAAGCCACTTTGACAGTTAGTAGATAACCTAAATTATTTTGGATCGAGTCAGTCTTACAGTTAGTAAGTATCAATTGTTAATGTAAATATTAAACAAATCATTAGTTTAGTTGGATTGGTAATTAGATAAGCCTGCCCAAGTAAGCACACAAGAAACAAAATTGCGGCCAATAGGAAAAAAAAGTCTGTTCTTTCAATTGATTTGAATGCAATTAATAGACAAATAATTTTTGAACTCATTTGGTAATAAAAATAATATTATTTTTTAAAAGAATCAAATTATTTTGTGATAATCATCTTAAATTATTTAAAAGAAGAGTTAAATAAATTCTTATCATTTAAAAAAGAGAAAAAGATCATGCTTTGGGAGATTGAATCTCCCAATGATAAGGGGGAAAATCACCATCCATCCATATCAACACATGAGTTAGTATGAACGACCATGTTAAAGCAAGGGAATTACCAACCTAATTCAAAACATATAATTGACATTTTTAGCATAAATTTTCTGTACCAAAACAATGTCTTACAAAGACAGGTTATAGCACTTGAGACGTAATGATTCAAATTTGTGAGTTAATATACAAAGATTGATTCGAAAAGTTTATAGATTGATTTGACAGTATAGTCAAACGTTTTAGATGAAGTATGTGTCTAATCGAAAGAAAAATGAACTTAATTAACCATAAAAGAATGTTTGAATTATGAACTTAATTAACCCTAAAAGAATGTTTTAATTAATATCAAATGAGGAAGGATCAAAAAAATAAATAAACCATCGAATAAATCATGTACAATTTCTCCTTGATCAACATCCCATTGGCTCATATCAATATTTTATGATTAATTGTGATTAGCTAAAAGGATTATTAGAAACAAGTTATTGAACACTGTTAAGAAACTCACAAGTATAACAAAGGTATATTCTCATTCACTTCTTTCAATGATACAATGATAAATTTATATAGGTAAAACTATAACCGACTGCTAGCCTAGATGGCATAACCGTCTCCTAGCTGGCAAGCTTAACAGCTTCGATAACAACTCTAACAAACTTCACAAGCTTTCAGCACCAACTTCAGCTACATCAGCTCTTATTCTTTAATATTCTCCCTACTCTTTTCCTTCTCCTTGATCAAATGAGACAACCTGTACTTTGGATCGAAATTGCTCAAACGAAGATTTGGACAATGGTTTAGTAAACCCATCTGCAACTTGATGACTAGCTGGAACAAAATTGACAAGCACCTGTTTAGCATCAACTTTTTCCCTCACAAAATGCACATCCAAATCAACATGCTTGTCCTTTGCATGGTACACTGGATTGCCACTCATGGCAACATCACCAATATCATCGCACCAGACAACTAGTACACCTTGTTGTGTAAGCTCCATATCTAAAAGAAGTGTGCTGACCCAAGTTAGCTCAGCTGCTGCATCCACCACACTGCAATACTCTGCCTCAATGGTGGATCTTGAGACAAACTTTTGTTTCTTGGAGGTCCAGGACACAAAGTTTTTGCCTACAAAAACACAATATCCTGATATTGATATTCGATCATCAGGACTACCACCCCAATCTGCATTAGTAAATGTTGTCACCTTCACATCCACACCATAGGGAGACAACATTAATCCATAATCAAGTGTGCCAACAAGATAGTGAAGAATCTGGTTTACAGCAAGAAGATGACCCTGACACGGGGCATACATGTATTGGGCAACTTTATTTACACTGAAGGTGATATCTAGGAGAGTGTGGCAAGCATACAATATTGCTCTAACAATACTATGATATTCCTTAGTATCACAGAGTAAATCACCAGCATCTTGTGAAAGCTTGGTTAGTGTCATAGGTGTTACCACATAATTTGTTGTATCCATATTAGCTTTCATCAAAAGCTCAAGTATAAACTTGCGTTGACTTTGAAAAAAGAGACTCACCACATTTCTTAACTTCAATACCAAGAAGTATCCAAGTTCTCCATGGTCCTTCAATGAGATAGTAGCAGCCAATCATTGAACTATATCATCAATCTCAACATCTGAAGCTCCAGTAATGACAATATCATCAACATACACTAACATATACGTAAAAACACCCATGTTATTGCGAATAAACAGTGATGTATCATCCCTAGATTCAACAAACCCTAACTAAAGTAAACATTGCTTTGACCGATCATGCCAATTACGAGGTGCCTGACGCAGTCCATATAATGCCTTGTGCAATTTACACACAAGTTGACTGCCATCCTCAGTATATTTTTTGAACCCTGGAGGTTGTTGCATATACACTTCCTCATGCAACTCTCCATTTAAAAACACATTATTAATGTCAACCTGACGCAGTTGCCACTGCCGATCTAGAACAAGCGACAAGACAACATGAAGTGTAACAAACTTAACCACCGGACTAAATGTCTCATTGAAACTAGAGAGAACGCTTTAGCAACCAATCGAGCCTTGTAGCGATGAATCGAACCATTTGGATTCATTTTCAGTTTAAAAAGACATTTACACCCCACAATTGATTGTCCAAGGGGTAACTTCATCATAGTCCACGTGCCTTTTCACTGCAAAGCATCAAACTCAACATGAACTGTTGTTTTCCAGTTGGAATACCACAACGCATCATACACATTAACAGGTTCCACAAGCAAATGCTTTAGGCTTAAAAATGCCACACTTGCTCCTCGTAAGCATAAGGTGACTATTCATTGCAGGTGTAAATGTAACTAAATGCTCAGGCATATTGATGACAGCATCAACAACTTGAACAATTTTCTGGTTATTAGAAGACAATACTTCATTAAACTCAACTAAAGACAAATGTTCACCAGCCACTACAGGTGCTGACTCAGAACTGGCTAACTCAACCTTGACAGACCTTTGTAGTGTATCACTAGACTCAGCAGCACTTAGATCAGTCACTGAAAAATCAAGATGAGTAGTTATTGCCCGTAACCTTGAAATATCAGCTACAACTTATAGTTCAGCTAATTCATTTGTAGAAAAGTCAACTATACCTGCTGCAAGAGACTTGTTAGACAAACTTGCAAATGGAAAAAACAAATTCTTCAAAAACTAGATGACGAGACACATAAACTCTCCCACTCGAGGCAAGAAAAAGATATCCTTTGTGTTGAGGGCTATAACCTAGAAACGTCCACACTTGAGATCGAAACTCAAGCTTATGTGTTTGAAATTGCCTTAAATGAGGAAACCACTTGCAAACAAACACTTTCATTGCTATACAATTTGATTTCTTCCCAATAAGATGCTCACACGGTGATATTCCTCCTAACACTTTAGTTGGTAATCGATTAATAGTATAAATTGCAGTCATGGCTGCATAGAACCAATATTGCACAAGCATAGAGGCTTGAGCAAATAAAACTAAAGAAAGTTCAATGACATGCCTATGCTTCCTCTCCACAACACCATTCTGCTAAGAAGTGTGAGGACTTCTAAGACGATGCACAATGCCATCCTATAGCAAAACCGGGAACAAGCTTTTATATTCTCCACCCCAATCACTCTGAACTACTTTAATAGAAACCCCAAACTAATTAACAATCAGTTTTTAAAACAATCGAAACACTAAAATAACCTGAGATTTGTTTTGCAGAAAATAAATCCAAGTGTGCCTAGAATATGCATCAACAAATGTTAAGTAATAATTAAATCCTCTAGAAGCAACATGAGCATGACCTCTAGAAGAAGGAAACAACAACTTATGACTTTTGCCAATGCAACAAGCATCACATTTTTCATTAACATTCGAAGGAAGTTTTACATCAATGGCCTTATAAGCTGTGACTAAAGTATTATAACTGGCATGACCCAGTTGTCTATGCCATACATCATCTAAGCTAGAGTCACGAGCATTAGCAAAATTAGCATGCGCTTTATTACAAACAGCTGGTGAGCAATTTTTTAAAAACACATATAGACCATCTTTAACCTTCCCTGCAAGCAGCACCTCAGTCGTAGAGCTATCACAAACATAACATGCATTTGAGTGAAACTCAAATTAAACTCTATTGTCCCTAGCACACTTTAAAATTGAAAGAAAATTGTTCGTTACACCAGGCACATACAGAAGATCATTGAAGAATAAATGTCGAGAAGAAAAAGGTAACAAAAAAATACCAACCATATTAACCTTCAATGAAACACCATTACCCACAACTAAATTAACTGGACCAAAGTGATCAGCCTGAGGAGTAACATTTTTAGACTTAGGCGTGACATGGTGCGTGGCACCTGAATCTATCATCCACAGATTATACGCATAAGCAAGATCTACATGGGCTAAAGGTAACTCATCGCACTTCTTAGCATGGAAGCAATCACAACTAGAAGTGTCACTAATCACAACATGAGCATTAGTTGAATCATGCTTAGAACGAAACTGATCAACATCATCAGCAACACCGGTGAATGTCTCATTAAACTGGTGAACAAATTTGACACTTGACATGTGGCTTCCCTCGACCACGACCCCCATAACGACCACCAGAATAAGATCATTGCGGATGAAGCTAGCCACCACCATCAAGACCAACCACAGCACCACGAGCAACATGAGCACTGGAAATACCACTCTCCTCTTGAGAAGCAAATCCAACAAGCTGTGTTTCAGCATCAACAAACATAGTGTAAATTTTATCTAAGGGAAGAGAACCACCAAAAGATGTTATGACGAGCATGAATGGTTGATAATCCCTTGGAATCCCTTTGAGAATACTGGAAATATGATCCACAACAGGAACAAGATTGCCACACGATGCCAAGGCATCTCAAATTTCTTTAACCCTAGTGAGAAACACCCGTATTCTATCATCTCCCTTCTTAAGAGACTGCAACTTATAGTGCAAGTTCATAATTAGGGCTGTTCATTCGGTTAAAACCGAACTGAATTAACCATAACCAAATTAACCGAACTTTTTTTTTCTTTAACCGTTAACTGAACCGATTTTTTTTCAAAAATATTAATTGAACTGAATAAATTTCTGTTAATTCGGTTAATTTTCGAATTAACCGATTTTTTATAAAAATTTTCTAATTTATATAAAAAATAAATGTTTTTTAATTCAAAAAAAAGTTTATTATTAATTTAAATAATATATAATTATAAAATAAAAATTTCAGATAATTTTTTTAATTAATTAATATTGATTTATGTTTAAAAGTTATTGGATCTTAAATTATTAATTGGGTTTTAAATAGTTTGGGCTTAGCCCATATGTTATATATAATATATATAATATTTTTTTAATTAAAAAATAGTTTACAATTAATTTAAATAATATATAATTATAAAATAAAAAATTTATATAATTTTTTTAATTAATTAATATTGATTTAGGTTTAAAAGTTATTGAATCTTAAATTATTAATTGGGTTTTAAATGGTTTGGGTTGAGCCCATATGTTATATATAATATATTTAATATTTAAAATTTAATTTCGGTTAATTCGGTTAATTAACCGAATTCGAACCGAATTAACCGTTAACCGAATTCTAAAACGTTTCTTAACCGTTAACCGACCGAACTAATTCGGTAACCGAACCGAATTAACCGAACTAATTCGGTTCGGTCGGTTAACCAAATTAGTTCGGTTATTTGAACACCCCTATTCATAATATAAGTTGTAGATCTATTAGAAAAGAACTAAAGTATCATACTCCAAAAAACAATTGTTTCAGAACTAACAAATTGAGGCAACAAGTGAGAACTAATGGTAGACAATAGCCAAAAGACCACTACATTATCTTGAGCAACAAAATCCTCATACGCTTCATTATAATATATAATTATAAAATAAAAATTTCAGATAATTTTTTTAATTAATTAATATTGATTTATAAAGTTATTGGATCTTAAATTATTAATTGGGTTTTAAATAGTTTGGGCTTAGCCCATATGTTATATATAATATATATAACATTTTTTAATTAAAAAAATAGTTTTTACAATTAATTTATAATATAATAAAATATATATAATTTTTAATTAATTAATATTGATTTAGGTTTAAAAGTTATTGGATCTTAAATTATTAATTGGGTTTTAAATGGTTTGGGTTGAGCCCATATGTTATATATAATATATTTAATAATTAAAATTTAATTTCGGTTAATTAACCGAATTCGAACCTAATTAACCGTTAACCGAATTCTAAAAATTTTCTTAACCGTTAACCGACCTAACTAATTCGGTAACCGAACCGAACTAATTCGGTTCGGTCGGTTAACCAAATTAGTTCGATTATTTAAACACCCCTATTCATAATATAATTTGTAGATCTATTAGAAAAGAACTAAAGTATCGTACTCCAAAAAACAATTGTTTCAGAACTAACAAATTGAGGCAACAAGTGAGCAGTAATGGTAGACAATAGCCAAAAGACCACTACATTATCTTGAGCAACAAAATCCTCATACGCTTCATTAGAGATCAATGCTCCATTTTCATCAGCAACCATATTAGGCGGGGGCTGTATATAACCCAAATTTTAGTTAGTGACCAAAATGCAAGTTTTGAAAGTTTAATGGAAAAATATAAAACTGGGAAAAGTTTAGAGACCTAAGTTATAATTTTCCCAAAAATAATTTTTTCCATAAATAGATAGTTTACACTTGATAGTGGGCTTTTATTGAAACCATATTCTTGAACCGAAATTTATGTTGAAAACTAGAAATTGTTAAAGTCCGGTAAGAAATTAGTAAATCAGATTGAATAAAAATTTCGAGAAAAATTGAAGGATGATAAATTAGGCTTAAAATATTATTTTCACATGTTAAAATGATGGAAAATAATATGGACCATTGTATTTGAAGATTTATTTCCATGTTTAATTTGGATCGTTGGATTAAAGTGGCAAGATAGCAATTTTTGGAAAGGTTCTTGGTAAAATTGGAAAAGGGTAAAATAATTTGCTCATCTTTGACTTTTGAAAGATGATAAGGTTGATGTGGCTTGGTTGGATGGTAATTATCAAGTTTCATTAATGGAAAAATGGACATTTTTCATTAAATGAATATTTTATTCATTTAAGCTTAAATAAAGGTTAAATTAACATGAAATTACATGAAACTTAGGCCATTTTTCAGCTCCATTTCGTGCTCCCCATGACCTAAGGTAAGAAAATTTTTCTTTTCAAATTATGGTTGAGTTTATTGTCGCAAGAAATGATTATTTTAGAAAGATGCGGAGGATTTGGAAATTATAGTTATTGGTGAACAAGCAAAATCACCACCCAATGTGATATCAACAATGATTGAGAAGAAAATGTTGTCGTAAGGATGTTTAGTTTTTCTAGCTAATTTGATAGATATTCAAGTATCTGAAGTAAGATTGTATGATATTCCCACAGTTCGGGAATTTCCAGGTGTTTTTTTTCCAGCTGAATTACCTAGGTTACCTCTGGATCTAAAGGTGAAATTTAAGATTGATGGTTATCAGGGTATTGGGCTTGTTTCTATGGTTCCGTATCGAATGGATCCGACCGAGTTAAGAGAACTAAAGGCTCAGTTACAAGAGTTGCTTGATCAAGGTTTTTATCATATCGAGTGTTTCACCTTAGGGGTACCTGTGCTGTTGGCGAAAAGAAAGATGAATATATATGATTATGCATAGATTATCGAGAATTGAATAAAAAGACAATAAGAATAAGTATATACTTCTGAGGATTGATGGTATGCATGATCAATTGGAATGTGCAGTGGTGTTCTCTAAGATTGATTTTCGGTCTGGATACCATCAATTGAAGATTAAAGAAAAGGATATTCCTAAGGCAGCTTTTCGGATGAGGTATGGACACAACGAGTTGTGGTGATACCATTCAGTTTGACTAATGCTCTTGTAGTATTTATGGATTTGATTATTTGATTAATCGAGTGTTCCAGCTTTGTTTGAATCAAATTTTGGTGACTCTTTGTGAGAAAAGTAGTACGTCAAGCTGTAGAAATGTGAATTCTGGTTGAGAGAAGTTGTTTTTCTTGGCCATGTTGTTTCGACATATGGCATAACGGTAGACCCCAAGAAAATTCATTCTATAGTGGATTGGAAACCCCAAAGAACATCTCAAAAGTTTGGAGTTTCTTGGGACTTGTTGGTTACTATCGAAGGTTTGTGAAGAACGTTTCGATGATAGCATTACCGCTAACCAAGATTTTAAGGAAAGATATGTCTTTTGTTTTGACAGAGAAGTGCCAAAAGAGTTTTGAAACGCTAAATAAGGTTTTAACAGAGGTATCAGTGCTTGTATAACTTGAGTTGGGTAAATATTATGTGGTTTTTAGGGATGCATCTCATAAAAGCTTGAGATGTGTGCTTATGTAAGAAGGTAAAGTTATGGTCTACTCCTCGAGGTAGTTAAAGACTCATGAGAGGAATTACCCGATGCATGAATTAGAGTTGGCAGCGGTTGTGTTTTCTTTAAATATTTGGTGTCATTATTTGTATGGTGAGTGGTGCTAAATTTATATAGATCATAAAATCCTAAAGTACATGTTGACTCAAAAAGAGCTGAACCTGATACATAGAAGATAGATAGAGCTTTTAAAGGATTATGATGTGATCTTTGACTATCATCCAGGAAAGGCTAATGTGGTGGCTGATGCACGTAGCCGAAAAACTTTTACAACTTTGTGAGCTTTGGATGCAAGTTTATCTTTAAAGGAATACATTGTCTTGATTGCTGAGTTAAAGTTAAAGCTGATTCTTTTGGACCAGATAAAAGAGATGCAAGCAAAAGATGAAAAATGTTTGGTAAAAATTGCACAAGTTGGGCAAAAAAAAATGAGACTGAAGACTTTGAAGTCAGTACTGACGGAGGCTTATATTATAGTGGAAAACTTTGCATTCCGATTAATGAAGATCTGAAGAAAAATATTCTTTTTGAGGCACATTATAGTCCATTGACTATGCATCCAGACGGATATAAGATGTATCAGGACATAGAGAGCCGATATAGGTCGCCTGGTATGAAAAGAGCTATCACAGAAATTGTGGCATAGTGCCTAATATGCCAATAAGTGAAAGTTGAACATCAAGTGCCTTCTGGTTTGCTACAACTAATATCCATTCCCAAATGGAAGTGGGAACGAGTCATTATGGACTTTGTTACAGGGCTACCTTTGACATCTAACAAGAAATAATCAATTTGGGTGACTGTTGATAGATTAACAAGGACAACTCATTTTATTCTAGTACAAATAGATTATTCGATGGATAAATATAATGAGTTATACATAAAAGAGATAGATCAGATACATAGAGTGCTTGTGTTGATTGTATCTGGTAGAGATCCAAGGTTTACTTCGAGATTATGGAATTCATTGCATGAGGCCTTGGGTACTCGATTGAATTTCAAAAAGGCTTATCACTCACAGACGGATTGTAAGTCAAAACGGACCATTCAGATATTGGAGGATATGCTAAGGGCATGTGTGATCGAATTCAAGGGACCATTAGAAAAGTATTTTCCTTTAGAAGAAGTTGGTTATAGCAACAACTATCATTCGAGCATCAAGATGGCTTTATATAAAGTACTTTATAGGAGAAAGTGTCGAACACTATTAAATTGGTTCGAGATAAAAAATCGAGATCTAGTTAGCCTAAATTTGATGAAAGAAATAAAAGATAAAGTGGGGATCATTCAAGATAGATTTTGATCAACAAAATTCTTATGCATACCTAAAGAGAAAAGAGATTGAATATCAAGTGGGTGATAAGGCATTTCTCAATGTATCACATTGGAAGAAAGTATTGCGGTTTGGACGCGAAGGAAAGTTGAGTCCGAGATTCATTAGAACATATGAGATTTTTAAAAAAGTCAGACCAGTAGCTTATCAATTAGCTTTACCTCCGGAAATGGACAAGATCCATAATATTTTTCATCCGTCGATGCTCAAGAAGTATCGACCAGATCCATCGCACATTATCACACCGCAGAATATAGAGATTCAACCAGATTTGACCTATGAAGAGCAATCGATTGAGATTTTGGCTTGATAAGTAATATAACTTCAAGACAAGATAATTCATTTGGTCAAAGTTCTTTGGCGGAATCATAAAATCGAGTAAGCGACCGGGGAAAAAGAATATGACATAAAAAAACAATATACGTACCTCTTCACATTATTTATGTACTAAAATTTGAGGACGCATTTTTCATAAGGGGGAGATTTGTAATACCCCAAATTTTGGTTAGAGACTAAAATGTAATTTTTGAAAGTTTAGTGGCCAAATGATAAAAATGGTAAAAGTATAGGGACCTAAGTTGTAATTTTCCCAAAAAATATTATTCCATAAATAGATAGTTTACTTTTGAGATTTTATTGAAATCATATTCTTTATCCAAAATTTATGTTGAAAACTAAAAATGGTTAAAGTCTTGTAAGAAATCGGTAAATCGGATCGCATAGAAATTTTGGGAAAAATTGAAGGATGATAAATTAGACTTAAAAATGATGGAAAATAATATGGACCATTGGATTGGAAGATTTATTTCCATGTTTAATTTTGACCGTTATATTAAAGTGGCAAAATTGTAATTTTTGGAAAGTTGGTATAATTGGAAAAGGTAAAATAATTTGTTTATCTTTGACTTTTGAAAGATGATAAGGTTTATGTGGCTTGTTTGGATGGTAATTATCAAGTTCCATTAATGGCAAAATGGATATTTTTCATTAAATTAATATTTTATTTATTTAAGCTTAAATAAATGTTAAATTAAAATGAAAATTTCATGAAACTTAGGCCATTTTTCAGCTCCATTTCGTGCTCCCCATGACCTAAGGTAAGCAAATTTTTCTTTTCAAAATTTGAGCAATTTCCTTTGGATTTTAGATTATGTCGTGAAATAGAAAATAGTTCTACGCGAAAAATGCTATCATTTGGTACAAATATTGCAAGCTAATCTTGCTTGTGTTCAAAGATCCCATATTTTATGGTTTATGTTCACATTAGGTTTATGAAATTGATGAAGGATTTTGATGTTTTTGAGGTTGTAGAATCATATACAAGCATGATTGTTGATTAAAATCACTTGTACATGGCTATATAAGCCTATGTTGATTTCATCCAAACCCTAACTTTAGGGGAAAGATGTATTTTGATGAAATTAAGTTAGGGTTTTGATTCTGGAGGTCTTGAAGTGTTGAATAGGGGTTGTTTTCATTCTTGAATCAAGTGAAAATCATGAAAACTCTAGTCTTGGGTACATAAACCATTAGGACTTGAGGAAGATGAAGGGAAAAATTGTAGAAAAATTTCAATGGCTTATAAATGATATTTGGAATGTTCTAAAAGCCTTAGAAAATTTTTTGGGCCAATCTATAATTTTTGTGAAAGTTGGGGGACCAAATTGGTAATTATGAAAAAGTTGTGGGTTGTTGTATAATTGTTCAATAATAGTTGTAATATGCTGGAAATTACTGTTTTATGGCTGAAATTGAAGTTAGAATGTGAAATTTAGCTATTTTGGAAAGTTGACAAAGTTTGAGTGCTAAATGGTAAACATTGAGAAAGTTAGTGGATTAAATGGTTAAAATGACATTATTGAAGTATTGGGATGGAAATTAAATGCTTAAAATTATAGGGCTTAGTTGGCTTGAATTTAGAGAATTTATGACAATGGCCCATTATGAATAAAAAGGAAAAATTAAGATGATTTTAAAAGAATTCGAAAATAATATTACTTTTGACTATTATTATTGTGTATAAATGTTAGTAAGGATACTAACATTGTATTTTATAATTGTATGTGTGATTATGGATGCTTGTGTAGATCGTGATCAAATTCGTGATACGAGCAAATCGAAAGGCAAGAAAAAAAGTTCAAGAACAATTGGATTTCGATAATAAAGTATAATAGTGAGTCATACCAGGTGAGTATATTTATTATGTACTTATATGATATGAGGACGACTTGCAATGAGTCAACCTCGAATGTTTTTATAAAAGCATGTTTTACCGTATTTTTAAGTATTTTCATAAAGTTTATGAAAATGATTTTTCAAATAATTTTAGAGTATAAACTGCCCTAAAATAGATGGATGAACTTTTATATTATTTTAACAGCTATCGAAGAAAAGTTTAATCTATGAATTTGATTTAAAGGCCTATTGTATGTGCATTGAGAATTGTAGGTGCATTTCGACATGCTTTGTGTATGATGGTTATCGATCGATTTTGTTTAATGCATATGTTGTTTTTTTGTATCAGTACTTTGTATACTTTCGGCACTATGTGTGTTCAGTATATTCATAATGAGTTTGTGAATTACCATTTCGTTATATTAGTATAGTGTTGTTGTCACTACAGAACCTATGTTTTTGTTTGTCACTTATGTGTAACTCATGTACATTGTATTCTCATTTGGCATACATTGGGCAATAAATGGAGATTTTGGAAAATACTGATTGATGGGTATGTTGGGCATACTAAATATTATTTCACAAGTTATGTGAAAGAAACTTGGTTTACCAAAACAATTTTATGTATTATTATAATTTATACGATTAAATTCATATTTTGATATTTTATGATATATTTTGATATTTTATGATATGTTTTGGTTACACCTCATTTATATTACTATGCCTCACTAAGTGAATACTTAGCGTGTGATGGTTTCACGCATAGGTAATCGAGTATAATAAGAGTAAGGAGTGCAAATGATATCATATGTCAAGGATTGCCTCATCAGTAACAGTGACATCTCTAGATGTTTATTTTGATATTACTAGTTGTCATGTACATAGATATGTTTTGATGCTCTAATAAAATACATGGTATTTGGTTGAGTATTATATTACGTTGAACTTAAATTACTGTTTGATGGATTTTAAACGTTATTTTATATATATGCAGTTGAAGAACGTTTTATAAAATATATTATTAAACAATTTACTTAAAGAAACAAAATTTTACTGGTTTTCAAGTATGCAAATGTTTTAAGTCATGTGACATCTGTGACTCGTGTACGGGGACGTATACGAGAAAAGGGTGTTACAGGTTGCATCGCACCGATAAGCAATCATTCGAGGAGATGACTCCTTACAGTTAGAAGAACTTGTTGTTTCCATAAAAGGAAGTTCATCTCGTCAAGAACCACGTTCACCTTCTTATTAGTAAACATTCTGACACTACTGGAAGAAGCCACGAACGAAGCACACACACGAAAGGGCAAATACAATAGCCGAAACACACCCCACAGAACGCAGCCAAGCAAGCTCCAGGATCTTTGGTGAAAGATACCATGTTAAGAAACTCACAACAAGTATAACAAATGTATATTCTCATTCACTTCTTTTAATAATACAATGGCAAGTTTATATAGGTAAAACTAGAACTGACTGCTAGCCTAGCTGGCAAGCTTAACAGCTTTGATAACAGCTCTAACAAACTTCACAAGCTTTCAGCACCAACTTCAGCTACACGCAACAGACCAACTTCAGCTACACCAGCTCTTATTCTCTGATAAACCCATTAAACCATTTTAATTGTTAAAGTGAGTGCTATTCTTCTTATATATATTGGATTTGAGCAGCTGTCTCTATAAAATATTTATACGTTCTCAATGATCAATAAAAATTTCTGAACAAATATTATCTTATAATCACCACAAACAATTTAAGTAACTTATTAGAAAACTTTGATAATTTTAGCAAAACTACGTAAAGCAATGACTAAGACAATAAATTCAGCCAAAATCCTTTTCCTTGGCATATATATTCACCCATATTTTAGAGAGAATAAAAATGAAATTTAAAGTAGGTAACTAAATCCCTCTAGAACCAGGAACATCAATCCATTCCAACTGAAGCTCAACTTCACCAGTCTCGACGTTTCTGAGCCTCAAGAACATGTCTTGTACAACTTTCCGATTGCTCCAAACGATGCAACTCTCTTGAGACAGACAGTTCTGCCTGCTTGGCTGAACCTTGCTGATTATTGTTCCATCGGGAAGACCCTGCAGACGCATCTTCACTGCGTTTAATAATGCCCCAATCTCGAACTCTGCATCCCCCATCTTATCATCCACAAATGTATCTCTATCATACACTGCCTGCCAATATTCATATCATCACAACTAAGAACGAATTCCTTTCAAAAAGGGTTCAACTTATAAAAACCTAAAGATGAATACAGATTATCAATAGAAATTTTGAGAAACACTCGGGTCAACTAATGAAAAATACTTACGAGCTTGACCGGCAGAGTTGGGTCTACGACGGAGAGAGTCAAGTCGTCGTTCCACTCTGGATTCACATTCCTCTTTACCACGCGGGTTTTCAATTTCTACAACACAATTCAATTTCCAAACAGATTAGTGAATTAGAAACAGTGGTGGATCCACAATTTTTCTAGGATAGACTTGGAATTTTCCCAGAAAGTAAAAGGCAAGAATCTACGAAAAACAGATAAAACCCAGAAAGTACCTGTTTTCCCATCTTGATAACAACGTAAGGATCGCTGCTTACAACATCTCTGACAGCCAGATTCACCCCTCTTTGTACATGAATTCTTAACAATCCCATCAAATTCTCCATTTCTAGCTCAAACTTTGTTTTCAGGGAAAAACAAAACCTTTTGGCTGCTGTTGCTGGATCAAAGGCCTTACTATGTGTGTATATATATATATATAAAGTTTGAATAACGGGCGTGTCAGATTAGATATATTTACATATAGATGTATATATTTTGGTAACTCCAATGAGAAGTGAGGAATCTCTATTTGGAAAATCATTTTATTGTAATCAAGCGCTAATTATTAATTTTATTTATTTAATTAAACACAACTTGCAAAAAAAAGAAAAATGGACATTGTCACATTCTTTGACTTGAGCCAATGAAAATTGAAAAACATATTTATATTTATTTATTAAATAGTTTAAATAAGAATGACCATCCTGCTCCGTTGGTAGAGTACAAAGTTCTTAACCTTGAGATCGTGGGATCGAGTCCTATGGAGGGCATTTCCTACTTTGGAGGTCTCCTACGGAAGCTGCACAACTCTCAACCTAGTGTTGGGAGCAGCCTACTATCTTACATCCCCTTACCCCATTACATATGGGAACAAGGGACAACCATTTATTTTATTAGTTTGATCAATTATTTACAATGTGTTTATTTTCTATCATAATATAACTAACAATACTTTTTATTTATATTTATTATATTTTTAATATATTAATATTTTATTTTGATAAATTATTTAAGATGCGTTTATTTTCTATCCTAATATAACTGACAATATTGTTTATTTATATTTTGTCTTATTTATAATATAGTCAATATATTTATATTTTATTTAATAAAATTTTTAAAATATGTTTATTTTCTATCCTAATAAATTTTTATCCTATTTGGTAGTGACAAATCTAAAAATATTTTTGAGGATGGACGTTTTTATATTATTAATACAATTTTTTTGCATGAGATAAATATAAATAAAATTTTAAATAAATATTATCAATAAAATAAATAACTAACATAAAAATATTTAGTTTCAAAGGGTGGACACATGCCCACCACTTATGTCAGCCACTAGTAATAACAAAGGTAAATGGTGAATAGGGGTAGAGTCTAAAATACAAGTTGTTAATGTAAGGTTGAAAAACAATAAAACCAGGTTATATCAAATATTAATAAGAGTCTAACTTTTAAAGTTAAATAAGGTAAAATTTTAGGTTAAACTGAAAATATTATATTTTTTATAATATTTTTTGTTGAAATCAAAATTATTATAAATTATATAATATTTTCGATTATAAATCCTAAAACCATCATAACATAATATTTTTAGTTACAACAAAAAATACCATAAATTTGTATAATCTTTTAAATTGGTTATAATAATATTTTAAATTAATCTTAAAATAATTGTGGTATAGCAAAACCATCCGTGAGTAGGGGAGTGATTGGAGGACACCAACTTTGACGTGGTGCATTCTTAATTGTCTGTGACCTTCTTAATCGTGACGGCTGAGTCTTTGGACACGCTTTACGAGTTTTGAAGATTGATCCTAATTGACAAGCTACCAATATAAAATACAATAATAAAAAGAAAAAGACGCCATGGCTAAGTCAAAGTCAATGCTATCAAAAATAAATTTATTTAAACAAATTAGATGTTAAAATTTACTAACATTTTTGTGGTTTGTTTAACTTACGGTCAAATATATTCGTATCTATAACCCTAAACATGAGTAAGAGGGGACTCTACTTAGAGTCTCTTTTACTCATATTTAAAATTATAAATTATCTATAATTAAAAATGATAAATAATTTATTTTGTCACTCACGTATTATTTTATTTCCGTTTTTTTCATCTAATTATTTTTTTGTCAAAAGCATACTTAATATTATATTTTGTTTCTTTCTTTGATAGCCACTATTAAAAAGTTAACGATGATGTTGATGTGGTATTTTAAAATTATTGTTTCACATTTTACTTAATTATTCTTTTATTATTTTTCTAATTAGATGAAGTAGGTTAAAATCTAACATAGACCCTCTTAAAAGAGAATTATGCTTGTTTTGTGTGAGTAGTTGAGTGTTTATTAAAATTTTAGGTAAACTACTAGTTTAATACATAAATTATTAGTTTTTGTTTGTTTTAGTACCTAAACTTTTAATTTTTTAAACCATACCTAACATTTAGTTTTGGTTTCATTTTAGTACCACGTCGTTAAAAACTTAATGCTATTAGTACCAAAACTATTAGCTTTGGTCCATTTTAGTACCTAAACTTTTATTTAAAAAAATTAATGTTAAGTTTTTAACAGGATACTAAAATGAAACAAAAACTAAACATTAAGTGTGATTTTAAAAAAAATTAAAAGTTTAGGTACTAAAATAGACCAAAATTGATAGATTAGGTACTAAACACGTAGTTTACCCTAAAATTTATTAATGTTTTCTATTTTAAATTTAATGTATTTATTAGAAAATTTATTAAACATAATAAAAACAATTTATTTAGTTTTACTTATTATTACAATTCATTTTTTTGATACTTATTATTAGGGGCATAATTTTTATATTCGCCCCAGACCACTAAAATTTAAAAAATATGCATGTTTGTATCTACCTTTTGATCATATTTATTTGGTTAAATTTTTTATTGTATGGTCATTATGTGATCTTAAATGACTAGTTTTCTTGTGGTTAGGTAAATGTTCTTATTATGTGTTTAGTTTACGATTGTGATTGTAATACTTTATAATAATTTTAATATTTTATATTTTTAATAAAATTAGCTGTTTATGTAAAAAATTATAAAACTAAAATATTTTATATAGTATGAATATATTCTACGTATATGTTTGTGGGAATGGAAGGTAGAGAAATGGTTGAAATTTAGACTCCCAATCACCAATGCTCATCGATTCCCTGACACTTGATAAATGGTTTCAAATTAGATCTAAAACGTGGTCTAAACTCTAAGGTATCGTCTAGGTTGACCTTGAACTAATGCTGCCTCAACTTCCCTATACATCATTCACTAATAATATTTGTTTAACCCTTTAAGTTTTCAAGATATCTTCTCCATATATTGAATAAATATTCAATATCAACATCTTAAAAAAATAAATAAAGAACGATCATCTCTTGGCTTGTTAAGGAGAAGACCTTTTCTAAACCTTTGTTTTTTCTCTACTTATCTCTCATCTTGGAGAGATTATGTTCGCTCGAGCATAAAATTTTTAAGAAGAACAATTTTCTATTCAACTATTAAAATCACTCAATAATTTATAAAATACTAGATAATTAATTACGTTTTTAGTCAAATTAATTATTTATTAAATAAGACTCTACCAAAAAGCATGAAAAGTATTAGAGGTAGTTGCTCTAAAATCACAATTGCTACTCTTAAGAAATTAAGTGCAAATTATTTTTTTGTTAAGACCATTTCATAAAGTGCAAGGTGTTCATCATTGTCAACAACGTAAGGATACAACAATTAAAGTATCTTGGTATCTTATATATCAGAGTTCAATCGTTGTTGTCATAATTCCTCTCTCCCCAACATGTGAAATACCAAGAAAAATAGAAGTGTTGATGGTTGTTACTTACCCATGCGATCTTTCATATAGCCGAATCTCCTTTAACGAATACAATTTTTGTGCAAACCTTCGAAAATATGAAAGTAAGTGTTACACCCCAAATTAGGACCTAGACAAAAATGAAATTTCAGTTAAATTTCTACCCAAACCAGTAAGTAACAAAAACCCAAGGACCTATAGTGTACTTTACCCATTGTCTTTTATGGTTGGGTTTAAAACCCCAAAATTAAGTTTCCATTTTTAAAAACTCATTTTCTCTCTCTTCAAACCTTCCCTTTTTATAAAAAAAATCTTTAATCGACATTTTGTCGCCGATCATTGTTCCATTTTCGACATCTCCCTCACCATAGTATTCCTTACATCGTCTTCAGTTCAACGGTGGTCACCTCGTTGTCGTTGCCGCCGCGTGTGAGGGGGTAAGTAAGATCAAGTTTTTGACGTTTTGAAATCGAGCTCTCTGTCATTCACCTATGTGAACCGAGCTTGGTAAGTGTCTCAAAACCCCTTAAAACGTACGTAGGAATTTTGTTCAGAATTTTTTCGACCCCCAAAGGCCCTGCATGCACCCCCAGCCCTCGACCCGTGTCTGACCCGACCTGACCCGACCTAAATCGAAACCCAATCTGATCCTCCTGCTCGACCCGTGTCTGACCCGACCTGACCCGACCTAAATCGAACTGGTCAGTTGTTGACCGTTGATCGCTGACCGTTAACCATTGACCGTTGACCGACCGGTGACCGTTGACTGTTGATCGATCGTTGACCGACATTGACTTATTTTAAAAACCTCCATTTTGACCTTTGTTGACGTCCTGAGTTCAATTCTGTGATCTGTCTTGCCAAATTCTAACCCGAAAGCCCTGAAACAAGCCTGTTAATCCGAAAATGGTTGGTATTTTTAATATTTTTGCTTATATATTTGGGATTTGATTATGAAATTGATTCGAGAATATATTTGTAACATCCTCAATACCGGGTTAGTGACTAAATTGTAAAGTTTTAGAATTTGGTGATTTAAAGTATAATAATTGATTAGTGAAAGGACTTATATGAAATGTTGTGTAGGATCAAATTATAAAAGAAATAATAGAAGGATAGAATGGTCTTTTGCAAGGAAAATAATTAAAGAAGGATTATATATATAGCTCTACGTGGAAGAGAAGAAAGAAAAACCAAGGTTCCAGAGTTCTTTTATTCTCTTCTTTTCTCCCAAACGTGAAGACTTATAGCAAATGTGAGATTTTTCATAAGCTAATTGTTTGCTGAAATTTAAGTTTGGGTTTGCTCCTTAGATGTTAATTAAGCTTAAGGAAAGCTTAATTTGCTTTAAAACAACAAGATAAAGAGTGTAGGAAGAATTAAAGATTAGGAGTGCTTGAATGAAATTTTGAAAAAGAGTTCATATATTGAATCGGAGGTTGAATTTGACTTGTTATCGACTTAATTAAGACATGCGAAGTGTTAGAATTAGATTTAGAACATGTTGGAATTTGAGGGAGATTCTTGAAATCTATGTGGAGGATTGAATTTTTAAGTATAAGAGGTATTGAATGGGTATTAATTAGTTTAAGTAGATGTATGCAAGTTAAGGAGATAAAAAGATGGGAAATATGAAGTTTTGAGAGGATTATGAAGAGATTTTCGTGCTAAAATAACATTTCTGGCATGTGTGCATCGATGCACATTCAACGTGTACCGATGCATCAAGGGTAAAATCCCAGAAATTGTTCTAGGTGTATCGATGCACTCCTTTAAAATAAAAACATCAAATGTCATTAGTGTATCGATGCACAAGTAGTGCATCGATGCACCCCCTTAAAATACAAACATCGAAATAGATTTATGTATCGATGCATAGATTGTGCATCGATGCACCCGTCAAGGGATGCATCGATACATGGTGTAGTGCATCGATGCATACCTTCATTAAAAGATGAAAATAGCTTTGTTTTTAGCCTAAGGAGTGATAGTATAGAATATATTAATTAGTATACTGATTAGTATCAATGTATTACTATGTAATTATAGAACGTAATTTTGTTCCGGAATAAACAAAGGATTAGGATCAAGTCAAAATAAGCAAGGCCAAGGTGAGTGCATATCCTAGATGAAATGGAATTGAGACAAGACTTGCGATAAGTCTATCTCTTATCTTTGAATTTATGATTTTATAGTCATGCACATGCATACATATATATGTGTTAACGTTATAGTGATTTCATGTAATTTTCATTCATGATTAACATGGTATTATATAAATGAATGCCATTATCAGAGAATTCTTCCAGATATGTAAAATAATGAAAATGATCATATGAAGTGACTTATGTGTTTACATGGACAATGATGAAAGAGATATAAAATGAGAAATGTATTTATAATTAAGCCCATGTTATTTAATATGATAACTATAGGTATAATTGGCATGCCAAGAGTCGAGGCATTATCAGTGGTCCTTCGGGACATAGTGGTTCTTCGAAACAATCAGTGGTCCTTCGAGACATAGTGGTCCTTCAGGACAAATATTCAGTGCCCCTTGAGGGAATTATATGAGCTGTGGTGACAGCATAGTGCACAACCTCTATGTACTCATATACCTTTGTTCTCCATATTGTACATGGGAAATTCAAAGATAAGTTAAAGTGGAATTAGCATAAGAATATATATTTTATATGTGCATGATACCGTCATATATGTTATGAATAGATGCATACAAATAGATATCATGATCAGATGATAAGAATGCATGTTCATGAATGCATTGTTTATATATATATATATATATAATATATATATATATATATATTTATATTATGCCTCACTAAGTCTATGACTTAGCGTGTAAGTGATTTACACGTAGGTACCAAGAATGAAGAGGAGCAGTATTAGAGGCGGCAAGGACAACATCACTACTAAAAGATCAGATCAGAAGTAATCGACAAAGTAGGTATTTTGGTTGTGTATAGAGTGTTGGCATGTAATAAGTGGTTAATTAAGAATGCTCTGATCGATTTTGTATTTTGTGGTCTCTTTTATGTAAATTAATGTATTTGGTTTTAATGAAAGTTTAAAATTTCCCTGTTTTTCATTAAGTGTCAAAGTTTGAAAAGTCAATGTGACACCTCAAACTCATATTTGGGTCGGATATGGGTTAAGGGTGTTATAATATTTTTATGAAGGTACTCGTATTTCACCAGACCGAGGGTTGATAAGATCTGGTGCTTCTCGTCTGCTAGATCCGCACGTTCCGGGTTCCTCGAGAATTACTCGTAGGTATCTGTAAATTATTTAAATAGGGGTTATTATTATTCATATTAGGATTCCGATATAGATTTTTCGATTCATAGGATCTAGAACTGTCATTGATCGTGATCGGAAGACTTAGTAGTAGGCTTCCTTATCAGACTACTCAGACCGGTACAAGTGTGTTTTCTTATGGTGTTACATTATTGTTTTAAACTATTCATCTGAATTGTTTTAGATTTTTGATAATAATAAATATTTTTATGACGCGATACCTGATTTTCTAAATAATGTTTATCTGATATATGATTTACTGTGCATTTCTGATATGATATATGAATTATGTATTTCTGTATCTAATTTTTTAGCCTGGAATATTTTCATGTTTTATTAAATTAAACTACTATTTTCACTCGAATACATACTTGTTTATTACTGGCATTGGGGGTATTATTGGAGGAAGTATCCTAGGTCTAGTCTATGACTTGTAAGTCCTTACTGCAGGCTCCTCGGCTTTGTTCCCAGGGTAAGTCCTTACCGCAGGCTCCTCGATTTTGTGTTCAGGGAAACTCCTTACCGCAGGCTCCTCGACTTTGTGCCCAGGGTAAGTCCTTACCGCATGCTCCTCTGCTTTGTGCATAGGGTATGTCCTTATCGCAGATCCTTATACTGTGTGTATAAGGCCCTTACCAAGTGTATATGTGGGTGTATGGTTCTGGGGAACCTACACATTCTGGTGATCAGATGAGGGTAATGTTCATATTTTTAAAACATGTTTGATAACCTAATTTTACTGAAGTATTTTATTTGTATGTTTTTATACACCGTAAGGAGCACACTGAGCTTTTTAGCTCATTCTATAAGTTTTAACCTTTTGAGATAGTAGCAGACCATAGGATAGCAAACTTGGCATTAGGAGGACCGACTACTCCTATTTTTGTTCCACTGTATATCTCTATATATCTTTTTGTTATACTTTAGTGACACTTGTTTTTATTTCCCTCTCGATATATCTGTATTACAGATGTTTTAATATGTATATATTTTATACGACTTTTCTAATACATGTATATATTGATATATGAATGTTTATCGTATGAAATTTTCTTATGACTAATTTCATATTATACTGTATATGAATTTAAACGTTATTTTAAATATGAAAAGAAATTTCTGAATAAGATATGTAACAGCCTAGATTTGAGCATAACGTCCAGACCGGGTCTAGTGGGTTACACTTGGTGGTATCAGAGCCTTTGGTTTTAAACACTCAGATTATGGAAGAGCCCTAAATTTTGGATTTTCAAGATCTTTCGATGTTTTCAAAAATTGTGTCACCCTATTTTATGAGTTTTAAATATATTTGAGATTCATGATGCTAGTCAAACTTAGGTTCAAATTCTTTCTGTAGATCCTTCTAGATTTATCCGATAAGTGCTGCCATTGGTCGTAGGCCAAGTCGTGGCCATGGTCGAAGGCAAGTGACACGACCTTCTATTAGGATAGACGATCTGATGTCACCTCGAGATACTTTTGTTCCGCATGTAGATCCGTTTATTTCTCGAGATGATCCGGTTAGACCTGCGAGAGACTCTCTCGTTACTGAGGATGAGGAAACTGATATGGATGAGGATGCCATCAATAGAGCTGTCTTTTGTATCTTATGGAGAGCTGCTAGAGTCCCTGGTAATTGTTTACGGTTGAGATATTGAAGTCTTTGGTAGCTGTTGGAGTAGTTCCGTTCGAGGGCATTACTGGTGTACCTCCGATTAATGCTGAGTATTAGTTGGAGGATACAGAGATGATTATGGATGAGATGGATCTGAGGTCTGAACATAAGTGAAAGTGAGCCCTAACTATGCTGAAGAACGAGAGTTTTCGATGGTGGCAATCTATTTTTGATAGTATTTCGAGGAATCAACTGAAGTGAGATTTTTTCAAGGCACGTTTTCGGATTCACTACATCGGAGAGAGATACCTGTAGGACCGATGCCAGGAGTTTTAGAATTTAGAGAATGGTGAAATTCTATAATGGATTATGAGATTGAGTGTATCTGGTTGAGCCGCTATGCTGCTGGACTTTTTGACACTGAATCATATCGGTGCTTGATGTTTGATAATGGACTTAGGTATGAGATCAGGATTCGAGTCGCTACCTACCGGGAGAGGAATTTTGATGCCTTAGTTGAGATAGCCAAGACCGCTGAGGAGATAGAGCGAGTGGGTATGGAGCGCCAGAGAGATAGAGACCGAGACCAAGACCAATTTAGGAGGCCTTCTGGTTTTGTTGACTCTTTTGTACGCCCTAGAAAGAGAGACAGGGGTGACTCTCCTCAGAGAGGCGGTGCGAGTGCTAGGCCTGAGATGTCAGGTTTGCCATCTGTGACGTCTTCTAGTCAGGGTTGTTCTTCATGGTTGTAGCGTTTGCCGATATGGGAACACTGTGGAAGATGTCATTTTGGTGAATGCAAAAAGAAGAGTTTGGTACCTGTTTTAGATGTGGTTCCAGTGACCATCTCTTGAGAGATTGTCTAGAGTACAGGTCGTACCTAGAGTACAGTTCAGATTCCAATAGAGAACCATAGTCAGGAGAGAGCATCAAGATCACCTAGTAGAAGTCGAGTTTCTCAGAGTAAGTGTCTAGCTAGATCTGAGGCCAGAAAATCTGGGTTGGTTTAAGCTGCTAGACGTTGACAGGACTGTGATGAGCCTAATGTGATTGTAGGTATTATTACTATTCATTTAGTTCCATACTCTACCGTGTTTGAAAATGGTTCTACCCATTTGTTTGTGTCATATTCTATTCTTGGGGTTCTTAATATTTCGATGGAGAATACTAAGAGTTCAGTGACAGTTTAGAGTTTCGTAGTTCAGACCATAGAGTTAGGTCGTTGGAGGTTCAGTTTTCGCATATATTTCTATCAGGTAAATTTCGAGGGAGAAATTTCTTTTAAGAAGGGAGTTGTCATACCCCAAATTAGGGCCTTATTTTTTTTAAAATTTTTTTCAAGGACTAAATTGAAATCTTAATTAAATTCAGGGACCAAAATAAAATTTTAGTTAAAATTTTACTCAAATTAGGAAGTAACAAAATTTTAAGGACTTTTAATGTAATTTACCCATTTTCATTTTGTCTATAAAACCCCAAAATTCAATAGTTTCCATTTTTAGGAAACTCATTTTCTCTCTTTTCAAACCTTTCTTTTTTAGCCAAAAATATTTAATTAACGTTTCGTCACCGATCATTGTTCCGTTTTATACCTCCCACACCATGGTGTTCCTTACATCTTCCTGAGTTCAACGGTGGTCGCATTGTTATCATTTCCATCGGCATGTGAGGGGATGAGTAAGCTCAAGTTTTCAACGTTTCGAAATCGAGCTCTTCATTATTCACCGTTGCGAATTGAGCTTGGTAAGTGTCTCAAAACCCCTTAAAACGTACAAAAAAATTTCTAGAATTTTTTTGACCCCCCAAAGGCCCTGTACGTGAACCCACGCACCGCCCCTGTGCGTGGGTAAGTCCCACCTCTTGATGGGTTGTTTGAATTTAGGTCGACCTAATCCGACCCGCCTATCAACCCAACCAGTGTCTAACCCGATCCGACCTAACCCGAACCAAATCAATCATCTGTTGACCATTGATCATTAACCGTTGACTGATTGTTGAATGTTGACTGTTGACCGACCATTGACCGGTGTTTACTTTTTTCGAAAACCTCCATCTTAACATTTTTTGACGTTCTGAGTTCGATTCTGCTATCTGTTTTGTTAAATTCTGACACGAATGCCTCGAATCAAGCCCAAGCCCATTAATCTGAAAATGTTTAGTATTTTTAGTATTTTTGGTTATTTATTATGGATTTAATTATGAAATTGATTCGAGAATATATTTTTAAAAATGTACTAGTATTTCACCTGACTGAGGGTCGATTAGATCTGCTGCTTCTCGTCTGTCAGATCTGTATGATCCACATTCTTCGAGAATACTCGTATGTATCTGTAAATTGTTTAAATAGGGGTTATTATTATTCATATTAGGACTCCGATATAGATTTTTTGATTAATAGGATCTAGCGCTGCCACTGATCGTGATTGGCATACTCAGTAGTAGGCTTTCTTATCAAACTACTTATACCGGTACAGGTGTGTTTCCTGATGGTGTTACATTACTGTTTTAAACTGTTCATTTGAATTGTTTAGATTTATGATAATACTGAATATTTTTACGACGAGATACCTGATTTTCTGAATATTGTTTATCTGATATCTAATTTATTGTACATTTCTGATATGATATCTGAATTTTGTATTTATGTATCTTATTTTTGAGTCTGAAATATTTTCATGTTTTACTAAATTAAACTACCGTTTTCACTTGAATACATACATGTTTATTACTGTCATTGGGGGTATTATTGGAGGAAGTATCCCAGGCCTAGTCTATGACTTGTAAGTCCTTACCGCAGGCTCCCCAGATTTGTGCCCAGGGTAAGTCCTTTCCACAGGCTCCTCGACTTTGTGCTCAGGGTAAGTCCTTACCGCATGCTCTTCTGCTTTGTTCACAGGGTAAGTCTTTACCTCTGGTTCATATGCTATGTGTATAAGGCCCTTATCAGGTGTATAAGTGTGTGTATGGTTTTAAAACATGTTTGATAAACTAATTTTACTGAAGTATTTTGTTTGTATGTTTTTATACACCGTAAGGAGCACACTAGGCTTTTTAGCTCATTATGTAAATTTTAACCTTTTTAGATAGTAGCAGGCTATAGGCTAGTAGCCTTGGCACCAGGAGGATTGACTACTCCTATTTTTTTCCATTGTATATCTTTATTACCTTTTTGTTATACTTTGGTGACACTTTTTTTTTCTTCCGTCTCGATATATCTATATTATAGGTATTTTTCTATGTATATATCTTATACGGTTTTACTGATACATGCATATATTGATATATGAACGTTTATCATATGAACTTTTATTATGACTAATTTTATATTATATTGTATATGAATTTAAACATTATTTTAAATATGAAAAGAAATTTTTGAATAAGACATATAACTGCCTAGATTTGAACATAACGTCCAGGCCAGATCTATGGGATTATAATAAGACCATACAAACTCTGAGATTCGCACAGTGCAACTCTTAAATGACCACGCACCAGTGGCTGCATGTCGATCATCTGCTATCTCAGCGGCAATATCCCTGTTACATCACTAACCACAATGTGTTGACATTTGAGACCTCCAAGTCTGAAACTTTAACCCATATGACGTATATTCAGAATCAGAGATATGACAACTCCGTGAGGACTAGAAGGGGGATCTCCCACCATAGAACTATGAACCACCGTAAGGGTTACCAAAAATCTCCTCAGAACCACCTTTCTGATGCCTCAGACCACCCTTCACAGTTGTTAACCATTTTACCTGTCAACAATGGGTTCAATGAGTATGGACAAGACACGCCACCTCCAGATCCATTACAAGAAAATTTTAAATTAACGATGGAATTTTTTTGACGGATTTAGAATCTGCTTCTTTGCCTTTCCCATTTGCCATTTCTCCATCTTCCCCCCATTCTCCATCCTTTCCACATTTTCATATTCTCCTGCGGAACCACACTTTCCCAAATTCTTAAGTTTGAGCTAGGACCACACGAAAATCTTAGTTGAAGGTATAGCATCCCTTGAAACTCTTTAAAATCATGTATTATTTTTATTATTTCTATTATATATTTCTATAGATTATTTTTCTTATAATTTTTTATTTGCATAATTTTAATATTTTATGGTGAATGAGTTGTTAAGGTGTAAATTGATTCATGTAATTATTTCTTATTTTTATTTTATATTATCTTAAATATTTAATTTTTCATTTACATTTCCACTTGAAATTATAATATATCGATTTATGCATTTATCCTTTAATTTTTTTTATTTATATGCATTTATCTTTTTTTTTTTGTTTGATATTGTAATTTTAGATTGGAGAATGTTGTTTATCTAAATAATTTAGGTATTTACTTTCATGACTTATATATAGCATACTCAATTATCTTGTTATAAAAAGTAATTTTTTTTCTTTACAGAGGCTATTGTGTTGCATATGCTCAATGATATTAATAACATATCTATTATTTTTGGGTGTCTTTTTTTATATTGATGCTTTTTTTTTGAATTTACATTTGATAATAGTTAATTGATTTATTGATGGCTCCATGTATGTATTTGCATATTTTGGGTGTCTTTATTTATTTAGCAGAGCCTATTAAGTGTGAAAATGTTTAGTTGTTGTTGTTGTTGCTTAGTATGACTGATAGGGAACAAATGAGATAGTGTAAAATGTTTACCCTTTTATTTAATATAATAAATTATCATTTTTTGTAGAACAAGTATTTACAGACACTAGCAGCAACTCAGGAGGCTACAAGTGTGGATTAGTTATCTTTAGTATCAGTTGATACATATAAGATATTTTTGGAGGTTGCTATTGGAGTAAGCTCAAAGGGTCGGGTGTTTGGTGTTGGATCCACAACTTCCATATACTATAATACTTCTCAGACTTCTGGTTCTTCAAAAAGGTCCATACCGCAAAATCCAGATCAACAATAAGAGATCGATACATTAAAAGAACAGTTGAGGCAAGTCCAAGAACATCAAGATATGCTAATAAATTTAGTAATGTCACAACAACAAGGATACTCTCAGATGTTTTTCGAAGCTAACTATAATGGACAATCAGATCGTAAAATGCTATTTCAATCAAATATTATATATCATTATAATTATTATCAATCACAAGTTTGTTTTCAACAAATTATTTACTTTTTAAGTTTCAACCCTTTGATGCATCATCCTCCACTTTATCCAGGGTTCAGTGTCATACAACCTCATATGCGTCCAACTTTCAGAGGCTTAACTATCACTTTGATGCCTTTGCACCCATAAGCGAGAGGTAGCACACCTTTGGTGCCTTTTCCCATCACAACAATGCAATGAAGATAATGATTCTTCAATTTCATATGATATTTATTTTTAGGTTTACAACTTTACTTAAAGTTTTTTTTAATATTATTTAATGTTTTGTTGAATTGTAATACTTCTATACTTTTATTTTCTTATCAATGAAAATACAACAAGGTTAATGCATTTTTCATCCCTTAGGATATAGAGGAAGGTTTTTTTAGAGACAATTAGCTTGTTTATTACAATAATAATAATAATAATGGCACACTTTAAACATATAATATACTACAAAACAATGTAGATATTACTTCTTGAAATTACATTTTATTACTATCTATTTTACTAAATTTTTAAATTATTTTTTTTATTTTTTTAATATAGCTATTTAGACAACTAGATTAAAGAGATGGAGTTGGTTATTCGATCCAGCTTGTCTGCCTTCGTGCTGCTACTTGTGGCATTAGTTGCTACAGGAAGCATATTTTTTAAGTGGTTGGATGATTATTTTTTATATGATAGTTTTTTTAAAAAAATATCTGATTTTTAGAAAAAAAATATTTTAAATTTATGATAGAATATGTGGACCCATCACAAATTTATGACGGAATATGCGGATCCGTCACAAATTTATGATAGATTCACCTATTATGTCGTAAATTTCTGACGAGTCCACATGTTCTGTCACAATGTTTATATTTTTTCTTACCCGCTATGCTTTTTTCAATTCCCCTCAATTGCACCATCAAATTTAAAACGTACCCCCCTTATTTTCTCATATTTAAACCTTTCTAAACTTAATTTTCTCTCATTTCCTTGTTCTCATGCAAATCCTTAAATCTTAAAAAAAATAAAATTAGACCTTATAATACCCTGAGATCTTTTAAGATTTACAGACCTCAAAACCACCGATCTTTCAAAACACTCACCCCTTAAAAGCCTCCATCTTATAAAGCATGCAAAGAGAACAAGCTCCAACAACACATGCAGAAAGAAAAATGAGCAAAGAAACAAACATGAAAGACTAAAGGGTCAACAAAAGGAAAGACGATATACAAGGGTAATACCATTAAAGTCTTATCATTTATAGCCAGTGGCGCTATCGAGACAATGGAGACGCACAAGAAGTAGGGAACAAAAATGACTATAATGCGAATATAAAGGAAGATGAAACCTCCCTTTCACTATATTTGAAGAACCAATGGTGAAATGCACAACAACGATAAGGACAACCTTTATAACAAACAAGAGCCACTTCCGTCAACTTATTTCTTTTGATCTAAGGCATAATGATGCCTACACCCTCCGAAGTTTTTTGAAGCAGATTTTATTATTTATGCGAAGAGGCTAACCATGCTATAAAAAATGGAATGTTAAGAAGGAAAAATGTTTCTTGAAACATGGTTCTAAGTTTGCAAAAACAAAGCGCAACCTAGAAGTAAACGAAGAGTTCACACTTTATGAGGAATGCGTTTTTCTCCTTCACGACGACAAGAAACCACATATGAATGAAGCGTCAAGAATTAATCTTGATGGAGACCTTTAATATGTCGTAGAAAAGGAACCTCTTCCCCCTTCCACCAAGGAGAGTTGCACCCTCAGCAAATTTGGTAGATTGTTGAGGCACAAAGGCATAAAAAAGTAGATATATACAGTTCGGGCTAGCAGTCATCGACCAAATTGATAATAAAACATCCATTGCAAGAGGATGATTACATTATAAGTAGTTTATACTCAATGACGGAACCTTTAAACACTAGTATGAATGTTCTCCATTCCCAAATACGTACAAATTTATGTATCGACCTACCAATTTATTCTCTCCATATTTGTAAATAGATAACATTTTCTTTGATAATTTAATATCATATATAGTTGCTAATTTAGATATCATGCAAACTTAGAACAGATGATTCATAAAAGATAAAACATTGAGGATACGACTTCATAAAACACATTACTTCCAAGCAAGTGAGCTCGCCCCCCAAAAAAATCTTCAAAAGGTTCGATGCTCCCAAGTGAGCTCGCCCTTCATGAATCTCCAAAGGGTTGGACGCTCCCAACTGAGCTCATCCTATAATTCCAAAGGTTTTGATGTTCACAAGTGAGGTTGTCCTCCAATGAATACCTAAAGGGTTTGACGTTCTCAACTGAGCTCGCTCTCCAATGAATCTCCAAAGGGTTGGATGCTCCCAAGTGAACTCCCCCTCCAAAGAAATCGCCAAAGCCACTTCCAAGTAAGTGAGGTCAAGACATCGCCAAAACCACTTCAAAGTAACAACTCTTACCATTGGATTCATCGATTAATCGTACCACCTAGTCAAAGGAACAATGTAGAATATGAATTGAAAGTATGTTTGTTGAACATTGTTGAAGTGTTTATATAGCAAGAACCACAACTAAATTACATTATCAACAAAGAAAAATAAAATAAATAAATTTAAAAAATAGAGAGATAACAGCCAAAAATATAATAAGAGATAATAACAATCAACATTTGAAACTCAAATGATTATGTGTCTTTACGCTCTCTCAAGTTGGAAGTGGAGTCACAAACGCCTAAGTTGAGAAAGTGACGATGATATGCAGTTTGAGGTGGTGGCTTGGTTTGTAGATTAACAACTTGATCCATAACATGAAGATGAGAAACCTAAAAAACGCCTTTTTCAACTTGTTTATGTAGAAAATGGAAATCAATAACATGTTTCATTCGACTATGAAAGATTGGATTGGTAAAAATGTAGGTGATACTGACATTATCATAAAAGATTATTAGAATGCCTGAAACTGAAAATCGAAATTTAGAAAGCAAGTTGGTGAGTCAATTTATCTCATAGACTGTTGTAGCAACGATACGATATTCTGCTTTGATGGAAGAGTGTGAAACAAATTGTTATTTTTTTTAAACCAAGAAATAAGAGTAGAGCCTAGATAATCTACATAACTAATAGTAGATGTGCGATCAATAGGATCACCAGCCCAATCAGAGTTAGAATAAACAATCAAACGATTATTAGATTCGAGAGAATTGAAGACAAAAGGTATGTTGAAGATACCGTAGAATGCATTCGATAGCCACCTATTGAGACATGGTAGGTTGATGCATGGCTTGAGAAAAACGACTCACGATAAAGGAAATGTTTATAAAAGTAAAAGTCAAGTATTGTAACTTACCTATGATACGATGATAAAGAGAGTCATCAATTGAAGCATCTTTAGAAGAAGATTCAAAAATAGTAGAAGTCATCAGAGTGGTCACATCCTTACAATTATCCATGTTAACTTCTTGTAATAAATTCAAAATGTATATATTTGACATAAGAACAGTCCATTAGAACGTAACAATACCTCAATATTGAGAAAGTAACGAAGAGATCCAATGTCCTTCAAAGAAAAATTTCTTGAAAGAGCACTAATAATACATCAAACTCTATTTGAAACATTTCTAGTGACAATTATGACATCAATATACACTAGTATATAAATAGTACATTCAAATTTGTGTAGAATAAATAAAGAAGAATCTGAGTGAGATTTCACAATCTCCAATGAGAAAATATGTTTTGAGCTCATAATACCAGACATGTGATGCTTTTTTTAATCTATAGATGACCTCTTTCAGCTTATATATGTGTTGGTAAAGCAACATATTTAAATTCATATTATTGCCACATATAAAATTTCTCTACAATGTGACCTTGTAAGAATATATTGTTGATATATAATTGATTATTCAATCAAATATTGTATGTAGCAATTGTTAAAACAAGGTGAACAATAGAAGTTTTCACAATAATATTGAAAGTGTTATGATAATCTAATCTAGGACGTTGAGTAAATCCTTTAGCAACAACACAGATTTAATACGCTTCAATAGAACTATATGGATTATTTTTATTCAAAATAATCACTTATATTCTACCACATTCTTAGAAGAATCATATTAGACCAAGTTCCTAGTTTAGTTACAAGAGCATCAATTTTAGTTTGCATAATTGAATTTTAGTGGAGAATTAGCTTGGTCTGTTTATGCGAAAGAGGTATAAAGTTAATTTTTGTGATGGTAGTGTGATATTAACAAGGTTGAGATGATTTATTTTTGATCCATTGATCATTGGATGATAAGAGTGTAAGAAGAATGAATTATTATATAGAAGGAGAAGTTGTGTTTTTAAGTGATGACTAAAGATGTGATGATAATTATTGTAGTGGTGGGGGTTTATTATAGAAAGAAGGTTATGGGGTTATTAGGTAAAGAAATGGAATGAGAATAAGATAAAGTACCTGATTGGAAACGAGTGTCACTATGCACAGGAGGTGCTGAGACTAAAGTTAATTATCATGTCAATAATTATGTTGGGAAATAAACAAGTAACGAGTAATTTCCCTATGACCAGATTAGTAAGAATGCAAAATAAAAGCGGAAAAATAATACCCGAATTGATAACGGAGTTCAGCCAATTTTGTCTACGTCTCCGGACTGCGGCAGATCTTTTACTAAGAGAAAATTTACAAGTGTTTACAAAACACACTTGAGAGAGAACTAGAAGATTTTAGGATGATTTTGAAACTAAATGAGCTAGGGTATTTATAGTTGAAGCTTAGGCACTAATCTTTGAAAATACCCTAAAATACAATGATTAAATGTGTGATTATCCCATTGCTCAAATTCATTGAATTCAAGACGCCCCACTTGCTCATTTAGCTAGCAGCCCATGTGATACCTTTTGTTGAAAAGCCATTCGTCCCCTTGTTGAAAAATCATGCCCTTTTTTTTGACTTTTTCTTTTAACAATCTCCCACTTGAAGATTGATTTTAATCTATCTTCACACCTCGATCAATGCAGCAGCATTTCTGGTCTTGTTATTCTAGCATGCCAACTGAAGCTGAACACAACTTCAGTTTGTCCGTAGTCATCGTCTTTGTCAACATATCTGCCGGATTTTGAGCTCCACTAATCTTTTCAAGTTTCAAAATCCCATCTTCCAGAAGAGACCGGATAAAATGATATCGCAATTGTATGTGCTTCGTCTTGGAATGAAAAGGTGGATTCTTTGCTAGATGGATAACACTTTGACTATCGGAATACAAGAGATATTGTTTTCTTGTTTCTTGCCTAACTCTTCCAAGAAACTTTGGAGCCAGACCATCTCCTTGTTGGCTTCCGTAACAGCGACATATTCTGCTTCAGTTGTGGAGAGAGCAACTATCTTCTGTAGTTGAGAAACCTAACTCACTGCGGTTCCTCCTAGAGTATAGACATACCCTGTAGTGCTCTTTCTGATAACAACATTTCTGGCTAAGTCAGCATATACATAGCCTGTCAGTATCGTATCTCCACCTTTGAAACAAAGTGATTTATTTGTGGTACCTCGCAGATATCTGAGGATCCATTTGACTGCTTCCCAATGTACCTTGCCCGGTTTATTCATGTACCTGCTAACAGCTCCCACTGCATGAGTAATATCTGGTCTGGTACAAACCATGACATACATCAGACTTGCAATTGCTGAGGCATACGACACCTTCACCATGTGTGCACGTTCTTCCTCCGTGTTTGGTGACTGTTCTTTGGAGAGTCTGAAATGAACACCTAAAGGTGTACTTACTGGTTTAGCATCTTGCATGTTGAACCTGGAGAGTACTTTGTTGATATACTCAGTCTGTGATAACATCAAAATCCCCGACATTGTGTCTCTCTTGATCCTCATCCCAAGAATCTGCTTTGCAGCGCCCAGATCCTTCATAGCAAACTGCTTCGACAATTTTTGCTTCAAGTTTATAATCTCTTGCATGTCTGAGCCTGCAATGAGCATGTCATCAACGTACAACAATAAAAATAATGAAGCTATTGTCAAACCTCTTGATGTAGCAACAATGATCTGCTTGGCATCTGGTAAAACCACTGCTACCCATGAAGTTATCGAACTTCTTGTACCACTGTCTAGGAGCTTGTTTTAAACCATAGAAGCTCTTCTTCAACCTGCATACCAAGTTTTTCTTGCCTGCCTCTATGAAGCCTTCTGGCTGCCTCATATAGATTTCTTCCTCCAAATCACCATGAAGGAAAGCTGTCTTTACATCTAACTGCTCAAGATGTAAATTCTCTAGAGCTACAATTTTCAACACCAGTCTGATTGTAGACAATTTTACGACTGGAGAGAAAATTTCATTGTAGTCAATACCTTCTTTTTGCTAAAAACCTTTGACAACCAATCTTGCTTTATAGTGTTTGCTCCCATCGTGCTCTTCTTTGATCCTGTAAATCCACTTGTTGTGGAGCGCTTTCTTGCCTGGTGGTAATTCAACTAATTCCCACGTCTGGTTTGACATAAGCGATTCCATCTCATCTTTCATGGAAGACTCTCACTTGACTGAATCCTCCACCTGCATTGCTTCATCATAACACTCTGGTTCACCATTGTCAGTCAACAACAAGTAGTGCAAAGAATGTGAATAACGCTGGGTTGGTTTAGGAATTCTGGAGGAGCGTCTTAGTTCCGGTGTGCCTGGTTCTTCTTGAACTGCTTCAGGACTGATCTGAACATCATTTCCAGAAATCTCCTCGAACTCAGCAAATTCCTTTGTTTCAACTTTGGTATTGGAGTTACTTGATTCTACAGTTGACCTGTCTTTGTACATCACATTCTCATTGAAAATGACATCTTTGCTTCTGATGATCTTTCGATTTTCGTAGTCCCAAAATCGGTAACCGAACTCATCACCACCATAACCAACAAAGACGCATTTATTGGACTTGGCATCAAGTTTACTTCTTTCAGCAGAATCTATGTGTACATAAGAAATACAACCAAACACTCTTAAGTGTGAAAGGTTTATTTATTTCTTTCTCCAAAATTCCTCTGGTATTCTTCCATCCAAAGGAACTGAGGGCCCACAGTTGATCAAGTAAGCTGCAGTGTTGATAGCTTCAGCCCATAGAAATTTGGGTAATCCGGCATGTATCCTCATGCTTCTGGCACGTTCATTCAGAGTTCTGTTCATGCGCTCTACTACGCCATTTTGTTGCGGTGTCATGGGAACTGTTGTTTCCATCTTGATCCCATGGTTTGCGCAGAAATCTCTGAATCTCTTATTTCTGTACTCTCCTCCATTGTCAGACCTCAACCGCTTGACTTTCAGACCAATCTCATTTTCCACCATTGCCTTCCATTTTCTGAAGGTATCAAAGACTTCTGATTTCTTCTTCAGAAAATAAACCCACACCTTCCTTGTAGAATCATCGATGAAAGTGACATAATATAATGAGCCTACAAGAGATAGAACTGGAGATGGTCCCCATACATCAGTATGAATCAACTCTAACCTTTCTTCCATGGGTGTTTTGCCAATCTTTGCAAAACTGACTTTCTTTTGTTTGCCAAAGATGCAATCCTCGCATAGTCCGACATCAACATTCTTTAGATCTGACAGCTTCCCTTTTGATAAAAGTGTCTTCATCTCTTTCTCGCTCATATGGCCAAGCCTTTGGTGCCATAGGTTTGATTTTCCATCAACATCTGATGCAGCAATATCTGATGCAGCAATATCTGATGCAGCAATGATATTCTCTAAGTTTGAGGTTATATAGAGAGTACCAATCTTCTTACCACGAGCAATGATTAGTGCTCCTTTGGTAATCTTCCATTCACAACCTGAAAAGGTTGTATTATAACCTTCTCCATCAAGTTATCCTACAGAAATAAGATTTCTTTTGAGGCCATGAATATATCTCACTCATGTCAGCTTCCAGGTGGTCTGGTTTGGCAGCTTTAGTCGGATGTCTCCTTTTCCGACGATCTTCAAGGTTTCATCATCAGCTAGATGAACCTTCGCAAAATCACCACTGACATAGTTCTCCATGATTTCTCGGCATGGAGTGGAGTGGAAAGATGCCCCTGAATCCAAGATCCATGATTCAATCGGACTGTTGATGCTTAGAATCATGGCATCACTTGTCTCCTCTGTCACGTTGGCAGATTCCTGTGCGCCAGTATTTATATATCTCACTCATGTCAGCTTCCAGGTGGTCTGGTTTGGCAGCTTTAGTCGGATGTCTCCTTTTCCGACGATCTTCAAGGTTTCATCATCAGCTAGATGAACCTTCGCAAAATCACCACTGACATAGTTCCCATGATTTCTCGGCATGAGGAGTGGATGCCCCTGAATCCAAGATCCATGATTCAATCGGACTGTTGATGCTTAGAATCATGGCATCACTTGTCTCCTCTGTCACGTTGGCAGATTCCTGTGCGCCAGTATTTTTCTTTGGTGCTCGACAATCTCTTTTAAAGTGACCCTTCTTGCCGCAGCTATAACAGGTAAAATCTTTCTTTCTCGTTCTTGATATTCCTCTTTTGGATTTGGATCTGCCATGATTTGAATTTCTTTCTGAAGTTCTCCCTCTGGACTCCATGTGCAAGGCTGAGGAGGTTGATGCTTCACCTGATTATCTTCGTCGAATTTCTTCGCTCAGTACCAGATCCCGAACATCGTCAAATTTCAATTTGATGTTTCCCGACGAGCTGCTAATAACTGTAACAGTAGCATTCCAACTGTCTGGTAGAGATGATAAGAGTATTAAAGCTCGAACTTCATCATCAAATTCAATTTCCACGGAACTCAACTGGGTTGTAATTGTGTTGATCTCATTTAGGTGTTGAGCCATCGATCCCCGTTCCGTCATCCGCAAATTGAATAATCACCTCATCAAATGAACTTTGTTTGAGGTCGATGACTTCTCATACATACTGGAGAAAGCCTCCATAAGACCTGCCGTGGTCTTTTCCTTTGCTATGTTGAAAGCAACATTGCGGGATAACGTCAGTCGGATAACTCCGAGGGCTTGTCTGTCGAGAAGAGCCCAGTCTTCATTTTTCATGCCCTCTGGTTGTTTTCCTGAGAGAGGTTGATATAGATTTTTCTGGTACATAAAATCTTCAATCTGCATCTTCCAAAAGCCAAAGTCTGCACCATCGAACCTTTCAATTTTCACCTTCCCTTCGTCTGCAGCCATCGCTCCCACTCGAATCTGGCTACTTTGGATAGTTTCTGACAATTTGTGCGAATCACCGTGTATTATAACACCTCCATCGACAAACTCGTATCGTCGACAATTTTTTTACTATTCACGAAATTCACTATTCACGTGAATAGTAATAAATAGTAACCTCGCAAAAATTGACAAAATTCACAACCAAAAGCTTTGATACCAGTTGTTGGGAAATGAACAAGTAACGAGTAATTTCCCTACAACCATATTAGTGAAAATACAAAATAAAAGCGGAAATATAATACCCGAATTGATAACGGAGTTCAGCCAATTTTGCCTACGTCTCCGGACTGCTGCAGATCTTTTACTAAGAGAAAATTTACAGGTGTTTACAAAACACACTAGAGAGAGAACTAGAAGATTTTGGGATGATTTTGAAACTAAATGAGCTAGGGTATTTATAGTTGAAGCTTAGGGACTAATCTTTGAAAATACCCTAAAATACAATGATTAAATGTGTGATTATCCCATTGCTCAAATTCATTGAATTCAAGCCGCCCCACTTGCTCATTTAGCTAGCAGCCCATGTGCTGTCTTTTGTTGAAAAACCATTCGTCCCCTTGTTGAAAAATCATGCTTTTTTTTGACTTTTTCTTTTAACAAATTGTATGTGTGATGGTGAGAGATATGAAGAAAAAATGTGAGCAAGATCAACATCATAATGAAATTATGGAATATTTTGAAAATATTTAAAAATAAAAAATATTTAAAAAAAATATAACATCTTGCAATAAATAATTTTTGAATATGTATGGATTAAAATACAAATGACTGTAAAAAAATTATTTGAGAAATCTAACTAAATACAAGGTGTAAAACATAGTTAAAGCTTATTTTTAACATATGATTTAATTCAAGGAAAGTAAAAACAACCAAACACTTTAGCGAACTCAAATTTTGATGATTTTCGAAATAAAAATTCATTGAGAGAGTGATGTTATAGAATAAAGTTGACATATGATTAATTAAATATACAACTTAATGACATGCATAAACCTAAAATAATATTAGTAAGGATGCATTATGTAATAATGTGTGAGCAGTTTTAAGAATATGTATATGTCGTCTTCCAACTAATGCTACTTTTTGTGGTGTTTATGGAGGTGATATTAAATGTTTTGAACCATGAAAGTGGAGATAAGATTGAAGACTTTAAAATTTTCCGCCATTATTAGTATACAATGAAATAATTTTGTTTGGAATTGATGTTCAACAAAATGGTGCAATATTTTGAAAGTATGTAGAACCCAAGTTCTGATTTTTAAAGTACCGCATACATTTGAAGAATTAATCAACAAATAAAATATGATATCTTTTATTGTCAATGAATCCTGGGATGCTTCCCGCAAGTCATCATTAACCAAATCTAGAGATTTTTCACTTTGAAAAGATTTTTCTTAAAAGATTGTCTATAACTTTTATTAGATTGATAAGAATGTCAAATAAACTAATTTTGAGAATTAGAAATAGAAATTGAAGACAAACGTAAAATTTTGTTGAGAGTGCGGAGATGGGAATGACCATTTGTAGAGTTAATTTCTATTCGGTCCATGAAATAGTGTTACTCTTGTAGTTATATCCTCCACAAGATACGAGAAAAGAATTAGATGTGTTATTATCAAGACAAAATTAAAAAAAGAAGAAAGTAAGATTGAGTTTAATAGTAGCAAAGCGAAGAGTTTGATGAAGTTGGAAATTTTTATTTGATGTATTGCAATGCTCATACTTTGAACATCAGAGGCCATATGGTGAGTTGTACTAGTATCTATTATCCAAGGTGTTTGAGAACATTAAGAGCAAGGCACAAAATTGGTTCTTACTTGAATATGTTTATGAGACACCGTAAGACACACACGAGCAGAATGACCAGGTTTATTAAATAGTTGACAACACACAGTGGTGATAGATCATTATTGTTGCTGTTGTTAAGTATTACGTTGTGGATGCCAAGGTTGAGTAGGCCCATTGTAGTTGTTATCGAAGTTCTGTTGACATTTATTGTTATAACATGATGATGAGAAGTATGAGTTTCGTGCAACATTGGTACTAAAGGATGATACTAGCATGTTCTTGTTGTCTTCGTTCCATAGAAAAAATTTATGATCAAGGAATTTTGTCATAAAGCTCTTCATAATTTATAGGTATTTCAAGAGATCTGATGACAAAAGAGATACATTTATACTCAGGACCAAGTCCTTGTAGGATTGGAATAATAGGACGAGTGTTGGAGATTGGTTCACAAGCATAAGAAAGATCATCTAAAATAGAATGAATTTCATGAAGATAATTAGCAATAGGTCGGGCCTCTTTGGTTACATGTGCAAGTTTTTCTTGAAGATTAAGAATGAGTTTGAGATTTATTGAAAATATTTTCTATATAATGATTGCTATATTCTATGAGCATTAAATGCAATTTCTATGATAGATGCAAGGGTAGGTTTATAAGAAACTAAAAATAACATTTTAATTTAATTTATTATAACAAAACCAGGTTTGGAGTGACTTGATTTTCAATGGTGAGTGTTGTAGGTGGTGTAGTTATTGTACCATCAATGAAAAGTGTCATTTTACTCATCAAAAATAAAATAAATCATTTTCTCAAATAAAAAACAAAATTATGTAGTAGAATAGAGAAAAGGGTCGACCCACGAGGACATAGTAATTTTCGATGCAATTCCGTATCGATTTCAGTTCAAGAAGCTGTAAAAAAGGGGTTTTGCGATTGATAGATATAGTAGAAAATAAATAATTAAAAATTTAAGTAGAATGGAAGAAATCGGTAAAATAAAAAATATCAATAAGAAAATTGCCTCAAGCTAGCTTTGTTTCAATTCAATTTGATCATCGAAATGGATTTGTTTACTCAATGATTTGTGTAGATTACAGTATACAAGGCCTAACCCATTGTAACTTGCCTTTCTCTTTGGTAACCTATCTTCCCAGGTCATTCTTCGAAAGTCGATTCTTGATTGAACTAACCACAACTATTGCCGTTAGAACAAACATATTAAGTTTTGGAAAAGCTCGATTCGGATCATGTTATCTCGACAAGAATCGAATTTGATCTCAATTTTTCTTAGCGAACCTCCACTAATTGTGTTCACAGGAAGTTGAATTTGGCACAGGCCGATCTTTCCTCCCAACTATAAATTATATACTATATAATAATATAAATACTGTAATAAAAACCATTGATGTCCCGGACGAAAATGGGTGTCTATAGGTTGGTTGGTTAAGCTGTGCATCTGTATTCTCTTTTATTTTTTAGGTTATGAGTTCTAAATCTATTAGGAGTACTCCCATAAAGTCCTTAATTCTTTCCCTTCTCCTCTAAGTATGATTAGGATTAGATTTAGAATTTTTTCAAAATAATAATTAAAATAATATTATAAGAGTATTTTAGATCAATATAATAGATATGGTATGTTTCAATATTATTTAAATTAAGTACAATATTTTGATACATGATTTATATTTTAAAATGTTAGAATAATATACTTTTAAATAAATGTATATGTCAAAATATATTTTATGGATGATTTTAAATGTATACTTTTGTGAAAGCTATTTGGAAAAAATGAATGCTGCAAAATGAGGCATTAGCACTGTCTGGAAAATATTAAATAAATTTTTTAAATAAAGAACCGATTTACTGTGTCGTGGTGGTAACTACAACCTTAGAAGTGAATTCGCTCTGATGTGTGTAATCGCTAAAATAGACAAATGCCCCCCTGAGGTTAGCACAACTCTTTAAATTTTGTACGCCCGAAAGATGGAGTAGACTTGGTGGTACTTCTCTTCTCTCAAAACTCAAAGCGACACTCAGAACATGTTTATAAAAATCAAGAAGAGTGTTTCTAAAGCAAACCATTGCTTAGAGATATTTCTCTTGAAGTGCATATATAATGGAAAAATTAAAATCCATTTATATGCTTATCATAGGGGTAAAATGGTAAAAGATCCAATAACAGTTAGAAAATAATTAATTGTCACCATAAACTTAAATATTTTGTAACAAATATAAACAATAAAATAAACTCTGATAAATAATATTTTACCGGGAGGATATTGTTTAAAAAAAACACATATGAACCGAATCGATCCATGCGAAACGGTTCACACTCAATGTGAAATTATTTGTATTACCAACATTCCCCCACTAATACAAAATAATTCTTGTGTAAAATGAGAAATTTGAAGATACAACACAAGAAGAGCAATAGCGAGATTAATTGCTTAACCACTAGTGAACATATCTTGAACTAGTACATAGTGATGATGAGTAATTATTCTCTTAGATAAGTGAATGAATCTTGAACTTTCTAAGATTAAGATTAACTCATAGCACACAACTAACCCCTTCATCCACCGAAGTCCTCAATGTGTCTACAAAGTATATGTACAAATGTATATATATAGCCTATTTCCTCAGGATTCGAGTAAGTGTATTAGAAAAATGGCCCAACATTTTTCATAGAAGATGGCTAATCCTTCTAACTTACGTAGGTTATTTCATCCGGTTTATCTCAATATAAGCCACCCAAATTCGACTATGAAATTTTTAAGAGTTTTTTCAATAGCTCATCCTCACAATAGGTATGGTAAATTTCTTTAAGTTTATTTTTAAATGAACCACCCAAACTCTAGGATAATAAACCATTAAGAATAAATATTCAATCTCATTAGTTAGTGAATTCAATATGTCATTCTCACTAAGTTCACCCAAACTCTTGGGTTTAAATTCATCAAAAGTTTTAAGAAAACTCATCCTCTCTATGGGCAAGTTCTTCTTGTCCTTCGTGATTAGGACTACCCACTCAACATTGGGTTGTGAACTTATTATATAAGAATATATATTCAACTAAAAATAGGTAAATTCATTAAGTCTTTCTCTCTAAGACCATCCAAAGTCTAGGCTATGATTTTATTAAGAGCAATTAAGCTCATTCTATGTATGTACATTATTCGTCATAGGGATATGAAAATCGAAATTTACACTATGAGTCTTTCCATGGCTTCGTTTAATCAAATTGAACTTAGATAACTAAGTTGGGTATCTACCATGAATTCCCCAACCAATGGACTTTAGACCCATCCCCCTTGACGAATCAAGAACTAGTTTTCGACTTTAATCTTTAGTAAGTGGATCAACTAGGTTCATCTCTGACTTTAATCATCATTTTAAGGCAACCCACATTTCTAACACTTTTAGGATAAAAATAAATCCATAAGTGTCTTGAAAAATGTGTAAAAAAATTCTATTATATATATACTGAATCATACTAGAGTAAAGTTTATTATCAGTTTTAACCATAAAATTATGTTTTAACAAACACAAACCTTGTTTCCATATGATTATATTCTCAAACAATTTTTAGAAGTTACTAATCATTAAGATTAGTATGCATAATCTCAAATGATTATGAAATTCCTCATATCTTATTTTAGTCCTCCACAACTTTGTTCATTCAAAAAGGAATTTCAACATATTAACCATAAAGAGACATCACATATTTATTTACTATGACTAAATTTGGTATTTTACTCTACAAAAATTAATCTATACTCTTTTAACTTATGAACTAAGATTAAAGAGACTTTAACTTGTCATAGCATTTTTATAAAATTGGAATAGTGAGCATAGCAATGAATAGTGCACCATGTAGGTTTCTATGAAAGAGATGTGGCACACTAGGCACTTTTAAATACTAGAGCTTCATAGAACCAATCCTAGATATGCATTTTCATACTCATCACTCTACTTTCCAATAAACCATTTATAGATTTTCTCTTTATTAAGGTTTCTTATAGAATTATACTTGATACTTTTACTTATAAACTATCTTATTGAGCATACACATTTTGGACTCACTACTGTCTTAGCCTTAATAGTTTCTCACTACCTTAATCTTCACTAGTGGTTTATCTCATTTCATAGTATTTCCACTAAGTTTAAAAAACAAACATAAAGGCTCATTTATTCTAATTCATATTTAAAAAATTGAATTCGTAAGCAACAAGTCTAGATAATTTGGCCTCGCAGGTGGAATCATAATTCTCAAACAAACTTGTTCATTCTCACCATGCTTGCACCTTCAGACTTTGCATCATCATCTTTAATCAGCATGACCCCAGAATCTATCGTGACAGTCACTTCATGCGAACCAACACCTATTTAGAATCTTCTAAATTCAAATGAATGTTATATCAGGCTAGTCACGAAAGTAATTTACAAACCATAATAAAATGAAAATAATTTACTGATACTAACAAGATTCTCATCTTTAAAATTTTGTTTCATCTTTGGTAAATTACATACTTCTCATTTCAGTCTCATCAGCTACATACTTCTCCAAAAATTACACATGCCATGTGTCTTTACAAATTTCTCAAAGGAAATTATTATTACGGTAATAAATATTTACAATTATTTTAACCTTGGTTTTCAGGAACTATATAAACTTACCCCTGCATGGGAATAAATAATTTCATATCTCCACATAAACCAAATATCATACATGCATTATATCTCATACCGAAATGTGAATGTTCATAGCATTATAATCATGTCACTTCTAGATTATAGCACGCAAGTTTCAAAATTGAACGTTTAATAAACACTTACATTTATATAGCTATTAACAAATATTTATATAGATATTTAATAAAATATTCAATATACTATTAAAACTTAAAATATTTAAATAAAATAGTTATAAATAGCATTTATTCATAAAATTAAATGACATGAAACCGTCAATAAATATATAATCATGCATAACTTTAAAGCATGTTTAAACACTTCTATGAACTACTTTTTTTTTTCAAAGGGAAAGAACTATTTTATTAGTATCCTCGAACCATACAAGGATGGTAACCGAGATTGGATCCTCGCTAAAAAAACTTCCCTAAAATTAAATGGAGGAAAAAGAGTGTATGGACCTAAGCCAAAGTCAATCAGAAACATAATGATTAATAAGGACCAAGACTTATGCTAATCCAGGGGCGGCCTAATACATGTGCCAGATGGGCGACGGCCCAGGGCAGCATGTAGGGCCAGGGCATCAGGTTGGACCATTACAAAAGTGAAGTTGTTTTGCAGGTGATGGCTCTTTTGAGTGGATTTGCTAGAGTCTATACGTGTTCCATTTCTTCTTTTTGAAGCTGTAACTTGTTTTTAGATGATTATTTACCGTTAAGGTGTTTCGCCGATGTTGTCTTTATCTGATTCTGATTGAATTTAAAAAAAAACATAATCGTTGGGTTTTCATTGGAGTTTTTGGACAAAATGAGTTAATGGGTATTCTTTGGATGATGTTACTAGCCTGAAAAAAAGTTGCATTCTTTTTCTTTGGGTGAAAAGTATTGAGATTACACCAATATGGGTTATTTGGGTGATGGTTTTTCTTTTAGAATATTCGAAAGCATGCCTCTTTTGTTTTCTTTATTTACATCAATGGCTTTTGATTTCTATTTGCATTTCTTTATTCAGGGAAGTTAAGGTAAAATAGAAATGGGTTTTCTGCAATGTAGTTTTAGTTGTAGAAAAAACGTAAAACTTAGGTATAAAATGTATTAAGTTCCCATTTCATCTCGAATCAAAGCTTTATAGTTTAGTTTACTTTGTTTAACAAATATAGTGCTTATAGTTTGATTGTTTGAATTTTGATTGTGTAGTGACAAACTTAGTTTGATGAATAAAAACAGTGGTTAAATATTTTCGTTCAAGACAGTTTTTAGAGTGATTCCTTCTGATTATTTTGATTTCATCATTAATTTTCCAGATCAGTTGATTGTGAGAAAGAACAAGTCAACAACATAAACTTCGGTCACCGGTCAGGTTGTATATTTTCTTGTTAATATATCTGTTTTATTATTTACTTGATACTATATTTGTTTTATTGATTACTTTTAAATATGTTACTTCAAAAACAACAATCGGGTGCCCAAAATAGAAAACGAAAAAAAACAAGAACAAGAAATACGGTACAAGTATAGGGGCATAAAATTATTATCTCGCCCAGGGCATTAAAATTCTTTGGACCGGCCCTGTGCTAATCTAGAAACTGCATAGCACGAAACCTACACAAGACATAAACTTTGCAGCAAAGGACAGTCCAAACACATACACAAACCATATTTGTGATGGTCCTCAATGAACTTAAACTGCTGAAGAACCCTTGGCCATTCAATCAACAAGTTCTAGTGACCTTCCTTTAGAATCCGCTCATCAACTATGCAACCTCGCATTCAACCAGTGGCTTAGCAATGCTACACTTTTACCCTACTGCAAATGAATAGCAAATCATTTATTTAACAAAAGCACTTAGTTTGGAATTCGCTGGAGCCCCATATCACTCCTCATAGTGAGCTCCCACTTTTCCCAGATTGTATTTCAACACCTACACTACTCTCCTACTCAAGGGCTACTAAATGCCCTTTCTCCCTCCAAACTCAATACGAGAAGAGCAGCTCATATCATGCACCTGAAATTGCTTCAGATCCTGGTTTCATGCAACTAGTTGAACAAATGCCTTTTCCATCCACCAGAAGCTACTAAGACACATAGGAACCAGACAAAGTAACTGATCAACCATAAACTAGGCAAGAGAACGATCCTTCATGTTATTAGTTAATCGCTAATGCAAAGCAGTGTATATAAAACATTACTCCCGAGATTCGTATGTAGCAGAGAGATTAGTTGACTTGCTCATAACAAAAACGGCTCTTCAACACCCTATCCACTGAAAAATAGAGAAATCATATTGCAGGAATATGATAGCCTCGACGAGTTACAGGTCTTTATCCATAAGAAAGGGAGGACTCCTCGGGCTTCTTCTTGAGTTAGGTCGTGTGCTTCTATATTTCTCTTTCTCTGAACAAATAAGACCTTCCAGGATTGCCTTATACAACTCGCACAGCATTTACTGACTAGTCCTTCAAATGACATTGGCGCCCTACTGGGGTTCTCAATCCAATTTACGGCTTTGAGATAGTCTGATTCGATTGTTATAATGTCATTCTCGTCCCACCTGGATGATGAGAATAATTGGCACGCTTCAAGGATAGCAACCAACTCTGCGCTTATGGGATCAAAACGTCCAATGTTTCTATAAAATCATATGAGGATCTTCCCTTATGGTCACAGAGAATTCTCCCTATTCCTGGTTCACCAACACTGCCATGAACTACCGCATCCACATTAAATTTCAATTCCCAAACGAAGGCGCGATCCAAGAGCCTCTTGTTGGTCTGCTCTGCTGGTGCAATTGGAGAGATATTGCAGATGGGTATCTTATAAAATCATGAGTAAAATAACTTCCTCTGGCCATTTGCTTTTAGGCCAAATTTCGATTCTCAGAAGCAGTAAGTCCATGATACTCTTTGCCTCCCACGTTTTGTTGTTAAATATCACCTCGTTGCGAGCCAGCCAAAGGGACCAAGCGATGCTGAAAAATGCTAGCTGCCATAGAGGTTTCACAGACTGTTTTAGCAGTAATGCATCCCACATTAGAAGAAGGTGTCTCAACGTTATCGGCATAACAAGATTGACACTCCAACTTTGACACCACTCCTGCCAGACTTTCCAAGACACCTCGCATTGAAAAAAAAGATGGTATGTCGTTTCTTCTGCTATTCCACATAACGCACACCTACTCATATCTACATTGCAAACGCCTCTCTTCAAAAGTTTAACTCTTACTAGGACACGATGTTGAATTGTTCTCCATACAAAAACCTTCACTTTCGGTGGAGCCAGCCCTGCCTAAACAGATTTCCATAGACGATCAGCAGACTCACCTTCTCAAATAACAAGCTCACAAAATACCTCAGGTGAGTAAGAGCCCCGGTACGCTTACGGACCATTTGAGGCAATCCTGGTGTATTGAGTTTGTGGCAGTTTGATTGAGGATATGAAGAAAATTACTCCACTGAACTACCTCCCAGTCAAACAAATTCCTCCTGAGTTCGACAGACCATTCCCATGTTTCGTTTACTTTGGAACCGAACTCCCTAACTTTTCCGAACTTTTCTTTGCTAGTGCGAAAATCCGAGGAACAAAGTTTTAAGGCAGGCCTCCCCAGCCCAAGGATCCTCCTAAAAATCAATTCTTTGACTATCACCGAGGATGAATTTTAAGTTGCTCATAAAGACATCTGATTTGAATAGTGTCTTGGAAATATTTCTCCAGATCCATGAAGCTTTTCCACACTTGACAGACTTAGGAAGGAGGCTTCTCGAAGCATCACCCGTTTTTGTGTCAACCGTCTTTCTCATCAAACTGATTGGCTCATTTTGGTATCTTCAAAGACATTTGCTGAAGAGCGATCCATTACGGACATAGATATACAAAAAGCCTAATCCTTCATAATCTTTCGGTTCGCTATGTTATCCCATCTTACCCAATGGATAAGTCGGTTCGACGTTGAACCCCATATAAATTTTGCTACCATTTTATTGAGTTTGGTCACAATACCCTTCGTCAGTTTGAATAGAGGTGTAATATACTAGCAAATTTGATAAGAAAACCTTAACCAGAGTCAACCTTCCTAGTGTAATTTACCTTTCCACCCATCCAGTCTGGCTTGGAACTTGTCGATGATGGGCTGCCACAATGATTTGGAATTACGTCGATGACCCAGCGGAAGCCCAAGGGAGCTATTAGTAGGAAACGCCTCGATATTACATCTGATCACTCGAGCCCATGATTCCAAAACACTTCTCCATATTTATCCCCGCCAGCTTAGTTTTTTGCAGATTTAATTTGAGTCATGATGCAATCTCAAATACTTGAAGAACTCTCTTAATGTTAGAAACTGTTTTTGGATGATTCTTAGATATCATCAGCGAACTGTAGATAGAAAATTTCAAAGCCATTACTTCCCAATGACACTCCTTTAACTAGTCCAGTATCGGTCGCTTTTTATAGAAGTGAACCGAGAGCTTCCCCAATGAAATTAAACAAGAGTGGGGAAAGTGTACATCCTTAGGCCCCTATTTGTCCCCAAACCCAAACTTTTACGATACCCAATTTAGAAAACCCCAATCTACAGTATTATAAGTCTTTTTAAAATCCACCTTAAATACCACACCTTTCATATTGCTTCTCTTAATATAATCTATCACATCATTAACAATTAGTACGCAGTCTATGATTTGTTTGTTTGACGTAAATGTGAAGTGAGTCTCGCTAATAGTCTCGTCAATGCAACCTGATAGTCTCCTTGAGAGTACACGTGATAGGATTTTATAGACTACCCACTAGGTTGATAGGACTCAATTCGTCAAACCACTTCAGATTAGGAGTTTTAGGCAGTGTTTTGAAAATCGGATCGGATTGACCGGTTCAACTAGAAATCGTTATCTAGTCTGATTCAATCTACACCGGTTGAACCGTTACTAGTGAACTGGCTGGAACCGTTAAACCGTTCGAACCAGACTGGCTGAAAATATGAAAAAATCAGAAAAAACTGCTAATTTTGTTTTTTTTTTTAAAATTAAACCAAACAACGTCGTTTGTTAAACGAGCCAAGTCGAACTCGAGTATTGCTGAGCTCGACTAGAACTTGAAAACTTTAAAAGTAAGCTCAACTCGACTCAAACTCACGAGCTAAAAATTATTAAGTTCAACTCGAACTCAAAATATAATATTGAAACTTGAACTCGAAAAGGCTTGAACTCAAAAAAAATTAGAAGCTCGATTGAAGCCTAAAATTCTAGCATGATTGAAGTGAAAGAATAGTTTACTCAATGCTCACTAAAAGGTTCCATGATTTTGAAAGTTAAATTACCTTTATTATTTATAGAAGTTAGTTGGGATGTTCTTTTATGTTTCTTAGCCATGTGGATTGTTTTGTTCTCATATTTTCTCTTTAGACTTTTGGGATGCTCTTCTATGTTTCTTAGTCATGTGAGATTATTTTTTTTTAAATAAATCAAACAATATCATTTTGTTATGATTTTTTTAGTCCCAAATTTATTTTTTTAATTATAGTTATATAATTATATTTATTATTTAATATGTTTTACCTTAAATATTATGTTGTAGTTAATTTGAATCATTTTGTTTCACTTCATTTTATGATTTTTAACTTATATATGTTATGACTTACTTTGAATATGCTTGTGATATAAAAAATAAATATTTTTGATATTTTTATTTAATTTTTTAAATAATTATGACGTCGTCCGATTATTCCGACCGATCAAATCGATTCGACCTGTTGAACTAGTTAACCGGTAGCATGACCGGTTCGTTAACCGATCCGATTCTGAAAACCATGGTTTTGGGAACGAGAGCTATGAAGAAGTGGTTTATTGAGATATCCTTTAGCTCTCCTTGGTGGAAGTCTTTAAAGTTATCACTTCACCTTTGGTGGAGTGCCAGAATTCTTTTATAAAATCCTAGGTTAAATCCGTTTGGGCCATGAGATTTAAAAACTTTTATTAAAAATTTAAACTTATTATAACATATCTCTTTAGTACTCTATCTGCATCATATAAACATATATATATCCCTTCTTTAATATAATATAATTCATTAAAAGCCTATAAGCCATCAATAGTTAAAGTCATTTATAACTTTAATGCTTTACACAGTTAAAGATAAAACGTTTGACAAATAAATATTATTGAAATTTAACCAACAAATATATTTTTTTAGAAAGAATCTTTAACAAGATTCCAGTAACATATGCTTTACCATATCTATCGCTTCAATCAACAAACATATTAAACGTTTACTACTCGCTATAAATTATCATAAAGCAAACATTCGAACGGTATTCTCTTACGTTTGTTTTAAAGTAAACCTTTGTACGTCTTAATAATATTTTAATAAGATTTTCTTATGACTGAATATTGGGCAATGTCTCATTTTTGAAGCGTAGCTCTGGGCAGTGCTAGATGGCCTCTCAATTGCCTGGAACCAAGGTTTCCGTGACGTTATCGTGGAAATTGACAACAACGAGATTGTGAGATGTCTCAACTCCACGGAGCGTGTTAATCTTCGCAGGATTCGTAGCTTCGTTGCTCACCATTGAAGAGTAAAGATCACTAATTTTCCCCGAGAAGCCATGCTCTTGCTGATTCGCTCGCCCACATTGGAAAGGATGGCCAGTTGGGTTTATCAATATTCCAGGAACCACCTGCAGAGGTCCTGGGAATTCTTAACGCTGATAAGGATACTCATGCTACAGGCTAACCCACTATTCCTTTAGTGGTCTCTTTTTTTACCAAAAAAAAAATATACATATAAATCCAGTCTCATGTGAAGTTTATTGAAACCTTCGTAATAGGAAAAATTGAAAACACGTTGATTTCAATTTACAAATCTTCAAATGGATTTTTAATTCCGATCCATACCTTCAAGTCAGATTAGAATTAACTTTGAATCATCTGTATGCCTCGCAGCTATAGGATTCCTTCTAAATTGTTGGAAAAAATAATTGTTACAAAACTAGGCGTAATCACTGATTAAAAAATATTAAATAAAATATTTAAACAAAGAATCGATTAACCGTGTTGTGGTATTAATAACTGTCTTAAAAGTGAATTCTCTCCGATGTGTATAATTGTTACAATGGACGAATGAACCACCGAGATTAGCACAACTTTACAAATTCCGTACACCAAAAAGATAGAATGGACTTGGTGATACTGCTCTTCTCTTAAAACTCAAAACGACACTCCAAACAAGTACATAAAAGCAAGATAATGTTTCTAAATCAAACAATTGCTTAGAGATATTTCTCTTGAAGTGCATATAAAACCAAAAAAATTAAACATCGATTTATGGGCTCAACATAGAGGTAAAATAATAAAATATCAAATAACAGTTACAAAATAATTAATTGTCATAAACATTACTATTATTACCTATATTAAATATTTTGTAATAATTATAAAAAGTAAAATAAACTCAGATAAATAATATTTTAAAAAAAAAATCTTATTTAAAAAATATATATAAATTAAACCAGATCACGCCAAATGGCTCATACTCAATATAAAATTCTTTATATTAATGACAAAAGCTAAGAAATACATTACATGATAAGTACTCAAGTACTTGAATGCTTTTTGGAAGCTTCTAGTATTTCCCTTTATCTTTCTATGTTGTTTGAATAATATTACTTTTTCATGTTCTATATTCTTTTTCAGTTTTAGCTCTTTCTTTGCCTTGGCACAAGTATGTGTAAATTTTTTTATGTTTTCGTGAAATTAAATAAAATTTAACTTAATTTTAGTAACTTTTAGATGCTGTGCTTGTTAAAAATACATTGAATTTACAAAAGTTATCCCGCAAGAGATAGAAGAAGAAAATAGTAATAGTTTATATATCATTCCTTTGTCCCATATTGTTTTGAAACTTACTTTCATTTTCGAGGATTACACCAACAATAACAATTTTACTTTTAAAACAATGATTTCATCTACGACGCGATCAATAGATTTTTTCTTTCAATTGTAATCACCATTTTTTTTGTCATTATCATCATCATCATTATTATTATTATCATTATAAATAAACAAACCCAAACACAAAAAAAAAATATTATTTTAACTTTTAAAAGTGCAAATTACAATGTAACCCAAACTCCTTTACAACCCATCAACAAACAAACAAACCCTTAACCCAGGCCCAAATCGGTGGAAGACCAATAACTAGGGGAACCCTATCAATCTCATCTCCCATGCACTGCACGATTGACACCGTTAGATATGGGCAAATCCAAAGGCCAAGATGAAGGGATCTAGGGTTTTCACCCTTTATTTCTGCTACCGCTTCGCCCCTGCCGTTGGATGGAATCTGATCCAACGGTCCAGACCAAGGCCCCATTAATATGTCACCCTAAAAGGTTGCTCCAATAACTTCCTCCACGCACCCGTGGTGCCCTGTTCGTGGATCGAAGCTGCTGTCATCACCGCCACCTAATTTTGTCTTTGGTCATCACATAAAGAAATAAAAAGGGACCTCAGGGTAAAAATTTTACCTCGTCCTTTACATGCATCATATCCGCTTGATTCAGGGCTTTACCCCCACTAGATTACCCTCATCAGCCAAAGGACCAAAGCCGAAGGGTCCAAGCATCACCAGAAAGTGTTGTCTTTCGAAGGTAAACCCCTAGATCTATAACGATTCGTGAGTCTCAAGGCTTATAGGAGCTCAGACTTAGGTTTGGGAGGGGGAGAGGGTTCATTTCAAGCTCTGAATTGAGTGTTGTCCACCATAAACAACCGCCAATGACATCAATAGAAGGCGGTCATAGCCTTTTTGGCCTCACTCGGTGAGGAGAGAGTTGATAGAAAACAAACATTCTCTTTTAGGCAAAATAAAAATAAAAATAAAGGAAGTGAGAGATTAGGCCATTTTTGGCCTTGGTTCAAAACATATAAAATAGCATTATACGGCACCGTTTTAGGGGGTTAGAGTTGTGTGTTTAATGCTTGGGTAATCTTCGCAAGGGGTCTTTTACTTTGTAACCTTTTCATTTTAATTATTCACCTTTATGTTCAAAGCTTTATATTTTAATGCGCTTACATTTTCATCATTATTTGAATGTTCATATGTTTTGGTTGAATGACTAATTTAATTTTAAATTCTTGATGTGTTGCATTTTAGTCCTCTGTGTAAGAAGATGTTAGGAAATGCCTTATTCCTTCTACAAGCCACTATAATTTATTAGGCTTTACATTTTAGTCATTGTCTTGTCTTGATTATCATATGTAGTAACGTGATTTTAACACAAAATAGCCCCTTTAATTTTTATAGTAATTGTGTGTTCGTTTCTTGCATGTTGTATTAATTTTAATTTATATTCGATTCATGCTTACTGCAAGGCCCCAAATAAGTAATAAGGAAAATATTCTTGTATAGAGAAGAGATGATGGGATAGCCTTCGCACTGGAGGACATGTAAATCCTGTGATCTCTTCTCAAAAGGGGAATGTTCATATATAGTTTGAAATAAATTAATTAAAGAGCAATAAAATAAATTGTAAGATAATTTTTAATTTTAGTATTCTTTAATTCCTATTACCACAATGATTTGTAAGCAAATTAGGTACCAATACTAGACATTGTGGGGGTGTATCTCCTTCCCCATGCGTAACCGACTATTGAATCCTTAAAATGAATCTCTAGTAAACTTATACCAAGTTTTCTTTTAAAAAATGATTTTTATTTAAAAATAATTTTTTAGGTATTCGACCTACATAACCCAAAGTTGATGGCAGCTCTTAATTACATCGATTTTGAAATAAAAAAATCAAAAAAATAAAATCTTTATGTTTAAGAATAATAAATCGAGTTCATTTTGGAAAAATAAAAATTTATGACAACTTGACGACTATGTTAGGGAACAAAATAGAGTCAGGCCGATAATCGCTTATACTGTAATACCCAAAATAGCAGGTCAGTGACTTTCTTACAAAGATGTAAAATTGGAGGATTAAATTGAATAAATGATAAAATATAGGAAATAATTTGAAATAGTGTTAGATTAAATTGTATCAATAGATGAATAAAGAGAACATTTTGGTCTTTTAGAGTGAAATGAATTTAAAACCCATTTAAATTAGGGATTTAAGAGAAAAGGGAAAAGAAGGCAACAAGCTAGTTTCTTCTTCTTCTTCCCGTGGTTTTGCTCTCCTCTATTGCTCGAAAGGTAAACTTCAATTTATCAAATTTTCCTTTCGATTATGAGATAGTTTTGAAACCTTAATGATGTGGAAGCTTAAAGAAGGTTTAAATGGGATTAAAACTAAGTGATTAGTAAAATATTTGAGATTTAAAGAAATGAGTTTTAAAATGATATGTTGATATATGAGTGTTTTTAATGTTTATTAGTAGATTTGACTTGTCAAAGTGGTAATTAAGAGATTAAAAGCATTGGATAGTATTAAGAACATATTAGGAAAATTGGTGTGATTCTTAGAATTAAATGTTCTTGAAAGATTTTAGATGTTTTAAGAGGATAAATAAAAGAATGTTAGTATGGATAGTTAAAGAAGAGTTTAATAGCATTGTATAGTGTATATATAAGGAAATTTAACCCCATTTGGGTGAAAATCGTGTTGAAAACTGGAAATTCTAGGAAAGGTATAGGTACTGATAGAATAATACCGATACTATAGGCTAAATGGGATAAATTAGCTAAGTAGTATCGATACTGTTCAATTAGTATTGATATCGAAGAGGTAGTATCGATGCCATGATAAGGGTATCGATACCAAGCAACATCAAATCTAAAATGGGTATCGATACTGGAAGGGGTATCAATACTATACTATGGTAGTATCGATACCATGGTAAGGGTATCGATACTAGGCAACATCGAACCTAAATTTGGTATCGATAGTGGAAGGGGATATCGATACCCTAGTACAGAAGTATCGGTACCAGGTTATTAGTATTGACACTAAGAAGCCAGAAATGTTAAAAATAGGCTGATATTGTTATAGAAAGTTAATAATATGTCCTTTTGAGTATTGTTTAAGTATAATGGTTAGAAAATATACTAACATGTGGTATGGTACATGTTTTAATGGGTGCTTGGATAGATCGAAACCAAGCTCCAGAGTCATGCAAAACTAAAGACAAATGTAAAGTACCGAAGTGATCAACTTTGAGTTTTGGATACATAGTGAGGAAAAGTCAGGTGAGCGCTTTTAAATATGTACATATATACTATAATAGTCATAATCGTATTATTTGTTGATATATGTATGGTGTTTACCAAATGACACTAAGTGTGCTAAAATGGTTAGGAAATCATACTAAGCGTATTAATTTCCAGATAAGGCACTTCGTGTGCTAAAATGGTAAGGAAATCATACTAAGTGTATTAATTTTAGATAGGGCACTTCGTGTGCTAAAATGGTAAAGAAATCATACTAAGAGTAAGAATTTCCAGATAGGGCACTTCGTGTGCCAAAATGGCAAGGAAATCATACTAAGTGTATGAATTTCCAGATAGGGCACTTCGTGTGCTAAAATGGTAAGCATATCATACTAAGTGTATGAATTTCCAGATAGGGCACTTCGTGCTAAAATGGTAAGAAAATCATACTAAGTGTATGAATTTCCATATAGGGAACTTCGTGTGCTAAACTGTTAAGAAATTCATACTAAGTGTATGCATTTCCATATAGGGCACTTCATGTGCTAAACTGTTAAGGAATTCATACTAAGTGTATGAATTTCCATATAAGGCACTTCGCGTGCTAAATTGTTAAGGAATTTATACTAAGTGTATGAATTTCCATATGGGAAATGTGAGTATAAACATAAGAACTACATAATAAGGAAATGGATCTTTATATCGGAAATGAGTATGCAAACCACATAGATTACAGAAATAGTTGGGAAATGACGGTATAGGCACTACGTGTGCATCTTAATAAATGAACAGGAATAAAAAGTTAGTAAATTACCGTGTGAGCACTAAGGGTGAAAATGTATAAGGGTTATAATAAATTAAAATAGAGTTAATTAATATTGAAAGTAAATATTAAAGTAGAAGCTATTCCAAAATAAAAGATTTGATGCCTAACTGTTCATTTGTTAGAAAAGTGTTAATTATGCCAGTCAGATGAAAGGTTAAGTGCTCTTGAGGCCTAGCTGTGCATTTGATATAAACGTGTCAACATGCCAGTTAGATGAAAGGTTAAATGCCTTTGAGTAAAAGACTAGAGGTATAACAATGTATAATAGTGTATAACAGGCATGAAAGGATGTCCTAAATGAAATCTATAATAGTGTATAAAAAGATATAAACAGTTGTCGTAAATGAAAATTCATAATGGTGCATTATAAGTATGAATGGATGCTTTCAATGAAAATAAAGAATAATGACTAAAGAGATAATTAGAAAAATAAAAATATAAAGAAGATAGGTATGCAGGCGTACTAAAAATAATTAAGATAATTGTGAATGGAATACGGTTTAACTGAGGAGGATTATAAGATCCTTAAAGAATATATGATTTAGTATGAACCAAATAAATATGACATACTTATGTATGCATAAAGATTTCTTAAAATATTGCGCCTCACTAAGTAAATAATTAATGTGTGTTGCTTCAATGCGTAGGTAAAAGAAGAGACAACTCAAATAAGGAGTGCATCAATAACAATGGATATCATCAATTAAGGTTGACCCTCATTAGTAATGGTAGGACAATCATGTTTATTTTGAACAATTCTTTGCTTGTAATCGAATAAAAAGAAAAATGCTCTGGAATGTATGTAATGTGGAATTTTAGTATTATAGTTAAATGACTATTTTATAATTATACTTAAATGTTTTAATTAAGAATTTCTGAACCAAATTTTTAAGGGTTTTCAAAAGACAAAATGCTTCTAAGTGATGTGAAATCTGTATTTCGTGTACGAAAAGGTATACAGAATATGGGTGTTACATTTATTGGTATCAGAGCCATAGGTTTAGCCGATTCTCGGTCGAAATCGAATGTTTTTAATGTGAAAAGGATTATATGCCATTAAGATTGTTAAAGTTACTAATATGGTGTCAATTAGAGGGCGATTGATATCACTCCTAATTAGCTTTATTGTTATTTTTATGTATGTCCTAATAGATGTCGGGAAACTAAGGAAAAAAGTAAGGAAGTAGATAATATTGAAAAGAAGGTCGAGATAAAAATCGACCCAATAGAATTCGACATGATTTTAGTATCATGCTGAAAAAGAGTAGAAGCTATTAGCGATTTTCGTCCATTTTGTGGAAGAAAACCCCCAGTATTTAACGATGATCCTGCATTTGGGAAATCTATTAAAAGTTTGAATGGTTTACAAGAGAAGTTGAATCAGATAAGGATCCAGATGAGATTCTGAATATAGTGATGATTCTGAAATTTTTTTAGGTAAGCTTAATTAATTGAGAAATATTTAAGTTAAACATTAACTTGTTCAAAGTGTTGATAATTTGAGTAAGAGGAAAGGAGTAAGTTTTAAATACATTGACCGCTAAAAGCCTATAGAAAGATGAATTATTAGTGGATCAAGTGATTATGAGTTTGTTTAAGAGTAAATTCGGTTACTAATGTATTTTTTGCATTAACTGTTATGAGGTTATTACTACAAAGTTATCAAGTCTTATTATTTAATTAGGTGGATAACTAGACTTTCATAGTCGAGAGATAAAATGTTTCAATTGCTCGAGAATTTTTTAAATATTGATATAGATTCCAAGGGCTATGTTCCCGATGAACTTGATCAAATTATCAATTGATGAGTTAAAATCATATTGAATATAAGTTGTCTGTCTCTATAGATGATTATTTTAGAAAGATGCAGAGGGTATGAAAATTATAGATTTTAGTGAGAGAGTAAAATCATCGCTCAAGGCGATATCGATAATGATTGTGTAGAGAATGACGTCAGAAAGATCTATATATATATAACATGTTTCTATGAGTTAGTATTAAATGACTTAAGTGAGTCAAGAGAATTAGAGAATCAATTATAAGAGTTGATTGATCAAAGTTTTATCAACTCGAGTATTTCATCTTACAAAGTATGTGTGTTATTATTGAAAAGAAAGATAAATCTATGTGGTTATACATAAATTTTTACAGTTAAATAAGACTCTTCGAGAGAAGAACTTGTTTGCCAAACTATTAAAATGTGAAATTTTGGTTAGTAGAGATGGTTTCCTTTAACTATGTTGTTTCGACATAAGGTATAAGAGTAGATCCTAAGAAAATCTTATGTTATGGTAAAATTGGAAACTCCCAAAGAATGATCCTGAGGTTCGAATTTCATTGGGGCTTGTTGGTTATTATTGAAGGTTAATGAAATAATTTTAGACGTTAGCTTTACCGCTAATCGAGTTTTGTTTTAAGAAAGGTGTGTCTTTTGTTGGAAGGATAAGGGTGCTTATGCAAAAAGGTAAGGTTCTGGCATTAAAGATTAACAAGAGGAATTAACATACACATGATTTAGAATCGACAGCAGTCGAGATTAACTTAAAGAATTTGACGCCATTATCTGTATAGTGAGTGGTGCTATAGTTGTGCTAATTACAAAAGCCTAAAGTATTGGTGGAATTAAAGAGAGTTGAACCTGAAATAGAAAAGATGAAAAGAACCTTTAAAGAATTATGATGTAATCATTAATTAAATTCCAAGAAAGGCCAATGTTGTTAAAGAGGTACTTGGTCAGAAACCTTTTACACTTTTGCAAGTTATGGACAGGTGATTAGTGTTAAATAGGAATGGCATTGTGGGCTGAATCAAAGATCAAGCCGATGTTTTTATTAGATCTGATAAAAAGAATTATAAAGGGAAGACGAAAATTTCTGGATAAGAATTTTTTTAAGTAGAAAATAAAGGGATTAAGAACTTTCGAGGTCAGGTTCGACGAATATTCGTATTATCATGGGAAAATTTGTATCCTCGATGATTAAGAATTTAGAAAGATATTCTTTTGAGGTATTAATTTCGTTGACTATGGATTTAGGTAGAGACAAGGGGAGTCAAGAATTAAAGAGTTGGTTTGGTGGCATGGTTTGAAAAGAGCCATCATGAAAATTTTAGCAAAGAGTTTGATGTATTATTATAGGAGAAGTTGAACATTAAGTATCTTATGGATTGTTTCGATTAATCTTGATTCATGAATGAAAAAGGGAAACGAGTCACTGTGGGCTTTGTTACAAGGCTACCTTTAACACCTATCAACAAAGATTCAATATGGGTAATTATTGATAGATTTACTACAATAATTCACTCCCTTTTGGGTACGAGCATAGTAGTCGATGGATAAATATGATGAGATTTTATCATTTAGCTTTTGTCTCTCAAAATGAACAAGACCTAGAATATCTTCGTGTGTTGTGCTTATTAATTATAGATTAGGTCCATCGCATGTTCTTACATGGGAAAAATAGAGTTTTAATTAGATTTGAATTATAAAAAAGAATCAATACAAATATGGACTTGAGAAATCAAGAACCGCGTAATACAATGATTCCTCTAGTTGAAATGTAGAGGTAAAATCATAAAGTCTTTAAATTCGATGACGAATTTTCTTAAGGGGGAGAATCGTAATGCCCCAAATAGCAGGTCAGTGACTTTCTTGCAAAGATGTTAAATTGGAGGATTAAATTGAATAAATGATAAAATATAGGAAATGATTTGAAATATTGTTAGACTAAATTGTATCAATAGATGAATAAAGAGGGCATTTTGGTCTTTTAGAGTGAAATGAATTTAAAACCCATTTAAATTAGGGATTTAAGAGAAAGGGGAAAAGAATGCAACAAGCTATTTTCTTCTTCTTCTTCCCGTGGTTTTGCTCTCCACTATAGCTCGAAAGGTAAACTTCAATTTGTCAGATTTTCCTTTCGATTATGAGATAGTTTTGAAACCTTAAGTGATGTGGAAGCTTAAGGAATGTTTAAATGGGATTAAAACTAAGTGATTAGTAAAATATTTGAGATTTAAAGAAATGGGTTTTAAAATGATATGTTGATATATGAGTGTTTGTTGATGTTTAGTAATATATTTGACTTGTCAAAGTGGTAATTAAGAGATTAGAAGCGTTGGATAGTATTAAGAACATATTAGGAGCATTGGTGTGATTCTTAGAATTAAATGTTATTGAAAGATTTTAGATGTTTTAAGAGGATAAATGAATGAATGTTAGTATGGATAGTTAAAGAAGAGTTTAATAGCATTGTATGGTGTATATATAACGAAATTTAACCCCATTTGGGTGAAAATCAGGTTGAAAACTCGAAATTCTGTGTAAGTGTATCAGTACTGATAGAACAATACCGATACTATAGGCTAAAGTGGGATAAATTAGCTAAGTAGTTTTGATACTGATTCAATAGTATTGATACCGAAGAGGTAGTATTAATACCATGATAAGGGTATCGATACCAAGCAACATCGAATCTAAAATGGGTATCGATACTGGAAGGGGGTTCAGTACCATAATATGGTAGTATCGATACCACGGTTAGGGTATCAATACTAGGCAACATCAAACCTAAAATTGGTATCGATAGTGGAAGGGGGTATCGATACCCTAGTATAGAAGTATCGGTACCAGGTTAGTAGCATTGATACTAGGAAGCCAGAAATGTTAAAAATAGGCTGATATTGTTATAGAAAGTTAATGATATGTCCTTTTGAGTGTTGTTTAAGTATAATGGTTAGAAAATATACTAACATTGGGTACGATACATGTTTAAATGGGTACTTGGATAGATCAGAACCAAGCTCTTGAGTCAAGCAAAACTAAAGACAAAGGCAAAATACCGGAGTGATCAACTTTGAGTTTTAGATACATAGCGAGGAAAAGTTAGGTGAGTGCAATTAAATATGTACTTGTATACTATAATATTCATAATGATATTATTTATTGATGTATGTATGGTGATTACCAAATGACACTAAGTGTGCTAAAATGGTAAGGAAATCATACTAAGTGTATGAATTTCCAGATAGAGCACTTCGTGTGCTAAAATGGTAAGGAAATCATACTAAGTGTATGAATTTTCAGATAGGGCACTTCGTGTACTAAAATGGTAAGGAAATCATATTAAGTGTATGAATTTCCAGATAGGGCATTTCGTGTGCTAAAATGGTAAGGAAATCATACTAAGTGTATGAATTTCTAGATAGGTACTAAGGTATGAATTTCCATATAGGGCACATCGTGTGCTAAACTGTTAAGGAATTCATACTAAGTGTATGAATTTCCATATAGGGCACTTCGTGTGCTAAACTGTTAAGGAATTCATACTAAGTGTATGAATTTCCATATGGGTAATGTTAGTATAAACATAATAACTACATAATAAGGAAATGGATCTTTATATCGGAAATGAGTTTGCAAACCACATAGATTACAGAAATGGTTTAGAAATGACGGTATAGGCAATACGTGTGCATCTTAATAAATGAACAGGAATAAGAAGTTAGTAAATTACCATGTGAGTACTAAGGGTGCAAATGTATAAGGGTTATAAGAAATTAAAATAGAGTTAATTAATAATGAAAGTAAGTATTAAAGTAGAAATTATTCCAAAATAAAAGATTTGAGGCCTAACTATGCATTTGACAGAAAGGTGTCAATTATGCCAGTTAGATGAAAGGTTAAGTGCTCTTGAGGCCTAACTTGCATTTGACATAAAAGTGTCAACATGGCAGTTAGATGAAAGGTTAAATGCCTTTGAGTGAAATACTAGAGGTATAACAATGTATAATAGTGTACAAAAGGCATGAATGGATTTCCTAAATGAAATATATAATAGTGTATAAAAAGATATAAACAGTTGTCATAAATGAAAATGTATAATGGTGCATTATAAGTATGAATGGATGTTTTCAATGAGAATAAAGAATAATGACTAAAGAGATAATTGGAAAAAGAAAAATATAAAGAAATATAGGTATGCTAGGCGTACTAAAAATAATTAAGGCAATTGTGAATGGAATATGGTTTAACTAAGGAGGATTATAAGATCCTTAAAGAATATACAATTTAGTATGAACCAAATAAATATGACATACTTATGTATACATAAAGATTTCTTAAAATATTGTGCCTCACTAAGTAAATACTTAACGTGTGTTGCTTCCATGCGTAGGTAAAAGAAGAGACAACTCAAATAAGGAGTGCAACAGTAGCAATGGATATCATCAATTAAGATTGACCCTCATCAGTAATGGTAGGACAATCATGTTTATTCTGAACAATTGTTGGCATGTAATCGAATTAAAAGAAAATGCTCTAGAATGTATGTAATGTGGAATTTTGGTATTATAGTTAAATGACTATTTTATAATTATACTTACAAGTTTTAATTAACAATTTTCGAAACAAATTTTTAAGGTTTTTCAAACGACGAAATGCTTCTTAAGTGATGTGACATCTATATTTCGTGTATGGAAATGTATACGGAATATGGGTGTTACATATACATCATCGTGGTAGTTGATATTAAAAAGATTAAATTAAAAGTTATCTTATGATTAATTTTATTTCATGTGGATTAATTCTTTTCGAACTGTTTATTAATAGTTGTATTAATCTTTAAAAAAATCATTTTTAGATTTGTCGAATATTTTCAAAGGTGCATCTTTAATGTTGGGCATCTTGTTTGACCAAAGGTTGGTATGCTCCTCCTCACACACTACACTTGCATTACATGACATAAGCTCTATAACCGAGCTCCGTCCCAATTAAGTAGGGTGAACACTATGCTTTTGTGGTGAATTTATTTTCTCGTACGGGTACAGGGAGACAGATCTCCTCGAATTGAACTCGTTCCATTTGAAGCCTATAATGGGTGAGGATCGAGAGTTTGGCAGCCTAATGGGCACCAATATCAAGGACAATTTGAGTACCATTTCCTTTAAAGACAAAACCATGCATATAGTGAACCATAGACTGGTCACACTAGGTAAAGTCATATCGAACCTCTGTCCTTTAATAGGTATCGAAATAGGTGTACACGAAGGAGGAGTGTACTCTAACATCTGTTCTCTTTACTTTAAAGTTATAGGATAGATTTACCTTTTTGAATAAAAGCATGAGAACTAGAAAATTATGTGGTTAGGTTTTGCTCGCCCGAATAAATGCATGAGAGTAGAAGGCATGTTTGGGTAGGACTTATTTCAATAAACCATGTTCGGGTATATTGCATGAAGGGAGTGATGCTTTTACTTATTATTTTTACGCCCTTGTTTATTTCATGTACTAATTGATCTATTTGTTTTGTTTTACTTTGTTTCATATTGCATGTTCATAGCATTTAAAAGGTATTGATCCGCAAATGTACATTTGGTTGAGAACTTTTTAAGATGGAGTAAAGTTTCATGAACATAGAATTGATCCTCGTAGAAGTGTGTGACTAGTTTGAGGCAGCGCAAAAGCAGCAGGGAGACAGTCTGCTAGTGCACTATGTGTTTGAATTGCCTAGTTATGTACCTGCCACTATCAAGTTAAATAAGATTCGAGTCTTGAAAAGGATCTGGGAAAGTTGGAGTAAAAGTGAAAGGCAAGCATTCCAGTAAGATTATGGGGACATATATCTCTTGATGCACGTTGAAGTAGATGTGATCATCATTCAAAGCATGATACAATTTTGGAACCCGTTATAATACCCCAAATTTTTAAATGACCAAAATATAAGTTTTGAAAGTTTGTTGACCATAATATAAAGTTGTAAAAGTTTAGGGACAAAAAATTATAATTCTTAAAAGTTATATATTTTGGCTCATAAATGAATATTTTATTGAAAATTTGATGTTTTACGGGAATCAGAATTTTGATTCGGGATTTGTATTAAACGCTATAAAGAGTAAAGTCCAATAAGAATTTGGATAATTGGATCGAAATAGAATTTCAAATTTTTTTAAGGATGATAGAAAAAGGTTTTAAATATTATTTCCATTATTTATAATATTGAAAATTTAACATGGATAAGTGGAACTAAGATCCATTTTCCATGTTAAACCAAAATTGTGAAATTATGTGACTAAATTGCAATTTTCAAAAATTTCAAGGGCAAACATGGAAAATCAAAATTATGATATTTTTTTATGGATATGGTGATGTGAGGTATTGTTCCATGGAGTGACAAAGTTGTAGTTATGAATATTCATTAAGGGTAAAATGGTTATTTGGAAAAAATGAATTTTTAATTCATTCTTTAATAGTTTTTAAACATGGGTAATGGTGTTACAATTATATAAAATTCAATAGACTTTTTAGTTTCTTCTCCACCAAAACGTGAACACTACGGCTAAAGAGGTAAGAATTTTCAAAAAAAAATTAAGCTTATTTAATTTATTTTTGGGTTAAGTTATTAGATAGAGAATTAATCTACTTGAAATTATCTATCATTCGATATAATTATTCATGAAAAACATGTTTGAATGTTGAATTTTGAAGCATTAAATGATGATTTTTAGGTATTGGTGTTGTAGATTAATTTCCAAGCATGGGAGATGATTAAAATCTTCTAGAAATGTATTAATTCAATTCGATCACTCCTAAGATTTATGAGAATTGATTAAATTTGGATTGATTTTGATGTAAGGATAATTATAATAGCATGAAATTGGTCATAGTCAGTTGAATTCATGTTTGAAATTGAATGAAAATCAAGCCCTAGTGTAATAGTAAGGTTCGACCATAGGGATTAAATATAGGAAAAAATATTAAAAAATTTAATATGGTCTATAATTGATATTAGATGAATTCTACATGCTTTGGAAGTTGATTTGGATTAATTTGGAACATTGTGATAGTAAAAGGACCATTTTGCAAGTTTTTCGAGTTATGGGACATTGATGTTTAAAAGTGCAATTCTGAGTGTTCAATGCTGGAAATTTATACTTGGATGCTGAATTATAAGTTTGAATATTGTTTTGGATCAAGTTTGGGAAATTTTAGTGGCTAATTGGAATAGGTTAAGAAGTTTGGGATTTAATTGTAGGTTTGCAAAAGTGGAAGTACTAGATTGAATATGTTAATTCAATGCTGGAAATATTAATTATTGATTTAAATTGAACAAAATGTTGAAAGACCATTTTGAATTAACTGGAAAAGTTTTGATGAATTCTAAAATAATTTATATGTTGTGCTTAAAATGTAAAGTTTGTGAAAGTTAAGTGGATTAGTGACGAAAAATGATAATATAAGGAATTTGAGAAGTTATTTTGAAAATGTTAAAGTTGTTATTGAATATTAAAGTGATTTTATATCAAATAAATATTGAATATAATTTATGAATTTTATTATTACATTTTGATTATGTTAGTATAATACTAACATATATTTTGAATGTTATGTTGTGTTTTTTTATGAATTTGTTTACACTGTGATAAATATTGTGATCAAATTGAGTTGAAAGCAAATGATCAATTATGAGAGTAAAAGGTTAACTTATAAAACATTATCAGGTGAGTGCAATTTATTTATTTATTTATTCTGATCAAGGAAGACTTATGATAACTCAACCTCATATTATTATTAAAGAATGATTTTATGTTAATTATGAGATATTTCCAGAATGCTTAAATAAAGGTTTTATGAATGGTTTAGGGTATGACCTGCCCAAGTTATGGTTTTTATGATAATGAAATTAAAAATGATTTTCATTTAGAAAATGTTTGATTGTTAAATGAATATGATATGATCTAAAAGCCCATTGTGTGTTGCATGTAGAGACATAGGTACACTTGGCATGCCATTAAGTTGATTAATTATGATGATGTTCTGGTACATTCATGTACATTAAAGAAAGGCACCGTTGGTGCAAATGATATGATTGCACTTGGAGTACATATTCTAATGATGATGATGGCACCGTTGGTGTTTAGTGTGCATGTTATGTCCGAATCACATACCTTGCATTATCCTAAAATATGCATTGGGCTATGAAATTGAAATGTGAAAGTTCTGAAATGTGATTAAATGGAAAAGAAAATGAAATGATTATTGTGACTGATATTAATTATCTTGATTTTTATAAAATCATGAGATGATGCTTTTAGCACGATGCCTTTTATATGATAAAGTAACTATATATGTCATATGATTTGAAAGAAAGCTAATATTTTTCTGAGTACACTGGTTTGGCATTTTATGCCTTATAATATATGTGTGTGAAAGGATGACTTTTCAGGTTACGATTTTAGCATAAGAGGAAAAGGTTTGAATTATCTGTTTTTATATGATTTTATACGATAATAGTAGCATTATGATTATTTATAATATTTTCATAATTTTAAAAAGTCTTACCTTAGTTTATATGCATCAAGTGAAAACTTAGCGTGTGCTTGTTTCACACGTACACACGTAGGTAAAGGAAATTAATTGTTGTAAGGAGCGTGGTTTGGCATCATTTTTGAAGATAATATCAGCTTCCCAGTATCAGTATGTTGTTTTATAATGTTTTGGCTTTTCTAGTTGGCATTCATGTATATTGCATGAGTATTATGCTACTCTCATATGATTGTTATAAATCAGACCGTAAATTATCAAATATACAGACTAAAAATGGACACTACTAAGTATAATAAATAGACGATACATGAATAGTAGTCTACTATGTTATGTTTTAAATGTTATTAGTATTCATTTTATAGTACACATATTATAAGCAGTTTTAAACACTATATGAAATAGTACCGAATGGATACATTATTGACTAAAATCTGGTTTGAAATGAATGATAAAATGTTTATTTTTGAAATTTTTTACTCGATTAAATGTTTTAGTGATTAAAGTAAATTTAACGTTTTTAAAAGAAATAACATTTTACGGGTTTTTGAGTAGGAAATGTTATAAAAGGTCAGTGTGGTATCTTTAACTCATATTTGAGTACGTATATGTGTTCAGGGTGTTACAGCCGACCTACAATTGTTTTACTTTTAATCGTGAGGACATGACCCCTACTTAGGAGGAATAACACTTTTTGTAAATTTACAAAATGTTAAAGTGGACAAGGTTTATTCTAAATTGACAAAAGGATCAACCTTCAAACCTAAGCTTGCGAATATTTCGGGCACGAGTGAGAAGTTTGTTACTGATCGCATGCAAAAGAAAGGGGAGAGTGAAGGAGTACCATGGTCACATCTATATAAGATAATTGTGGGGTATATAGATGAAACAGTAAGGAGAGATGTTTTTGTTCTAGGGGTTTGCAACTTAGTAATTTTCCTTAAATGCATCGTTCATGGCGAGCTAGCTGTAGTATATTTGTTTGAAAAATTAGAGGGACAACTGGACCTTGCGCCTACGATATTGACTGAGACAGTTAGATCACTGAGCGCTTGTCGAATGATTGGATGAGGTTATTTTTTGGGATGCGTGCAATTACGTACTGTATGGATTCAAAGTTACTTTTGGAAGGAATAGAAGGTTAACTATGATTGCTTCTTAAGGGGCTACTCTCCTATTGCAGATTATCTCAAGAGAAAGTGGCACGTGGCCTCCCATCGAAACTAGTGGGTTAGCTACTTCAGAAACATTCGAGACAAGGATATTGCATGGCGAATCTCAGGGTTGTTGCATACACAAATTATAATTAAATATGGCTATGAGGATTGGGTTACGCTTCTTAGGTTGTAGGGAGTAGTAAGGTATACTTCATTGCTAGTTTTGCGATAATATGAAGCTCGACAATTTGTCCCAATGAACTTTGGACTTACTAACGCTGAGTTTGCAATAAGTCAGTCAACTATAAGAAAAGTGTTCAGGAGGTTACAGAGTTATAGGTAACAACGTACAGAATGAAGGTGAGGAAAGTTAATGTCTTGATGATCCCGGACTATGGAGCCTGGATGATCAAAAAAATAAATTATAAAATCCTTTTATTTAACGAGGAATGATCAACCTCTATGGAAGAGCACTTTAGAGTAGTCCCTTCGAATTTAGAAATTGAAAGAAGAGAATTTAAAGCAAAGAAGCCAAAGATGCCGAGAGGATAGAAGAATTGGAAAGAGAAAATTTCATGATGTCTCTCGAGGTTGAGTTCCATGCTAAACAATTTGAGATGATGGGGAAAGGAAAGAGGGAGTTGAATCCGAATTGAAAAAAATAGGTGAAAGAAAATCAAGATTTTCTAAGAAAAAGAAGGATAGTCGGATCAAGCAAGACATCTCAACAATGGGCTAAGGAAGTGGCAGATTAAAAGCGTCGAGTTAAAAGTCTAGATGTTGAGAACAAGCGACAATTTTAAGGGATTAGAGGCTACAAGAAAAAGATAGAGGGCTTGTATGCTGACAAAAGGGGATTGGTCAATGAAAGGAAAGATAAGAAAAATTAATTTGAGAGGTATAAGAATAAAAGGGATGATCGCATGAGGGAGCTCGAAATGGAGAAAAGTCAAGTTCAGGGGCTAGAGACTGTAATGAGCACTATAATTGAGAACTTTGAAGCCAGAGAGTGAAAGATCTAGGAGTTGGAATAAGAGAGAGAGCAAAATAAGGATGAAATATAGGTTGAAAGATAATGATTGAACCGTGTCCTCGATAGAAAGCAAGCTGAAGTCCAATCTTGGATGTAGAGGTACTCCACAAAGAACCAACAAATCAAAGAACTTAACTAGAAAATGAGAGAGATGCAATTGAGGCATGAGGAGGAGTTGAGCCACACTCGAGCAAGAAACCATGAGTTAGGATATCACATATCGCTACTCGACGATACTCTACCCCAAGAACAAGTCCCTCAAATATCGATGAACTTAAGGCTTTCTCACAAAGAAAACAAGGCCCTACGAGATCAAATCAAGAGATTGGAAGATGAGTTCCAACAGTGTTGGATTTGAGTCACCAACTTGAAGAAGGAAATCAATAGCATCAACAATTCATGGAAGGACACTTCAGAGTATTACCAAGCGATAGTTACAGAACGAGAACTTATGATGGGTGAGGTAATAGCTTAGATGGGAGATGTAGCCCGCTACACTAGGGAGTTAGCCAATAGGGTAAATTTTATTTTTCGATCTTACTAGTCCAGTTCCTGATTATGGAAAAAAGGTAACTGAGCTTACAAATGAAATTGTAAAACTGAGTTTGAGGGCCAGACCTTATATGTGATCAAAATTCTTTATGATGGTTGAGAATTTTCGTCCAATGAAAGTATTTATGTGATGTTCACTATTGGGGATCAATGCATTTTACATTGCATTTACTTTCCCCATCAATTTATTCGCTAGAAAAAATCAACATTTTTTGCATACATTAGTATATTCATTTCTTATTTTGGTTGCTTATATTTTAACCACATATTAACATATTCATTCATTTAAAAAGACACACTAAATAATAAAATAAGATCTCTAATAATTTATAGTAACCTTTGCCTCTACTACCAGTAAGAACACCCCATATCCACATGGCACTAAAAAAAGAACTAAGAAGATAAAAGAGAGATTAGCTCGTATAGAGCAAGAGCAAAAGGACATAGAAGAGAAAGTGAGAGGTAAACTGAATAAGATTGAGACCCCTCTTATCCGTAAGGTTTTGTACCAGACCCTCAACATCCTTCAGGCTTCACACCAGATCCTCCGCATCCTTCGGGCTTTACTTCCGCCCATGTTACTGCCCGTCATCTAGCCACACTGAAAGCTTATCCTATCATATACTTTAGTAATCAGAAACACCAAATGAGATCCTCTTTCCCAATAAGCTATCAACCTACGCCAAGAGTAAGGCCAGGGGAACATGAACCAAAGACCTACCCTAGACCTAAATGAACTAGTTGAGAAGGAGAAGGAAAATAGCGAACTCACTCAACAACTCAAAAATATGGAAGAAAGGGTGAAGCCAGTTGAGGTGATTGAGTTATTTTACTGGATCAACTCTAGGGAACTAAGCTTAGTCCCTGACCTCGTCCTCCCACCTAAATTATGGGTGCCAGACTTTGAGAAATTTGATGGAACCATCTGCCCCTCATCCCACATTACATTGTTTTCTAGAAGAATGTCTAACTATGTGGAGAATGAGAAACTGCTAATTAATTGTTTTCAGGATAGTTTGATTGGATATGCGGCTAAGTGGTATAACCAGGTGACCAGGTCACACATAAAATCATGGAGGGATCTGGAAAAAGCCTTCTTGAAATAATACCGTCATGTCACTAACCTCGTACCAGACCGGTGGAATATCCAGAACATGGAGAAAAACAAAATAAGGTTAATCAATACGCCTAGAGATGGCGTGAAATAGTTTCCCAGGTTCAACTTCCACTACTAGAGAAAGAAGTCACTGTCATCTTTGTGAACACCCTGAGGGCTCCAAACCTTGGGCATCTTCTTGGAAACCCTACCAAGAATTTTGCAAACATATTTATTTCTAGTGAGTTGATCAAAAATGTCATAAGAAGTGGCAAGATTGAAGGAGGAGATGGGTCTAGCTCGAAGAGGCCCATGTATAGGAATAAGGAGAATGGGGTGAACAACGCAAACACCTACAATAAGAACATCACAATTACGCAACCTAGAATAAAAATGATGGACACCAACTCTCACAATAATGAGTCCAGAGGTCCTAGGAGAGAAATTGAAAAGATGGCCATCACTCATGTGCCAATACCATACTTCGAGATATATGCCTCGTTACTAAAGGCAGATATAGTGCGTCCATATAAACTAACTCCTCTCCAACACCATTTCCTCATTGGTATGATGCCAACGCTCACTATGACTACCATGCTAGAATCATTGAAAATTCCATCGAAAATTGCTTAGCCTTTAAGAAGGTGGTGCAAAACTTGATTAATAGGGGGATAAAGATGGCCATCACTCATGTGCCAAACCATACGAGATATATGCTCGTTACTAAAGGCAGATATAGTGCGTCCATATAAACTCCTCTCCACCATTTCCTCATTGGTATGATGCCAACGCTCACTATGACTACCATGCTAGAATCATTGAAAATTCCATCGAAAATTGCTTAGCCTTTAAGAAGGTGGTGCAAAACTTGATTAATAGGGGGATTTAAAATTCTAATAACCAATTGAAGTTGGTCACCCTTTGCTGAACCATGGAGGTTTAGGGATTAATTTGATTTATGAGGATGATGATAAGAGGATGAAGAGGGACATTTATAAAGTTAAAACTCCACTTAGCTGAGTATTTGGACAGTTAAGTGAAGGTGATCTGATAAAAAATAACCACAAACAAAAGCCCGCTAATTATGAACCATACTGTGAATATCATTAGGAGGAGGGCCACGAGATTTAATTTTTCCATGAGTTCAGGGGTTACTTCAAATGATGATGAGCAATAAAGAAATAAAATTATTTGACAAGGGTGAATACAAAAGAGAAATGGATGTGTACGCATCAAAGAACTCAAATGGGATACATGTGGCAAAGAAACTTGTAATTATCACGATTAATCCTAGAGTTGAGAGTTTAATGCCGACAACCCCAAGTGTCGTGATCACAACCCTATCATAATTCCTATTCAAGGATACTTGGTAGGTTCCTTTGAATTATATTGCAAATGTGTCAATACTTGAACGATCAAGACCGACCAAAAGAATGAAAGTAACAGAGGAAGTGGAAAATGAACCGACTCTTGAAATAGTAAGTGAAGTAGGTCACTTCACAAGAAGTGGGAGATATTATTCCCTTGAGACTTCAAAACAGGAAGAAAAGATAAAAGAAAAAACTAAGACAATTATGGTATCAAAGATTTTCAGTGAGGAACTTCTTCTGATAATTAATGTGTCAGTGACTGAGGCTCATGCTTAGGAATTCCTGAGGTTACTAAAGCACAATGAATATAATGTGGTTGAGAAGCTTCACAAATAAAAAGAAAAGATCTCAACACTCGATCTATTGATGAATTTAGAAGTACATCATAATACCTCGCTAAAAGTGCTAAACCAAACGTTTATCCCCAAAGACGTATCCATAAGCAAGCTTGATCGATTCATGTGACATATAGCTACTGACAATTACATCACATTCACTAATGATTAGAACATTGAAGGTGGAATGGGGTTTATGAAAGCTTTAAATATCACCACTCATTGTAATGTCCACGTCTTGCCAGAGGTCTTAATAGACAATGGGTCTACATTAAATGTGATGCCCTATCCACTCTACAAAGATTGCCCATAGACACCTCTGACATGAAAGACTCATAATGTTGTTAGAGCATTCTGTGGAACTTGAAAAGATATGATGGGCAAGATATAACAGCGGGGAAAGTTGATAGTCTAGTGTTTGTGTTCGGTAGCAACTCCTTGAAGAAGGCGTTGAGTTACATATCCTTAGCCTTGACATACTCGAAGTAAATTTCCATGTGATCTTCCAGGTGACCGATCTTTTCACGTATTTCTTGAGTGTGCATGACCACATCAACCATTCTAGCCGTGGAAATCGATTTTGCTCCTCGCTCCAAACTTTCCTTTGGGTCGTCGTCATTGAAACTCATCAACTCAGGGACCTTTTTCTTTGTGATGCCCTCCTTTGGTTTAATGTAATCTTTGAAGTGATCCTTAGGAACCTTCTTCTTCTTGCATAATGTGGTTATCAAGTTAAGAAACGAAAGGTTACCTTGGTTCCTCTTGGCACTGTCATGGATATGCTCAAATATGATTTTTCCAATGTCAATCTTCCTCCCGTAAATGATCGAGTGTAGGAGCATCAATCTCTTCATGAGGAAAGTGGTGTTGTGAGACGTTGGCATCATCTTGCCTTTGAGAAAGTGGTTCCACAGTTTCACGTGTGGTTTTAGTGCTCGACAATCAAGTCTTTTCCTAGATGGGGCAATTCCTTCGAACTTGGACCACCTGAAGCAAAGATCCTGTTGTACGCCACTATATGTTTCTTGATCGGCCTCTACCACAAATATCTTGTTGCTCTTCAACTTTCCGTAACATAAAATAGCGGTTGAGTGCAAAGGGTGAAAATCAAATAAGTTTTCCTCGACAATAAACTGTGTGGCTAGATGGGTCTTCGAGATGGGCATAGAATTCCCATACCATCGTCGGTGCTACAGCTTTAGGATTGCGAGCAAACTTCTCCCAGTTGTGCTTCTTTATCTCGTCCATCACCTCCGATAATCCATGAATATGCGCCATGCATATGCGCCATCCCGTGACTGTTCTTGTGATGATTAACTCGTCATGCTCTCTCTTTTAACCACGGTCACACCACCTTTATTTGGTACGCATTGTATTAGGCTAACCCATGAACTATCAGATATAGGATAAATTACTCTCGTATCCGGCCATTTTATAATTTCCTTCATGACTACCTTTTTCATGATCGGGTTGAGCCATCTTTGGGGTTTTACCAAAGTGTTATGACTATCTTCAAGGTTGATTTTGTGCATGCATATGGTCGGACTGATTCCTTTCAAGTCTACCATTGTCCATCCTATAACTTTCCTGTTCTGTGACAAGACATTCAATAAACTATTCTCCTGTTTTGAGGTTAGGTTGGAAGAAATTATCACTTGTAGGGTTTCATCAACTCCTAGATAAGCATATTTCAAATGTGATGGCAAAGTTTTAAGTTCCAACTTCGGTGCATGATGTGAAGATGACTCATGATATTTAACTTCATCATAATCTTAGGGTTCAAATTTTATACCTGGTCTATTATGATGAAGTCTCGATTGGTCCTTTGTCTTTCCTTCGCATCTTGTATTGGTATTGTTTTCGGGGTGTTCATTGCTCAGATTTTTGTGGTCGAGGCCATGATTTTCAGGATCGTCTTTTGAAAATAGTTCATCTGGGCCAAAGTTTTCTACTTCATTTATCTCGGTTGTAGGTTCATGGTACAATGTATTGTATTCATCAAGCCTTAGGGATTTACCTTGTCCAAGGATTACCTTTTCTTTAATCTTGTTAATACATTGGCATTCCTCTAAATTATCCACGTATTTCATGGAGTTGAATACATTGATAGTGACGTTTTGCTCGCCTACTCTCATAGTGCCATAGTGATTTGTCCCACTTGATTCTCCAACGCTCTGAGAGATGAATTATGGCTTTGTAAAAGCGTTGCTTGGCTTTGTAGCAAATTTATTTGATTTTTAATTGTTGCAGAGTGTTTGTGCATCAAGGTCTTTGTGGAAGCCATGAAATCTTTTGTCGAGGCCATGAATTCTTGCAATAATAACTCCAAGGAATTAGTATTCGAATTGGTGTTAGAGGAAGAAGCTACACCTTTATTGTTCTGCCAGGGTTGCTGATGATGCTGATTATAAAAATATTGATTGTCAGAATTATTTTGATGTGGCCTGTAGTTTGCGGCTTGATTGTTATTGTTCCCTTGATTACTCCATGAAAAAATTGGGTGTTGTCTCCAACCAGGATTATACGTATTCAAATAGGGGTTATTATTGTTCCGATGGTAGTTGCCCATAAAATTTGTTGACTCATGGTTTTCAGGACATTCACTCTCATGATGATTGCTGTGACAAAATAAGCATACATTATATGTCACCTTGACTTCTCTTACCTCATTAGGACGTTGGAAATATTTCAACATATTGGTTATGGCCAAAAGTTGAGCTGCTACCGAATCTTTACCTTATAATTCATATACTCATGATGTTTTTCTACCAGTTCCCAATCTTGCACTTGGAAATTGATAATCATTATTTGCTATCCTGTCGAGGATGTCAAAAGCTTCCTCGGGTGATTTGTCTAGTAAGGTTCCATTCACTGAGACATCTAGCATCATTCAAGTTGTTGTGTTGACTCTATTGTAAAACATTACCACTTGCGTCCAATCGTGAAATCCATGGTTAACACATTTACAAAGTAGACTTTTATACCTATCCCATCATTTGTACATTGATTCATCATCTCCTTGGTTAAAACTAGCAATGTCATTGCGAAGCTGACTGTTCATATTAGGCGGATTGTATCGCAGTAGGAAAAACTCTTGCATAAGTATGCCCATGACTCCATTGAGCCGGAAGGAACTTCACTGAGCTAGGATCTTGCTTTATCGTGTAGGAAGTAAGGAAAAAACTTCAGTTTTAGCACATCCTCATGTACTCCTTGTTACCAAAACGAGTCGCATACTTCAAGGAAAGCACAAACATGTTGTCTCGCATCTTCATTCGATGAACCACCAAATTATCCGACAGAGTTTAACATGTTAAACATCACTGGTTTGAGTTCCAAGTGAGTGGCTTAGATATCAGGTGCCACTATGCCTGGATTGAGGTCATCAAGAATAGGGTTCAAATGATCTCGTATCGCTCTTGGTCTTACAACTTGAAGATTAATTGTTGCATCTGGATCTCCTAAATCTCTCATGTTGTGTTGTATTTGAAATTGATTTGATTGTTCTATAGTTCTTTGGGCTCGCAACCTTTTTCTGAGTGATTGCTCAATTTTAGGGTCGAATGGTTCCAAAGGCTTACCAGAAGATCTCAAGGTCATTCAATAATTAAAACCTACAAAAGAAAATAGTAAACTACGTTAGACTAATATAATTTGACAAAGAGAACTTGTTATGGCTAAAAATATCGTCAGTTGCCAATCCCCGACAACGGTGCCAAAAACTTGATTACTTGTAAATGTATATGCTAAGGTAAGCAAATCTGTGCAAGTATACACAATCGATACAAGTAATATAGTAGTGAGTGAGTATCGTCTCCACAGGGATTGAATTAGAAATATATTTTCACCACAACTAGAACTAATGTCACAAGCTAAGTCCTACTAAGTATTATCGTAAGAACTAATATTAATGAACTAAGAAAATGATTCAATGATTTCAGAAAGGTTTGGTTGAGGCAAAATTAATATGAAGACTAATAAAACAAGTGATGATTTAAATATATTGCAAACAACCTCACATATTTAGACATTTCATAGAGCACTTATGCTAAACCATTATCTTGACAACAAATATTCTCAGTTTATAATGACTTATTATGACTCACTAAAACTGCCCGATAGGATTACTAGGTATTCTTAGATGGTTTCTACGACAATACCTCTCGTCGTTAACTATAGAAGTAGTCTCTCCTACTCTAGCATCTATCCCTTTTACTCATTTGAAACTCACTCCTTATCTCTAAGATAGACAATTTAGAACTTCACCATCCCGGATTCATTCCATTGCTCACGTTGATCTATCTTAATTCTCTTGAATTTAAGAATCACTTATCTAGACAAAAGTCTATCTCTCGATGCTATTACAATGCCAAGACATGTTTTACCAAAACCCAAGGCTATCTATTGATGCTCTTACAGTGATAAGGTAAAATATTTAAACTGTGAACAAAACAGTCATAAGCGAAACATAATTAATCATTCATAAAGATAAAAATATTGTTTCGGCAAAACAAAGTTTAACACCAAGTAAAGAATTCATGGTGCTATTAAAGATCATCTGAGATTCAACGTTTAATACAACCCCAAATAGATAAAGAGTTAAAAAAAAGGAAGAAAGACTCCCAAAACCAAGGGCTCTATCGCGACAATCCTGATAAGCATCGCGCACCTTCCTTGGTGATCACCCTCTCTCAAGGCCTGATCATAGCTCTGCTATCATCTGGCTATGGAGGACACCAAGGAAGGTTGGTTGGTAGATGGTGGGAAAGCACTGTAGTTGCTTACTCACGCCTTAGGTAAAGCTCTTCTCTCTTCTTCCTTGCCTACTTTGTTTGGCGGTTGCTGCTGGTTATTTATAAGGAAAGACCTCCTAGGTCTTTGTCTACTTTTGGAGTTTCCTTAACTAGCCGTTATTAATTTCCCAGACTTAAAAAGGAAAGGCCGATGGCGACTGTCAGAATAATTGAGGCTTGCTTGCACATGAAGTAGGTCATCTAGCTGGCGTGTGACATAGGCAGTTTAGCCACACCTGCTTCAGACTTCCTCAAATATATATTGCCTTGGTAAGGTAAATCTTCTCCTCACATTCTCATCTGTTTCATTGGCCTCTGCACTTTTACATTGTCACGATTGGAATGTTATTCCGTTGTAGGATTCCTGCACAAACACAACCCAAACAACCATTTCTCTTCAGCAGCATCAGTCAAACCAAATAAATCCTGCCTAAGTAAAACTTATCCACCACATTCTAATATAACCTATATGTAACTAAATGCAACTATAAATACAATGCACACTTTGTCTAGACGAGCAATAACTTAAGTGAAAAGACTAGGAATTAAGTCTTTTTATGGAGTTATCAGGTTTACTCCAAGAGTTCAGGGACATCTTTGCATGGTCTTACCAATATATGCTTGGGTTATGCATATATATAGTGGTGCATAAGCTACCAATTGGGCCTGAGCGTAAGCTAGTCCAACAAAAACTCAAGAGAATTAGGCCAAAAATGTTACTAAAGATTGAGGAAGTAACGAAAAAGATCGATGCAGGGTTCCTCCAGGTAGCCAAATACCCAGAATGGGTGGCTAGTATAATCCCTGTACCGAACAAAGATGGGAATATTTGCATGTACGTGGATTATAAAGATATAAATAGAGCCATGTGAAATAACACTTTTCCCTTGCCTAATATAGACACTTTAGTGGATAATACTACATCACATTCATGGCTTTCCTTCATAGACGATTTCTCAGGATATAACCAAATAAAAATGAGCCCCGAAGACATAGATAAATGACATTTTTGACCATATGAGGTACCTTCTATTCTAAAATAATGTCGTTTAGATTGAATTTTTTTAAAAACTTACGAAAGGGTAATGATGACTCTTTTCCACGATATGATGCATAAAAAGATCAAAGTTTATTTGGATGACATGACTGAAAAGTCCCAAATTGAAGAGGAGATATTCTTAATCTGAGAAAATTTTTCCAAAGATTGAGGAAGTATCTGTTAAAACTTAACCTAGCTAAGTTAACTTCCAGGGTAACATCTGGAAAACTCTTTGGTCTTGTAGCAAGTAAATGAGGAATTGAGATAGATTCAGATAAAGTGAAGGTAATTCATTATCACAAAGAAAAGTTTGAGATTTCTTAGGGAGACTAAATTATATATCCCGATTCATTTCTTAGTTAACCGATAAATGTGATCCAATGTTCAAATTACTTCAAAAGAACAACCCTGAAATATAGAATGATGAGTACCAAGAAACTTTGGAAATTATTAAGAAATATTTATCCAACTCTTCGATCTTGGTAGCAACGGTTCCTGATAGACCGTTAATTCTCTACCTGAAAATCTTTGAGAATTCGATGGGATGTGTGTTGGGGCATCATGATGAGTCTAGAAAAAAAGGAAAAAATCATTTATTATTTGAGTAAAAATTTCACTAATTGCGACATCCGGTACCCGCTAATTCACAAGCTATGTTGTGCTTTGGTATGGGCTACCAAGAGGCTCAGGCAGTATATGTTATACCATACCATTTGGTTGATATCCATACTATATCCCCTAAAGTTCTTGATGGAGTCACCAGCTATAAATGGAAGGATGGAAAGATGGAAAATGTTGTTATCCAAATTTGATATCATGTATGTTAACGAAAAGGCAATAAAAGGAACTATCATAACATACTTTATAGTAAGTCGTGCTTCAGAAGATTACGAGTCCTTAAACTTTAATTTTCTAGATGAGGATTTGACGTGGATTTCAAATGATAAAGAAATTACATTAGATGAAAGTATTGGAAGCTTTATTTTGATGGAGCTTCTAATGCTCTAGGACAAAAAATTAGGGCAGTTCTGGTTTCACCAGTAAATGTCTACTATCCTTTCATAAGTATGATGGAGTTCCTATGCACCAACAATATGATAAAATATGAAGCACGTAACATGAGGTTTAGAGTAGCCATTTAGAGAAAAGTTAAAGTGTTCAAGGCATATGGAGACTCCTCGTTAGTGGTATATCAACTACGAGGAGAGTGAGAGACAAAGGATCCAAAACTAGTTGAATATAGAAATTTGGTCTTTGAACTAGTAAAGGAATTTGAAGAGATTACTTTCACTTATCTCCCCTGAGAGGATAATCAAATGGGAGATGCCTTGTCCATACTGACAGTAATGTTTAAGGCAAATAAAAAAGCTGACATGATGTTAATCAGAATGCAAGTATATGAAACCCAACACATTTTATAGCATAAAAGAAGAGGCAGATAACCACCCATGTTACTATGATTTTCTACATTATATCAAGTCTATCCCCAACATGCATCGGAGATAGATCAAAGGACACTCAGAAGAACGGTTGTTGAGTAAGTCCTAGATGGAGAAATTCTATATAGAAGAGACAATGATCAATTTATGTTGAGATGTGTGGACTCCAAAGAAGCAAGATACATTCTAAGAGAAGTACAGGGTGGAATATGTTGGACACATGAGAACAAACTATATATGGCTAGAAAGATAATGAGATATGGGTAATATTGGGTTATGATTCAAATAGATTATGTTGATTATATAAGAATATTCCACAAGTGCCAAATATATGCAATTAAGATTCATGCAATGCCTTTGTAGCTGCATGTCATGATCGCACTATGGTCGTTCTCTATGTGGGGTATAGACGTCATTAGGATAGTCACGCCAAAAACCTTAAATGGAAATCGCTTCATCCCATTGGCAATTAATTATTTCACTAAGTGGGTAGATGATGCTTCCTATTCCAATACCAAAAGATCTATAATTTCAAGGTTTATAAAGGAGATAATGTACCGATATAAGTTGCCAGAGAGATTCATCATAGATAACCCTATCAATCTAAACAATAAAATGATGGATGAACTATGTATGTGATTCAAGATAAAGCTTGCTAATTTAGTAACCTACCATCCAATGATGAATGAGGTAGTAGAAAAAACATAATTAAGAGGATTATCACAAAGACCATTAAACTTATAGGGGCTGAAATGAGAAATTACCATTTTCCCTATATGTATATCAATCTATTGTGCGTACGTCAATGAGGCAAATGCATTTCTCTTTGGTATATGAAATGAAAGCAATTGTACATGTTGAAGTTGAAATTCTGCCACTCTGAATCTTGAAAGAGGTAAAGTTGAATGAAGCTGAATGGGTTCAAGATCGGTTTGATCAATTAAATTTAATTGAAGAAAAGAGGTTAAAGGCCATATGCCATAGGCAAATATACTAGAAACAGATGATGCAAGCTCATGACAAAAAGGTTCACCCGAGAGAATATCGAGAGGGTGATTTAGTGCTCAGGAAGATCTTGTCTATTCACAAGGACTTTTATGGGGAGTGGATGCCTAATTAGGAAAGGCCATATGTCCTCAAAAAGGCTTTTTCCAGAGGAGCATTGATTTTGGCAGAAATGGATGGAAAGGTATTGAAAAATCTAATAAACTCAGATTTTGTCAAGAAATACTACGCTTTAAGAGAAGAAGAAACAAAAGAAAAAGGAAAAGAAAAGGGGGTTCAAGATAAAAATTTGTAAAGGACATCTTAAAACCAAATGAAGGATCTGAGTTGAAAACTTAAAAGCGTGGCTCTAAAGCATTTTGATGTTATGTACCTGGTAGTTAAACCCTCTTGAGAGCCTGATAGTTCGAGAGAAGCTCCACATCTGTAAACCTCTACACAACATTGATATCTTTTAGATAAAATCTCACCTTAGTGCTCTAAATTATATCATAGTGATTGATCCAGGAACACTCATGCTAGAGAGTCTTGGGGCATATACCTTTTATTTCTTGATTTTCTTTTCATTTTTTTATTGTCATGATTTTGTATAAATTTCTAGATTTTATCAATGAATTTCGATTTTATTAATTCCCACTTCAGATTTCATTTTTTAAGCATCTTATTAGTAGGATATCATAGCCTAAATTAAAATAAAACATTTCTTGGTATTACTTTGAGTTAACCTTTAAAGCACAGGGAATCCAAAGCAGATCATCATGTTAACACTTATGTTTATTAATAGAAGTGTATGATAGAATGTGACCTGATGAATATCGATAACCCAATTTCAAAAGGGGTAATAAAATTACGACGATCCATTTCATTTCAAAGCATCTCTCTAGTCAGACATTATCGGAAATAAGTAAAAGAGCAATTATTAGAAAGAAAATCGTAAAATGAAAACATGAAAGGGGTGCTCTAAGACCTTTAAGGAAGAAGCGCATAGTAAATACGAAAGAAGTCAATGCTAAGTTGAAAAATAAAGAGAACTGGAGATTACGACTCAAGAAACGACTCTAACAAAGAGGACGAAGCGAAGATTTACAAGACAATGATGCTTGCAATACTAAAATGACATCATGCATGCATATTTAGGCATTTACAAAATAAGAGCATACACATCCATTTTTTATCAATTGTTGAATGTTTGACAAGAAATTAATAGCCAATAGAGATTCAATTCATCTTTTCATCAGTCAAATAAGTAGACTTCAACAAAGAATTCAAGTTTTAAAGAGTAATATTTTCGAGAAAAGAATTTATAATGAGAAGAACTTGGTCAACCTTTGCTCGATTCCATAGAAGGAGTTGGATCATCTTTTCTAATAGAATAAGTTCATTATGAGAGAAGAACTTGTTCAACCTTTGCTCAATTGCATAATAGAATGAGATAGGACATCATTTCCAAGAGAAGAAGTTCATAACAAGAAGAACTTGTTCAACCTTTGCTCGATTCCATCATAAAAAGAGTTGGATCAGCATTTATGAGAGGAAAAGTTCAAAATTAAAAGAACTTGTTGAAAACTTTGCTCAATTTCAACACAAAAAGAGGTGGATCAACATTTCTAAGAGAAGAAGTGAATAATCAGAAGGACTTGTTCAACCTTCACCCAATTCCATCACAAAATAAGGTGGATCAACATTTTCAAAGAAAAAAATCATAATGAGAAGAACTTGTAGCTAAAGAATCTTAGTGACCACACCGAAAATGATGTTTTATGTCTTTTCTTTATTCCAGTTCTACCGCAATAAGTAAAGAGGGTCAACTATAATCACCATTTTTTTTTATTATTATTATTAATATTGATATTTGTTATTATAAATAGAAAATCAAAATACAAAAAAACTATTAATTTATATTTTAAAAGTCCAAATTACAATGTAACCCAAAACTCTTTATAATTCATCAACAAACAAACAGACCCATTAACCCAAGCCTAAATCATTGGAAGCCCAACAGCTAGGGGAACCCAAGCAATCTTATCTCCCATGCGCCACATGATTGGCACTGTTAGATATAGGCAGATACAACAGCCAAGATGAAGGAAACTAGGGTTTTCACCCTTTGTTTCTATTACCACTTTACCCCTACGATTGGATCGAATCTGATCCAATATTCCAAATCAAGGCCCTATTAGGGTTTAACCCTAAATGATTACTCCAGCCACCACTTCCATTTGCATGTGGTGCCTTGTTCGTGAGATGCACTTGCCATACTCCCTCTTTCTCAAAGCTACTATCGTCACCGCCGTCGAATTTATTGTCGGTCATCATTGAGAGAAATAAAAAGAGACCTCAAGGTAAATATTTTATTCTTTCCTTTACATGAATCAAAGCCACCCGATTCAGGGCTTTGTTCCCACTAGATTACCCTCCTCGACCAAAGCACCAAACCTGAAAAAAGGAAAACAAACAAAAGTCAGAGAATGTTTATCATGCAACCAAAAATGATAAAAAAGAAGGGGATATTTTTCAATATGAAATGGAAACTAAAAACGAGAGAGGGGAAGAAAACATTAAAAAGAAAAAGAGGGAAAGGGAAAGGAGAAGGGGACCTTTGTCTTCCACCGGAGGGTCTAAGCTCCGTTGAAAAATGTTATTTTTTAAAGGTAAACCCATAGAGCTAGAACGATTTGTGAGTCTCTAGGCTTAGTAGAGCTCGAATTTAGGTTTAGGAGGGGGAAAGGGTTATTTTTTAGCTTTGACTTGAGTGTCGACCACCGTATATGACCACCAGCGGTGTTAACATAAGGTAGCCAGAGTCTTTTCAGACTCCCACGGTGATGAGAGAGTTGAGAGGAAACAAACTTTCTGTTTTAAGCAAAAAACAAAGAAAAAAACAAAAATGAGGAAATGGGAGATTAGGCCATTTTTTGCCTTGGATTAAAATATATATACTAGGCACTATACGACACAATTTTTTTGGGGGGGGGGGGTTTAGAGTCGCACATTTAGCGATTGGGTAATCATCTCAAGGGGTCCTTTACTTTGTAACCTTTACATTTCAATCAGCGAATGGAATTTATTTATTTTTATGTTTCAAGCTTTATATTTTAATGTGTTTATATTTTCATCACTATTTGAATGTTCATATATTTTGATTGAAAGCCTAATTTAACTTTTAATTTCTTGATTTGCTGCATTTTAATCATTTGTGTAAGATGTTAGGAAATGCCATAATCTTGCTACGCACCACTATAATTTATTAGGTTTTACATTTTAGTCATTCTTGTCTTGATTATCATATGTACTAAAGTAGTTTTAATAATACAAAATAACCTCTCTAATTTTGTTAAGTTTTCATTCTAGTCATTTTTCTAATATATTTATTGCATAAAATAAAATTATTACCAATAGGTCCCTACAGTTATAGTTTAGTTCTAACATAGCCTATTAATTTCATTTACTTAGTATCCATATTTGCTTCAATTATTTAAATGTTAAATGACGTATAAGTTCTAAATATTTTATTAAAATGGTAAAATGTCTTTAGATTAATGCTTGTATCAATTTTCAAGAATGCATTTTGTAGAATGAGCGTGAAAAGTACAATATATCGAGATAGTGCAATTCAATACGACATTTAAACTAAAGTGAACTTATAATGTAACACAAACACACAAAAATTATTAATTTAAATTTTAAAAGTCTAAATGACAATGTAAACCAAACCTCTTTATAGCTCATTAGCAAACAAAACATACCAATTAACCCTAGCCCGAATCGGTGAAAGCCCAACAACTATGGGAACCCTACAAATCTCATCTCCTATGTGCCGCACAATTGGCACCGTTATATCTGGGTAGATCAAACAGTTAAGATGAAGGGAACTAGGGTTTTCACCCTTTGTTTCTATCGATGATTCTACCCTATCATTGGATTGAATCCAATTTAATGGTCCAGATTAAGGCCCCATTAAGGTTTCACCATAAAAGGTTGCTCCATCCACTTCCTCCACACACCCATGGTTCCCTGTTCGTGAGATGCACGCGTTAGACTCCCCATCTCTCGAAGTTGTTGTCATCACTGCATCGGATTTGTCATCGATCATCACAGTGACAATTAAAAAGGGACCTTAGGGTACAAATTTTAGCCCTTCCTTTACATGCATCAAAATTGCTTAATTAAGGAACTTTTCCCTGCTGGATTAGCCTCATCGGCCAAAGCCCCAAATTTGAAAAAAGGAAAACAAATAAAAGTAAGAGAATATTTATCATACAACCAAAAATCATAAAAAAAGGAATCTTTCAATATAAAGGGAAAAACCAAAAAGGAGAGGGGGAAGAAAAAACAAAAAAGAAAAAAGTGAAAGGGAAAGGAGAAGCAAACCTTCTTCTTCCACCGGAGAGTCCAAGCATTGCCAGAAAGTGTTATCTTTCAAAGGTAAGCCCCTAGATCTAGAACGATTCGTGAGTCTCTAGGCTTGGACATAAATTTACGAGGGGAGAGGGTTCATTTCGAGCTCTAAATTTTGACCACCATATTCAGCTGTCAGTGAAATCAACAAAAGACGGTTGGTGCCTTTTCGGCCTCCTTCGGTGAGGAAAGATTTGAGAGAAAACAAACTCTCTTTTAGGCAGAAATACAAAAATGAGGAAATGAGAGATTAGGCCATTTTTGGCCTTGGTTCAAAACATATATAATAGGAACTATACGGTGTTGTTTTATGGGGGTTATAGTTGCACATTTAACGGTTGGGTAATCTTCGTGAGGGGTCCTTTACTTTGTAACCTTTGCATTTCAGTACCCAAATGAATTTATTTGATTTTATGTTCCGAGCTTTATATTTTAATGTGTTTATATTTTTATCACTATTTGAATGTTCATATGTTTTGGTTGAATGGCTAATTTAGTTTTTAAATTCTTGATGTGTTGCGTTTTAGTCTTCTCTATAAGAAAATATTATGAAATACCTTATTCATGCTACAAGCCACTATAATTTATTAGGCTTTACATTTTAGTCATTGTCTTGTCTTGATTATCATATGTAATACGTGGTTTTAATACAAAATGACCCCTCTACTTTTTATAGTAATCATGTGTTTGTTTCTTGCATGTTGTATTAATTTTAATTATATTCAATTCATGCTTATTGCAAGGCCATCTAAATAAATAATAAAGAGAATATTCTCATATAGGGAAGAGATTAGGGGTGCTTAATGAGTTGAGCAGCTCGTGAGTAGATCGAACTGGACTCAGTCAAAACTCGATAAAAGCTCAACTCAGGATTGACTCGATGCCTCGAGCAAAGTCCAACTCGACTCGATAAGTTCGCAAGCAACTAGTTACTTTTTTTTATAACTTTTCAATGTTATCTGAAAAATTTATTTCATTAAAAAATTACTAATTTACTAATTGATAATAAAAATAATAATAAATCACTAATCTATTAATTTTCTAATAAATAATTAAAATACTAAATTATTAATTCATAATTATTATTTTACTATAACCAAAAATCAAACCTTAATTATTATTTTAATGTATTTATGGATTGTTATTTTGGTGTTTACCCTTTGAATTTGTTTTATACATTTTTCGATAATTTTTTGTTATATTTATTAATTTTAGTTTATAGTAAGTTATAATAGTAATAATAGATTTTATTTATAGTTTAAAAAATAAAATAAAAATTTTGCGGGCTTAATGAGCAATGAGTCTAGTAACAAATTTTCTTAATGAGCACGAGTCGAGCACAATTTTAACGAGCTTAACGAGCAACGAGTCAAGTTGAGCAATAAATTTTTTAAATAGCACGATTTGAGCACTATCCAACTCGCGATCAACTCGCTCGATAAGCACCCCTAGAAGAGATAGATGGGATAGCCTTCCCACTAGAGGACGTACAAATTCTGGGATCTCTTCTCAAAATGAAGAATGTTCATCTATAGTTAGAAATGAATTAATTAATGAGCAATAAAATAAATTGTAAGATAATTCTTAATTTTAGATTTCTTTAATTCCTATTACCACAATGATGTATAACCAATTAGGTATTAATATTGGGCGTTGTGCATGAGTATCTATTTCTCCATTCGTAATGACCCCTGAATCCTTAAAATAAATCTATGGTAAATGTAGACCAAGTTGTATTTTAAAAATAATTATTCTTTAAAAGTTATTTGTTAGGTATTCGATCTACCTAACCAAAAGTTTGACAGCGACTCCAAATTACATTGATTTTGAAATTAAAAATTCAAAAAATATAATTTTTATGATTAAGAATAATGAATCTTTTTCTTTTTGAAAAAAGCGTTACGACATCAATTCTTATTATTTTTCAATTAGTGTTAACATCTCCATTTTTCCATGTCACTAATTGTTCTCGCTGTTCTTAGATGGATTTATTCAAATGGTATTTCATGGAAATAATTTGTGATAACTAACAACAAGGTTTCATTTCTTATATTTCTCTTTATTTCGTGCAATACATATATAAAAGAACAAAATGTTATGGCAAGCTTTTTAGCTTTGTATTATTTAAACGTTGTTAAAAGTTATTCAAAGGTCTATTGATGTAAGGTACTCTTATCTTAAATTGATTGTGGATCTAGGAAGGAAGTAAAAATAACCTGCATAAGTGAATGACTCAAATAGATGGCTTGGTTGTTGATGTAAAGGTGAAATGGAGGGCTATGTATGTTATGAAGTTGGTAGCAGAAGTAGGATGAAAAGGCTATAGTATGGCTTATGAAAGAAATGATGGTTGGTGAGGATAATATATTAGAAAGACCAAGGAAGAACCAGTGCTAGAATGAGAAAAGACTCAGCCTTACAAATATCTCTAAAGGATGGTAAAATGGACTTAGACCCACTATCTATAAGGAGATAGGAACCACAAGTATCAAGGGAATAGAGGTTGATACCACAAGTAATAAATTACTTGATAAGTCGATAAAAGTCACAAGGACTTGAGAAAAGAGAATAATATCACTTAAATTATATCAAATGTGTGTTTATATAATGAATAGGACCAACCTATTTATATGAATTGAAGAGATATGGTCGAATGGATGCATGTTGGTTTGGCTAGCCCTTGTGTCCTTCTAGAATGAAATAATTAATTAATTAAGTACATGAATGAAAGGGAATAATGTTTCGACTGAATTAAGGGGGCATGTATCTTGGCTGAATGGTACTTGAACCCCTTCAAATTGGCGCCTAAATGAAGTATTAGGAGCCTTGGTTGAATGGTTGGGTTATTTGGTGTTTGGTGCACCTAGGAGGAGTCCACACGCTTGGCACATGTTTTCTGGTCACAAGGTTACCTAGGAGGCTTATAGTGTAGCCTTATACATATTATGAAGACCAAACATGGGTGTGAGTTGAGCTATCTTCAAGCTTGCATGTGTTTAGCTAACAAACAATGCAAGCGCTGGTGGCGAAGGATCTTCTTATCCATGATCTCCCAAGCTCCCTAGCATCATCTTTAGCTATGTTCAGCTACATTTGTTGTCACGTTCAGCAACTTGTCGTCAAATAGTCCAACTAGCTGAGATGAGCTAGCCTTGAGCTCCTCTAACTGAGTTGAGCTTCCTATTTGTTCCAAAAGCTTTCGTACATGATTATGGTCTTATGAGCTATGAATGCATGTCAAGAGCTAAGTACATAATGATATAACATATGTAAGCTCATGTATAAGATTTAGGAGCTGAAATCAATGCACATGAGCTAACAAATGAATGATTAAGCATGCTTTCATTTCATAAATGTAATAAATCATGCTTAAATGAATGTAAGACTAATCTAACATACTTAAAATACTTAAATTAACATTGTGCATTAATCATAAAGGCGTTGATATGCTAACTTAGTCTTTAGCTATTAAAACATTATACAACTTAACATTGGATGGTGTTAAGTTGTTAAATGAATTGAAGGCTTCAAGACACTTAGTTAAGAGTGCTTCCCTGAATTATTTCACCCTTGATCGAGTAATGGGACCTTGAGGCATCACTTCTGGATCCAAGGTAGGTATGACCACATCATCTCCCTTTTTTTAAGCGATTTGTCCCTAAATCATTTATAGCCACAAATGGTGACAAGTTAGATATGTTGAATGAAGCACTTACGCCTGCAAACTCACCGGACAACTATAGTTTGTAAGCATTGTTATTTATCTTTTCCACAATTTGAAATGGACCATCTCCTCGGGGTAGTAATTTGGACTTTCTTTGATTTGGGAACCTTTCTTTTCTAAAGTGTACCCAAACCCAATCATCCACTTCAAAAGTTATCTTCTTTCTTCCTTTGTTTGTCTGTTGCTCATATTGTCTAGTCCATCTTTCAATATTGTCCTTGACTTGTTGATGGAGCGTTTTAACGAATTCTTCTTTGTTTTTCCATCTTTGTTCACTATTTGATCACAATGTAAAGGAACTAAGTCTAAAGAATTTAAAGGGTTAAAACCATACACTACCTCAAGTGGAGAATACTTGGTTGCTAAATAAATTGTTCGGTTGTAAGAAAACTCCACGTGTGGTAGACATTCTTCCCAAGTTTTGATATTCTTTTGGATGATGGATCTGAGTAACGTTGACAAAAATCTGTTAACCACTTCAGTTTTTCCATCTATTTGTGGATGAAATATAGTATAAAATAGTAGTTTTATGCCGACTTTACTCCACAAAGTCCTCCAGAATTGGCTTAAGAATTTGAAATCTCTATCTGACACAATGGTTCGAGGAAGTCCATGTAACCTTACCAATTCTCTGAAGAACAAATTTGCAACATGGATGGCATCATCGGTTTTGTTGCATGGTCTAAAGTGAGCCATTTCAAAGACCCTATCAACCACCACATATATTGAATCTTTTCCACTCTTGGTCTTTGGTAAGCCCAAAACAAAGTCCATAGAGATATCTACCCACGGCATGGTTGGAATTGGTAAAGGCATGTACAATCCATGGGGCATAACTCTTGTTTTTCCTTTCTACACACTATGAACCTTTCACATACCTTTTCAACATACCTTTTTATCTTTGGCCAAAAGAAATGTTCTTTCAAGATGCTAAGTGTCTTTTCAACGCCAAAGTGTCTCATAAGTCCCCCTTCATGTGCTTCTTTGGTTAATATTTCTCTCATGGAGCCTTGTGAGATGCAAAGTCTCTCTTCCTTGAAAAGATATCCATCATGCTGGTAGTACTTGTTATGAGCATCTGTTTCACATAACTTATACTTTTCTCTAAAGTGCAAGTCAGTAGCATAATGTTCTTTGATGAATGAAAAACCAAGAAGTTTAGAATCCAATGTGTTAAGTAAAACATACCTACGTGAAAGAGCATCAGCCACAATGTTATCTTTTCATTTCTTATAGTGGATGACATAGGGAAAAGACTCAAGGAATTCGACTAATTTGGCATGTCTCTTATTAAGCTTGTGTTTTCCCTTGATATGCTTTAAGGCTTCATGGTCAGTGTGTATAAAAAATTCACTTGGTAACAACTAGTGCTGCCAAGTTTTTAATGCCCGAATGAGTGCATACATCTCTTTTTCATAAGTTGGATAATTCAGAGTTGCACCATTTAGTTTCTCACTAAAGTAAGCAATTGGCTTTCCTTCTTGACTCAAAACAACACCAATTCCAATCCCGGAGGCATCACATTCAACTTCAAAGGTCTTTTCAAAATTTGGCAAGGCTAGTAATGATGCCTTTGTCAAACAATCCTTAAGTTCGTTGAATGCTATATCTTGTTCTTTACCCCCAAGAGAAGTTTGAATTCTTCTTAATAATCCCTGTTAAGGGGTGGTAATAGAATTAAAATTAGGTACAAACCTCCTGTAAAAACTAGCCAATCCATGGAAACTCTGGACTTGACTGATATTGATAGGTTTTGGCCACACTTGAATTGATTTAATCTTCTCTGGATCCACTGCCAATCTCTGTGAACTTCCAATGAAGCCTAAGAAGGTAACTTGGTCAGTACAGAGAACACATTTCTTGAGATTAGCGTATAAGTGCTCTTCTCTCAAAGTGACAATAATAGTTCTTAAATGTTCAACATGCTCGTTTAGGGACTTACTGTATATTAATATGTTATCCAAATAAACAACACAAATTACCAATGTAAGGCCAAAAGACATGGTTAATCAAACGTATAAAGGTGCTAGGGGCATTAGTTAAGCCAAAAGGCATGACTAACCACTCATACAAACCTTGTTTGGTCTTGAATGTGGTTTTCCACTCGTCACCTTCCTTCATTCTAATATGATGGTAGCCACTTTTCAAATCAATTTTGGAGAAGATGTTGTTACCATTAAGTTCATCAAGCATATCATTCAATCGAGGTATAGGGTGTCTATACTTGATGGTGATCTGGTTCACAACCCTACAATCCACACATATTCTCCAAGTTCCATCTTTATTTGGCACCAACAAAACTAGTGCAAAACAAGGACTTAAACTCTCCCAAATGTATCCTTTGTTTAGTAGTTCTTTGACTTGTTTTTTCAATTCCTTGGTTTCCTCGGGATTGCTTTTGTATGTTGTTCTATTAGGAATGATGGCTCCAGGAATGAAATCAATTTGGTGTTCAATTCCTCTAATTAGTGGTAAACCATCAGAATTTCTTCAGGAAATATATCTTAAAGTTCTTGCAAAAGAGTGGAGATAGAAGAAGGCAGGCCTTTAGGAGGGTTAGTAAGTAGAAAATTTTATTATACATAAGTATAACTATAGCTTTCTTTGTAGATAAATGTTTATGAATATCTCCTCTACTGGCATATATGTTCATCTTTTGAGTGTGAATTTGTTTTGCCTTCTTTTCCTTCTCCCATTCTTCTATGCATGACTTAAGGGTCACTTGGCATTCATGGACTTGACTTGGAAGCATAGGTGCCAATATGATTTTCCTTCCTTGATGTTGGAAGGAATACTCATTGGAAAATCTATCATGAGTAGCCTTCTTGTCAAATTGCCAAGGTCGTCCTAATATAACGTGGCTTGCACTCATGGGCACTACATCACAAAGAACTTCATCATTGTATCTTCTAATGGAGAAAGGAACAACGACTTGTTTGGTTACCTTTGCTTCCTCCACATCATTGAGCCACTGTAATTTGTAAGGATGAGGATGTTTGGAAGTCTTTAGGCTCATTTTTTCCACCATGTGATTGCTTGCTACATTTGTACAACTTCCTCCATCAATGATCACTATACAAACTTTATCTTCCATATGATATTTTTTATGGAAGATATTCTCTCTTTGTTCATCTTCTCAACTTTGAATGTTCAAAGTCCTTTTAACTACAAATATGTTGGATGGAAGAGACATGTTAGAAAAAATAAGAAAAAGGAAATGTGTATAGGACCTTACCAATTAATGCTCTCATAAAGCCTCACTAGTTCACTCTGAGGAAACTTTAATGTCACTCAATCCGCTCGTGTTTGCACTCTAGGACTTCAAGGCTTTTACTATTCCTCTTCCAGTCTCCCACGCTCAAGCCTTTTTCCTCTCAATCTCTTTGTCTCGAGTTCTAAGTAACTTTACTCAAAACTATACCAAGTAAAGTTTACTTGTTGTGTGTCGGCTGCAAATGGTTAGTAGGAATAGAAAGCAAAATATAATGAAAAGGGTGGCTTAAAAATAAGAAAGAAGAGAATAAAGGGGTTACTTACACAAAGTCACTTCACAACCCTTTTTATCACCACAATCAATTTTAGATGCTCACTTGAATGGCTTGGTGATAAACTTGTTGTTTGTGCTTTGAAATTTTCTTTTCTTTTCTTCTTTTGTTCTTCTTTGGGTGCTTGCAATTTTCTTTGCTGATTTTTTTCTTCACTTGCAGTTCTTTTTGTATTTTATTGTTGTTGTTGTTGCACTTTGCTTCTTCCACCAAAGCTTTGAATACCACTTGATGTAAGGTACTTCTACCTTAAATTGATTTTTGATATGGAAAGGAAGCAAAACAACCTGCATAAGTGAATGACTTAAATAGATGGCTTCGTAGTTGATGTAAAGGTAAAATGAAGGGCTATGTATGTTATGAAGTTGGTAGCAAAAGTAGGATGATAAGGCTATGGTATCGCTTATGAAAGAAAGGATGGCTGGAAAAGATAGTATCTTAGAAAGACCAAGGAAGAACCAGTGCTACAATGAGCAAAGACCCAACCTTACAAATCTCTCTAAGGGATGGTAACAAAGAACTTGGACCCATTATCTCTATGGAGATAAGAAACACAAGTTTCAAGGGAATAGAGGTTGATGCCACAAGTAATAAATTACTTGATAAGTCGATAAAAGTCATAAAGACTTGAGAAAATAGAATAATCTCACTTAAATTATATCAAATGTGTGTTTACAAAATGAATAGGACCAACCTATTTATAGAAATTGAAGGGATATGGCCGAATGGATACATGTTTGTTCGGCCAGCCCTTGTGTCCCTCTAGAATGACATAATTAATTAATTAAATACATGAATGAAAGGGGATAATGTTTCGGCTAAATGGAGGGGGCATGTCTCTTGGTCGAATGGTGCTTGAACCCCTTCAAGTTGGAGCCTAAATAAAGCATCATGAGCCTTGGTCGAATGGTTGGCTTGTTTGGTGTTTGGCCCGCCTAGGAGGAGTCCACATGCTTGGCACATGTTTGCTAGTCACAAGGCTTGCACATGGTTATCTAGGAGGCTTATGGTGTAGCCTTATGCATATGATGTAAACCAAACATGTGCAGCAGCCTTGGGCGTGAGTTTAGCTATCTTCAAGCTTGCATGTGTTTAGCTAGATAACAATGCAAGGGTTGGTGGTGAAGGATCTTCTTAGTCGTGATTTCCCAATCTCCCTAGCATCACCTTCAGTTATGTTCAGCTGCATTTGTTGTCACTTTCAACAACTTGTCTTCAAATAGTCCAACTAGCTGAGATGAGCTAGCCTTGAGCTCCTCCAGCTGAGTTGAGCTTCCCATTGTGTTCCACGAGATGTCATGATGTTTGTGATCTAATTGTGAGCTGCATATTGTTCCCAAATACTCCAATAAGTTGCCCTAATGTGTGTCATGCTTCTATGTACTTATATGTGCAAAGAAGACAAGGTAAATCAAAGGCATTGAACTTGTATGATCCAATTACCTTGTTGCCATGCATGATTATGGTCTTGTGAGCTATGAATGCATGTCATGAGCTAAGTATATATAATGATATAACATATGTAAGCTAATTTATAAGATTTAGGAGCTGAAATGAATGCACATGTCTAACAAATGAATGATTAAGCATGATGTCATTTCATGAATGTAATGAATCATGCTTAAATGAATGCAAGACTAATCTATCATGCTTAACATACTTAAATTAACATTGTGCATTAATCATAAAGATGTGGATATGCTAACTTAGTCTTTAACTATTAAAACATTATACAACTTAACATTGGATGATGTTAAGTTGTCAAATAAATTGAAGGCTTCAAGACACTTAGTTAAGAGTACTTCCCTGAATTATTTGGCCCTTGATCGAGTAATGGGACCTTGAGGCATCACTTCTGGATCCAAGGTAGGCATGACAACATCATTGATCCTCTCCACCACTTTCAAACTAAGTTTTTGTGGTTTTAATGTTGGTATTTTCTTTTGATTCCCTTTGGAAGTGTTAGTGATATTATTGTAAAATCCATACCATAGCACAAATTGGACAATAATAATAATAATAATAAATTGTAAATTGTGTCGTGGTTAATCAGTATCTTTGAAGTAAATTCGTCTTTATTGGTGTAGTCGCTATAATGAATCCCTTCCTCCGAGATTAACACAATATTTCCTAAATTCGTACAATCAAAATTGGGAAATGGACAAAGCTCTTCTCTAAAGCGAGCTCGAAATATAATATTTAGAGAATAGAAAGAGAGAGAACTCATATAAAATATTGTTTTTGGATGAATCGAAATGCTCAAAATACTTGGTATCTATAGGTTGATCCTCTAACTTAAATCGAGTAAGAATGTTATTTTGACTGAATTTTCGCAGTAATTATATCACAAATTCCAGCTAATAAGTCAACTATTTTAACAATTGTTTTGAGTACTATACCTAGTTTGAAATCAGTCCAGATTCATACTGTCAAAATTGTCAAGATTCTTGACACGAAAATTTTGCAATCAACTAATTAGTTTTGATATAACAATTAACTTCGATAATTAAGCAGAGTAATTTCGGATAGCAACTGCCATACAAATACAAAAATAAACTGTTAAATCAGACCTATAAATTTAATTGAAAATATTCTATTCAAGTTTATAATTCACGCTTTGCGCGACTGCTCATTGGTTAATCCAACATTGGTGGAAGCTGGCTTTTCATTGGCGCAAAATCACCAGGACTTTTCATCTTTTGATGGGTGGATGGAGCATTTGATGTACACTCTGTCGGTGCACCGTTTCATCACGTTCTTGATTTTGCTGCGGAAGATATGACATCGCCGGAATCTATTCTTTCATGAAGGTCATTTACTATCCGGGTGGTAACCCGTTGCAATCGAAGCCGTGCTCCAGTCAGCTTTTGTCATTGCCACGGCTTTATCGGGATCATCGGCTGCTGCCTTGGCTTCGGGACTTCACCTTCATTGTTGGATCAAAACTGTAGCGGATTCCTTCAAATTGAATGTTGATGGTGCTTGTCCCCGTTCAACTGGCCCACTGGCTATTGGAATGGTGCTTCAGGATTCTACGGGCATGGTTATGGCAGGACAGGCTTTCCAGGTTTCTGCTCCTCGCTCAGCAGGTCTGATCGATGCTTTGGCAATCTCTCATGGCGTTTGTCTGGCTTAGGAAGTTGGGCTGCCAAGTGTGGTGGTCAGAAGTGATTCATGGAACGTTGTACAACAGCTTCATAACCCGCCAACTGATATCTTGATTCTCCATTTTTATCTTCGTGAAGCTCGGCAAATACTGGAAACAAATCCGCACATTACAGTCTGATTCATTCTCCGTGAAGCTAATGGCGTGGCCCATGCCCTTGCAAATTATGCTTTCTTTTCGTCTTAGCCTTGGATTTTCAAACTGAAATACCAACTTGTATTACTGCAGTAGTCACTTCTGACATTGTGTTTAGTTAATAAATATCGGTTATTTTTTATTAAAAAAAGTTTATAATTCAAAGCAAAAAATTCTTACAAATTTTGTCAGAAAGTATAGTACAACAACACATAATTATACAAACACAATCTAAGCAAATAATTAAAATCACGTTATTCTACATTCAATAAGGGAAGAAAGAGAAGGTCTTTTATAAATATATCCAGGGGTGTTTTCCTTCTCATTGTAGGATACATGCTTAGAGGATTACTAACAGGAAGTTTGAGTCTAATTTTGTATTTAATTTCAGCTTTTTACTTTTTTATTTTTCTGTGAACACTAACTGTGAGAATCCACAAGCAGGGATCAAACGGAAGTAGAATTGTATATCTTTTAGGTAAGAATGGAAATGTTTTTTACTTGGCCTTTTAACAATGATGACGCTGTAAAAATATAATGCAACCTCAATCCAGGTGTTTTAAAGTTTTATAACATTAGGTTTTGGCAATGCTGCAGGTGGGCCGGGCAGTGGAAAGGGTACTCAATGCCCCAAGATTGTTCAACATTTTGGGTTTTGTCACTTAAATGTTGGTGATCTTCTTCAAGCTCAAGTTGATTCAGGATATTAATATGGGTAGATTCCCTTCTTCAATGCATGAATAAAGCCTAGTTATACCTTTGACGGTAACATAGTAGTATATGTTCTAAATATTTTCAATTCTTTAATAATGAATGTTCAATCATTTTTACAGTTATCGGTGCTCGAACTTATAATCTCAAAGAACAACAATAATTTCTTTAATCATTAAGGTAAGTTGATTCATATTAATAAGACTAAACTTTAAATTTTTTTTCATTGAAATGTTAATTAATACAGAAGCAATTGTTGGCTAAACTTTGTTGCTAAAAGATTCGGCTCATTTATTTTCTTAAACAAAATTGTTGGTCGGCAATATTTTATTGATGTTTCACATTTTGTTCCTACCTAAATAGATTTTAATATTAATAAAATATTCATTTTTTGTAGTGTAATTACCAACCTTTTTACCAACTGAATGCGCTTGGTAATTACATCAACTTTTAGGTTTGAATTTTGATGTCCATGTAAAGAAAATAAGAAATCAAGGAATGGAATAACGTTTAGAAAATTAATTTGTCGTTAGTCCAGATTATATGCACCTAAAAGGGTTCTATCACCTCCCAGACAAATTATTTCCCTTGTTTATTTATATTTAGGATCTGATCCGTCCACTACAATGTGTAGGAGTGAATAATTGATAAATTTTATTTTATAATTTAAATTTTATTTGAATTATTTTGAATTAAATTGAATTTATAAAATTTGAGTCAAGTGATTTAAGTTTCTCTTTAAGTTCAATTATATTTTTATAATATTATAATGAATTCAATTTTTTAGTGGTGTATTTGGTTTTTGTTCATTTTTTTTCACTAAAATATGAACCGTACTGCTCTTTGAGGGTTTTTAAAAATGGGAACCAAAACTGAAACTGAATGGTATAAAAACCACAGTTTTCGGTTCGGTGATTTTTGACTGTTCGCTATTTTTCAAACTCAACCTTTATAAAATTAAATTTAACGCTTAATTAGAGTGCAAACATATAAATTTAAATTTATAAAAATATTATTTGTTTTAATATTTAATTTATTTAAAAATTTTCTTATAATAAATTCAAAACGAATGTGTTTTGGATAGATATTTTCTTTTATTTTTTAATTCAGTTTAATTCGGTTCAAACGATTTTCATACGAAAAATGGAAACTGAAGCGAAATGCATATTTATTTTTTTAAATCGAAACTGAATCGTAGATTGAATAACCTAAACCGAACTAAATAGTTTGGTTCGGATCAGTTTTATCGGTTTTGTTGCTCAACCCTACCGATTTCAGGTTCAAAGACTTTCTCTAATCATATAAGATATATAATATATATATATATATAATATATATATAATATATATATATTCATATTTTTTCACATGTGAATGTAAGATTTATAATGTTTTTTAATAAATCAAATAAAATCAAAAAATCAAAAAATATATTTATAATGTTATTTTCAAATAAGAGATGTTTTAGGATAAATTATTGATAGATGTATAAAGGAGTCAAAAGAATTGATGATAATTTTTTTTACAAAAAAGTAAATCAAGGACCAAATTGAATAAAATAGAATTAAATTAAAAAACAGAATAAATTTATTTTTGATAATAAGAATTGAAGTTATATAGGTATTTCATAGTATTAGAGGAGCATGTAATTTAAATTTGGTCAAAATGTACTTAAAATGAACTAGCAATAAAAGAAATAAAAACAATAAATATGAAACATTGAGATACTAAATTGTAAAATGAAAAAATGACTTTTCAAAACTAATAATTGAAGTTGATATTATACATTGATGATTTTGTTGATTTAAATATATATTATACTTGAAATTAATCAAGCTCATATTTACTCATAAATTAAAAATTATATATTTTATACATTTATTCAGGGCATATGTATGATTTTATGTTAGAGGAGGAACTTCTAACTAAAGTCTTAAGAGGGGATCAACTTATAAAATTTTAAGAGATAAAAATAGATTTTTAATAAAAAATATATATAAAAAATCTAAAATATATAATAATTTTAAAGTTTTAGGGACGGTTGAACCCTTATGAATGGTCCTATTTACTTCTTTTATATATTACAATAATAGCAATATCAATTAAATATTCTAATATAATATTTATATTTTATTCGTTTAAACATATGCTAATAAGTTTGCAACACCTGTAATTTATATTACTATTTTATCCAAGAAAGTAGGAATTGTTGTTTATAATGGAAATAATGGAATTTCCTTTTCTTATTTGCTTAGTTTCCTACAAATATTTAGTTAAGGGTAACTATGTCAAATACCACTAAACTTTATGTTCTGATTCGTTTATACCATAAACCTTTTAATTTTATCAATTTTAGCATTAATATTTACTTTTAAGTGTAATTATATCACTCTGTCGATAATGACTTAATGTGATGATGACATGGCAACTTTGCGCTGTGACGTGGATACCTACAAAAACCTAAAATAACGCATTTTTTTACATAAATAATATTAATTTTCTAAAATTCCTAAAAACCCCAAAATTTCCAAAATCCCAAAAAATTAAAAATCTAAATCATAATCCCTAAATTCATCAACCATCACTATTAATAGCACACCATGGCCACCGCATTGAAGTCTCATTCTCTTATCGTGCACGTCATTTTTCATTTGCCCGTCGATCTGTCGTCATTAAAGGTTCAAATAAAACATTTCATTTTCGGCGTTTTAACGATTGATTAGCATATTATTCTTTGATTTCCAGTAACAAGAGAGTGTGTAATACCCCAAACATTGGGTTAGTGACTATAGGGTAAGGATTTAAAATTTTGAGATTTAATTTGAATAAATTGAAAAGTATATGGATTGATTTAGGAAATTGTGTTTAAGACTAATTATTAAGAATGGAAGAATTGAGGGGGATTTTGGTCTTTTAGAAGGAATGAATTTAATATTCATTCTTTTAAGGATATTTATTAGGTGAATAAGGGAAAAAGGTTAAGTCTAGAAAAGTGGGTTCTCTATTCTTATTCTTCCCATCGTCACCGTACCTTCATAGAAAAGGTAAGATCTCTTCAAGTTTGTTTTTCCTTTCGCTTATGGGTTTCGCTTATGGGTTGGTTTTGAAGCCTTAAGCAATGTAGAGGCTTAAGGAAAGTTCAAGGATAATTAAAACTAAAAGATTAATGATTTATTAGTGATTTAATAAAATGGGGTTTTAAGTGATTTGATGAAATATGGCCAGTTATTGGAGTTTAAAAGCATATTTGACTTGTCAAAGAAGTAAATAAGAGATTTGGAGCCTTGGAAGTGATTGAAAACATGTTTAAAAATTTGGGGTGATTCTTAGTTTTGAGTGTTTGTTGGAGATTTTGGATGTTATAAGGATATTTATGGATGTAAGTTAGTTTAGATAAGTGATAATGAGTTTAATGGTATGGTTGGAGATAAAAGTAAGAGATGTAGGTGAAATTAGTTTAAAATTCGAAGTAAAAGAGGTAAAATTTGGGTAAGGGAATCGGTACTAGAAGAACAATATCGATACTCTAAGGTTAAATTAGAGGATTCTGATGAGCAGTATCGATACCGATTTAAAGAAGTATCGATACTGAGGATTACATATCGATACCAAGAGGAAGGTATCGATACCGTAATCAAAAATGAAATTCCAGAATACTAGAATGGTATCGAACCGAAGTGGGTATATGTACCATAAAAGAGAAGTATTGATATTGTAGGATGGGTACCGATACTATTCAGTCTGAAATGTTAAGTTAGGATGAATTTTAATAGAATTCAAAATTTATAGTATTTTTTAGTATTATTACTTTGGATAAATATTAGTAAGTATACTAACATTTGTATTGAATATGTGATTATGGATGCTTGTGTAAATCGTAATCAAGCTCCTAAGTCAAGCAAACAGAAAGGCAAGGATAAAGTCGCAGAATGGTCGGACTACATTAAGGTATAATAGTGAGGCAAACCAAGTGAGTGCATTTATTATGTACTTATATGTTATGAGGATGACTCGCGATGAGTCAACCTCGAATGTTTTTATAAAAGCATGTTTTATCGTATTTTGACATATTTTTATAAAGTTTATGAAAATGGGTTTACGAATACTTTTAGAGTATGAACTACTCTAAAATAGATGGATGAACCTTTATATTGTTTAACAACTATCGATGTTTCAGAATAAATGTATAATCTGTGAATTTGATCTTAAAATCCTATTGTATGTACATTGAGAGTCATAGGTGCATTTTGTTTAATGCATATGTTGCATTTTTTATCAGTACTATGTGTACTATCGACACTATGTGTTCAACCCATTGAATTCATAACGAGTTTGTGAATTACCGTATCGGCACTATGTGTGTAACCCATATAACTCATAATGAGTTTGTGAATTACCGTATTGGTACTATGTGTGCAACCCACAAAATTCATAATGAGTTTGTGAATTACCGTATCGACACTATGTGTGCAACCCACAGAATTCATAATGAGTTTGTGAATTACAGTATCAGCACTATGTGTGCAACCCATAGAATTCATAATGAGTTTTTGAATTACCGTATCGGCACTATGTGTGCAACCCACAAAATTCATAATGAGTTTGTGAATTACCGTATTGACACTATGTGTGCAACCCACAAAATTCATATTGAGTTTGTGAATTACAGTATCGACACTATGTGTGCAACCCACAAAATTCATAATGAGTTTGTGAATTACCATATCGATACTATATGTGCAACCCATGTAAGTCATAATGAGTTTGTGAATTGTCGTATCGACACTATGTGTGCAACCCACATAATTCATAATGAGTTTATGAATTACCGTATCGACACTATGTGTGCAACCCATGGAATTCAAAATAAGTTTGTGAATTACTATATCGGCACTATGTGTGCAACCCATGTAATTCATAATGAGTTTGTGAATTTCCATATCGGTACTTATGTGCAATGCATGTACTATGTATTCTCTTTTAACATACATTGGGCATATAAAAGAATAATTTAGAAAATATTGATTGATAAGTATGATGGGCATACTCTATATTGTTTCGCAGGTTATGTGAAAGAAAACTTGGTCTACCAAGCCAACTTTACGTATTATTATGATTTATACAATTTAATTCGTATGTTGATATTTTATGATGTACTTATGTTTTGATTTCAACTCATTATTATTATGCCTCACTAAATGAATACTTAGCGTGTGTTGGTTTCACGCGTAGGTAATTATAGACTATTTTACATACTATAAGTTAATGAACGTTTAATTATTACATTAAAATGTTATATATATATATAAACAAAATTTTATTGGTTTTCAAAAGCAAAAATGTTTTAAAAGTCATGTGACATCTGTGACTTGTGTACGGAAACATATACGGGAAATGGGTGTTATAGAGTGGGTGTATTGGTGGTAAGTGTTTGGTCGCTAAAGTAGGGGCGGTGGTCGTTGATCTAACAACTACAATGGGTGAAAATAAGGATTTAGTAATTAGGGTTTTGGGGGAATTTAGGAATTTTGAGTAATTTTTGAAAAAAATATTTTTCACTGTAAATTATATATAAAAAATATCATATATATTAATATTATTTATAACATTATAATATAGTAGTATCATATTATTTATTAGATAGAAATAGTAAATATTAATATATATAATATTTATATTAGAAATATTATTTTAGTTTTAAAACATAAATTATATATAATCTGAATTGTATGATATGTATATTATATTTGTAAGAATATAACCAAAATCTTAAGTTAGTTGAGCGGCTACGCTTACGCCTTTATTTTAAAAGATTTAAAGTTCAAATCCTGCTAAATTGAAATTTTAACTAAATCTCTTCAAACAAAATGACTTCATTTTGGCTTTTTAGGCATTAAAACAATCGCTCCAAAACGACGACATTTTGGTGAAACATACACGTTAGCAACGTCACGTTGTGGAGTTATCATGTCATTGTGCCGTTAAATCATTAAAGACGGAATGAGATAATTGTACTTAAAATAAACGTTAGTATTAAAATTGACAAAAATAAAGATTGATGATGTAAACGAGTAAATGCTTAAAGTTTGATGGTATTTGATGTAGTTTATCCTTTAATTAATCCTTTACACTTTCTACATTGTTTAGCAACTATTTATCGCAATACGTTTGATTTTTTACGTTATAAAAAAAATTCAACATCCTCAACTCCGAAAAATAAACAACATATTTTCATTAAAAAAAATTATTTATAATTCATAGACTAGTAATAGATTCATACAATCGCTCAGAAAACCTTTTGTTACCGTCTTGAATTATTTGATAAGAATTTTTTTATTAGTCTAGAATAATCACAAGGTAATATATGTTTAAAAGATTTTTAATTATTTTATAATAAATGTTCAAACATCCTTATAAATATTATATTCAAACTTAAAACATCTAAAAATAATAAATATTTTTTAATCATTGAATTCACTTAATTCGAGTTGATTTTATTTTGTAAATAATCATAATGAAATCAAGTCATATTTATTGATTTAGTTACACCCAACTGTTCTCTATTTAATTTTAGTGGTTAATTAATAAATAATTTCTTATTATAAAACATACACAATTGTGTGAGGTTACATCACTAGCACAACACAAGAACATAAAAACAAAACGTGCAAAAGAACAAACAAGTCATTATCAGCTATGGAATTGAGTTTCGTTGGGCAATCAAAGATATCACTTGTTTTCTCTAGAAAGCCTAGCAAATTGCAGCGCTTTTGTTTCAACATTTATATCATGTACTGATGAGCATTTTAAATTGATACTTTTTACTTATTATTTTGCTCCTTTTATGAATATATCACTGTTGATTTGGTTTGTGTTTCATTTATTTTCGTGTAGTGTTTTATTTTCCATAATTGACAACAAAATGGCGCATTCTGCATTTTTTTATTTCCTGATCGCGATTGGAGACATGGGCACAATGCTGGGTACGACGCGGGACTGCCATCGCAGTTTCTAGAAAGTACAATCACCACGAATAAGACTCTGGACGCAGCCTAGCTGGCACGATATGAGGAGATATTTTAGGGAATTTAGTTTCTAAGTTTTAATTTAAAAATCTTTGAAATATCTTTGAGATTTAAGATTGTTTTCATTTTGAATTCCTTGTTATTTTTTAAGATTTAGAAGCCTATAAATACCATCCTTAGGGTAAGGCTTAGGCATCTTGAATTTTACCTTGTTGTTTTATTTTCGATTTTATAAAAGTTTCATTTTTATTTTCATTTATGTTTTTACTTTAAGTTTTTATTGATTTTCACAAAACATGTTGGGCATGATTCATATCATGCTTAGCGAATTTTTTTATTAGCCGAGAGCAAGCAATGACTCAATTCCATATGTGAGAATTGAAAAGAACAAAACATCTTCGGGTTAGATTCTCGATTTTTTGTTTAATTAGTTTGGAAATTGGCATTACTTTCAAAATTAAAACGCTTTCATTCAAAAGTCGACGTTGGTCTGGATGTTTTTTTTAATTTATAGTTGGGAGGAAGGATCGGCCTGTGGCATATTTGACTTCCCGTGAACACACTTAGTGGCAGTCTGCTAAGGAAAATTGAGATCGAATTCGATTCTCAATGAGACAAGATAATCTGAGTCGAGCTTTTCCAAAACTTAAAACGTTTGTGGTTAGTCCATTCAAGAATCGACTTTCGAAGAGTAACTTGGGAAGAACGGTACCAAAGAGAAAGACAAGTTATAATGGGTTCAGCCTTATAGACTGAACCGGCATGAATCTCGAAGTAAAAATCCATTTCAATGATCAAACATAACTGAAACAAAACTAGCTTGAGGCGATTTTCTCATTATTGTTTTAAATCTCTATTTACACCTTCTTTTATTTTACTTCAATTTCAATTCTTTATTTTCTACTTCGTTTACCTATCTTTATCTCTCACTCCCCAAAACTCCCATTTTTTTCGCGGTTGCCTACATTGAAATCAACACAAAATTGCATTAGGAATTTCTACGTCCTTGTGGATCTATCATTTTCTCCACTTTACTACCTATTTGTATTTACTTTATTTGAGAAGAGGATTTTATTTGGCGAGTAAAACGACTTTTGTCAAATTGGCGTCGTTGCCAAGGACTTCAACATTTAAATGATCTTTTTTTTTTGTTTTGATTTTATGACCAGGGGAAATCTGGGAGATTATGTAGAACTTGACTCGGAGATCGAAGCAAGAGCTCGTAGAACTCATGGCCAAACGCTTTGACGAAAGAAACAACAACGAGAACTAAGCAAGCAATAATCATATCTAGAATCTACTTTTGAAACACCGTCCAACACCCATTGCCATGAAGAATCGGTACCTGACGCCACTCCAACTACTTTAATTGCAGGTCCCACACTAGAAGATGAACCGATCACAAATCAGACAATCATAGAGCTAGCTGTAACTCCCATCATTCAACAACCACTTTGCATAGTTTATCCTAACAGAGATACCCCTTTTCAACTCAAAACAGAATTAATACATCTCTTTTCTACCTATCACAATCTCCTAAATGAAAGTTCGCATAAACATCTCATGGAATTCCCCATGGTCTACCCCAATATGAAGCCTCAGGGAGTATCTAAGGATCAAATCAAACTTAGAGCTTTCCCTTTTTCCTTAGCTGATCCGGCTAAGAAAATGTTTATTTTATTTACCACCAAATTTCATTACTACATGGGCTAGCTTAACACATGTTTTTCTTGACAGATTTTTCCAAGCTTCAAAAGCAAGCGAGCTAAGGAGAAACATTTTTGGAATTCAACAAAACGAATGAGAGACACGTTACGATTATTTGGAGAGTAAGGAATGCTTCTGTTAGAGAAGAAGTTAGTAGATGTTTCCAGTGGAGGTGCTCTTGTTAAAATGACGCTAGATACAACAAGGAATTTAATTTCCACAATGGCAACTAATTCACAACAATTCGGCTCCCTAAGTGAACCCAACCGACGGGTTCACGAAGTAAGTGTTGGTTCAATTGAAAGCAAATTAGATAAATTAACTGAAAAATTTTCTTGTTTTAGGAAAAATTAGAGCAACAAAGATCTATGAGATTTGTACGATGTCGAATCACCCGATGGACTACTGCCTAATGATACAAGAGGAATCTACCGCATAAGTAAAAGTCGTGGGCCACTTTTCGGGACCTACCCAGAGGCCTTATAACCCATACAAAAACACCATTAATCCAATATGGACGGACTATCCGAACCTCAGTTACAATAATAATCAAAGAACAAATCTGAATTATCAACCAAGGCGACTAATTCACAACAATTCGGCTACCCAAGTGAACCTAGTCGACTGGTTCACAAAGTAAGTGTTGTTTCCATTGAAAGAAAGTTAGATAAATTAACTGACATATTTAATTCACTTGTTTTAGGAAAAAATGGAGCAACAAAGATATGAAAGATTTGTATGATGTCAAATCACCCGATAGACTACTGCCCGATGTTATAAGATGAATCCAGTGCACAAGTAAATATCATGGGTCTTTTTTTGGGACCTCCCCAGAGGCCTTATAACCCATACAACAACACCTTTAATTCGGGATGGAAGGATCATCCAAACCTCAGTTACATGAACAATCAAATAACAAATCTGAATCATCAACCAAGGCCCCCTTCATTTCCTCCTTAGCCGCCACAAAAGTTTTCTCTAGAATTCATTGTTGAAAGACTAGCCTTGTCTCAAGAGAATTTTGAAATTCAAACCCAAGCTCGCTTGTAAGAGCTCGAGAAGCAATTGAGCCAATTAGCTCAAATAGTGGAACACTTAGAGTTTCAAGGTAGATTATCGTTGTAAATTGAAGCAAATCCGAGAGAAAATGTCAGCGTAATTTCCCTCCTAAGTGGTACCATCATCTTGCCTGAGGTCCCAGAGGAGAGTTCCACACCGCCCAAGAAGAAGAAAGAAACTAAGATGCTACCTCCACCTAACTCAGATAATAACACATCTTCATCTTCTATTTAACTTTACGTAGTTCTTCCTCTTTTTCCTTCTAGATTAATGAAGCGGGACAAGCAAGCTGAAGAGAAAGAGATCCTAGATGTATTCCAAAAAGTGGAAATAAATATTCCACTCCTCGAGTGATCCAAAAGATTCCAAAATATGCTAAATCTCTTAAGGACCTCTGCACCAACAAAAGACGACTCACGGGAAACGAGAAGGTAAATCTGACAAAAATGTATCGGTAGTTTTCTAACAATGACTTCCATCGAAATATAAGGATCAATACCTTGTAAGATTGGTAACGTTGTAACAAAGCATGCCAATACAACTCGGTGACAGATCAGTTACACCTGAGGGAGTATTAGAAAATGTTTTGGTGAAGGTAAATGATTTGATATTTTTTGCTGAGTTTTATATAATTGACATGGAAAATGATCGCAGCAATATTGGATCTAAAATTCTTCTTGGGAGACCTTTCTTAAGTATAGCACACAAAGATAGATGTCTGAAGTAGTATTTTAACTATGGAATTTGATGGCGAGATCGTCAAATTTGATGTAAACAAAGCTATGAAATACCCATAAAATGTGGCAAATTTAAATTTTATTGATATTTTTTTATCTTAGTCGATGAATTTTTAGAAACTAACTTCTTTATCGATGTTTGCATAGAATTGGAAAAAGAGGATTTCGACAAAAAGAACAAAGAGTTTGAAGAAAGTTCTTATACTATTTCTAATTTTCAGTTAATGCCTTCTAAGTCTAAAACTTTTTCATCCATTTTGTTGGTACCAAACTTAGAGTCGAAACAATTTTTGAAATGTTTAAAGCACTCATCTATTGGCAAAATTGATGTATTGTCGGCCATTATTTTAGACAAGTTTCCAAGGTTAAAAAACATCCGAAGAAATGTTTATGAGATTGTTCGAAGCTCCAAGGACAAATTGAAGGAACTTATTGATCGTAAAAGTTCTCGTAGGAAATTTATTAGTTGGAAAAAACGTATTGAATGGAGGAAGCGTCTCGAACAAATCCTATAGTCTGAATCAGATCGTTAAGCTAACGACGTTAAACAAAATATCTCTATGGATTTTTTTTGTTTCTTTAATTTGTTTAAATTTTAATTTATTTTTTTATTTTTATCCTTTTTTTATTTTATTTTATTTTCATAATTTTATTTATTTTAAAATTTATTTTATTTTTATATTTCAGGTTCTTTGTTTTTAACCGAACTTAAATGAAGCTAATTACGTTTTTTTGTTGTCGAACAATGGAAAAATTTCAATTCTTGAATCAGTTGAATCGTGTGAGACAGTTACAAACCCCACTTATCTCATCGCTTGATATTTTAAATTTTAAAACAAATATCCCTTAAAACTCTTCACCGACACCACCCTATTCCAATAATATCATATCATATTTCTTTTCTTTTTCTTTTAAAACATCACCCATTCCGGCGTGATTTTTATTTCTTTTCCCAAATCACCCAATCCTCAATTATTTTTATTTTCCGTGGCTCCACACTCATCAAATTAATTCCAAAATAACTCTCATTTCCACTCAAACTATTTCCTTTTTAAAACCCCAATACCCACGTGATTTATATACAAACCCCATTTTTTTACCCAAACAGCCACTCGATTTTTCCCTTCTTTCATTTTTTTCTTTTATTTATTTTACTCAATCGCACCATTCAACTCTCACCCGGTAGCCGCTCACCGTTCAATACTCTGATCGCAGCTCGCACAACACTGATTACTGACTTCTAGCTGAGACATACATAAAAACCGTGGTTCGAATAAGAAACCTAATGGTCGACGATTACCTTTCGTCGATTAATCACGGACACCATCGCCCATTGTTGAATAAAAAATTAAGGTAAATAAACGAGGTTACTTTTGTTACTCATTATTGATGGTTCTTCCCTTTGACATTGCAGGAAATATTGGCGTTGATGCGCACTCCAACGGTTTTTCGTTGATTTGTCTAACCCAATCAAACAATCCCTTTTTCCATCATTTCCAATGAACATTGGGAGTATTCTTTACCCTTTCTCTTGCACTTTCAATTTTATTTTCGTATTGGGGCAATACGACTTAGTGAGGGGGTAAAGATTCCATTGAATTTCGTCATACTTGTCTTATGCTTTGTTTAATTGTATGCGTTCGTTGACTTAGTGATAACTTGGTTGAAATTTTTCCCTTTCATAAATTATTTTTAGTATGTTATGATTGCTTAAGTTCATGTGATTATTTTGAGTACAAAATTTTTTTATAGTTGAATTGCATGAGTAGGAATTTAAGTCGAATTTATTGTGACCTTCCTTAATTTTGTTGATTGAAATTCGCCTAAATCGATGCATGAACTCACTTTGGTAAAATTTTGAGCCTTGATGAGCATGTTCTTTAATTTGTTATGCTCTTATTCTTGTTTGGGTGTGTCAAACTAAACATTGAAAATCTAGAACTTGTAATATGATGCATGTCGAGATTACACAAATGAATTTGATGCTTTGAAATGGTTTGGACATTAAGATTCACCCAATTTTTATCCAAAAAGGCCTACCCTTTTGTTCTCCATTAGCTAACCATGTTGAGCCTTTAACACCCCCAACCCGTATTCGCCCCAGATACGAGTCTTAGGTGTCACATTATCTTTTCAAATAGTTTACTTTTATAAGATAACTGAAAATTCACATTTACATTAAAATAAAACTAAGCCAGTTTACATTAAATACAATCATATAGTTTTACAAAATCGATCAGAGCATATATGACTCAAATCTTTAGTTACATCCCAACTACATTCATTTTAACAAAATACATATTATTCAATTCTTTTCTGATACAGACTCGCTTAGCTTTTCTCTTCCTACCACATGGAACCTACGTGTGAAACACTCACACGCTAAGTCATTGACTTAGTGAGGCGTATAAAATGTATAATGAAAACTTTAAATACTTAACAATGCATGAACATTTCATACAATGATATCTTACAAAACCATAGAACATTTCATATAACAAAATGCTCATATGGACATATACCATCATTATCATAATCAACATCACTATCGTCATCAATATTATTATTAATCCCTTTAATCATATAATAGTGTACTTAACCTTTGTAAACATCATATAACATATTTCACAATAAAAAAACATAACATCACACACAGTTTATTTAAGTTATCTCTTCTATTTGCCCATGGTACACTTCTGAGAACTAAAGATATGTGATTGCATTGAGGTTGCGTACAAATGATATCACCACAGCTCGTATAAATTGCACCAAAGTGTCACATAGGACCACATAGATGTCCCGAAGGACTACGTAGAAATGTCCTGAAGGACCACGTAGAATTGTCTCGAAGGACAACATAGATGTCCCGAAGGACCATGTAGAACCCTATACCCCTAGCTCTCATATCACATACTATGGGATTTACCATTTATATTATTTATTATATCTTATTTCAAAAAGACCAATAATCACGTAGGTTATGTCACATAGCTTATATCTTACGTTCATGTAATCACGTAGATCATGTCACACATCTTATATCTTATGTTCATGTAATCATGTAGATCATGTCACATAACTTATATCTTGTTCTCATATGTTCACATAGATCACCTAGCACATAGAATAGCATATAACACATAGCTTAAGTATAACAGTGCATATAACATATATAATTATGCATGTACTCATGTACACATTTTCATATAATCTCATAGATCAATTCCATATAGCTTATCTCACAGTTTCACATAATCACTTATATTATATCATATGACTTATATACTAGTTCCATATATTCACTTAATTCAGTTTCAAATAACTTGTCACACAGACATGTATTCACATATATCATATTCACATAATTTTGTATCACATAGATTATATCACATGGACATGTACTCACATAGCTCATAGTCACATAAGATAACATGCAATACATGGTTTATGAATAACAATGCATATACCGCCTAAACATATATTCATGTACACATAGAAACCATATAAACAACATGTTTGCATTCCTAGAATCATGTAATCAAAACATTGAAAATAGACTCATCGCAAGTCTTATTTCCATAAAACACTATATACAATAATCTGCACTCACCTTAGCCTCTCTTAGTACAAGCTAAACATTTAGCACCTTAGATCGATCTCACAACTTTGAATCGTCCGAGTCTTGTTTTCGATCAATATCTACACCAATATACGATCTAAATATATATCGAAATTCATAATACTATAAATAAATCACTAATAACATGAGCTAAACACAACACTTAATTCACTATTTCACTTTGAATAGTATCACTACCCAAGGTACAATACCGGTATCAATACTATACTTCAGTATCGATACCCAATTTTGATTCTAGAATTTCATCTTCAAAATGGTACCGATACTTGCTCACTGATATCGATACCGCTTGGTATCGATATTACTCATTCGATATAAATACTGAATAAAGGATTTCATACAATTTACCTATTCGTATCGATACTATTTTTCCAGTATCGATACCCAAACCCAAATATCACCTATTTTTACTTTGAAGTATCAGTATTGTTCATCCAATACCGATACCTCTTTCCCAGAACTTACTTATTATACAAAAAAATTCCAAAACTTTCTTAACTTCAACTCTTTTAACTCTTTTCAAATCATTAAACCCAAATATACTTATTAAAACTAACATATATCACTTAACCACACTTAACCATCCAAAATCCTCATAGAACCCTTTACAATCCTTCTGATATAATACAATACACATATCCTTTTTATCATCTCAAACTTTCTAATACATCATAAGTTTCCTTCATATATACAAAGCCTTATCTCTTTGACTACATCACATCTATATGGTCAAGATACACAACCATACATAAATCCATGCCATACTTGATTAGCTTAACTTGACAGTTTCTTCAAATCTTTTAACTCTATTACACTTACCATCATATAACATTGTTAGTCAACACTAACTATTTGAATCTAAGGTGCAAGCCCTCATCAAACCAAACATATAGTTCCTTTTTAATTGGAGTTAACGCAGCCACAATTTTCTCAACTTATCAAACCCGCACTCTTAGTCATACACTGTGCAATTCCCTTGGTTCACACTCAAAAATTCTAGCTTCATTTGTCTTATAAACTGGTCTCCGATGTACTTATTCTTAAACTTTTCTAAAAATAATAACCACATCACTTGATCTTTTAACATTCTCATGATGACATTTATCCACTATACTCTAGCTTTCCCGCATAGCAAAGAAACTACTCAACTTCAGAGCAATAGAGACCCTCTAAAGTTATTCTAACTTTTTTTCAACCTCCTAAAAATAACCCTTAATCTTGTAAAGGCACTCCCTGAGGTGTCTGCTCTTTATCCTACCTGGTCAGGGCAGGTGAATTCCTACCACCTTCAGGTTTATCACCTCTCGCTTTAATTCGAAAGTTCTCATGATCAGACATCTACTATAACATAACAATCCTACTCTAATAAAAAGATAACACTCTCCTTACACTATCATATCATAATTGTTTCTTTTTTTGGCATGTACACATTTTAAAACTCATTTGACTCCGGTTTAAACCTAGAGTCGACTAAACCTTAGCTCTGATACCATTAAATATAACACCTCAACTCGTATCTGACCCGAATACGAGTTCGAGGTGTCACATTGATTTATCAAATAGTTTACTTTTACAAGATAACTGAAAATTCTCATTTACGTTAAGATAAAACTAAGCAAGTTTACATTAAATACAATAGTAGTCACTCATTATCGTCTGGGGTTTTATTTAGTATATATATAAAGTATATAATATATAGTTTTTTATAAAATTTTGAAAACGTATATACAATATATAGTTTTTTAAAAAAGATGTTTTGAAAACATATATATGATATATAGTTTTAAAAATATTTTGAAAATATATATAATATATAGTTTTTGAAAACATTTTAAAAACATATATATAATATATAGTTTTTGAAAATATATATTATATATAGTTTTTGAAAACATATTGAAAATATATATAATATATAGTTTTTGAAAACATTTTGAATATATATAATATATAGTTTTTGAAAATATATATATTATATAGTTTTTAAAATATATATATTTATATATTATATATTATTTACTATATTTTATTCATTTTATTTTTTATTCATTTATTTTCGTTTTTCTTTTTTTGGTCCAAAATTCAAGGTTCAAGTCTAACAGTCCAAGAGGCCCAGTAGAGATCCCAACCAGGTGGGAAAGCCTAACCTAGCAAGCCGACTTGGGGAATGAATCAATAAGCCGACCCGACCCAAGTTTGCCTGACCCAACAAACTAGGGTTTTCAACTTAAGCAAAAGCGTCGCACGATTCTCAGTCGTATGATCAAGCATCAATCAAACGTCCCAGATCACATATTAGCTAGGGTTTGTAAAACCCTAAAAATGTTATCACGCACCACACAATCCTGAGCCATTGGATCTGCAGTGAAACCAACGGCCCAAAACAAACCACTGAGCAAAGTGGAGTTCGACCTAAGAAACCATCCCCTAGTTGGAAACAATTTTTCCAGCAAGGACAACAATCAACCCAACAACGTAGTTTCATAAGATTCAAACAACCAAAGTCATGTATTTCTATCCTAATGAAACTCTAAAAACAAACGAAAAAGGGACTCTTAATGCTATAAATCCCTGCAAAAATGAAATAAAAAAAATATACAAGATCGAAGCAATAGAGAACTTGTAACATTCGAAAAAAGCATAAATAAATAAGGTATTTTTTTACCTTTTTCGACTAGTTTGCATGTGGTTGTGTTTTGAGTTTGTTTTGGTTTTATTTTTTATTCGAAAAGCCAAGGATTAAAGGGGAAGTTTTTTTTGAAGGATTGTTTCTTCAGATCCTTCCTCGAGGCTTTTTTATGCAAAAATGGAATATTTGAAGAAAGGAGATGAAAAGCTTTTAAAAAATGAAATTTTTTCGAGACCTCACCGCCGATGAAAGGCGGCCGGCGAGGCGGTGCCGGCTGGAATCTGGGTTTGGGTTTGAATGTTCTTCGTGTTCATGAAGAACACAAAGAACAATCCAAAGCATTCTGGGTTTTTAGTTTTGATCTGTTTTGAGGGGGAGAAGAAAAATGAAATATGTTTATGAAACTTGGGCTTTATAGCCGACCCGAAACTTGACCCTTTTCACTCCAAGATCTGCGTGTTTTTGATCGTGTAAGGGCTAATTGCAGCCTCCATCCCTCTATTATTTTTAAAAATCATTTTCATGCTTTAAATTTAATTTTGATTTCTTTTTCTTTTAAATTCGCCACCCATTTTATTCCTTCTTTTAATTTGGTTATTCTCTTTATTCAATTCATGTTTATTTAATTATATTTTTAAAGCCATTGTATTTTATGGGTTCTTGATTCAACGTTTATTTATTTATTTATTTATTTTTATTATTTTTTAGTTCTCTCATTTTTGTTTTAATTATTTATTTTTTGTCATTGTGTTTAATTTCCCTTTTTCATTGCATTATTTATATTACTTTATATTTTTAATATGTGTGATTTATCTTTGTTCTATTTATTTCTATTTTCCATTCCATTAATTTATATTTCTTGGCATGTATATATTTTTTATTTCGTTGTAAATATTATAATTTATTTTTTCTCTTTCTTTTGATCAATTCAGTACTTAATTTATTAGGAGTATTTTTTAAATCAATTAAAGGTAAGCAATTTGGATCGAATTTTTTACTTTTTAAATTAACTTACAATTTTCTTAATTAAGACAACTGGAAATTAAATTAGTACCGAAAGGGCAGTACAAGGGGTGCTAATCCTTCCTTGACTGTAACCGACTCCCGAACCTGACATATTTTTGGTAAGACGCATATCAGGTAAGAAAATAAACCAATGTATCTGATCTACCTAGTTTTTATTTGAAAAATAAATGATCGGTGGAGATTCTAGCCTATTTATTTAAGTCGAAGCCCAATTATGGGCCCATCCGAAAGACGACTGCGACAACAATCATATAGTTTTACAAAATCAATCAGAGCATATCCGACTCAAATCTTCAGGTACATGCCAACTACATTCATTATAAAAAAATACATACTATTCAATTCTTTTCTGATATGTTATTCGGAAAGGAGATGTTGTCCAGACTCGCTTAGCTTTTCTTTTCCTACCACATGGAACCTACGTGTAAAACACTTACACGCTAAGTCATTGACTTAGTGAGGCGTAAAAAACGTATAATGGATACTTTAAATACTTATCAATGCATGAACATTTCATACAATGATATCATACAAAACAATAGAACATTTCATATAACAAAATGCTTATATGCACATAGTCCATCATTATCATCATCAACATCACCATCTTCATCAATATTATTATTATTAATCCCTTTAATCATATAATCATGTAGTTAACCTTTGTAAACATCATATAATACATTTTTTCAATCAAAACGCATAACATCACACACGATTTATTTATGTTATCTCTTTTATTTGCCCATGGTACACTTCTGAGAACAAATTATATGTGAGTGCATTGAGGTTGTGCACAAATTTTATCACC